>NC_071354.1:120272010-121002010 GCF_943734655.1 Sabethes cyaneus
AAGAAGGTCCTGCGGGCCGAATGTCATAAACCATTCGACTCAGTTTCGAAAACTGAGCATTTTCTGTGTGTATGTGTGTGTATGTGTGTGTGTGTGTGTGTGTGTGTGTGTGTGTGTGTGTGTGTGTGTGTGTGTGTGTGTGTGTGTGTGTGTGTGTGTGTGTGTGTGTGTGTGTGTGTGTGTGTGTGTGTGTGTGTGTGTGTGTGTGTGTGTGTGTGTGTGTGTGTGTGTGTGTGTGTGTGTGTGTGTGTGTGTGTGTGTGTGTGTGTGTGTGTGTGTGTGTGTGTGTGTGTGTGTGTGTGTGTGTGTGTGTGTGTGTGTGTGTGTGTGTGTGTGTGTGTGTGTGTGTGTGTGTGTGTGTGTGTGTGTGTGTGTGTGTGTGTGTGTGTGTGTGTGTGTGTGTGTGTGTGTGTGTGTGTGTGTGTGTGTGTGTGTGTGTGTGTGTGTGTGTGTGTGTGTGTGTGTGTGTGTGTGTGTGTGTGTGTGTGTGTGTGTGTGTGTGTGTGTGTGTGTGTATGTGACGCTTTTAATCTCACTCACTTTTCTCGGAGATGGCTGGACCGATTTCAATGTTCTTAGTGTCAAATGAAAGGTCTAGGTCGCTATTGAATTTCATACTGATCGGACTTTTAGTTCAAAAGTTATGTATAAAAATACGAAAACTATGGGACTTCATTATTTCATCCCCTTAACCGATTTGAACAAAATTTATTGCATATGAAAGAGGAGCCTTGCAAACCATTAATTTCCAAATTTCATGACGATTGGACTTGTAGTTTGAAAGTTACATAAAGAAATGTGAAAAAATAGTATTTAAAACATATTTTTGTAACATATAAGCATTAATTCGATGAAAAACATCACACATTTTATTATTATTTGAAATTACTGCTGAGATCTATCAAACGAAACCGAGTTATTTAAAATCGGACGGTTCATTCAAAAGTTATTTAAACTTTAACACTTAAGCACCGTATATTAAACCGTTAAAACGTGGGAAATCAAAACAAATGTTGATTGTATTCAATGTGTGTGATGTATGTGTGGGTTTTTTTACAAGGTTTCGGAAAACTAATGTTCTTATCTGGAGCCAACCCGGACGTTGTGTGGGACTCTCACCCACCAAATCCTCTTCCTTGCCCTCTGCGTGGATCCCCCCGGTACCACAATGAAGTATTACATCAGGGGGAAGCTGTGCTCTTGCACTTTTCCAAGTATCACGCTTTCTAGCGTTACTCCTTCAGGCATATCGAGGGGATGCCGTGCTCATGCACTTTGCAGTTATCAACGCAGGTTATCTTCCTGGTCATTTGCTCAGCTAGCTCGCAGTACCCATCGAGACGTGTACCGATTAGAAGGTGCCGACAGTCATAACGTGCACCCCGTCACAGCCACCCTCGCGGGATTTCTTGACCTGACGAGACGTGTACCGATTAGAAAGTGCCCTCCAACATGACGCGGACTCCGTCACAGCCACCCTCGCAGGGTTTCTTTGCTATGCCTTTTTCAACAAGGACCGATTTGAGTATTGGAACTATTTCGGGATAAATCCCATCCCCACACATATGAATCCAGTCTAGGGTTTTACCGCACCCCGGATCGCTTTGCTTTGGGGCGTCATATGCGGCTCAGAGAGGTTTGTTCCCTAGGCCACCTTTCATCCAAAATAACTTAACTGTCGATGCTAGCTCGCTGTTCCGCTCTCCACTTACGCTGCAGATCACACATGATGCATGCGATTGCGCTATTGACGGCATTCCAAATGCTCTCGTTGCGACACATCTCCTCTACCATATTTTCGACATTGAGACCGGAAGGCAATTCCTCCCTCCATGCTGCGAATCTGGGACAGTCAAAAGCCACGTGCTCTGCTGTTTCTTCCACGTTCCCACATTCCGGGCATAAGGGCGACCTGGCGTGCCCGAACCGGTAAAGGTATTGCCTGAAGCAACCATGACCAGACAGGAACTGCGTTAGGTAAAAGTTCACCTCCCCGTGCTTCCTATTCACCCAAACCGAGAGAGTTGATATGAGCCTGTGGGTCCATCTACCTTTCTGTGTCGTATTCCACTCCTGTTGCTACTTAGCCAACCCAAGTAACACTTGCAACATGTTTTTTAGGAAAATATTCAGAAAACAGTTGCATTTAAATCATAAATAAGTTTAATGGAAAACAAGATGTTATAAAAATGTTTTATTTAAAACGCCGATGTTTTCAGCCAGAATGACAGGTTAAAGTTGTATTTCGGTTGTACAGCTAAGCTTTTATCGACCATTTACAACTGAGTATTCGCGACGCAAAAGAGCAAAAGAGATTTTTAAGCCTGTTCGCACTCACACGAAAAGCCATGCCGAATTGTCAAAACTTGCGAAAGCAATAATACTTCCTTCTTTTTTTGTGTCACACAAAAATCAAACAAATATCAGCAACTTCGTAGTTGCGAATTGACGGCATTGAACAGCGGGCGAAGTGATGACGATGAGTACAGCGCAGATCAATAAATTTGATACATTTTCGCAAGATTGCAATATTTTATTGAGCTTAAATGCTCCAATTTATGAGTTTTCCGAGTATTTTTTGAGCGCAATTTAAGTTATTTCACAAATAAAAATTAACTGTGAATCAGTTGTAAGTTAACGCAAAACAAAATTCATACAGCACAACTTTTCATTGGTATCGAATTTTTCGGCTATCGGTGTGCTCATTTGTACCCAATCATGTATAATCATGGCCGATGACTGCGCCAAAATATGATGAAATAGATCAATATTTTTGTGCCGTAGAATGATTTTACGTATAAAAGGGACATATAACATAATTATTATGAAATATCCCACAAGTTTTCAAAGAGATTAGCATGTTTGGTGAGATTTTCATGAAATGATATTTATTTCGATTCCACTCAACTGTTGCTTATAAAAGTAAATCTTAAGCGCATCAATTTTTCGGAAGTAGAATCGAAACCCGAGTAAAGTTCCATAACATAAAAATATCAAAATTTGTTATCCTGTGATCAAGTTTTGATAACAGGATTTAGTAAAAACTTGTATGAATTAAGTGACAACATAACAAAAATGATAACAAAAATCGTTCGGCACGATATCTCAAGTTTATACTATACTCAGTTATCGGTGATAGCAAATGAAGTCCAAATTTTGTTATCGAATTTCTTCACTATGAAAACATGTGTTGTTATCATGATGTTATCTAAATAACAAAAAAATCTTCTTTACCATAGTCTACTATATCGACATTTTGTCTCAGCTAACTGCCAAAAAACTAAAAATAATTGTTGGGAGTTACAAAGGGGGCCTCGAAAAAACCTCCCCATGCGTTTATACTTATTCTACCGGCCGGGATTGAACTCATGCCTTAGAGCACCCTATGCAACTACCTTACCTGTGCACCACAACTGCTCTTGTGTGTAACTGGGTTGAAAGCGTATGTGCTTTGGCCAATTCGCTAATATGGTAGTAACGTTAAGGCACTGCACGATCTCATTACGCTCGCAATACTGCCCATATGGAAGTGTGCGAGGAAATTGTTCAACAGTTTTCTGTCTTTTTTATTCTCTCCCTCTTCCCCCTGCGTCGCAGTAAATGGCTTCGCTGTCAAAGTCAACCATAGATTGAAGTCTGCTATAAATAGAAGAAAGCTTTGAGTATGTCGACGAGTATTGTACAATTGTGGTGCTTTTTTCGAGTTTAGTTACGCGTCAGTTGCAATTTCCATTCTAATTCGAAGCTCATTATTAGAAAACTGGATTCAAGGAATAGAAACTTTACTACAAAACAGACTGACAGAACTCGGTTGGATTCCGGATCATGCTTGAGTCAAGGTTATGAAGCAGCTACAGCACTCATGCGCTAATTGCACGTCCTCTAGTCGCACCGTCTTTTAATTGTACGTTCGCTAGTTGCACGATAGTGCAACTAAAAAAACAGTTATCTGTCAAACGGCAGGTGGTTTCCTAGGTGGTTGCTATAAACAAAAATGCAGCGATGCCGAACAAAAGCTCTCTTCTGCATTACGTAGATATATTAAAAACAAATTAATTCAAATTCTGCGAAACTTTGGAATGAATTGGACACGTATTCCTTAAGCTTTTAGTTCGTTTGTAAAGATTTAACTGTTTTTCTCAAAATCTAGCGCACGTGTGAGTGCATGTGAAAAATTCTTTACGGTGATAACGTATCACGTTTTACAATAAATATTGGCAAGCTCCGTGCAATTAAAAAACGCAATTCGCTAGTTGGATCACCTCATTCGTGCAATTAGCGAACGTGTGCTGCAATCAATTATCCGCTAACGCTGGAAACAATACACTAAAGGCCCAGACACAATGCGTACGGATTTTACTACGTTGCGGCAATTTGACAGTTTTTCCATGGGTTTTCTGTCAAATATCCGCAATGTAGTAAAATCCGTATGCATTGTGTCTGGGCCTTAATTTCAACATCAATTCCGGCAGAAGTCGTTATGAAAGAAATGAAACGTAAGATCCAACAACATTGGGACAACCAGTGGTTTTCAATGCAAGACATAAAACTGCGAGAAGTGAAATTTGAAACTAAAAAATTGGTAGACTGTAGCTACGCCTGTGATCAACGTATTCCAACCGGACTGGAAATTGGACATACGAGACTAAACATAGCTTTTTACTTAACAAAGACTCACCACCATTATGCGATTGTTGCGAAACTACAATTAACTTACGACACCTTCTCCTCGACTGCAGAAAATATATAGATGCCAAACGAAAATGTAATATTGACGAAGTAACACTACAAAAAACTCCTATGTAACGAAAGTTATAATGAAGAAAAAGTGATAAAGTACTCAAAAGAATGTAACTTGTACAATCAATCATGAAACTGTAAGAAAATAAACGCTAACTCTCTTTTGGTACAGGCACGAATGCATCGCTGATGTAGTGTCTAAAATTAATAAACAAAATGGATTACTGCGGTTTTTCCACCAATTTTTAAATTCGAGCGGTTTTTTCGATGACTTTTAGATTTTAAATAGCCTTCTAGGTGATTTTTGAATTAACGTGGTTTTTTTACAGAATTTTTCGAATTACCATGATTTTTTTAAACGGTTTTACGCACCATCTATCCCTCGTGGAAAAAAAGACGAGCAATACACAAAAACCAGAATAGGAAAGTTTCAAAATAAATATTAATAAAAAAGCGAACACATTTATAACTTTGACAATTATTTAATGGCGAGCATGTTACTAGAATCTCAAAGGAATTTCCCGTTTTATTCTGCTATACAACAAATTCATGAAATTCATAAATATTTTGTATACGAATCACACGCGTATGAACATTTCTCATTTGATCTCGCATAATAACTTTGAGCTAAAACAATCTGCCAAACTAATTGACAACGCCAAAAGGCGACGGTGGATATCAGAGGGTTAATATATCACTTCTTTTTATTGAAATCGCAAAATGATTTGATAGTATTTTAACTTGTTTAGAGGGGTTATTATGGATAACCCATCTTGATATTCGTGTACCATATCATGTTATATAGAAATATTCATTAAATAACATCAATATAACATATTGAGTTATCCGTTAACAAAACAAGTTATCTTGTAGATATCGCTTTATGATCAAACTTTGCTCGGGAAAGTTCACGATAAATTTGAAATCGCACTTTAGTTTAGATTATGTGAAGGCTACAATGTTGCTTTGAGTGATTGATGAATTACCGAAATATGAATACTTTAGCCATTTTATCTTACGAAAAAAGTCGAACATTATTTTGCTTGTAAATACATAACTTTAGGGAAATGTCAGAAAAAAATCCCTTCAACAGTTATTTGCGCTTTTTTGTTGGTAGTACAAAAGCCATGCAACGCATAGGCGTCACTTTGAAATATTTCACAAACATGTTACATTTTAGCTCGTTTCTTGCGCTTTTTCAGTCGGAAATTGGTTTTAAATGAGAATGCGAAAACGAAAGGTCAGCAATTAACTTTGTTTTAAATCTGTTATCAATTCTTATTTAAAACCAATTGTGTTACTTGGGAATGATTCTGCTCTCATCAGCTTTCTGATTCCTCTGACCTCCTTTTGCCTATAGCACTCGTAGTCCTCCATCAGGGTGATGTCGATGGGAATCATCGCAGCGATTACTCACGCAGTTTCTGATGAGATATTCCTGTACGCGCTCACAACTCGAATGGCCATTAGTCGGGCCGTACTTCTCAGGTTTGGAGCGCTGTAATCCAGGCTGGTCCGCCATACCGCAGTATCGACGATGATACACATTCCTGTCGACTACGTCGCATTACAAGCAGATATGAACCAACTGCTTATTTGGTGTGATGACAACGGCATGCGTGTTAATACCAAAAAATGCAAAGTAATTTCCTACAATCGCTGGAATACTGTTTCTGTGCATCAGTATAAAATGGGATCGGATAGTTTCGAACGTGTCAACTCTATCCGCGATCTAGGAGTTACAATCGACTCGAAGCTGAGGTTTAACGAGCACATAAGCCTAATTACTGCCAAAGCTAACATAGTGATGGTAAATGGTTGAATAATGCGCTCCAGAACCACCATGAGGTTCAGAACCATAGCCTCTTATTCAGCAACTCCTATCTCGACCTCCTCGTGGTACCATCCGGGATACGTTCCTTAGTGGAAATCGGTCAACCGGTGGAAACTAGGGTCGAATGCGGACAGAGAAGGGGGCACTCATGCGAAGGCAGAAGTGTAAACTCTCCGCCTGCAGGACGGTTCTCTTGACTCCCAGGAACCAAAGCAGAGGGTCCAAAGCCCCTGGAGGAGATGGTTGTAATAGCTGTTATCCATGGCTATTATGTAAAAATTTGAATGGATAAACCCCTAATCCAAGGTGTGACGCGACCCGTGCCGAGGGATGAATGGTGGAGGGGGTTCTATAAATTCTCTCGCCGCAACGGAGCCTGTGGAGTACCAGGGCGCCCTCCACAGCAATTTGTCCTTGCTGCATCAAGCCGGTCACTGATGCAGTGGTCGATTTCTTACCGTGCAAGCTCTCTCTGCCGAAAAAAAAGAAACGAATGAGGTGGAGAGGAGAGTAGGGGAGGAGCAGGACTTGAACGATGCGCTAGCAGAGGTTCAGTCCTGATCCTCGTCTATCCTCAACACGCCGACTCGTTGTGAGTCGACAAACGAAGATGTGGCTCCAACTGCATTACTTATACGAGTCGAGATCACTCTGCCTGATCTCTGACTGTGTGCTGGAGGGTGGGCTGAAACAAAAGGAGAGCCGAACAGTTATGGCCTTAATCTAATATATATATATATATATATATATATATATATATATATATATATATATATATATATATATATATATATATATATATATATAAGTTAAGAGTTGGTGTCCTCGTATGTAAGAGGAGTTTTTAAAAAAAGGAAACTAAGTACTGCCCGCTACAGTGGTCGTCAATGGAATGGTTTTATTGGAATCGTTTATGGTACTCACTGCCCTAGTCTGTTGCCTAAAATATGCTAAGCCTGCAAGACCTGGCGATGTCACGTTGCATGCACTGATGTTGATATTCGATGCCTTCGATCGACCGGTGTTGCTGGGTATCAAAACTGCTGACTGTTTTCCTGTACAGGTGATTGATCGCTGAGTTAGAGTTGGTTGGTTGTCGTTCGGTGCGTGTACTTTGGATCCGTCGTTAACTCGTCCCTCCTCAAGTATTGCTCGTCCCGAGCAATCGCCTGTTTCCGTTAGCTTGTGAATTTTGATGATGCCAAAAATTATAAGTCCGATCATGAAAATTATGGTAATGCTGAGCGATGTGAAACCGACTAAGTGTTTTTCGTCGATTGTTTCTAGGTGTTGTCTGTTTTGTAGATTGAGTTCGTGCAGCTCTGTAAAATTTACATGCCTTTCGATTTGCAAGGGTTTTATTTTCCCAGGTTGCAGTGGAAGAATTATTGGTTGGTAGAACTGAAGTTCGTAATTTTCATAGAGCTGGTTTCCAACGTATATTGAACAATTGCGGAATGTTACTAGGTGGATTCCGGTTAATTTTTCGTTGCTGACGCCGCAGGTGCTGTTGATTTTTACGTCTTGGTGAACGGTTTGAACCAACAGTGTGTCTGGGGCTAGCATTTTTATATCTGAAGTTGGGGGTTTTTCTGAAAGGTTGCAATTACCATGATGGCCTCGCAAAAGTGGTGATATCGGTTAATTGTGTCCGTTCACAGATCGTAACTTTATGATTTTCTTGGCATTGTGAGTTGATTGCCAAAATCTCCATTTCATTCATAAATACTGTTTTGTGGGGTATCTTGGCTGTATGATTGAGAAGAGGTAATGGTTCGATGATGATTGTTCTGTAGGATGTGGTAACTAGTTGCGGAATGTTTACGCTGCACGCTATGTCTGAAGGGAGCGATTATGCAACTATGATGTACATTAAATTTTCTTTCACAACGTGTTAGTACAGGTCTTCACGATTCATAATAAGCTGATTTTAAATAAAATCATCGGGAAAAAATTGAAAAAAGTCAATTTGAATATTTTAGCTATAACCAACCAGGTACAGGTGTACGCACTTAGTAATTCCATGATCAAAAGTGCTCCGATTTTGTTCAAACTATGAGGATTTGTTCTTTTTGTGAAAATTTTAGACTTGTAGTTTTAGTTTGATGCTTAGGGTACATGCTCTTGGGATACGGTGTGTGGACCACTTAGGGTGGTGCTAAAATCATCATCTGTGTCATGACACTTTCTCTTAAATACTTAACTTTTGAATTGCTCAACCGAAAACAACAATTTTGATAGGAATCGAGAGGTACATTAATGAGTATCTAATAAAAACGTTGCATTATAACCTATATTAGCTTTGAAACCCAAACCATCCAAACCATGGCATAATTACAAAAACCTTGAACATGTTTTCCATGCAATGACGACAATAAGATCCCAGCTTTTATATAAAAAAAAAAATTTCTACAAAATCGTTTATTTTTTGTTTGTTTTGGAGATACAGTTTAGTAAGTGGGTTTGCCTATACCCGATTGATCTAAATCGGGGTTTCAGACTTTGACTGTTCCAAACTCAAATTTCTTCTGCTATGTTTCTATTCAAACGATTGAATTCGCTATGTAAGCACAAATCGATCTCTTGTACTCTCATGGAACTGCCATATGGAAAGTTTGTGAAGATTTGGTGCAAAGTTTTGTCTATCCTTTTCACTCTTTAACAAACTTATGCACAGACTTCACAAATAAAACACACTTGGAAAGGTGGCAGCACCGTTTCGCACACATAGCGAATAGAAACATACCGAAATCAGACAATAAAATATAGAATGAGAATCAATTGGGGGTTAAAACGAGACCACTACGGACAAGGGGTCTTTAAATATTGAAGTTATGCTTGGTTAACTGAAAATGACTAAAAACTAAGAATTACACTTTTAACAACTTGAAACAGTGAACCCCTCGCTCACCAGTTTTCAAAAAAGATGATTTTTAGCAAATCCTGATATCTTCGTAATGTAATATATCCTAAATTTGCTATGAAATAAGTAATAAACAGCATAGTTTTGTAAAGAAGAAAGATAGTGCTTTCAAATTTAATGGAAATAATGTTAGCGGCCATCATAGATCTTAGATGAAATCGATTAATGTGGCAATAAGTCGATTTCTTGGTATAATCTAATATGGCGACACTTGGATTTGTCTCTCCAAAAAATGTTTCACTTAATTTGAAGGCCTCGTCCGTCGTCCTTTCTTTTTACAAAACCGTGTTGTTTGTTATTTGTTTATGTAGCAAATTTGGGGAATATCACACGATAAAAATGTTGAAGTTAGCCAAAAATCAACTGTTTTTAATACTATTTGGCCACTCAAAAGAAAGTGTCATGACTATGATGCTGATTTTTGGGACCACCCCGAATCAAGCGGGGCATTCTAAGCGCCAAATTAAAAATACGTGTCTAAAATGTTCATAAAAAGAACAAATCTACAAAGTTTGAACAAAATCGGAGCACTGTTGATCAGTGCGTACACCTGTATCAACCGGGTGCAGCTAAAACATTCAAATTGACTTTTTTCAATTTTTTCCCGATGGATTTTTTTTAAATTAGCATATTCTGAATCGTGAAGACCTGTACTAACACGTTGTGAAAGAAAATTTTATGTACATCAAAGTTGCATAATCGCACCCTTCAGACATAGCGTGCGCTGATGATTAATGTTGATCCCTTGTAAATTATGGTGGTCGTGAGGTAGCCGCTGGCATCGTCAAGTCTATTGATTTCTAAGCCCTGATTCTTGATCTCTTGTGCTATTATCTCTAATTCTTTAGGTGTCAGTAAAAATTTGCTTACAATGTTTAATTTGGCTAACATTATTGCGTACTCGATTGATTTAAGAGTTTCTAGGAAAGTATCCATCTGTAGAATGATTGATAGTTTTTGAAATTCTGATATAATGTAATCATCTTTTTCGATTATGTTGTGCAAAATGCTTTGATGGTTTCTAATTTCGTTGTTAATCAGTTGAAGTCTGTTTTCGAATTTTGTGTTGATTTTTATCTGTCTATTATTTTGCTTTATCAGAGAATTTCCTGTTTTTCTAAGCTCATTCAAATTATTGTCAATTAGAATCATATCTTCTGCGTCTAGGTTGCCTGTAATAAATTTGATTGCACTTCCTAACATGTTAATTGAGCGTCTGTTTCTATTTGATTTGATATGTAACAAACTGAAGAATGATTTAATTTCTTTTAGTTTCATTCTGATGATACCTGAGAAATCACTGGATGAATTGTTTAGCTGATTGATTACGTTTTCAATAATTGATACGGAAATTTCGAATTGTGGGAAATCGATAATATGCAATAGTCTATCATGTCCAGCAATTACTCTCCCTTCCCCCCTTTGTAAAAGCAACGCTCCTGCGTTGTTGGTAATGTCGTGGATTTGAATGGATTGTTGGTAGGATGGTGGGATGTTGGTGTTTATGAGGAATATTGTTAGGATTATCCTTGCCGTATTTTCCATCTTGTTGGCCTAAAAATATACAAAGCATTAGTTATTGTACTTGAAAAGAATGTGCAACACGGTCTTTTAGATCCGTTTCACATTCTCTTTGTGTATCTCCCGGCCAGAGTCGTCTTCAAAGGTTCTGCCTTTGTCCTCGACCACTCTGATCGGTGAATACTGTGGCTTGGTCTTCTTTTTTATTCCTTGCACTTTGTTATATGCGATTTTGTTCGGCTCGAAGTCTGGTTCGATTTCTCTGTGTTTGTTGTGATAGTCAAGGTTCTGTTTTTTTGACTTTTCATGTGCTAAAATAATTTCATCGTATACTTTGTTTCTGTTTTGGATCATTAATTCCATATCGAGGGATCTTTCTTGATTGTCTTTCAATCCAAAGAAGGCTTCTCTTGGTTTAATCTTGATTGCGGAATGGATGGTGTTATTGTATTGTGTGCAAGCAATATAAAAGATTTCCTTCGTACTTAGATCTTCATAGTTTGGTTTGGTGCATCGAAAGATCTCGGTTACGGTAGAGTGAAACCTTTCGACGGTACCATTACTTTCACTATGGTTAGGAGGTGTATAATAGATTTCTATATCTAGATCATGTAGGAGTCCTCGTACTTCTACTGATTGCAAATACGGCTCATTGTCACATATTATTTTCTTCGGTGTTCCATACGTTTTTATGAATTTTGTCAGTCCTTTTCTGACGTCTACTATGCTTCTTGATTTAATATGTGTCAATGATCCAAAGCGGGAAAACTTATCGACTGCTGAAAGTGTAGTATGAACAATAATTAAATTTAATAATCACCCATAACTTATCTCAAAAGGGCTACAAAGTTTCAGGCCATATCATAAAACCCTAAAATCATAAAACCTCCAAGTGAACAAACAACTTTGTCACACAAGTATTCCATTATTCGATAGACGCTGATCGTGCTGATCGCGTCTCGAATTTCGAGTTGACATTCCAATTAAAAGTATACCCAAATTCCTTTCCCACACTTCAAACTCATAAACTTTCCCATACCCGAAATTGCATTAACAGCAATAAGTATTTTCAATGTGAACGATTGTTCGATGCATGGTCGGCGCCCGTTCGATACAATCAATGTGCGTCGACAGCATTTCCACATGCGGGCATGAATGCGCTGCGAGCAAGTGACGACGCCGCGAGCAAGTGACGACGTCATTAAATTATTATGTCACCCAAGTCGATGCGTTCGGTGCATTGGTGTTGGGGTCAATATTTCTTTGTTTGTTTTGATTGGCTGTTCGCCGATCGTACTAAAGCGATCTGATTGGTTAATGAATTTTAGAACGTTCAGGCTTCCCCCACTTACGATGTAATAATTAAAAAGTAGAGCCTTCTCCATTAGGGATTTGGTTTTTAATAAACAGTCTTAATTCGGTCGCGGAAGCGACGTGTAATAAAAAATGCGTTTATTTTACTTCGCTAAAATGTCCAAAAGTCCAAATATAAAAATACCTCAAAAGGAAGTATATTTGTTGCGCGGTAAAAATATCAATATGTACAATATCTAGAGGTCTATTAGGATTAGAGGTAGAACCTAGCTTAAGTTTAAAGGGATGACGTTCATATTTGTTCTTGTGACAGGTTTCACAGAACTTAATATGATCTCTAATTTTTGCTTTCATCTTAGGAAAGTAAAATCTTTTAGAGATTTGTTGAAGATTCTCCCATATACTTCTATGCGAGCGATCGTGTGTCTGTTCAATGATGATGTTTTGTTCCTCCAAGGTTCTTAGATCGATCATTAATTTTTGCGTTAAGTAAATTTTAAACGGTTTCGTTCTACTGAAATGGTTTTTATAAACTGTTTGGATTAAATTCATGAGACTTTCTGGACAATAAATACAATTCGCTCTTCTCAAATCCATAAAGTCTTTAAACATTTTGAAAATTGCGGGTACACCGAAGACGAGTCTTGTAATCGTTCTTCGATATACTCTCGGAAAAATTTGTTCATAGTTATCTGGTTCATCTGGACCTATTTTCAATATTATTTGGTTACTGAAACTGTTCAGCGGTTTCTCAGTGCAACTTATGAATTCTGAGTCGTCAGTGTCTGCCGAGTGCACGGTAGCATCATCAGACGACACGTCCTCATTTTCGTTAATATTAAGTTCGTTTCGAACTCGAGAGAGGCCATCGGCAACAATATTTTGTTTGCCTGGCCGATAGCGAATTTCATAATCGAATTCACTAAGGGAAAGACGCCAGTGGACCAATCTGTTATTGGTGTCTTTTAAATTGAGACCATACGTCAAAGGTTTATGGTCTGTGTATAGAACAAATTTCCTTCCGTAGAGATATGGGCGGAAATATTTGCAGGCCCATACTACTGCTAATAACTCCTTTTCGATTGCGGAGTATTTCTCTTCACTTTTGTTCAATGTTCTAGAAGCGAAGGCTATTGGCTTATCGCTTCCTATACAGCCTTGTGATAATACAGCGCCAATTGCAAAATTTGAGGCGTCTGTAGTTAGAATAAATTGTTTGCTGAAGTCGGGATACTGTAGAATGTTACTCCCAGTTAGAATGTTTCGGCACTTTTCAAAAGCATCTACAAATTCTTTACAATGGGAAATTTCCTCTCCTTTTCTTAATGCATTTGTCAAAGGTTTTGCTATCTTAGCAAAATCTTTTATAAATTTCCTGTAGTATCCGAGGATTCCAAGGAATCCGCGTAATTCTTTTTCATTTACAGGGATAGGCCAGTTTTCAATGATTGCAATTTTGTCCGGATTAGGCTTAACGCCCTCTGGAGTGACAATATGGCCTAAGAAAGCGACTTCCCTTTGCAAGAATTCGCTCTTGTCCAATTGTACTTTCAAATTGTGCTCTTGCAAAGTCCGGAAAATTTTTGCAAGATTATCAACATGCTCTGTAAGGCTAGTTGAAAAAACAATGATGTCATCCATGTATACCAAGCAGATGACACCAATGTGTTCACGAAGAACGTTGTCCATCACACGTTGAAACGTTGACGGTGCATTCTTCAACCCGAAAGGCATTCTAAGGAACTCATAGTGTCCATTTTCGACACTAAAAGCTGTTTTTTGAATGTCCCTTTCGTCTACCTCGACCTGGTGAAATCCAGATGCGAGATCTAAAGTCGTGAAGTACATGCATCGTCCTAATTTATCCAAAATATCTGTGATATTTGGTATAGGATAACGATCATCGATCGTTTTTTCATTTAATTTGCGGTAGTCGATGACTAACCGCCATTTCTTTTTGCCGGAAGCATCCATTTTTTTTGGAACTATCCAAACAGGGGAAGTCCATGGACTGCTTGAAGGCCGAATAATTCTTTGATCCAAAAGCTTAGAGATTTGCTGTTTAATTTCATCTCTATGGCAAAATGGATATCTATACGATTTAACATGTATAGGCATCTCATCTTTTGTTCTGATGCTGTGTTTAATAGCGCTTGTGAACGAGAGTTGTGTGCCCTCGATGAAAAAGATATCTTCGTACCGAGAAATAAGGTTTAATAATTTTTTCCTTTCATCATCATTGAGATGGTCGGTTCTAATTTGTTTTCGCAGAGATTCTTTCATACGTGGCTCATTCCTGTTTCAAAGTTGTTTATTTCGAGTTTCAAAAGGCTAGTGTTCAACTCAACCTTGCGGGATTCTAGAGAATAATTTGTGATTTTCGTAATCCCGTTTTCTGCTTTATATAATCCGGAGTGTAAAATTATATTAGGATTAATTTCTAAATCGTTTTCTACCAAAAAGTCGCCATTTACGTTCGCAGGAATATTCGCAATCTTTGACTCATGAGAATTCAAGTAGATTGACATTACATCAGGGTATTTTCGTTTCATTGTGATTCTACCCTTTGGAAATTTTAGTTCGTTCGTTGAGGTGATGATGTCTGCATTCAGGTTCTTTAAAGTTTCGTACCCTATCAGACCATCAAAAAACGAGTGGAAATCGAAAATAAGAAAAATTTGTTTTTGCGTATCAGGAATTTCTAGAAATGGGTTTAGTTCTACGAATTGGTTCACCGTATGTAATCCTTTAACATTTCGAACGGTAGTTGGGTTTGTATACCTGCAGTTTTGTAGATTCACGTGTTTCGGGGATAGATAGTTTCGGTTACTTCCAGAATCAATCAAAAATTTTAAGTCCCCTTTACTAGTAAGCACTACGATATAGGGAATAAAGTTATTCACGTCGTTGCGTGATGATGAATTACCATGTGAAAATTTAAATCATCAACCTGTTGTTGATCTGTGTTATCTGTTTTATTGTTGTCTGGTTGTTCATGCTCTGTTTCTATTGAGTGCGAATTTGAAAAGTGATCCGGTGCTTGCATTGTTTCTTGTTCACCATAATTTTGTTCATAATAATCTGGATAATGGTAATAATTGTAATCTGGTGTGTATTGTTCATAATAATTATTGTAATCGTGATAATCATGTTCTAAATGGAAATGAGGTCTGTTCATATAATTGATCTGTCTGGATCTTATGGAAGGATCCACTTCCATGGGTATTGGTTTCGGTTGAGTAGGGAATCTAGGCATGAAAGCGTTTTGTGGTGGCGGAAAGTTTTGTTGTCTAGGTGGGTTGTAAGGACGGGAATGTGGTAACATTTTGAAAGGATTTGGTCTATTCTGTTGGTAAAATTGGTTTTGCGGCGGTTTAGGGTTGACTGGTTTGAATGGGGGTTGCTGTTGTGGGAATTTGAATATTGGTGGTTGTATTGGAAATCTCAGCATGGGTGGTGGTTGTGGAAATTTTGGCGGAATAATGGGTGCTTGGACTTTGAACGGGTTTTTTACGTAGCTGTAGTTGCTCTCTTCCAAACACAATCTTAGGGCTTCCCTAAGTGTTTCTGGAGCTTGCGCACGAATAATAGGTCCTAGTGGATCCTTTAACCCAGCTACGAACACTTTCAGCCCAATTAATTGATAAAATTTTTGTTTTGCTGATTTTACCGCAGCGTTGGTTTCATTTAAATTTAACTGATTTAACATCAGTGAGATGGTGTAGGAAACTTTACCGTAATATTCTTCTACCGTTCCCATTTGTTGTAGTTTAAAGAGATCCCTAGTCAGAGAGACTTCGTTTTTCTTATCGTTATAGTGCGTAATAAGATTTACTTTTATATCTCGCCAGACGAGATCTGTACCGTATAACTCCAGTACAGTATCTGCGTCTCCAATGATTTTGGATCTAATTGATTGAATCCACACGTTGTACATAGGAGTTCCCCGAGCCGTTTCGATAATTGGCATAATGTTATCTATGGCTCTCAAAAATTGATGCAGTTTAATAGGATTGCCGTCGAAACATGGCAAATCCCTGATGATATTGGGAGTTTGTAAGCTTTTCAAAACACTATCAGCTTCATTATTACCTCTTCGAGAAGTTGCTTCTTGAACGGTTCTAACAGCCTCTTGCAGTTCTCTTTCGAGAGCAGAAATTCTCGCTTCATTCTGCTGGGCGATTTGCGCGGCTGCTCCCGCTTCGGCTTGTGCAGCCTCTACGGCATGCGCTGCCCCCTGAGCCTCTAGGGCTATCCTAGCTAATTGATCCTCACGTTCTTGCAATAATAGTTGCATATCCGCATAAGATATTTGGTTGGTCATATTGATTATCACTATTATTCACAGTCACACTACACAACTTAAACTTATCTCTTATTCTAGCACTTACCTTACCAAATCACTAATATTTTCTTGACAAATCCACGATATTCGTTCGTTTCAAATATTTTCTTCACAAATCCACGATATTCGTTCGTTTCAAATATTTTCTTCACAAATCCACGATATTCGTTCGTGTTACAATTTACTAGGTTCCTACGGATTTCAAATACTTTTCTACACAAATTCGCGATATTCGTTCGCGAACGCACCTTAGCGGAAGATAAAACTATTCGAGATCCGCGCCGACTGCGCCAGTTAAGAGTTGGGGTACATACGAGGAGTTTTTAAAAAAAGGAAACTAAGTACTGCCCGCTACAGTGGTCGTCAATGGAATGGTTTTATTGGAATCGTTTATGGTACTCACTGCCCTGGTCTGTTGCCTAAAATATTCTAAGCCTGCAAGACCTGGCGATGTCACGTTGCATGCACTGATGTTGATATTCGATGCCTTCGATCGTCCGGTGTTGCTGGGTATCAAAACTGCTGACTGTTTTCCTGTACAGGTGATTGATCGCTGAGTTAGAGTTGGTTGGTTGTCGTTCGGTGCGTGTACTTTGGATCCATCGTTAACTTATATATATATATATATATATATATATATATATATATATATATATATATATATATATATATATATATATATATATATATATATATATATGACACCCCTTTTACTCAACAGTTGCTGAGTCTCAATAAGCGAAGCAAGCTTGCCGGTCTTGCGACAGGACATTATCCGAGTAAATATCATCTTCGGAATCCCAGTTTCGTACTTATCGTAGGCGTCGCCGATCAGGGTGCTAGGTTCATAAACCTAGTCATCCCTGATTGGCAGATGTCTCGCTCCAACTACCAGCCTGTCACTTCCTCAATAAGTGATAGGTAAGCTTGAAGCGTATAGTAAAATAACAAAACGGGGCATACCACAATAGTTCAAAATAATGGATGCAGTGGTAAGAGTACCCAACAGAGGCGAAGAGAACATCGTGCTTGGTTTTGTGCGGCGATATGTTTCTGGATTCACGGACGTTTATTGCCTCAAGACACTGTATTGCTCGCTTATCCGAAGCATTTTGGAGTATGCACCCCCTGTTTGAGCTCCTTCCCAAATAACGCAATCTCTTACGATTGAGCGTATCCAGAAGAAATTTTTGCAATTCGCCTTGCGTCAGCTGCCTTGGAATGACCCAGTTAATCTTCCAAGTTATCCAGAACGTTGTCAGTTGATTAACCTGGAGATACTCTCAGTCAGGCGAGTCAAACAGCAGCGGCTGTTTGTCTTTGATTTCATTTTGTGTTCAGTGTTAGAATAAGAGATTTAAATTGGCAATAGGTTAGTAATCTGTACGACGTAGTCGGAGTTGGTACATAAAATAAAATAAAAATAAAAATAAGGTTCTAGGGGGCGAATATAATACATTTACTTTATTGCTTCAAAAAGGCGTAAAATATATGTTTGTTGTTTGATCATATAGCCCTGTAAAATGTTTTTCAGTTCGCTAACAAACATGAGTTCTTACCTTCCTTGTTTATTGTTGCTAGGAGACTAATATTCCCTTAATTAATTTAACTAATCATGCGGGAAACTGAAATGCTGGCAACACTATTAAGAAAAACTTTGCTATATATTGAAATGCTTTCCCGCATGGCAAAATCCTTTTAAATTGCATAGAGAATCACTGCTTCAAAAAAAAGTTATTTTGCTTTTTGTTTTACATAAAAAAATGGAGGATTGCTTGCTTTAAAACGCTGTATCTCGGGATCGGCAAAGAACACCTTGGGCGATGAGTGATTCTTATGTAAAAAATCTGCGAAACACGATGAAGTTGAAATTTTAGATAGAACTGTCTTCATTGAAAGAAAAATGTAAATTTAGTTTTCAAATTGAGTTTAAAAATATTGGGTACCGTCAAACGGGGTAACTTGCAACAGCGGGGTAACATGCAACAACGCCATATCGGTTCAATTTACTGTACTTTTTGATCTGTTACTTCAATTTTCAATCTATATCAGTCACTGAATCTTGTTGTTAACAGTTCAAAGAAGCCTTAGATACTGTTACGTTGATTTTCTGCTGTTTTAGTGATTTTTAAAAAATCCCACAAGATGGTCTCAAATTCATCATCAATTTTTCGTCAGTAAAACGCTTGTGTCGCCCACAGGCACTTTAAATAAAAGAAGCCTAACATACATTTTTTATAGTAAAATGAACAATAAGGAAACAAAATAATTGATTTATGATGACTAGTTTTGTTTATCTTAGTTGTTACCACGTTATTCGTAAAAAAATTACTTAAACGGGGTAACTTGCAACAGCTGGTAAATATAAAAAGCTGTGTTCCGTTACCTTCAAGAGGCACGTTATCATTTAATTTTGCATCAAACAATACTAAAGCACACCTAATGTGTGTAAGATACTTACGGTAAGTCGGAAATATGCCAGTTTTTGTCTGGATATACTAAAAATGGCCAAAGAAGAGGCCAAAACGAAAATAACCTCACTGAGAGAATCGACCAGCAATATGAAAGTGTCTAATTACGATCACTCGTAACGTAATGAACATCCATATATTACGTAATCGAGATATCGATGATTTTTAACTCTCCCGCTCCACTTCATGATGCGGTTTTGCATAGTGGATATACGACGTGTAATGCGCTGTTACACAACTCCCGCTTCCCTAAGTGCGTTACGTAATATGTGAATGATCCTTAAAGAATGCAGCTCTATCGGATCCAGACAAGGAATACCAATTGCATGAATAATATAAAAAGTTATTTCTGTAATTTCCGTTACGGGGCTCATACATTTTTTTCACCAACATGACATAGGACATTTATGCGTATATTCATAGCAAAAGCATTAAAAATCGCAAGTCGGATTATCATTTGCATATTCAAGTCAAAAGAAACTCATTCAAATCTTTAAATTCGTTCAATTTCCAAAAAATATTGCTTGTTGCAAGTTACCCCGTTTAAGGGGTTACTAGTAACAAATTAGTTAAAAAATTCTACAACAGCGAATATTGATCGCATATTTTTTCTCAATATGTGAAATTGTTCTATGGTAGACCTAATAACTTTGTATCAATTAAATGTCCTCAAATGTACTACAGATAAGTTTTCACTTGCACTCATAGTTGAGAACTGTTGCAAGTTACCCCGTTTGACGGTACCACTGGTGGTCAAAAATAAAATCTCTTTCGAATTCTTTGGGTAATTTCTTTCGAAAATGTGAAAATAGTGTTTTTCTAAATCTAACATTTCCGGAGATATAAGCAAAAGAAAATATTAAGAGGTTTTGACAAAAACGGTTATTTTCGATAAAAATGGAGGTGTTCCCATTAATCGAGGGAATGTGCGGTCGGCATCAAATTTTGAATTTTTACTTCTTGACCGAAAACGAACAATATGGCAAACTTTGGTTCATATCCGTGAAGGTCGATTACACGGGTGACGGTCATTTGACGTGGAATGTCCTGTATGATGACACTCGTGCGTTCAGTTCTTGAATATTGCTCGGTAGTTTGGAATCCTCATTACCTCAATGGAGTACACAGGATCGAAGCTGTCCAACGAAGATTTGTTCGATATGCTCTTCGACGGTTACCCTAGAATAATCCACGCCAGCTGCCAAGTTACGAAACTCGTGCACAGCTTATAGAACTTGACTCACTGCAAGTGAGGCGAGTGCTTTCCCGTGCCATGCTGATTGCAGATCTGCTAACCAATCACATCGATTGCCCTTCGCTTCTCGGCGAATTAAATATCAACGTCCGCACTCGAGCTCTTCGCGATAGTGCCTTCTTCAGATTGCTTGTTCGACGTACTAAATACGAAACCCACGATGCTGTCATCGGTCTGCAGCGAACCTTTAATAGTGTTTCTTCTGGATTCGACTACTACATTCCATGTTCTAGAATTAAAGTAAATATTTTAAGAATACTTAAGCATCATTAGAACCATCTGGGTCTGTTGATTGGTAACAAATAAACAATAAACAATAAACAATGATGGATATATAGTGAATTTAGAATCAAATTTTAAGAATTTTATACCCGAAAGGCTTTCTGATTCACTTACTTCGACGTCGCACCTCCTAGCTTAGCTACTCATTTTCGAGCATTACTAGGTATTGCTACGAGGAGGCGCTAGGTAGGGACTTGGGATGGTCAGTTGTAGTTGTAGTCGACAATCGTCGCCCCAAAAGATATTTTTTAAATGACACAATCTTAATGTTTTTTTGTTTTATGCTTACAGGGTTAACGTGGCTTCGCTGCTTATGATTGTATTTATGAATAAAATGGACTATGCCACAGATGTTTTGAAATCATTATTACTGCGATTGATCGATAAGTCAGTGGTATCAAAACATCCGCAACTAATGCTTCGACGAACTGAGAGTGTCGTGGAAAAGATGTTGACTAATTACATGGCTATATGTATGTATGAATACCTGAAGGATTATAGTGGCAACTCTCTTTTCTTGCTTTATAAAGCTATCAAACATCAGATTGAAAAAGGATTGGTAGACGCAATTACACACGATGCACGCTATTCACTGAGCGAAGAACGCTTGCTACGTGAACAGATTAATCATAACGTTGTAACACTTCATATTATCCAAGATGACTTGGATGAAAAAATACAATGCAAAGTTTTAGACTGTGACACGATCACACAAGTTAAATCAAAAATATTAGATGCATTGTTTAAAAACACTCCTTTCTCAATGCGTCCGTCTGTTCATGAATTAGAATTGGAGTGGCGCCATGGCCGCGGTGGACATCTAACACTACAGGTAATAAACCGATACAACACAGATTAACAGACATAACACATAATCTATTAGACTAATCTCATGTTTTTAGTCTTGACCTTGAAATGCGGTCATACATATATATTGATATTTTTTGAAAAGATGGTTCTACAATTGATGAAGGGACGGTAGGGGAAAGAAATGATCTTTTTTTTTGACGTAGGACTACGTCTTTGTTTACTATACTGGGACTGGGTAGCACTTTGTGAAAACGAAAATAGAAGTGTAACGTTTGAATGAAAGATTTCAAATGCTAATAACTACTAAACTACTGAACGAAACTGAACAATTTATATATCGTTGAATAGATAAAATGACCAGCAATTTTATAGGGGGATAGGAGAACAATTTTAAGGAGGGCGTAGGAGGGGGGGCTCCCATACAAATGAAACACAAATTTCCTCAAAACTCGAGAACTAATCAAGCAAATAGAACCTAATTTGGCATGCTGGGGTTTCAGAAGGTAGGATTTTTTTTCTACGGTGTACCGAGACCTCTTCCCCTTTTAAGAGGGGGGACTCCCATACAAATTAAATACAAATTTTCTTAAAACTCTAGAACTAAGCAAGTAAATGGAACCAAATTTGGAATGTAGGGGTTTCAGAAGGCATGATTTTTTTTCTATGATAATTTGAGACCCCTCCCCTCGTTAGGAGGGGGAGACTCCCATACTAATAATATACAATTTTCCTCATAACTCGAGTACTAATCAAGCAAATGAAACCAATTTTGACATGTGGAGGTTTTTGGAGGTAAGAATTTTTTCTATGATGTACTGAAACCCATCCGTTTTTTAACAGGGAGGGGGGGTTCTATGGTGAATTAAAACCTTTGCTTTCGTTTAGAAGGGGAGATCTCATACAAATGAAATACAAATTTCTTCATAACTCGAGAACTAATCAACCAAATGGAACCAAATTTGGCATGTGGGGGTTTTGGTGGCATGAATTTATTTTGAACTTATTTATTTTATGATGGCTTGAGCCCCCTCACCCCTGTGGTAGGAGGACAAGGACTCTCATACAAATAAAACAGAAATTGGTCATTCATTACCATTTCAACCTTTATGATGCACACAAGTGATTTTTAAAAGAAATCTCTATGTCTCAACGTATTTTCAAAGCCATCATTGCATTAAATGAAGAATTGAATCTGAATATTTCGCTCTTCTCATTCAAACATTCACTTAAAGGAGAGGCTCTGGCATCACTGTTTGTACGTTAGGCGGCACATTGGAGCGGTCGTGCAAATATATTGAAAAATAGTTGTTTTTAACCGTTTTGATAGTGCAAGAAGTGTGCAAAATATTAATTCTGGTGCCATTTAACCCAGGAGGGTGAAAGTTTTTGCTTAGGATACTGTCCTGGTCGGAAATGGAGAAATATTGAATGCTTCGAACACCAACGCTAAGTATGAAGTAATTTGCGGTTTCGCCACTAACCAGAATGACATTAGCTGCGGATCGGTTATGTAGGAGTGAGCGGGGAGCGAAGAGTGGAGGAGAGGATACGGGAGTTTGATATTTGATGTTTTTGATATTATTCCTACTGCAAACAGCCTCAGCGAGGGCCTCAGCTAATGTCAAAAAATCTTTATATAGAGCTTTCTGACAACTTAAGCACCCACACTAGCGAACACGAAATACGCGTGTATATACATGATGTTTACCTCATTTTGGGGAACAGCTGATGCTGGAGGAACAAACCGAAAAATAGCGATTACTGGTTGTGTTTCTCCGTTTGCCACACTGCAGAGCATATATTTCAGTCAAATTTTCCATCCTGTTCCAAACTCAAGCGCATATTTTGAAAATTTGCGCCAGCAGAAGACGAAATTCATTCTGTACCTTGGTGACAAAGGAATGCATCTCTTTTGTTTACTGTTGTTGTTTGCCTCATTTTCAAGCACCAATACACACATAACTGGAAAGCTCTATGTATGCGTGGTGGAATACTTCATACTCTTTTTATATTTGGGGGGTAATCAATAGTGTAACTATTACTGTACGGCAATGGCTGTAATTTACCGTTTGCATGAAGCTACATGCAAACATGCAGTGTTTTTTGGATGGATATCTAGCCAATTGAATCAAAATAATATATTTACAATTACAGTACATAATCATTTAACTATAATTTTCAATTCGTTGCGCTATTGGGAATATTTAGAAAACATATTTTTCGCTATTGCCATACAGTTCATTATTCGCTTATTACAGATGAAGTAATTGTGCGTATGTGCACCCTCTGTGGCCAACGAGGGTTCTTGTTCAACTCGCTTCTCCTATGTGATCTTGTTTGTATGTGTCGTGTCCATTCGTTGAATAGAATTTGACAAACCAGGGATGGCAGTTGTGTAGTTTCAGTCGCGTTTTGTAGTTTCTGCGGAATCGATGTCAGTTTTTGCGCTTAAATTAAATATTAATCGTTGCCATTGTCTGTACCAAAATTGAACCGGAGCAGTAAAATTATGACTTTTAATTGACATTGAGTACCGCGTATTAGTATTTCCAGTCCAACTCAACTGTGTAAAATGACACTTTTTTTTTCTTACAATAGACAAGTACCTAAAGACCGCGCGAGAGTTTTCGTGGATTCGTGTCATGTATCGGGATAGAGTGGCAATGTGCCTGATGGTTTGAACGGTTTAATAGATTAGCAAGAACAGCCTATACCTTAAGTTTACAGCTAAATCGCTGAATTATTACGCGTGATTCTCGGATTTGTCATGAACTGATACGTCTGTCGTTAGGTACGCGATGTAGAATACAAATTAATTTCTATAATATAGTTATAGAGTGTCGGTGGTCCGACGGCTTTTGTAGTTTATATCGCCATGGTTCAAAAAATAGTGGTTTTCGAAGAACTGACCAAAGTTTGCCCTTTGACCAGCCGGATGCTTCGTATATATTAAAGGTGTTTCGATATCAGGCAATTTTTAACCAATCGAATGAATTGAAAGTGCCGTACGCATGTTCGAAAGATAATGATCGCACCACCTACCTCGGTGGATCCAGATCAAATCCTTTTCACTAACACAAACTCCTTCCTGTGACACTTGTGGATGATGCGGAGGATTCCTCGGTCTCTAGTAGCAACTAGTTCCCGACTAATATTCCTTCCCTTCCTTAATTGACCTGCATGGACGTGGCCAGCTTTGCTATTGATCACTAGAAAGACTTGGATCACCAGAAGTTGTACACTGAGAATGCCTTGCTATTCCTGAGTATCGTTTTGATGGTTCTTTGTGCAATTTCAGCTGATCTAGACCAATCGCGGGCAACACACGGGCGGTCAAACTATGCTATGCTGCTATGCTATGCTTCTCTTTCAAACATTCACTTAAACAATGGCAAACACAGATTCTTATAAACATACATATGCCAGAAATGCAGTTTACATTAGTCTTTGATCTGATGATCTGATATAGTCCTACGTCACCCTTTCGTACAACCCTTAGGGCTGTATATCTTGTAGTTTTTGGTGAAGGAGGGAGAAGAGCGGAAAGGTGAGGAGGGGGGGGGGGTGGTATATTGGTAGCTACGCTTAACAAGTAGTCGTTTTGACTCATACCTTTTGTCCAATGTTGGAAGGTGCCCACTTATGCACCTAACCAAGCTATAATTTGAAATTATAACCGGATTCGAACCGACAACACCCGCCAGGACATGTGGTTCGCTGGTACTTGTGCCTTGTCCAGCGCCTCTATGGTTCACATGTACAAGTACCAGCAAACCACATGCCCTGGTGGGTGTTGTGGGTTTGAATCCTGTTATAATCTCAGATTATAGCTTGGTTCGGCTCATGCACCTTCCAGCATTGGATAAAAGTAGGAGTCAAAACGACTACTTGTTAAGCGTAGCTACCAATATCCCCCCCCCCCCTCCTCACCTTTCCGCTCTTCCCCCTCCTTCACCAACAAAAAATTTTCATTTCTTTCCCCTACCGTCCCTTCATCAATTGTAGAACCATCGTTTCAAAAAATATCAACATAATCTATTGTTTGAGTTAGTCACCGTTCACTCGTCCGCGGAAAACACAATATTTGTGTATATTTCACCGAAAAAATCAAGAAACTCAAATTATAACACAGAATCGCTAGCAAAAACTATGACTTCAAATTTCGACACAAGCTGAAACTAAACAGTAGTCAAACAATGCCAGTGTTTTTGCTATATTCAAGGTTATAATCATTGCGTATTTATACTGCCGTCTTCGCATAACAGTTCTATTCCTATAGAAACTGGGACTGTTATGTGAATAGCGGCAATGTACACGAAATACATCGTATACCGTCTGCCGAGGTGACATTGGGCCAAAAAAGCATAGGTTTTTGTTCTTTAGCTTGTTATTTTTCTGTTGGGAAAGAATAAATGCTTAATGTGAGAAATGTAGATTCAGGCAAACTGAAAATTCTTGATATTAGGCCAAAAATATAGACTTAGCGAAGGTGAGAGTCGAACTCACAGCTCTCAATCTCTAGTTGAGCGTGTTGTTTAACCAATTACACCACTAAGCCGTCTATACTCTGTGGTCTTATATCAAGGTTTTGTTATGACGCATGCCTGATTCTATCATTCATTCGCACATTTATCCAGCGCGAATATATTTTGTTGACTGTATTTGTTGCAACCGCACAGATTGATAGACATATAGCTATTTGGTTTGTGCTTAGCAATCATCATTTTAGCTTGTTATACACACAATTTAGTGATTACGTTGATTCAAATCTTGTCAATATATACTTCAATGTTTAATTAACAACTGCCAAAAAGATAGTTTAGTTACAATGAACATTGATAATATTAAAATTACATGAACTTTGGCACAATCTCACCCCTTCTAGGGGATGACATTGTGCCAAAACCATAAAGTTAAGCTAAATACCCAATAAATAAACAGTAACGTATCTATGAACAATACACATGTAGAACAATATGAACTAGTCCGTATGGGGCCGTATGTGGGCTACTAGAAGTCGGGGGACGACCAAAAACAACGCACCTTACAAATTATAATAAAACGTATGGACGAAAACTACCCGGGGGGTCTACAACAACCAATAATTAGTACGCAGTTTATAGACAGTTATTTAATGTGTAGTAGCGTCTCCAAGCTTTAGAAAGGGGAAATGGAAGGGGTGTAAAATCTCAGAAGACTTATCTATTTGATCATTCAACATAGTTAATTATTTACTTCGTTCGATATATTGCAGCCAGAGTACACGCAATCAGCCTCACCTTTAAAACCGACAATATATATAAGGTAAAGCATATTTGGCTCATATTAACCTATTTTCTCCCAGCGTTGCGAAAACGCAAATCACTTTCATTCGTTTCTAGAGAAAGCCCGGTTGAAGATATCAACCTGGACCCTGAGAAACAAAGAAAGATTGGAAAAAAATGTAATTGATCTGTTTTTGCTCAGTCAGGTCAGATGTTACATGTAACATAATTAAAGCTGTGGCAAAACAACAGGTTTTGCTATTTTTCAGACAGTTAAGGAAAAATGCTCATAAAACTCGATTTTACCTCTATTAACGCCTGACCTATCGATCAGTGTTAGTAAGAATCGGTTGCTTGCCAAAAAAACTTTGTTTCATAATTTTGATTATTTTTGTAATTTTGAGATAGATTTGAAGCTTTGCGTAGCGAAAACACAACGCTGGGAAGTAACGATATTCAAAATTTGCAACGGGAACGTTTGTTTTCGTTCGTTCGCTGCGGTGTTTGATTTGATGTCGTTGCTTTTTAGTAAACAAATGAATGTAAATCTTATCTTTCGTTTATTTAAAATATCCCGGAAACATTATAAAAGTTTACATAAAGCCATTACACTGATGGCTGATGGAGAAGCCGTTGTGATAAGAACGTAATAAAATTGTTAAGGTACCTTTGCCTCCGGAATATCTGGAGGAATTGAGTGATGGCAACGACAGTTTCATAGACCCAAATTTAATGATACAACCTTTCCGGAACGCGTTGGTAGGCATTTAATCATCTGCGATGACATGCATTTAGCATTCAAACTGCATACTATGCGTCTAGTGCAAAGATGGTCTCCAACCCAAATGTTTCGATATCTATCATAAAACATAGCATGTAATACTCTAAGTCGTTCCTTTAATCTTTATTAATACTCAAAATCACAAAAAAAAATCCCAAATTTCAAAGTTTTTGTGCCCCCGCCCTTCAAAATTGGGTCTAAAAATCGGGAGGCAAAAAAAATTGTTAAACTTGAGTAAAAATTGTTTGTATAAAATCAATTATCTGTGGGTTTTACAGCCTAAAGAACTTAAAAAAAGAGTGTACGGAGTGTTAACGCTTCTAGCAAGAAACAAAAATGGATGTACAAATAATGTAGCTTCTGAAAACCGGCAAAAATTTTTTTTTCCGATTTGACTTTATTTTGGAAGTTTTTTGCATAGAAAATAACAACGTATATATCAAAATCAAGAATAAATTCGGGTTTCACGATTAAACTTCAAGCAAAAATTCTTAACCCTCTCTGTCCCAGGGGTGTTTTGGTGGTTTACAGTTTTTGATCATGTAAAAAAGCTATTAATTAACAATTTGTCAAACGCAACTATACACCTTGTAAAACAATGTTTTTACTACGTTACAAAATCAAAATATCCATATTTGAATGCCTTAAAAATTTTATCGGTCGATTTTAGTATCGGAAGTCATGGAGCACCTGTGCTACCATGGGACAGAGAGGGTTAAAAATCTTAATTTTTTTTGCGTGATTAAAAAAATCTCTATGTTTTTTTTCGCCCCCCCCCCCTTCAGTTGCAAGGAGGGAGAAGAGCGGAAAGGTGAGGAGGGGGGGGTGGTATATTGGTAGCTACGCTTAACAAGTAGTCGTTTTGACTCATACCTTTTGTCCAATGTTGGAAGGTGCCCACTTATGCACCTAACCAAGCTATAATTTGAAATTATAACCGGATTCGAACCGACAACACCCGCCAGGACATGTGGTTCGCTGGTACTTGTGCCTTGTCCAGCGCCTCTATGGTTCACATGTACAAGTACCAGCAAACCACATGCCCTGGTGGGTGTTGTGGGTTTGAATCCTGTTATAATCTCAGATTATAGCTTGGTTCGGCTCATGCACCTTCCAGCATTGGATAAAAGTAGGAGTCAAAACGACTACTTGTTAAGCGTAGCTACCAATATCCCCCCCCCCTCCTCACCTTTCCGCTCTTCCCCCTCCTTCACCAACAAAAAATTTTCATTTCTTTCCCCTACCGTCCCTTCATCAATTGTAGAACCATCGTTTCAAAAAATATCAACATAATCTATTGTTTGAGTTCTTCTAGCATTGGAAGGACAAAAACTTTAAAAAATATTTGTAATGGCCTTATTTAGCAGACTTACGATCCTGTTTGCTCTTTAAAAGATAATGCAATCTAAATTGTCAAAATGTTGTGTTCCCTAGTAAACAATGCAAGTGTATTGATGTACACTGACGTATTTTTGTTGTGTATGCAAATTTCACACTCCGGACCGATCGTTATCGTTCGGCACAATCTCACCTCGGGGAGCTCGGAAAGTGCAAAATTTAGATAAAAATATATTTTCGTAATCAAAAGCCGTCCAATGCTTTATCTACTTTATCGAATACTTTATCAATCTTCAGAATAGCAGGTTGATGCGATTTCTTGTTTGGGTTTGTTTATATGAGACATTTAAAAAAACGTTGATATTTTTTCCGGATTTTTATCCCTAAAGTTTGAAATCCTTTTTAAGCCAAACTGTTCGCCAATATTATTGGTACTTCATTTCACGTTATGAATAAATATGTTATGTTTCAAATCATCTTGAATTTGAGCCATCAGTTTGCATGGATATAATCTATTTTAATAAACAAACATTGTTGGTTTTTGGCACAATGTATCCCCGTGGCCCAATGTCATCCCGGATGGCGGTACGTAGCATAGCAAGCGCTACGTATATACCCCTATTCCTTTTGTGTCTACTATTTAATATATGTAAACTTTACAGATACGTGTATTTCGGGAACAAGTTATAACCTTCTTCAGTGTATGTCAAGTTTTGGACTGCGACGAGCATACCAATTAGGATAGCTTTTATGCCTCATTTGGGTAAAAATTTTGTAGCATAGTGAGGTACCGTGAATTCAGGTGAAATTGATCACTTTTTCGAGTAGTTTTTAAATTTCTTTGAATAGAAACATTAAATATGTTGATGATGAAGAAGATGATTTAATTTTGAAATAACTACTGTAGTTCTGGCCATAGACAGTGTCATGTACATCTTATATAAATAGTTTTATTTTAGATACAACTCAATGTAATCGTGAAATTGAAATATCACATTGGTGGGTGAAATTGACCACGTTGAAATCATGACAATAATCCATATAAAACCAGTTTTATGAGAAGGTGAACCAAACTCGGAAGGGCTACACACCGAAACCTGACATGTGTAGGGACGAGGGAGGGAATCTAATTACAAACGAGCGCGAGGTGGTCGACAGGTGGAAGCAGTTCTTCGATGAACACCTCAATGGCGAAGTCGCAGAAGGAGGCGGAACGGAAATTAACCTAGGAGCGCCCATGGAAGATAGTGATGTCCTAGCACCTGATCTCCAAGAAGTCAAACGAGAAATCAGGTTGCTGAAGACCAATAAAGCCGCTGGGAAGGACCGCCTACCGGCAGAGCTTTATAAACATGGCGGGGAAACGCTAGCAAAGGCTCTACACTGGGTTATTTCGAGGATTTGGGAGGAGGAAAAGTTACCGGAGGAATGGATGGAAGGAGTGGTTTGTCCCATCTACAAAAAGGGTGATCGGCTAGACTGCTGCAACTATCGCGGTATTACGCTGATAAATGCCGCCTACAAGGTACTCTCCCAGATCCTGTTACGCCGGCTGTCACCGATAGCACAAGGTTTCGTAGGGAATTATCAGGCGGGTTTCATGGGGGCTCGCGCAACTACGGACCAAATTTTTACTATCCGACAGATCTTGCAGAAATGTCGGGAGTACAACGTGCCCACGCATCACATCTTTATTGATTTCAAAGCAGCATACGATACAGTCGATCGAGACAAGCTATGGCAGATAATGCACGAATACGGTTTTCCGGACAAACTGACGCGACTGATCAGAGCTACATTGGATCGAGTGATGTGTTTTGTACGCATCTCTGGGACACTCTCGAGTCCCTTCGAGACGCGACGAGGGTTGAGACAAGGTGACGGTCTATCCTGCATGCTGTTCAACATCGCTCTTGAGGGGGTGATCCGACGAGCGGGCATCGAAACGAGAGGCACGATTTTTACCAAGAGCAGCCAACTTCTAGGCTTTGCAGATGACTTCGATATCATTGCCAGGAACTTTGCGACGGCGGAGGCAATCTACGCCAGACTGAAAGCGGAGTCTAGGAGAATTGGGCTAAAAATAAATGCGTCGAAGACCAAATACATGAAAGGAAGAGGCTCAAAGGAAACAAATGTGCGCCTCCCACGGACGGTAACCGTTGACGGCGACGAACTAGAAGTGGTAGAAGAGTTCGTGTATTTGGGATCGCTGGTGACCGCGGACAACAACACTAGTAAGGAGATCCAGCGGCGCATCCAAGCGGGAAATCGGGCCTACTTTGCCCTTCGTAAAACGCTACGATCAGGAAGCATACGCCGCCGCACGAAGCTAACAATGTACAAAACCATTAATAGACCGGTAGTTCTTTATGGACTTGAAGCCGTGACGCTGCTTACGGAAGACATACGCGCCCTTGCCGTGTTTGAGCGGAAAGTGCTGCGGACGATATTTGGCGGAGTACAAACTGAAAGCGGAGAGTGGCGGAGGCGTATGAATCACGAGCTACAGGCACTGCTTGGGGAGACTCCCATCGTACATCTAGCGAAAGTTAGCAGGCTACGGTGGGCCGGACACGTCGTAAGGATGCCGGACGACTGTGCGGCGAAAATAGTCCTCTTCAACAACCCCACCGGCACCAGGAACAGGGGGGCCCAACGTGCACGATGGCTCGACCAGGTCGAGAGCGATTTGCGACTTCTGAGACGACTAGGAAATTGGCGACGAGTGGCCCAAGACCGAGTTGAATGGAGACGAGTGCTTGAAACAGCACGAGCCACCCCGGCTCTATGCTGCTGAAGAAGAAGAAGAATCCATATAAACCATATGCTCAGACAGCAATATACTAGCGATACTGCACGCTCCGGCGTAATCGAAATAGGTAACATAACATCCTGCATGTTGGCAGCAATGTCGCGTATAGCAACTAATCGAAAAATGAAGCAGTCATCCCTACATTAGCATGGTTGATGCGTCTGCTGAATAAACATGAACGATAAAAAGTATATTAAGTAAATTTTAGCATCGTATTCGCGTTGTTTTGTTTAAACATAGATGTCGAACTCGATTAATCGGGTGAAATTTTTTTCACCCATCTCCATTCCATTCCATCTCAAACGTACACAAGGTTTGGATTCTACCATCAGCGATTTCAACCAAAGTTGGCATAATTGTTCATTCCGACCCCACAACCAATTTCCCAAAATATTATGCTGATTGATTAATCCCCCTAGCAGTGGCGCTACTTCGTTTTTTCCAGATTTTCAAAAAATGTCATTTTTCGGGTTAATCTTTGAAACAGTTTGATGTAAAAACATGCCAATATACTTTTTCTATGTATTTATGGCCGCGCAATCGAATGATGTTATAAGTTTTTATCTAATTTATCAAAATCATACATTTTTTTGCAATTTAAAACGAAAACTGCGAATATCTCAAAACACCCCCAATTTTATTTTCAAATAAATATGCTCAAAATATTCGCCAGCAAATTCTACATAAGAATCGCTTAACTAGAAAAAACAATATTGGTAGTTTGGGAGATATGGCGTTTTGAATACCTGGGGCAAGCCTAATTCTATTTGAATTATTAGCGAAAGTATGTTTAAAAACCCGAATTAATCCACCTAGCGGTGTGACCTAGCCTTTCTACTGCCGCAATAATTATTTTTTAATTTCTCAGGAACATCTATAATTAACTTGACTATATTTTTAAATATCCGTCCCTTATTTTTCAAAATCCATATCCAAAAGAGATAATATCTGAATTTGAAAAAATAACTGATATGATGATATGATATAAGATATGAAAAACGAAAAAGAGAAATTAGACTTTTTCTTAGTTGGTGCTCTTTCAGTTAATTATTTTTGCATGAAAATCAAGACTTTAGCTTCTTTTGAATAACTTTAATGAAAAAATAGTCATTAGCTTGATCGTATCGCTTATACGTTAGATATTTTAGGAAACGATGAGATCAAATAAACAAAAACGACGCCATAAACATGCTTGAGGATGGGAAATATGATCAGTATAATTTCCGGCGCTTGTTATTTTTGCTGGTATGTGTGGATGCTTCATTTATTTATTAAAACATGAACATGATACATGACACATGGCTATTATCTTCTAAAGTGTCACTAGCGAAAACAAATCGTACAGAATTATTAGTAACCTTTTCTTGCTCTTTTTCACATAGAATTTCCAAACTCTAGCATCTATTGATTGGAAAAGCATCTATTGATGCGCAAAATATGTTTGAAATTGGTAAAATTTATTTGGGAAAATCAACTCATTAGTATTTTCAATCCTACACTCAAATTCGCAATAATTTTGAAAATTCTCCTCCAGATCCATTTCATGTAAATTGATAGGCCTTTTTCGTAATTAATCCTTCGAAGTGATACCACTGAAGAGTTTCTGTGCTAAAAGAATTTTGAAATAATAATAGGTATAGAAAACACAGTGGAATAAACCCAAACTATGCATTTTTTAGGTCCCACTTGCCCCGGTGTACCTTACTTTTCTTTGTTTTTTGCTTTGCTCATCCGATTGCGAGTAACAGCAAGTAAAGAAAATGACAATTGAAATGTTTCTCACTCTTCTTGTATTTCTATGTAAATTTTAAAATTGCAAATCGCATATACATACATGCACGCATACATACATACATACATACACGCATGCATGCATACATACACATACATAACACATACATTGAATACAATCGACCCTTGATTAATTTATTTCGATTTTATATGTTTTAACGGTTTAATATACGGCGCTTAAGCGTTAAAATTGGAATAACTTTTGAATAAATCGTCCGATTTTCAGTAACTTGGTTTCGTTTGATAGATCTCAACAGTAACTTTCAAATGATAATAAATTGTAGGATGTTTCCCTTTGAATTAATGCTTATATGTAACAAAAAGCAGTTTTTAATTCATTTTTTCCACATTTTTTATGTAACTTTCAAACCACAAGCCTATGCATCATGAAATCTTGAAGTTAAGGTTTTGAAAGACCCCCCTTTCATATGCAATCAATTTTGTTCGCATCGGTTAAGGGACCTATGAGATAATGAAGTCCCATATTTTTCGTATTTTTATACATAACTTTTGAACTAAAAGTCCGATCAGTATGAAATTAAATAGCGAACAATGGGACACCTAGACCTTTCATTTGACACTAAAATCATTAAAAACGGTCCAGCCATCTCCGAGAAATGTTGGCTCAATCAAAAGCGTTCCACACACACACACACACACACACACACACACACACACACACACACACACACACGCACACACACACACACACACACACACACACACACACACACACACACACACACACACACACACACACACACACACACACACACACACACACACACACACACACACACACACACACACACACACACACACACACACACACACACAGCAAATGCTCAGTTTTCGAAACTGAGTCGAATGGTATATGACACTCGTCCACTAGGCTTTCTTTCGATTTTCGGTTTTTCGAGTGATTCCTATACCTTTATACTATATTTTCATATAGTAGAAAGGCAAAACGTCTACCTGAAGCTTCCGGACATTTTCATGGCTAAATAATGTATTTCAATGAAAAAGATGCATTTTCAACATAGAATCAGCATAATAAATTTTGATGTTCTGGATACTTTTTATATATTTAAATAAAAGTAACAAGTTCGTACAAATTTTTAAAGTTTTGTTATTTAAGTTTGCTAGTTATTTGAGCGATATAATGCTTTGTATGCCGACTAATGTGGTATTTTACTCTCGTGATTATTCGAAAGTTCGATGTAATTTAGAAACTAGAAAATGGCTTTATTAATACTTTACTGCACTATGGGAGAAACTAGTCTAAAAATAAACGAAATTTAGAAATGATCTGCCAACTGATGAAATATAAGTGATCTGATGTAAAATTTTCCGGCGAATCTCATGGTGCCCATCTCTTTCCTAACTGCCATCGGAAAGTATCAAGTTTTGCTAATTTTCGCCTATTTTTAGCATTATTTAAACTTATTGTCATTTTTCGAGTTCAAATATCTCTGAAACAGTTTGATGTGAAGACATGCCAATATACTATTTCGATGGATTTTTGGCCGCGCAATCGAACGATGTTATCAGTTTTTATTGCATTTGTCAAAATCATACATTTTTTTGCGATTTAAAACGAAAACTGCGAATATCTCAAAACACCCCAATTTTATTTTCAAATAAATATGCTCAAAATGTTCGCCAGAAAATTCTACATAAAAATCACTTAACTAGAAAAAACAATATTGGTAGTTTGGGTGATATGGCGTTTTGAATATCTGGGGTATGTGTAATTTTAACTGAATTGTTAGCGAAAGTATGTTTAAACATGTCTACCTGAAGTTTTCGAACATTTTCATGACTAAATAATGTATTTTAATGAAAAAGATGCATTTTCAACATAGAATCTTATAAGGTACATCGGGGCAAGTGGGACCTAAAAAATGCATAGGGTTGGGTTTATTCCACTATGTTTTCTATACCTATGATTATTTCAAAATTCTTTCAGCACAGAAACTCTTCAGTGGTATCACTTCGAAGGATTAACTACAAAAAAGGCCTATCAATTTACATGAAATGAATCTGGAGGAGAATTTTCAAAATTATGGCGATAGATCCCACTTGCCCCATTTACCGGGGCAAGTAGGACCTATAATCAAATTTGATTAAAAAGCATAAAATAATACCTAAAAATAAAAAATAAGAAAACTTATCCAATTTAATTCTACTATGTGTATTTTTTTCACGACAGATACGTATTTCGTCTACGACTTGCAGGCTTCCTCAGTGTCTGTTTTCGAACAGTTCGTCTGTCGAACAGTCGAACAGTGTCTGTTCGAAAACAGACACTGAGGAAGCCTGCAAGTCGTAGGCGAAATACGTATCTGTCGTGAAAAAAATACACATAGTAGAATTAAATTGGATAAGTTTTCTTATTTTTTATTTTTAGGTTTCGTATTCTACTAAGACGCTTCAAAAACTTCAATAAAATAATAGTAAATTGTGTAAGTTAATATACAGCAATGTTAAAGCACTGCAAGAAGCAATCAAAAACAATAATTGTACGAAGGGTTCATTCAAAAATAGCGTAACTAAATTAGATCACAACGGGCGACTTTATAATTTATATAAAACACAGATCGTGAGCAATTACGCTGTAAAGCATTATTGTAATGAAATGTAGTTGAATATGTCGTTGTATCAAATTCTTGCAACACGTAATCTAGGATTAACCATTATTTAACAGCTCGAAAATACGATTATGATCTGTTTGTTCTACCATGCCCAATTCGGTAGAGCTACTCATAAGAGATAGTTACGCTATAATAACTACAACACTCTATTGTTTCAATTCCAGTTGCAGATTTGCTTAATTATATCAAATTTGCCTTTCCAAATTCAATTAACATCGTTTAGGTGTAACCAAAATCTGACCAAACTGTTTGTTCCCTCATAAGCTGTGCTAAATGGGCTTCTATTTTGGGGCCCCTTGGTTTAGTCCTTTTCGGTTTTTTTAAAAGCTTTACTGGTATAAATATTATGTAATTGAACTGAAAATGTTCGGTAGTTTATCTAAAAAATTTATTAAGACAGGAAGTTTTGTGCTGAAACACTTTATTTTTAATAAGCCCCACTTGCCCCGGGTGTTTCGAAGTGCCGACCTTATTTCGACACATTTTTTTTAATGCCGTTTGTCAAATTAAACAACTAGTTTTCGGGTATAATTTGTTAATACACTCATTATGTTTACCTACTGTCAGAAAAACATGTACTTTTACGTAAAGCCTGTAGCCAAAATATCATTTATAGAAAGGTGCGTCAAACTTACAACGCAAATTGAAAATAACGCTCAAATTTAAAGTCCAATTTTGATGTTTGGAATGCCAGTTATAAATAATCTATAATTTCAATACATGCGTTTGAGTTGTATCTTTTTTTTCTAGAAAGGTTCGGTTGGAGAAAATGAGGTTGAAGAGAGTTATGAGCTCCGTTCCCACTTGCCTCGTATTCCCACTTGCCCCGGGGTACCTTATATAAAAATGGATTTCTGTCTGTCTGTCGAGATGTTCCTTATAGAATCAAAAACTACTGAACCAATCGGCGTGAAAATTTGCATGTAGAGGTTTTTGGGGCCGGAAAAGGTTTTAGTGAGGTTGTTAGAGACCCCTCCCCCCACTAAGAGGAGGGGCTCCCATACAAATGAAACACAAATTTCTGCATAACTCGAGAACTAATCAAGCAAATAGAACAAAATTTGGCAAGTGGGTGTTTTTGGTGACAAGAATTTATTCTATGGTAAATTGAGACCCCTCCCCTCTTTAGAAGGAGAATTATGACTGCTCTCCCCTTTAAGAGGGGGGGGCTTCCATACAAATGAAATACAAATTTCCTCATAACTCGAGAACTAATCAAGCAAATGGAACCAAATTTGGCATGTGAAGGTTTTCGAGGGCAAGAATATTTTCTATGGTGAATAAGGACCCCTCTCCACTTTAAGAGGGGCGGCTCCTGTACAAATGAAAAATAAATTTCCTCATAACTCTTGAACTTATCAAGCAAATGGAACCAAATTTGGCATGTGGGTGTTTTTGGAGACAAAATTTTTTTCTATGATGAATTGGGACCCCTCCCCATTTTAGGAGGGGGGGCTCCTATACAAATGAAATACAAATTTCCTCATAACTCGAGAACTAATCAAGCAAATGGAACAAAATTTGGCATGTGAGAATTTTCGAGGGCAAGAATATTTTCTATGGTGAATTAGGACCCCTCCCCACTTTAAGAGGGGGGGCTCCTATACAAATGAAAAACAAATTTCCTCGTAACTCGAGAACTAATAAAGCAAATGGAACCAAATTTGGCATGTAGGTGTTTTTGAAGGCAAGAATTTTTTCTATGATGAATTAGGACCCCTTGCCTTTTTAGGACGGGGGCTCCCATACAAACGAAATACAAATTTCCTCATAACTCTGGAACTAATCAAGCAAATGGAACCAAATTTAGCATGTGGGTGTTTTTGTAGGCAAGAATATTTTCTATGGTGAATTAGGACCCCTCCCCACTTTAGCAGGGGGAGCTCCTATACAAATGAAATACAAATTTGCTCATAACTCGAGAATTAATCGATCAAATGGAACCAAATTTGACATGTAACTGGTTTTGGAGGCAAGAATTTTCTCTATGGTGAATTGAGACCTCTCTTCTCTTTAGAAAGCTAGTTATGACCCATCTCCCCTTTAAGAGAGTGAGCTTCCACACAAATGAAATGCAAATTTCCTCTTATCTCGAGAACTAATCAAGCAAATGCAACCAAATTTGGCATGTGGGAGTTTTAGATGGTAGAAATTTTTTCTATGGTGAATTACGACCCCTCCCCCTTTTAAGGGGGGGCTTCCATACAAATGAAATACAAATTTCCTTATAACTTGAGTACTAATCAAGCAAATGGAACCAAATTTGGCATGTGGAGCTTTTAGGGGGCAGAAATTTTTTCTATCATGAGTTAAGACCCTCTCCTGTTTAGGAGGGGAGGGGCTCCCATACAAACGAAATCCAAATTTCCTTATAACTTGAGAACTAATCAAGCAAATGGAACCAAATTTGGCATGTGGGAGATTTTGGAGTCTTGAATTAATTTTATGATAGTTAGAGACCTCTCACCCCTGTGGTAGGGGGATATGGACTCTCATACAAATAAAACAAATTTTTGCGAAACTCAAAAACTAATCAAACTCGTGAAATTAGAGACTCTTCCATAAAACATTAGTCAATAACAAGACCACAAAAACTATCTATAGTAACACTAGATCATTCAGTACGAGACAGCCGCGAGTGTTGCCGGCGACCCGCCGTTGGAAGCGCCGCCCACTGGGGGGAGGCAACTCCCCGCAGAAATCACTACTATCTAGGTTTATTTGTTTTCCTAGGTCTACCTGGGTTTCCTGGAACGAGCGACGGCGAGTAAGGAGAGGTTCGCGAAATGGTACTTTCCACAAAAAAAAATTTCCGTGAAATGGTGCATTCCGCTTAAGGTTTTTTTGCAAAATGAGATTCGGCGATATGTTGTACAATCATGGCGAATATTAGTATCCGCTTTCAGGCTATGCAATGAGGGGACAGGGGAGTTGTTTTCTACTTTACTGTGAGGAAAAATTGCAAATTTGTATATTAAACTACCCATTTCTGGTAACTAATAAGCATTAACATAAGCAGCAAATCAGCGTATCTGGCATTTTATACTGTACGTTGTTGTATATTAGCTTTCTGACTGCATAAGTGTTGTAAATTGGCATCCAAAATTCTATTCAAATTCTTCGTGTCGGTAATTTGTTGTAAATTAGCATTGTCGGCACTATAAGAAGGTTATCAGTAAAGTAGCTGTATATTTTGCCAAAATAGCATTCAAGTAGCATTTAAGGCGACTTAAATGCTTATTGGCCTACATTTGAATAGCATTGGAGATGCTTATTGGTTACCTGGGATGCCTTCATAGTTACGTAACTGCCAAAATAAATCAGCTAAGGTTGAACTCCTCAGAAACTTGCAAAACTCGAGATTGTGACAAAGATCATCCGGGATTCGTGATTTATGTACAACACAGGTTAATTTGTGGCAATACGAAGTTTGTCGGGGCAGCTAGTCAGCATAATAAATTTTGATGTTCTGGATTCTTTTGCATATATTTAAATAAAAGTAATAAATTCGTACAAATTTTTATAGTTTTATTATTTAAGTGTGCTTGTTGTTTGAGTGATATAATGCATTGTTATGTCGACTAATGTGGTATTTCACTTTTGAGATTATTCGAAAGTTCGAAGTAATTTCGAAACTTGAAAAGGGCTTTAGTCGATTCCAGAATTTGGTAGACTAAGGGTAGGCGAGCGTACAAACCTTCCTTCGAAGATCGTCAGAGCTAACACAGGTGGTTTCAATCCAGCGCAGCGCTTTACTCCTAGACAAACAGTTCTAGTGGAACATGAGGGGAACAAGTTGTCACACATGCATGCAACCGTGTCGAATGTCATGGAACGAGAATGTAATACATACATCAAGGCCACTAACAAGACACTATTCAGCGTAGCTCCTGTAATTCTCTACGGACCGGAGAAAAGTGTAAAAACCTACGCCTTCTTGGATGGGTCATCACTCACTTTGATGGATGCCGCCCTTGCAAAGGAGCTGAAGTTAGACGGACAGACGGAACCATTGTGCCTGCGGTGGACAAGTAGTAAGAACCGCGTAGAAAAGAATTCACAACGGCCGAGTGTCGAGATTTCCGGTACAGAAGAGAGTCACAAGAAACATTATCACAAGGAGGTGCATACAGTCTCTAATCTCGACCTCTTCTATCAGTCTATCGACGTCAGCGAGTTGATAGCCAAGTATCCGCGAGGCATCCCGGCTGAATCGTATCAAGACATTCAGCTCCTCATTCTAATCGGAATCGATAACGCCAGCTATCATTCCGACTCATTCCTAATATTCCTATCAACCGATAGCCACAAAAACTTGTTTGGGTTGGGTAATACACGGTGGGACAGAACCAAGTGAGGGGTTCATTGGGCATCATAGCTTACAGAAAATAAAGGGTACGGTGATCCTACGGAAGGAGAGCGGCAGCAAGTCTGTCGAGATGTTCTCAGTTAGTTCCTTAAAGGAGAAGACACCATCTTATTTGTTCAAGCTGATGTTCTCCAACAGAGAATTACGGGCGTAGTTGGTGAATGGAGGCGGCTTGAATTCGACGACCTAATAGAACCGGCTCTGACAGTAATAGGTAAAAACCAAAAAACAAAAATCTTTAAATTTTTCATCAAATATATTTGCTATATAAATAGCTGGAATGAAATAATAGACGTAGCTGAATTAAATTTTTACCTGAACATAGTAGAAGGTTCGCATATACACAGCAAAGAACGATACTACTAACCACTAGTAGCACAGTTGTTACAAACCAGTTGTGGCAATCGATATGTGACTAATTTTAGTCATAAATGAGTTGCTGCAACTAAAAGTGCCAAATATGTGCCGCTTGGGACGCCATCTCTGGTATCAATGGAGTTACTACTAACACATTCCACGCACTTGTATACAGGTCGGACTCGATTATATAGAGACTCGATTATATATGATTCGATTATATACAATTTTGGACTCGATTATATATAGTCAAAAAAATTTGCTCCGACTTTGTTAAAGCTCGCTCTATTTTGTCCTTTTTGAAAATAGTTAGACCCGTGATTTTTTATTTGGACTCTGGGGTGGCCCTTTCTGAGTTGGGGTGGTTCCAAAAGATGCGATTATTACCTACCTTCTTTCATAAGTTTTAAACCAGTGCAAATGAAAGGAATTTTAATGAGCTGTCTAGAAAAAAATATTAAACTAGGAAGGTAGGTCAAAATCGCGTTTTTGGGACCACCCTGACTCAGAGGGGGCCGCCCTAGATGCCGAATAAGAGAGTTGCGGGTCTGCATGTTTTCGAAAGGGAGAGAGTACAGCGAGTTTGAAGAAAGCCGGGTCAATTTTTTTCGATAGCACTTTTCTGCGAAATTGTTGTATATTCAAATTCAGTTTAAATGTAAGAAAGGTATTTTCTGCCCTTAAGGTGAGAGTTCCAGTGGAGACATCTCTTAGCGCGTCTTCAATTTGTTGTTGGCTAGGCATTACATCGTCAAATACTGAAGCGTTTGGCAAACAGGTTGCAGAGTTCTTGGGTAGAACTCGAAGAGTCAGTGTCCAAAAACATGGTTGACGGCAGACCACGTTCTTTCCGTTTCTCATTGACAAACGACCAAAAACGTTTGGGATGGTTTTTTAACGCAGTTTCTGTACGCAGTATCTACCGACCGTAAAGCGTTAGAAGATAAGATTTATAGCTGGAGTTTGCGATTTTGAACCTTTGTTTGGTGAACGAGTTGCGATTATTGGAACATTGCCTTAGGGCTCTGGCACGGTTTTGCTTCAAATATCGAAGACGACTATTAGACCAAGGAGGTGACACTCGTGGTCGACGGTTCGGAACAAATCTCGAGAAGAGTTGTGTGAAGGTATCATTAAAAAATCGCAAAGCATCATCAACATTTACCGCACAGTGCACTGGTGACCAGTCAACACATGAAAGAGCCATTTTCAAGCTATCAATGTCAGCACGTGCGGAGTGATGATGGTTTAGTGCAGCAGTAAATATTTATACTGATGTAACAACCTATCGCCGATCAATAACAAAGATTTCTGTGCTACCGATCGGCGATAATTGGATACCGACTAGATAACCCAATTCCGACTAGTCCTGTTGATGCGCTGCATCAGCCGGGTGTTCCGTCTGCCGTCGAGGTGAAATGCATTCCGCTTTAAGCATAAACGGATAAAAGCGCTGCGCTCGTTGTGCAGAGCATGAGTTTTAATTTGAACCGCGAACGGTGTTAAACAGCAAGAAGAGAAAATAAAGATGAAGAAAAGTGATAGAAGTATAAATTCTTATTGAAACATCTGCGGAGCATCGTTACACCCAAAAGACACATTCCAGCGTGTTTCGTTACGACGAGGACCCGACTTTCATTGACATTTTGCTCCCGCTAGCAAAAAATACGTTTGTTTGTAATTTAAAACAAGTTTTAAATTATGTCTGTTAAATGTACTTTCTAACGTAGTATTTACTTTTTGATTTAGATCGTTATTTAGGTAGGTATAACAAGTTACATTTCGTTCCGGGACGCCATCGCAGAAATACCACTTTTCCCACCATGTTTTAATACCTGTACACTTCAGTGTGCTAATTATTAAACGTTCTGTGTGTTGATTGTGTTGAGAACTACGCTTTTTTGTAGTTCAATATCACTGGTTCATATCTTGTAAATATGAGTTGAAATATGCAGTTATAAATTCTGATTTCTTGGTGTACACGTGCGTGGAATGTGTCAAAAGGTCCTTTTAACGATCAGACGAGTGAATATTTTCTCCGTAACAATTTATTTATTTATTAACTCGCTGACCTGACAAGCTTCGTATTGCAACAAATTAAACTGTGTTCTACATGAATCGGGAATCTCGAATGACCTTGGTCACAATCTCGAGGTTTGCAAGCTTCTGAGAACCTTCAACCTTAGATGATTCATTTTGGCAGTTACGTAACTATGAAAGCATGGGTAGTTTAATATACAAATTTGCAATTTTTCCTCACAGTAAAGTAAAAAATAACTCCCCCTATTGCTTAGGCAGATAAAATGAAACGGATAGCAGTATTAGCCATGAATGTATAAAATTTCGCCGAATACCATTTCGCTAAAAACCTAACGCGGAATGTATCATCGAAACCGGAAAACCTTTTTGTGGAATGTACCATTTCGCAGGGGTGATCCTTTACTCGCTGTCGCTTGTTCGGACCCTACTAAAGAAAAGTAATTGAGGTCAGTAGACCTAGGGAAACAAATAAGCCTAGACAGTGGTGATTTCTGCAGTGGGGCTGTCCCCCCCGCAATGGCCGGCGCTTCCGACGGCGGGTTACCGGAAACACTCGCGGCCTGCGGTCGTCTTGCCCTGAAACTTGCTATTGTGGTCTTGTAATTGACTAATGTTGTCTTGTAATTGACTAATGTAATGGCGGAAAAGCGCCAGAAGGAGAATGCGTATATTTGTTTAGTTGCGAAAGCAGCATTGTTTTTATAGTGTAATAGTTGTTGATTATTAGCGCTATTTATATGGGCTGACGCGTTTTGAACTGCTGTTTACAAAGATAATCGTTGTTCTCGGATTACTGTTTGCGCCGTGGATATATTCGCAATCAAAGTTCTGCTTCTCGCAAAAGACAAAATCGATCGTGTGCAGTGAGTGTTTAGTTCTACACAATAGCCCGATCGGGCTAACGGCAGCGGTGCTGGTACACACCGATTGTATTATGACGTCGTCGGTGCTATGCAGTGTGTGCTCACATCGAATTGCTTCTGATACTGATCGTGTATATTGCTTCGGTGGTTGTGGAAATATCTACCACGCAGAATGTAGCGGTTTAAGCTCCGCTGGTGTATCTGCTATGAAGGACAACATTGCCCTCAAATATATGTGTTTTGGCTGTCGTAAAAAGCAAGTCAATCTGAATGAGCTTCAACAGAAATGCAACATGCTGCTACAGAAAGTTAACGAGATGAATAACTTTATTCTCGCAACCGAAGATCGATCGAAAAAAATGATCAGTGACCAATTTGATGCGTTTCAGAAATGTTTTCTGCCACAGTGTCTGCCTCTGATTAAAGAAGCTGTTGCTAATGTGATCCAATCAGCAGGTCTGAACTCTTCTGTCCCTACTCAGGGTAACGAGACGCCCCATACGTACGCTAGCGTCGTACACTCCGGCAACACAACTGGTGCCAAGCGCAAGAAGACAGTTACACCCGTAAATGCTCATACCGTTAACAATCAAGATGGTAATCCTAGTGAAGGTGGTCTACTTCGATCGGGAAAAAAGCGCATAATTTCGGTCAGCACAAAATCGCCTACTGCCGACAAGCAACCGCTCCCCTCTACTGCATCTACTGTGCCTAAGTCAAACTGGGTAAAAAGAATCGAACAAACAGTATTATTCAAACCTCAAGTGCGCCAAACTGCTGATGTGACCAAACAAGACATTCGTTCGAGGTTGGATCCCACTTTGTTCGCTGTGAGGGACGTTCGCTTGCGTGAAAATGGGGAAGTTGCCATTAGATGTGATTCCTACGAAGACGCCGAGAAAATGCAACACGTGGCAAGTGAAAAACTGTCTGAAGAGTACGATATCGAGCTGCAGAGGGGATTAAGGCCGCGTGTGAAAATTATAGGCGTTCCGGTCAGTCTAAGTGAGACAGAGATCATAGACAAACTTAGGCGACAGAATAATATACCTGAATCTGCAATGTTAAAAATTGTTCGTACTATCAAAAACAAAAAAGATACAGCAAATTCCTCGTCAATCGTTATTGAAGTTGACGCGTGTTCGTTTGACTTGCTGATGAAACTGAAATATGTTTTCATCGGCTGGGACAAGTGCAAGGCCGTTGAAGCGATTGATGTTAATCGCTGCTTTAACTGCTCTGAATACAACCACAAAGCTGCTACCTGCAAGAAGTCGATTTGCTGCCCAAAATGTGCTGAGCCCCACGATGTCAAGGATTGTACGTCTAATTTCGAAAAGTGTATTAACTGTGAATTATCAAATCAACTACGGAACACCTCTGTCGAGGCTCAACTGGATGTTTGTCACTCTGCCTGGAGCACCGACTGCCCGCTTTATCTGAAGCGGCTAAAACATGCACGCCAACGGATTGACTATTCAGCATAGCCATCAACGATAAACTGCAACGTGTACGATTCAGCGAATTTTCACCGTGAAGCAACAGAGTATTTGGATACAGAGAGCCCTGTTTTGTCAGGTAATTTAAATAGTATATGTTCTGCCGAAGCATTCGATACTGCACCACACTCAAACGCATCAACGTTTCAGAATACTACTAACGTCAATGGCATAAGCATCTGCTACCAGAACGTCAGAGGACTCCGATCGAAGGTTGACGAGCTGTTCCTTTCCGTATCGGACGCGGAGCTCGATGTAGTGGTTTTGACCGAAACTTGGCTGAATGATCAATTCCGTTCATCGCAGCTGTTCGGTAATGAATTCAATGTTTACCGAAATGATCGCGACTCAACAACGACCGGAAAAACACGAGGAGGAGGTGTGCTGATAGCAGTATCCAACCGTCTCAGTTCTATAGCGTCTTCGGTTAATGTGGACAACAGTATTGAACGGCTTTGGGTGAATATTGACAGTGGATCGCGTACTATTTGCATTGGCGTGGTATATCTTCCCCCTGATGACTCGACTTCAGTAAGCAAAATTGAAAAGCAGATCAACTCTACGTTAGCTTTGTCCGAAAAGTTACATCCGCATGATTTTCACCTTCTGTTTGGTGATTTCAACCAACCTGGGCTTAAGTGGAAGCGTAGCCAGTCAGGGCATGTCTTTATTGATCCTGTGGAATCTACATTCACCCCCGCCAATTCAGCACTCGTCGACGGAATGGCTATGCTAGATATGAAACAAATGAACTCTGTGACAAACTCATTGAACCGTACTTTGGATTTGATTTTTGTTGATAATAATGCGATTAGTCGATGTGAAGTCCTTCGAGCACCTGAAGCCCTAGTTAGTGTGGATCCATTTCACCCTCCTGTTCTAGTCAATCTTCAATGTCCTACCGTAGTAAGATTCACGAATGCACCTGCTGAAAATGCATTCGATTTTAATAGAGCAAATTTTACTGGTCTGGCCCAGTCATTGCAACTAATTGACTGGTCCTGTTTGGAGCATGGCGATGTGAATGAAGCTGTACGTTTTTTTAGTCAAACACTCTTGTCACTCTTTCGTCAATACGTACCTAAACCAAAAGTACGGTTGAAACCGCTATGGTCTAGTCCTCGTCTTCGTGCGCTGAAACGTAAGCGGGCTGCTGCATGGAGAAAGTACAACCAAGCTCGTGATAGTCCTAGCAAGCGTGCATTTATTAATGCCAGCAAACGGTATAGAAGTTATAACCGCTATCTCTATTCTCGTCACGTACAACGGAAGCAGAACGAACTTAGACAGAATCCGAAGCGGTTTTGGTCGTTCGTAAACGAAAAACGGAATGAAAATGGTTTGCCTGTTCACATGTTTCTCGGAGATTCCTTGTCTAGTTCACCCGAAACTACATGCAATCTCTTTGCTGAGCAGTTCTCAAGCGTCTTCGTCAACGGTGTTTCAAGCCAGCTGACTTCGGAATCCTTGAAGTTCGTTCCTGAAAACATTTGTGAAATAAGCCCTACCAGTTTTACTGTGAACGAGGTGATGTCAGCCATGAAGAAGCTAAAATCATCAGCATCGCCAGGTCCTGACGGGATACCTTCTACTGTCCTTCGCTGCCGCTTTATCGAAACCATTACAACTAATTTTCAACCGATCACTAGTTCAGCAGAAATTTCCCGACAGCTGGAAAAAATCGTATATCTTTCCGGTGTTTAAGAAAGGAAACAAAAGCGACGTTTCAAATTACAGGGGAATCACGTCGCTCTGTGCCTGCTCAAAATTATTTGAGATCCTTATCGGTGATTATTTACAGCGTAGTGTCGCGCATTATATCAGTACAGACCAGCATGGATTTTACCCTGGCCGTTCGATCAACACTAATCTTGTCGAGTTCTGTTCTTTCTGTCTCCAGTACATGGAACATGGTGCTCAAATTGACACAGTGTATACCGACATCAAAGCAGCTTTTGATCGCGTTGACCATTCTATACTTCTCGCTAAAGTGCAGCGCTTAGGTGCATCGGAGCCGTTTGTTCACTGGCTCAAATCTTTCCTGTGCGACCGTCATCTTTCTGTAAAGCTTGGCCATACTGAGTCTCAGAGTTTTCAAAGCACATCTGGCGTCCCACAAGGAAGCAACCTTGGACCGCTCCTTTTCTCGTTGTACTTTAACGATGTTTGTTCAGCACTTCCTTCAGGGTGTAAAATTGTGTATGCTGATGATCTTAAGCTATTCAAGGTTATCCGTTCAGCTGCTGATTGCGAAGATCTGCAAAAGCTCATTAATATTTTTTCGAGTTGGTGCTTCAACAACAGGCTTAACATTAGTGTCGCAAAGTGTTCAGTAGTAAGTTTCACCAGACGGAAATCTCCAATTGAGCATCGTTACCTGATAAACAGTCAACCAATTCAACGGGAGTATCTTGTGAAGGATCTGGGAGTTTTTTTGGATGCCAAGCTAACGTTTCAGGTGCACTATAGCCACGTAATCAGTAAAGCGTATCGTAATCTTGGCTTCATCATGCGAGTTGCCAAAGAGTTTCGAGACCCTTATTGCCTGAGAGCACTATACTATGCGTTAGTGCGCTCGATACTGGAAACAGCTGCAGTAGTTTGGAGCCCCTACACCGTAATCTGGTCCAATAGAATTGAGGCCATACAACGAAAATTTATACGGTATGCCTTAAGCCGTTTACCGTGGGTCAATCCACTCGAACTTCCCCCATACGAAGACCGTTGCAAGCTTCTGGACATGGAAACTTTGGCGAAAAGGAGAAGAAACTTGCGAGCAATGTTTATTGCGAAGCTGCTTTGTGGTGAAATTGATGCTCCGAACATCTTGGCGAAATTAAGCATCACTGCTACATCAAGATTTCTGCGTTCAACAGATTTTCTACGCCTGCCCTATCATCGGACAATGTATGGACAAAACGAACCTATTCGTGCAATGTGTGTTTGTTTTAACAATGTGTATCATCTGTTTGATTTTTCGATTAGTTGTGAAGTTTTTAAGTGTCGTTTGCGTAATTTAATGTAAAGTGAATTTATCATGTAGACCAAGTAGTCCGATGATGTTAGGGAATAAATAAATAAATAAATAAATGTTTTATGGAAGAGTCTAAAATTTCTCGAGTTCGATTGGTTTTTGACTCAAAAATTTCTGTTTTATTTGTATGAGAGTTTTTATCCCCCTATCACTGGGATGAGGGGTTATAATTCGCCATAGAAAAAATTCCTGCCTTCTAAAACCCCCGCTTGCCAAATTTTGTTCCATCTGCTAGACTAGTTTTCGAGCTACGCAGAAATTTGTGTTTTATTTGTATGGGAGCCCCCCCCCCCACTCTTACTGGGGAGAGGGGTCTCTAACTATCATAAGAACCTTCCCTGGCTTCAAAAACCCCTGCATGTCACACGCCGATCGGTTCAGTAGTTTTCGAGTTTATAAGTAACATACGGACAGACAGACAGACAGAAATTTACTTTAATAGGTATAGATTAATTGTCTCCTTCCTGATACATACAGTCTAATCCACATCGAACAAGTCCAGACAACTAATGATAGACACTACAAATGTTAACGATGAAACGATAAATTTTCTGTAAGTAAACCAAACATAAATCACAGAAAACAGACCTAATAGTAACGGAAAACTAACACAGCTTTATATTTTATAGAATCTTCTAGACAGCTTGGTGGTGTAATTGGTTAAACAAGACACTCGACTAGAAACTGAGAGCGGTGAGTTCAACTCTCACCTTCGCTAAGTTTCTATTTTTGGTCTAATATCAAGAACTTTTCAGTTAGCCTGAATCTACATTTTTCGCATTAAGCATTTATTCTTCCTCAGCTTCTAAAAAAAAGAAATAAATAATCGAAATTGTTGGATATAATACTTTACATAACACTATATCTGCTTGTAACAATATGTTTACCTGAATGAGATATAAAAGCTATCCTGATTGCTATGCTCGTCGCAGTCCAAAACTTATCACACACTGAAGAAGGCTACAAACCGTAGCCGAAATACGCATATCTATAAAGGTCGCATAAATAATATAATAAGAGAAAATGATATTTTTCCCCATTTTTGCTCGTTAATTAGTGAGTTCTAGTAAGACGCTCGAAAATAGTATATACATCAGTCAGTGCACAATCATGGGTCACGCACAATTGTGGGTCATTTTAGCTTAAGCTGCTAATTTCCGTTTGAATATCACCCAATGATTGATCAAATTGTCAATGCTACTTATGAGTAACAATTACATCAATCAATTAGTATAATATTCACGCATTAATTGGCAGAAAAAGCTAAAATGACCCATAATTGTGTGTGTCCCATGATTGTGGAATAACTGTGGTTGATAAACGATGTTTCGTTAGAAAATTTGATTGAAATGTTACGTCTGTTAGTCTATAGTTACATTAAAAATTAAAACATTAAACTGAAATTTTTGATACAATAGGATGAAGATCTAACAACTAAAATGGCTTGTGGGTGGAAACGTATTAATACGCTTGCTCACTATGGCATTAAAGAATCCGCAATTATGTCGTTGATCATCAAACAGAGTGATAGTTTTATAACTTTTAATAAGCAATCAAATACGAATTGTTATTATATTAATAACTCATCGTCGCATATCTCTATAAATGATGATGTTATTCATCAACCACCACTACAACAAAACCATTTATTAAATTTCCAACAACAATCGCAACATCATGATGCTCGTGTGTATCACTTAGTAAAGCCAATAGACGATAAAACGTTCATTGGTAATCAACAAAGCTCACATGAAAGAACTCATAAAGCTATACCAGAAATATTTTTGACACGTTTATTAGCAACCAAGGGAACCGTTCAAAAATTTGTAGATGACTTTTTTGGTATAATTTTAACTGTAAACAGTATGTTGCCACCAGCTGTTAAATGGATTTTTGATATATTGGACGAGGCAGCTACGCGTCACGGCATTACAGATTCAGATGTAGTTCACGCATGGAAATCAAACAGGTAAACTATGATAAACCCTAAATTTATTTCAATGGTAACGTATGCTATTGTTTTTCAAGCCTTCCATTAAGGTTCTGGGTGAATTTCATTAAAAATCCGGACTTTATTTTTGATATCAATAAAACTCCGAGTGTGGATGCCTGTTTAAACGTTATAGCGCAAACATTCATGGATGCATGCTCAACGACAGAATATAGGCTCGGAAAAGATTCACCATCAAACAAATTGCTTTTTGCTAAAGTAAGTATATTTATCCGATAAAAGTAGTGTTTACTCTTGAAACATGTGTCTTAGGTAAGGTAATATTTGTTTATTTGTTTATTTATTTATTTAATCCACCTTACCTTACATGAATTTGTGATAGGATGGGAAAAAGCCCAGTTGAGGTGAAGCTTGCCTCAAGTGGGCGTAAAGACTCCATCATCATTTTGATGTAAGATACAAAACATTCATTACAAATACAATTCATGCTTATAATACTAATACAGATAACAAGTTGTCAACCTTATAGTCTATTCCTTACAACTACATATTTAAATAATCAGTCTTTTTAAACGATAATTAAAAACATTACATGAAATACCGAAGTCAAAATGTACATAGAATTTATTAAAAACATTACACATTGGCCGAATGGGTTCGTTCTGGCCGTAGTCGGTGCGCTGGAAGTCAAAGTCAAGCCTTATAAAGTCCCATGATCGTAAGCTCTTTGTGGGGGCATTGATGTTAATTTGCACAAGAAGATTATCCGAGCAGGAGAAAATTACTGAAGAATACCTGATCCAGACATTACATGAAATACCAAAGTCAAAATGTGTAACAATATAACTTGTTACATGTCCTAAAAATAAAAAATAAGAAAACTTATCCAATTTAATTCTACTATGTGGATTTTATTCACGACAGATACGTATTTCGCCTACGACTTGCAGGCTTCCTCAGTGTCTGTTTTCGAACTAGAAGTTCGAGAACTTTAAGTTCGTTAAGTTTAAGTCGTAGGCGAAATACGTATCTGTCGTGAATAAAATACACATAGTAGAATTAAATTGGATAAGTTTTCTTATTTTTTATTTTTAGGTTTCGTATTCTACTAAGACGCTCCAAAAACTTCAGTTGTTACATGTGTTTAGGTACATTGAAGTTTAGGTGCAAGTTCAGGTTAGCAAATGATAAGTCAGAAAGATTTCGAATGAAACGTTGTGTGGGTACGACTTGCACCGTTGCATATAAGTTAAAGCGACACCTAGCGAAGAGTAGTAAAACGTTAGACAAGACAGAATCCACAATGTTACTTGATGGTATAAATAGAGGCGTATTTCTGCCACGTTGTATCGACGTTATGACATCATTCGGGAAAGTTCTAGAAATTTCCCATATAGTATTATTAATAAGCAGATAGGTATATAGGTACATAGGAAACGACCAATCAGAACACAGCACGAGAATACCTTTCGATCGCTTGTGAGGTGGAAAGCGTGATCGACTCTTTCACTTTGTTGGAGACCGTACTCGAGTTAACGTCTACTTTTACTTTATCGAGCAGTGGTTATATATGCAGAACAGATTGGAAGTTAAATGGAAAAGTGTTATGCGTTTGATTGTTGGACGACCAACATGTGCTTGAAAATTTCATTTTTCCGATTTGTTACAGTGCGCGTTCGAGAGTAATTTTAAGCAAAATTTATAAGAAAATTGGTTATATTATTGATTTGTGCTAATTCAGGTAAGAAGGAAAATTATTAAAAAGTGGTATTAGAAAACTAACGTGAGTGCGTTAAGTTTGTGTACCCACCAATTCAACGTGGGTGCAAATCTTGGTTTTGAAACTCGAGGGTGGATTGTGGTCGTGCTGTTTGGCAAGCCGCTGGTTCTCCACCTACAGTGTTCCGGGGACGTATCTACCCCGTAAGATTATTGGCCGTCGTCATCATCGGCCGCGGTACCGCCACCTAGCATATACGACCTGCCACTGGACATACTGCTCGCCAAGAAAACTACGTGGGAGCTCCCGACCGCCGTTGGACACTTGTGAACCCGGGTTCGGTAAGCACTCACGTTTTTGAGCTCAGAAAAAGCAAACAGTGAATTAGACAAGTTTGGCGTGAGTTAGTGGCGCCAAAAGAGATAGCTAGTAAGAATTGCACAAATTAATTTGATTAGGGTCGTGATGTGTTGTTAGATGAATAAAACCAAGAAAAGTAGGAAAGATATCGGCATTTTGGTCGGTTTGATAATAAATTTACATTCACCCTGCTTGATATTTAACCGCTAAATTCAATGAAAATGCGTCTCCATGGTAAGTGAAAATAGGTAAACGTGGTTCTGATTTGGTCTGTGTTCGTTGTACGATTCCCGTAGTAATTTGGTAGGCTTTGTGGTCTGAATTCTGCTACACCCGCCCGGTGGTAAGAGTCTTTGGCCGGACATTAAAGTGCTCTAGTGGCCTTACCGGTATTAGGAAAGTGGTGCTTAAGTCATTAGAATTGAATTAACAGCCACAGAGTTCCAAATACGGACGATTGGGTCGAAAGGAACGAAAGGCGAAGTTACAAATGTACATAGAATTTATTAAAAACATTACACATTGGCTGAACCCATTCTGGCCGTAGTCGGTGCGCTGCAAGTCAAGCCTTATAAAGTCCCACGATCGTAAGCTGCTTGTCGGGGCGTTGATGTTAATTTGCACAAGAAGATTACCCGAGCAGGAGAAAATTACTGAAGAATACCTGATCCAGATATTACATGAAATATCGAAGTCAAATTGTACATAAAATTTATAATAAACGTTTGTTCGTTCTGGCCGTAGTCGGTGCGCTAGAAGTCAAGCTGTATAAATTCTCATGATCGAAAGCTCTTTGTGGGGGCATTGATGTTAAGTTGCACAAGAAGATTACCCGAGCAAGAGAAAATTACTGAAGAATACCTGATCCAGACATTACATGAAATACCGAAGTCAAAATGTACATAGAATTTATTAAAAACACTAGTGTAGCTTCAACGCTACGGAGATGTAGCTTAAACGCTACGGAGATAAAAAAAAGCACATTTTTGGTGTGTAGAAGTTTATTCTAAAACTACAATCACTATCTACATGTTTTCTACATGAATAAAAATCTAGCCCCCACCGGGGGGGGATAAATTTCTTGCACTTTCCACTTGAGTTTTAATTATCTGACCCCTGCTCGTGGCGTTGCCGCCCGTATTTATAACAGCTTTTAATTGCTCGTAGCAAGAAGTACTAGAGCAGCTGCTGAGAAAAACAAAGAGAGAGTAGAGCGGAACTTAACCCTCTAACGGGTAAGGCCGTCTGTAGACGGCCTTCGTTTTTGGAGCTCCAGAGCCGCATACAAAGTTTGTTTTTAGCTGGCAACACGCAAAATGTGTTCAGAACAAATTTCTTGACATTTTGATACTAATATCATAACATTCTGACCATGCATTCAAAAGTTATCATCTTTCAAAAACAAAAATTTCGAAAAATTCCGAAAATAATTATTGCGCGAATATTCCCTTTTTTACTTTTGAAGGAAAAGGACATCTAGAACAAAATGATTGACCTAAAAAATGTTTCTATGAGTAAATTTCATGCATTATTTTAATTTTGTAATATATCTGAATTGAAAAAATATCTGGGCAGAGCGTTTGACATGAAAAAAGAAAAAATGAAATTGGACTTTTTCTTACCTGGTGCTCCTCCAGATTATTATTTTTGCATGAAAATCAGAACTTAAGGTTATTTTGTGTGTACTTTCATGATAAAATAGTCATTAGCTTGATCGCATCATTTTTACGGTGTTGCCCGTTAGAGGGTTAAGTTCTATGAGAGTTTCAGTTGGCGCGCGAAACCTCTCACACATGTACTAAGCTAACTCCCATCGCACGTTCGACGTACAATGGTTGTTATTTTCCATGTGCAAACATTTACGCTTGCCCCTGAGTCTGGCATAGAAATAAACCGCACCGAAAGGCAAAACTTTCGCTTTCAATGTTACCGTTGGTCAATGTTACCCGTACTGGGCACTGACGCTGCACTAGCTGACCCGACAAACTTCGTATTGCCACAAATTAAACTGTTCGTTCTGGCGTTATAAGGAAATTTGTGTTTCATTTGTATGGGAGCCTCCCCCTCCTAAAGAGGACAGACAGAAATCCATTTTTATGGGTATAGCGTATAGATTGCACATTGGCCGAATGGGTGCGTTCTGGCCGTATTCGGTGTGCTGGAAGTCAAGCCTTATAAACTCCCACGATCGTAAGCTCCTTTTGGGGGCATTGATGTTAATTTGCACAAGAAGATTACCCGAGCAGGAGAAAATTACTGAAGAACACCTGATCCAGATATTTTTTGTTGAATAACTGCATCTCTGAATTTTTTATTGACGTGCTTGACACAAGAGGTAAATTAGCTAAAATAATAGTTAAAAATGCAAGTCACAGTTTTTGTAGTGTTAGTGCCTCTCGCACATCTCTCAATCAAGTAATCTCATATGGCTTAAAGCACAGAGAGTGCAAGTGAAGAAACTGAGGCAATTTTTTGTGCATAGTGTTTTTTCTAGTGAAGATCGAAGATCGTGCTGGAGTAAATATATGGAACGGTGCGCCACAGCTGTAGTAAGTGGGTGGCACATCTGTTTACGCACGCATCAGTGCGGATTCTCCGTTCACCCAGGGATAATTGCTCGGAACGGAAAGTCTTCCTAAATGGAACCAAACAGGGATGAGGTTTATAAAATTATCGCAGGATAGTAAGTGTACTTGCCCCTCCAAGGACCAAATCAGGTAAATTATTAATCGTCATGTTCGAACGGACATTCATCATAAATAAATTATGACATGTAAGTGATTGTTTTGTACTGTTTCTTGAACACCCCTATATGCGCCACTCAGGCGCATTTGCACTGAGTCTCATTGGGCTAGCAGAGAAATAAAAAACAATCTCATCGGCAAAGTTGCTGTTGTACCACGTATTAGTAGTATGGTACGCATAAAGATAGGTGTGCGATACTCTCGGGCGACGCGAAGGCTCAGCTCAGCTACCGCTCTGGATTAGTATGTATCTGTCTCCTGCTCCTTTCCCCTCTGACAACGAAGCCTCCCGCTAAGAATTTTTCGGTCGGATGATTCTTGTCGGGCAGTTTCTATCAGGGGGGAAAAGTGCTCTCACTGTTACTACTGCCCTATATCTTGGTATGGCGCTTCCTTGCGTTTACTAGTGGATGGGTGGTGAGACAACTCTGTTGTGTTCGTACTGTCTTGAGAACGATAACGCATACGTTCTGGTTCGATAAAACTCAATACGTTCATACAATATGGCATTGAGTTATATGGGCAGCTTCACAAATAGCAGTGAGTGTGCCACTACCCGGTAGGAGTTGTCGCACGAACGTTCGGTCGACACATGCGAAAAATTTGTTTGCGTTTATCCGATCCGACGTTGTGCGACAGATTCATGCTGGGTGATCTTCTCATATTTGTCAGCTGATCGATCAAAGTGAGCAGGCTTGTTCTGTTCGCTGTGTCTTTTGGTGATTTCATATAGAGGAAGCGCAAATGCTGTTCTGTGGCGGTTACCACAATTCTTCGGTAATATGAGTATTCATATACAAGTTTGCCCGGTGATAATTTTTCCGTTGGAGGGAAGAGCGATTTAAGTTGAGTGTTTGAGTTGCCCTTGCATCCAACGAGAGGGTTGTTACTTGGTTCAAATTATACATCATTTCTCTCACACACTTCCGCATTTTGGACCGTGTGAACAGTTTGATACTCGGTCTCCTAGTGGATTCGATGGGAGAAATGATCAAAAATTACTCGATAGTAACTGTTGCTTCTGTATTGCAAATACATGTAGGTTCCTCATCACGTCTTCCTTGGGATGGAAATGAGGCTGTTCTTACTGCAAATCCAGAGGCAAGGGTGCCATTAGAGGACATCTATGGCACTAGAATGCAGACATGCAAATCATATTGTTTCATGTTCTGAAATCTTTTGCGGCGAATTAATTATATCACAAGTGTAGAATTATAAAGAACTACTACAGATTGTATTCACAAATTTTTTCTCGCTCAGTTGCTTTTTACATATGCAACTAGGATAAAAAGCACTGGGTTCAAATTAATTTTGGCGGCTAGAATCTTTCTTTCTATTCCCGCACCTTCTGAAGAACAGACGACACTCAGGGTTGTAAGTTTTTTCAAAATGGCTTCGAACGTGGCTGCTAATCAAGAGGCTTTGATGAGCCATGATTCGACTTCTGCGAAAGCGCTGTGGTTTACTCCGGAAAACGAGCGCAGCTGCGTCTGGCTCAAAGCCCAACTTGCGGCTATAAATCGTAATCGTAATCGTATCGTAATCGTATCGTAATCGTAATCATATTGTAGAATGAAGCGCACGTAGAATTTGTCGTTCTGATGTAAATAGTGCAACGATCATTACTTCCTGAGTTATAAATCGCCAGTGATATCTTAAGTGCAAGTTTTAGTACCGTTACGCACGGGACCGCTCGATACTAGAAAAAATTTCAACGATTAAGTGCTATATTTAGTTGAATTATTCCGCCAAATTAGAGTCTCAGAAAAGAAATCTGTGGACAATTGATTGTAATTCGAGCAGTTTTTAGTTGTGGTTGTTAAGTGTCGGTGATCCGCAATGACGGACGAAACTATGAACAAGAAGTTGCGCAGTAACTCAGTCTCTAAATCTACCGACATGAGTGTTTCTGAGCTTGCCAGTATTATGCGGTCTCATCTAGAATCATTCCAAAAGATCACGAGAGATGATTTCAATAAGCTTGGAGAATCTCTCAGCAGTCTCAAATCTGAGATTGCAGCCGACTTCGAAAAGCTTCGTAAGGAGCACAGTCGATCAATAAACAATCTAACCGAAAAGATCGAGAGGAATAAAATTAAAATGTCGGTGGCTTTGGAACAGTCGCAGAGATCAACTGATCTTATCGTTAGTGGGATATCATTCGTCGCTGGTGAAGACCTGATGAAATATTTTCACTCATGGTGCCGCAGCTTGGGGTATGAGGATAATAAGCTATCGCTTGTAGACATTCGTCGACTCTCAAAAGGCATGTCGTCTGCTGGGACAGTTTACATGGTGCTTATTCAGTTTGCCATCACAGTTCAACGAGATGAATATTACTCACGGTACCTACGTTCTCGGAAGCTGTCGCTTCTCGACATCGGATTCTCCGTAAATAAGCGCATCTATATCAACGAAAATTTGAGTCCGGCAATGCGTGATCTACGATCGAAAGCTCTACGGCTTAAAAAAGATGGAAAGCTGCATGGTGTTTTTTCTCGTCACGGAGTCATTTTTGTCAAGAGAAGTTCCACGGAGAAAGATATAGCTGTGTCGTCGGAGAGCGAACTCAATCAGCTGATTTGACTAGCCGTTTTAACTGGGATTGTTGCTGCTGCTGCTGATGCTGATTCCGTCGATTAATGTTTTATGAAAGAATAATGAAATTGTTATAGGAAATACTGGCGATACTTTTCTTATTTTTCTTCTTTGAAAGTTGTAATTATTTGCATTGTAACAGAAAAAAACCCGATTTAATCCACCTAGTGGTGAAAGGAACCTTTGTTATAGGTCTTACTTGCTCTTTGAGATAGAAATCGACACGTTTTCGGAACATAATTCATCTATTGGTTAACGTTGCGTAGTGCGTTGGTTTTCATAAATATTTTGGAAATTGAATAAGTTTACAAAATTTGAACAAAATAGCAGCACCTATAAATTTTGATAGATCCTTTTTTTCATGAAATTACTGAGTAAGGGTAAGTTGGTTGTTACTAATTTGAGTAAGTGCCAGTAAAACCAAATTGTAAGAGGAAATATTATTCTTTAACATATACATTGCGTAGTAAAAGTCTAGTTTATAGGTTTTTGAACTACGCATAAATTTCTATAAAGCCATTCTTTTTGATTGACATCAATAAAGTTTCCTTGAATAAATTTCATCAATTTTTATTAACCTTCGGTTACTCACGCTGTTGCATTTTGTACAACACGTGTAGGTTTTTGAATGCCATATTGTTATAAAGTTTCAAATCGCTGTTTAACTAACGTATATTCTGCAATTAACTTGTTATGAGCAAAACGTCATAATCATTCAATGCATTAATACTTTAAATTGTTGGGAAAATGGATCAGCTTAAACTGACATCACAGAAACGAAGCAATCAGCATGTGGGGTGTACCGCGATTGGCATTGGAATTTTCTCTCGTTTCTTCATGAAAAAATGGTGTCTGTATGCAGCAAAACTATCAGCAAATATAAAATGTTCAAAATGTATCTGTTGGTGGTCGAGTCATTCGGGGTCAAAATTAAGGCACTTTTTTAATCAAAGTTCTACAGTACCTAAACAAACAAACATAGAGGTATACTATATTCATCAAAGTTGTGTATTTTTACTATTTATATAATTTTGTAATACATGAAAAAGTCATACAACAATTACAAAAAGAGCTAAATAGAAAAAACTGATTTTACAAATTCATATATAATGAATAAGATTTTTATATCTTCGCTGAATAGATAGAAGGTTACTGTATTCAACAAAATTTCTTGTAATAATATGTTCTAAAACTTTGCAGAACACATCAATGTGTTATATTGAAACTGAAGAAAAATAATTTTTTTATTTCACTTTTAGGGGGATTAATCAAAATTTAAATTGCACCAGACGATAGAACTTTCAATTTCAAGAAATTCTTCCAAAGGTTCCATAAACCTAAAACCAAGTTTTCCCAGTCAAAATTCTAGTGCGCATGTCTTTTTGGCTTTGGGCCATTGTGCGCGCGACTAATCGTATTACAAAAGTTGGCGCGAGTGTTCGAGGGTTAATATCTTTTGATCGGCAAAATCGATTCTTCTGAAATTTTGCAGATATATTTACAGCATTAAAATCTCTAATTTGATGCCAAAATAATTCAAACTAGATAAATTATCTTAGATGATCTCGTTATATATTATTGTAAATTTTTATGTGTTGTATTTAATTGCTCATAACTTTCAAATTAAACGTCCAATCAAAAAACAAATCAATAGTGATCTATTAGGTTATGTTATCTTTCAAATGAGACTAATAGCACCCAAACCGGTTAAGTCATCTCTAAGAAACAGGCGATAATTATTACCTTGTCAAAACAGGTTTTTTAAGCATAACTTTTAAACTACTTGTTTGTTTTCAATAAAATTTACCCGAAAAATTTAGCGTTAACAAGAGCTTTCATTTGGTACTAAGATCGTTGAAATCGGTCATGTTGTTCTGGAGAAAATCGTGTCACGTAATTTTTACATTTTTACTTATAACTTTCAAACGAAATGTCGGACCGCGAAACAATTCAATAGTGATATGCTAGGCAATAATACCTTTCAAACAAAAGTAATAGCGAACAAATCGGTTTAGCCATCTCCGAGAAACAGGCGATAGAAAAGTTGCGTCGCGCACATACACACACACATACACACATACACACACACACATACACACACACAGACATTGCTCAGTTCGTCGAACCCTGTCGACTGGTATATGTGGCTCGGCCCTCCGGGCCTCGGATCGATTTCGTGTTTTTCGACCAATTTTTAAACCTTTGTTATAGTATAACAAAGGTAAAACCCAATTTAATCCACCTAGTGGTGAAAGGAACCTTTGTTATACGGTCTTGCTCTTTGAGATAGAAATCGACACGTCTTCGGAACATAATTCATCTATTGGTTAACGTTGCGTAGTGCGTTGGTTTTCATAAATATTTTGGAAATTGAATAAGTTTACAAAATTTGAACAAAATAGCAGCACCTATAAATTTTGATAGATCCTTTTTTTCATGAAATTACTGAGTAAGGGTAAGTTGGTTGTTACTAATTTGAGTAAGTGCCAGTAAAAGCAAATTGTAAGAGGAAATATTATTCTTCAACATATACATTGCGTAGTAAAAGTCTAGTTTATAGGTTTTTGAACTACGCATAAATTTCTATAAAGCCATTCTTTTCGATTGACATCAATAAAGTTTTCTAGAATAAATTTCATCAATTTTTATTAACCTTCGGTTACTCACGCAGTTGCATTTTGTACAACACGTGTAGGTTTTTGAATGCCATATTGTTATAAAGTTACAAATCGCTGTTTAACTAACGTATATTCTGCAATTAACTTGTTATGAGCAAAACGTCATAATTATTCAATGCATTAATACTTTAAATTGTTGGGAAAATGGATCAGCATAAACTGACATCACAGAAACGAAGCAATCAGCATGTGAGGTGTACCGCGATTGGCCCTGGAATTTTCTCTCGTTTCTTCATGAAAAAATGGTGTCTGTATGCAGCAAAACTATCAGCAAATATAAAATGTTCAAAATGTATCTGTTGGTGGTCGAGTCATTCGGGGTCAAAATTAAAAAAGTGCCTTTTTAATCAAAGTTCTACAGTACCTAAACAAACAAACATAGAGGTATACTATATTCATCAAAGTTGTGTATTTTTACTATTTATATAATTTTGTAATACTTGAAAAAGTCATACAACAATTACAAAAAGAGCTAAATAGAAAAAACTGATTTTACAAATTCATATACAATGAATAAGATTTTTATATCTTCGCTGAATAGATAGAAGGTTACTGTATTCAACAAAATTTCTTGTAATAATATATTCTAAAACTTTGCAGAACACATCAATGTGTTATATTGAAACTGAAGAAAAATATTTTTTTATTTCACTTTTAGGGGGATTAATCAAAATTTAAATTGCACCAGACGATAGAACTTTCAATTTCAAGAAATTCTTCCAAAGGTTCCATAAACCTAAAACCAAGTTTTCCCAGTCAAAATTCTAGTGCGCATGTCTTTTTGGCTTTGGGCCATTGTGCGCGCGACTAATCGTATTACAAAAGTTTGCGCGAGTGTTCGAGGGTTAATATCTTTTGATCGGCAAAATCGATTTTTCTGAAATTTTGCAGATATATTTACAGCATTAAAATCTCTAATTTGATGCCAAAATAATTCAAACTAGATAAATTATCTTAGATGATCTCGTTATATATTATTGTAAATTTTTATGTGTTGTATTTAATTGCTCATAACTTTCAAATTAAACGTCCAATCAAAAAACAAATCAATAGTGATCTATTAGGTTATGTTATCTTTCAAATGAGACTAATAGCACCTAAATCGGTTTAGTCATCTCTAAGAAACATGCGATAATTATTACCTTGTCAAAACAGGTTTTTTAAGCATAACTTTTAAACTACTTGTTTGTTTTCAATAAAATTTACCCGAAAAATTTAGCGTTAATAAGAGCTTTCATTTGGTACTAAGATCGTTGAAATCGGTCATGTTGTTCTGGAGAAAATCGTGTCACGTAATTTTTACATTTTTACTTATAACTTCCAAACGAAATGTCGGACCGCGAAACAATTCAATAGTGATATACTAGGCAATAATACCTTTCAAACAAAAGTAATAGCGAACAAATCGGTTTAGCCATCTCCGAGAAACAGGCGATAGAAAAGTTGCGTCGCGCACATACACACACACATACACACATACACACACACACACAGACATTGCTCAGTTCGTCGAGCTCTATCGATTGGTATATGTGATTCGGCCCTCCGGGCCTCGGATTAGTTTTGTGTTTTTCGACCAATTTCTAAACCTTTGTTATATACTATAATAAAGGTAAAACAATTTGTTAGAAGAACATTTGTAATCTATTTGCTAAGTCTGTACTCATACACATTTCTCTCGTTACTGTAAATCATTTTTATTCCGATCATGTCTATTAACGCAGATATTAGCACCTCATCAAATTGGTGTGTAGCTGGTACGGTGATGAAATCTGCTTTATACCAAGGAAAGTTGTCCGTTTGCTGCGTTAATAGTCAAAGCATATGTGCAAGGAAGTTATGTAAACTAGATGAACTGTGCCAAATAGTGAATGTGAGCAACGTAGACATTGTTTATGTGAGCGAAACTTGGTTGAATGACAAAGTTGACGATTCAATTGTATCGATTAATGGGTACAACGCAATTAGGCACGATAGAGTTGGAAGGTTGGGAGGGGGCGTAATGATGTTGTTAAAGAATAGACTGAAGTTTAAGGTTTTGGAGACGTCCAAAAATGAACCTGGTGTACCCTGTACAGAGTTTATAGCAACCGAGATTTTGTTATCTAACGAAAAATTTCTTTTCATAGCGCTGTACAGTCCCCCAGGAGTTGATTGCACTGAGTGCTTGGATGATCTTTTCTCGTTCTTTGGGTGCAAATATGATCAGATATTTTTAATGGGTGACTTCAATACGAACCTATTTGATCGCAGTTCAACGAATACTCGCCGTATGGAAAATTGGATGGAGACACATTCTGTGTTTAGCTTGGGTACTGAACCAACCTTTTTTCATCAAAATGGAGCATCTCAACTCGATTTGTTCTTGACCAATGATAAAACTAAAGTTTTGCGTTTCAATCAAATTGAAGTACCAGTATTATCGAACCATGATTTGATTTTTGCTTCTTTAGACTTTGAGTATCAACCCGCAGCAGTTGAAATTCACTATCGTGATTATAATAGTATTCCAAATGAAGTTTTCATGGAAGCATTCAATTTGATTGACTGGACAAATTTTTATCGCAGTAATAACTCAGACTTTCTGTTAGACTTTTTCAACTCATCAATGTTGGAGTTGCATAATGAATTTGTTCCTATCCGCTCTTTCTCACCCAAACTGAGGGCAAATCCTTGGTTCAATCATACGATTAGTAAAGCAATCGTAGACCGGGATTTACTCTACAAAAAATGGAAAACCAGTAGAAGTTCTATCGACAATAATACTTTCAAAGCAGCACGTAACAAAGTTACAAAACTTGTACGTACAGCGAAACAAAGTTATTTCGTGACTCGTTTGGACCCTATGCAATCGCCAAAAGAACTGTGGAAAACTCTTAAATCATTCGGTGTAGGATCTACCAAAACAAATGCTACCAATTATTATACTGCTGATGAAATCAATCTTTCATTCTCTGCTAATTTTACTCAACCTACAAGTCCAGTAGAAGAACCACAGGCTAATAACAATACATACGATCGTGAATTGTTTTTCTTCGGTCATATTTGTGAAATCGATGTTATAAACTGTATGTACTCCATTAAATCAAATGCAGTGGGACTTGATTCGTTACCTTTGAAATTTTTGAAAGCTATTTGTCCTTTGATTATTAAACCAGTAACGCATTTGTTCAACGCTATTGTCACTACCAGCGTATTTCCTAAAGAGTGGAAAAGAAGTAAGATAATCCCTATTAAGAAAAAATCCAATGTAAATTCTCTGAAAAATCTGCGCCCCATAAGCATTTTGTGTGCTTTGTCAAAAGTTTTTGAAAAAATTATTAAAACACACATTGGTAGTTATATCGAACGATATAATTTGCTAAATTGCAACCAGTCTGGTTATCGTAAGAAACACAGTACAAAAACTGCAATGCTGAAAGTCCTGGATGACATTGGTTTAATAATCGATGATGGTAGACCTGTTGTGCTGGTTCTTCTTGACTTCTCCAAAGCTTTCGATACAGTGTCGCATAAAATGCAGTGCAATAAATTGACGTCATCGTTTGGATTTTCAAGACACGCTGCAAATTTGGTAAACTCCTATTTGAGTGAGCGCACTCAAGCAGTCTTCAATAATGGAGAATATTCCCAATTTATCCCAGTTGTCTCTGGAGTGCCTCAAGGTTCAATTCTTGGACCAATCTTTTTCTCTCTCTACATAAACGATCTCCCAAGTGTGCTTCACTACTGCAAAATACACATTTTCGTTGACGATGTACAGCTTTATTTTGAGTGCGCCGACAAAAGTTCTCTTGATGCTTCCATCAAAATTAACAGTGATCTGCAGAGAGTTTTTGATTGGTCTAAAAGAAATATGCTGACGTTGAATCCCCAAAAAACTCAAGCTATGTTTTTAACAAATAATGCTCATCAAAATTCATTAAAACCAGCATTACAACTGAACTTTGTAAATCTAGAGTTTGTCCATAATGCAACCAGCCTAGGAATGTTAATTCAGTCTAATCTCGAATGGGATAAATATCTCCAGCAACAATGTGGGAAAATCTATTCATGTTTGCGTAGACTATATGTAACTTCTTCGCTTTTCGGTACTGAAACAAAAATTAAACTTTTCAAAAGCTTAATTCTTCCTTACTTCATATCATGTGATTTCTTGTTCGATGAAGCATCTGCATTCTCACTAAATAGACTACGGGTGGCTTTGAATGCATGCGCACGATACGTCTTCAACTGTAACCGATATGCAAGTGTTACACATCTTCAAAGCAGATTAATTGGTTGTCCTTTTAAAAACTTTGGTAAAATGCGCTCTTGTTTATTCATTCACAATCTAATAAAGTGTAAACAACCTGAATACTTATATACAAAATTGCAACCGCTAAGGAGTACACGCTCTAGAAAATATACATTACCACGATTTAGAACATCAAAGTATGGAAAAACGTTTTTTGTTAGAGGACTAGTTCATTGGAATTCCTTGCCAAATGATGTGACCCTAGAAGAATCGCATATAGGTTTTAAGAAGAAATGTATAGAGCTCTTAAATTGTTAGAAATTGTTTTATTGAGTACGTAGTTTAAATTCAGTGTCGCTTATTCTATTGTTAAGATCAATGTAACGGAAAAAAGACATTTTGTCTTATGTTACGTGTTATAAATAAATAAACTAAACTAAACTAAATGAAAAGGCGGGTGAGGCCTTTAAGTTCAAAATTGAGCCGTATAATCTGAAATTCCACAAAGTTTCGGTGAATTTTCCTTGGGATCCCGCCGATAATACGTCTTTTAATCTCACGGCTGGTATTGTTGTCCTCTGTTGCCAGTGAGCCAAGGTATACGAACTCGTCGACTACCTTGAACTTGTCGACTACCTCGAACTCGTCGACTACCTCGAACTCATCCCCGTCGATTACCATGGTACTGCCCAAGCGGGCCCTGTCACGCTAGGTCCCGCCCGCCAGCATATATTTCGTTTTAAACGTATTTATCTTCAATCCAATCTTCTCTGCTACGCGTTTTAGTCTGGTGTACTGATCTTCCACCACCTCAAATGTTCTGCCGACAGCATCCACGTCGTCAGCAAAGCAGATAAATTGACTGGATTTATTAAAAATCGTGCCCCGCATCTCGATCGCCGCTCATCTTATAACACCTTCAAGCGCAATGTTGAATAGCAGGCAGGAAAGACCATCTCCTTGTCGAAGTCCCCTGCGAGATTCGAATGGGTCCGACAATCCACCCGAGATTCTCACACAGCACTGGATCCCATCCATCGTAGCCATGATAAGTCTAGTAAGCTTACCCGGAAAACCGTTTTCGTCCAAAATTTTCCATAGCTGTTGTCGGTTTACGCTATCATATGCGGCTTTGAAATCGATGTACAGGTGGTGCGTGGGGACTCGGAATTCGCGGTACTTGTAAAGATTTGGTCTGTTGTAAACCGACCCTCCATGAAGCCGGCTTGGTAACTTCCCACAAATCTATTGACTATTGGCGATAGTCGATGAAAGATGACTTGGGACAGCACTTTGTAGGCGGCATTCAGGATAGTGATTGCTCGGTAGTTCTCACAATCCAGCTTATCACCTTTCTTGTCGATAGGGCAGATTACTCCGTCTTTCCACTCCTCCGGTAGTCGTTCCGTATCCCAAATCTTGACAATCAGTTGATGCAGACAGCCGGCCAACTTGTCCGGGCCCATTTCAATAAGTTCCGCTCCAATGCCATCCTTTCCCGCTGCTTTGTTGTTCTTCAGCCGCTGGATGGCTTCTTTAACTTCCTTTATCGATGGGGGTGGCACATCTTCGTTGCTTGCTGCACCAATGTGGTCACTTCCTCCGCTATCATGGTCTTCCGCCTGCACGCCATTCAGGTGTTCATCGTAGTGCTGCTTCCACCGTTCGATGACCGCACGGTTGTCAGTCAAGATACCTTCATCTTTTTCTCTGCACATTTCGGCCCGCGGCACGAAGCCTTTGCGAGATCCGTTGAGTCTGATAGAACTTACGTGTGTCGTGAAAGCGGTACAGCTGTTCGAGTTCTTCGCACTCCTCCTCTTGGTGGCGCTTCTTCTCCTTGAAGAGTCGGGTTTGCTGCCTCCGCTTCTGTTTGTATCGCTCCACATTCTGACGGGTGGCTCTACGCAGCATTTGTACCCGCGCCGCGTTCTTCTCACCCAGTATCTGCTGGCGTTCCTCGTCAAACCATTCGTTACGTCGATTCGGTGCCACACGGCCTCGGACGTTCTCCGCTACGCTGTTAATGGCTGTTTTAACGGAATTCCAACAGTCCTCAAGAGGGGCTTTATCCAGCTCACCCTCTTCCGGCAGCGCGGTTTCGAGAGATAACGCGTAGGTTTCGGCGACCTCCGGTTGCTTCGCGCTCGATTATACCGTGGTGACCGGTTAAGGCCCTAACCCAGCGAGGTAAAGGTGCCGAACAAAGTCGCATTCGACTTTGCGCGACTCCGTATAGCCAATAAGATGGGAGCGGGAACTCTTATACGCGGTGCCGGCCGGGACGCAACTGGGTCGAGGGTCGACCAAATAAGAGTCTTTGGTTGCACCCTCAGTTGTGTGCTAACAGGGAAAGGGGGGTACGTTGTGCTTGACGGTAGCGTGGCGCAGTACTGAATTTGGAATACTTTTCAAGTCTTTCGAGTGATACTTTGATTGAACAAGCAAATGAACTCTCCAAGCCACTATCTGCGAATAGTGGGATTGATAACAGAGAACAGAATGTACCTGTGAATGATGCTTAAAGGTACTAGTACACTGTTTGCTTTATCGTCAAATTTTCTTCCTGTCAGAATTTGGGCAAATTTTGGTATTTGACAGACAAATTTGTCTTGCCCAGTACACTGTTTGTCAAATTTGATGTCAAAAATTCGATCTGAGACGTTACCCGTGTTACAAAATCAAATAAATTTTGACATATTTTGTGGGGCCAGTACACTGTTTGCAAAACAGCATGAAATTCGTGAGATTATCAAATATATTCGGCCCGAAAATGTTTGCGCCAGCAGATTTCTGTGCAGATCAAACAGATCAAGTACGCAAAAAAGTACGCTCGGAAAGTGAGGCTATTCATTTAACAGGAAGCTGAAAGCCATTTTAATTTTAAACACGTTTTAATACACGTTTTAATACAGTTGAATTAACAATAATCAAAATTACTATTTTTACGCGGTTTTCGGAATTTACGCGGTTTTGATTTACGCGGGACGTATCCTTCGCGTAAAAAGCGACTTGAGTGTAAATTCAATTTCTACATTTAGTGCTGTCCGGTAATCGCTCGATTAATCGATTACAGCATGGAATAATCGAATAATTTGTAATCGAATACTGCCGGCACGAGTACGTGGACTCCCGTTCGTTTGACCTTTTTTAATCTGAACACTTTTTAATTTGAATCCCGTTGGTTTGCACGACGTGCAAATTAAAAATGGTTCAAATGTCATTCTCAATACGACATCATTTGCTTATGCAGACAATGCACATAAACACGATTTGTTTGAACTTGCGTGTTCAAACTGTTTCACTTTGCGTTTTCCCAACGATTATGGTAGAAATTCGATCGGAGAATGAAATAGTCACTTGCAACTGCCAACTGAATCAAACCATCAAAACAATAACAAAGTGCTAAGAGGCGAACCAGCCGCAGGCTGAAAACCTCTCTAATATAGAATTAAAAAAAAAAAAATAAAAAAACAAAGTGCAGGGCAGCCAGTTCACACAAGTTCCAGCATATTTAGGGTTACCAGTTGTTCAAATTAAAAACTAACCCCGTTAGTTTGCATGAGGAATCGTTCAAACGAACGGGAGTCCACTGTAATTCATTAATCGAATAGTTTAAATAAGATAAAAAAAATGTGAATAATCCCCATTAATCGTTCATAATCGTACGATTAATCGAATAATTTAACGAAATATTCGAATATTTATAGTCGAATACTACTAGCTAGTGTTCGACATCGGAACGAAAATTGAGGTCCGGGTTCCGGTCCAGTCCGGTTAAAAGGCGGCACGAACTTCGGAATAACATTCCGACTATAAAGACTAATGATCCGGTCCGATTTGGCTCTGTTAGGGTTCCGGAACCGGAACAGAGCTAAATCGGACCGGAATAAAGTCGGAATAAGAAAATTCGTGCCGATTTTTACCGGACCTCAATTTTCGTTCCGATGTCGAACACTACTACTAGCACGAATACTGAACTAATCGATCAGTGCCTACTCGATCGATTAATCGGTAATCGAATAATTAAAAATTTCGGACATCACTAATATCAATACCAATGTCAGCCGTGTCGCTTTTGTCCAACCATAACATAACAACATTGCTGATATTGATTTTGCTTCAGAGCTGCCATAAATACAGATATTTGTGCATGCATAAATTTGGGACCCTACCGTTTTCTCCGGAGTATTTAATTTTCTCGATCTAATCTTTTAAATAACATAAATAGTTTATGGACTACTTTAAAATTCAGGAACATTAGTAGAGCCAGAAATCACAGCAACTGAAATAATTGATGGGTCCCAAATTTATGTATGCACAAATATCTGTATTTGTGGCAGCTCTGTTTTGCTTTCCCGTGGGGCATCTGCGGATTGTCAAAGTACCAGCACAGCACATGGAAAGCGCAACATCAATATCAGCAAGTCAGCATGTCGCTTTGTCACGTAAAATGCTCTTTACATAAAGGCATTGCACAGACTAACAGACGTAACACTTCTAATAAATTTTCTAACAAAACATCGTTTCAATGACACCCCTAAAGCTGGGAAAAAACACTAGCATCTCCTGGTGCAGTCTTCGCGCTACGCAGAGCAACTCGCTATAAATGCTATAAAAGCAATGTTTTAAATTTACTTGTATATTATCTGACAACAGCGCCAGCGCAAGCAAGCGGCGTTCTCGCGCAGCGACTGTTGTTTGAGTCTTGGCTTAAACGGACACTTGAAATGATCGTTTTTATTGGCGATGGAATGAGGCTTCAGTGTTACGTCTGTTACTCTGTGGGCATTGCTTGGTATATAATAAGTTCGGCACCAACTTTTCAAAAGGTCGTAAGCAGATGCCAGATATATTCAACAAACATTTCTGTTGAATAACACTTAATCAAGTGCTTATTACCCAGTAATCTATACCCCTACTATTCAAGAAAAATGAATGTTGGGTGCATGCATAAATTTGGGACATTATTATTCCGCAGTATTTCATTTTTGCAGTCTAATTTTTGCTATAATGTACATAGTTTATGAAGTACTAGTACGTATTATAGAGGTTGCTGACATTTACCGCATGCACAGTTCGCCGCGTATACGTATACGCGGTTTGTTTGCATATCCAAATTTTTTTTCGCTGCGAAAAATTTTTCACGGTGTTGTTGTTTTATTCGTCAAGCATTTGTAGACTACATACAATAATATTATTACAATGTTTACTTATATACTATACATTATTCCTATGGCTAAGTCCTAGTTTAATTTGGATTCTGGACATAGTGATGTCAATTCTTTCGCAATTTTGATTATAAAGGCGCATCATGTTATTGACTGGTCCATTTTTCGCATAATTGGTTTTATATGATTTTTCCATAAATATTTTTCTAGTTCTAAGGTTACGACTCGGCGCATAAAAGTTTAACTGAGCAAGCAAATCTGCGGACTGGATGCGTTGAGAAATAATGTCATTGATAAAGTAAAGCATTGCTTGTTCGCGACGTTCTTTAAGTGTTTGTATATGGATGAGCATGCAGCGCGCTTCATAAGATGGTAATGGAAATACTGTCCAGTTAAGTTTTCGAAGCGCGTATAGTAGAAATTGTTTCTGAACAGATTCAATGCGTCCTTCGTGTAACGCAGTCTGTGGGTGCCATACAATATTGCAATATTCCAGAATAGGTCTTACATATGTAATGTATAAAAGTTTTATTGTGTATGGGTCTTTGAAATTATGACTGAAGCGTTTGATAAAGCCCAGCATTCTATTTGCTTTGTTAATAATGGTATTGTATTGCTCTGTAAATGTTAGTTTTGAGTCTAAGATTACTCCTAGATCCCTTACAATTTTACATTTTGGTACAATATTGTTTCCTAAGTATATGTCAATAGAGGGAGTTTGAATTTTCCTGCTAAATGCTATTGAGTTACATTTTTTTACATTGAGGTTTAGTAAAGATTTGTTGCACCAAGTGTTGAATACATTGACTTCATTCCGAAATACTGCGACGTCATGGGCATTTTTTATTTCCATATATATATTCATGTCGTCTGCATATACAAGTACTGTTGAGTGGTTAAGTATGTAGGAAATGTCATTTACGTGCAAAATGAAAAGAAGTGGCCCTAAGTGGGAACCTTGGGGAACCCCAGAGGTGACTTGAATAGGGTCCGAGAGGGCATTTTGAAAGCGAACAATTTGTTTACGTTCCGTTAAATATGATTGAAGCCATTTCAAGAGCTTCGGTTCTATTCCAATTTTGCCTAATTTGAAGATTAATAATGGTATGTCTATTCTGTCAAATGCCTTACTAAAGTCCGTGTAAATAGCTTCTACGTGGTTGCCACTGTCCATTGCATTAAGAGTAAAAGCTACAAATTCCAGAAGATTTGAGGCAGTAGAGTGGCCTTTAAAAAAGCCGTGTTCCTGACTTGTAATTTTGTGTTTTACTTGTTGAAAAATTTTTTCATTTATAATTGATTATAGTTTAGGAATGCAAGAGATAATGGCAATTCCACGGTAGTTTCGGATGTCTGATTTTGTTCCTGATTTGAAGATAGGGACTAAATACGAAGATTTCCATATTTTCGGGAATTTTCCATTTTTCAGAGACATGTTAAATAGGCATTGTAATGGTATAGCAAGTTCTTCGGCCAGGTTTTTGAGAAATATGGGTGCTATTCCGTCAGGCCCCGGCCCTTTTGACGCATTCAAGCCTTTGAGTGCTTCAAATACGTCAATTTCTGATAGTTGAGAGACAGATATGTCGTTAGAAAATTCGGGTATAAATGAGAAATATTCTTGGCCGCGGTCTTCTTCGGTAAATGTTGTATATACTTCTTGAAAGAAATTTGCGAAAAGGTTGCAGATTTCATTAGTATTATTTCCAATAAGCCCGTCAAGTTTCATTTGGGATGGGAAATTACTGCTTTTCAATTTAGTATTTACATAGTTAAAGAAATTTTTTGGGCATGATTTGACTTCATTTTCGACTTTACTATTATATTCTTCATACGCGATTTTAGTGGCCGAGTTGAGTTCTTCGCTAATATTGAGATAATTATTCAAGTTAATGGTATTGTTTTCATTTTTGAATTTTTTGTGTGCTTTTTGTTTTCTATTTTTAAGATTTTTTAGATGTGGGTTGAACCATACAGGCCATTTACTATGTTTACTTCGTCTTCTTCTTTTCATTGGTACAGTTTCGTGTAAAAGGCACTTCAAGAAAAGGATGAATTTTTCTGTTTCATAGTCGACATTTCCTTCAGTACAAAACACATGTTGCCATTCTGTTGTACATAGTCTACGCTTAATTTCTATAAAATTTGCTTTGTTATATTCCGGCACTTCTTCATATTCCAAGTCAGTAGGGTAAGAGCTATTGTGTGTGAAAATTGAGTATTCGATTGCTGTGTGAAATGCTTCATTCTTCCATAAGGGAGACAGTGAAGCATTTACAGCAAAATCGTCTGTGCAGTTTGTAAAAAGTAAGTCCAAATAAACATTTTGACTATTTTTGACTGAATTTATTTGATGCAGGCCAAATTGTGAAATTTTGTCAAAAATGTAATGCAATGTTTCATTTTCGCCTACTACTGGAAGCAAAATGGATTCATTGCCAATGTCTACAATGAAGTCCACATTGCGCTGATTGAAGTCGCCGTAAATATGTAGTTTTACTTCGGGTTCCATATTTGAAATAATGTCTTCTACTGCTTCGAAAAATAGTTCATAAGACTGTTTATTAGCATGTTCGGGAGGAAAGTACACGGCTGAAAAAATGTGTACTTCGCCGTATATGGTTGCTTTGGCCCATATATTTTCAAATTCGATGTGCTTTCTAGTAATTATTTCTTCCGAAGTAAAGTCAGAGTTTATAGCTATGAGGACACCTCCTCCAGATTTTTTCTGACTTAGAGACAAATTACGGTCGTGCCGGAATACGTTAAATAGATTTCCAAAAATTTCTTCGCTTTTGACGATTTCGTCCCAGCTACTTTCGGTTCCAAGAATGACTTTGAAAGAAGATGATATTACATTTTGATGAATTTCCTTCATTTTGGCTGGACTTTTCATGCGGTTGAAATTCTGGCAATACACAAGAATTTCAGCCGCATTCTGTTTTAGTGCAGAAGAAGTTTTTGGAAAATTATTACTACTTACATTTACGTTTACTAGCTCCAAAGAGCGCGTCGATAAAATTTCTTCTTCATTAGACTGGGCGTCGTCGTTTGGTACTTTGGTGGTTCAAATTCTTCCGTGTTGTGCGTCAATGGTAGAGAAAATTCGCGTTGTAAGATTTACGTGACGGTACAACGCTTGTCGAAAATTTATTGTTACTTTCGCGCAATTGCTGAAGGCGGTGAGTTCGTTCGCTCACTAAAAATTGTCTGTACGACTGCAAGTCAGCTTCTGCTTCCGGCGGTAAAAGTCCATATTCCTGGTAGACTTCTAGAAAGATGCGCTTTAGATGTTCGGGAGACGTCGGGAGTCCTTCGGATACCAAAAGCATTCGAATGCTGGTTGATGTTAGTCCTTCTATACAGACTGACGGCTGCTGGTCTTTCATATATGCCAAGTACAGGCGGACGATTTTCATTATTTTTGGGTCGCGCAGTCTAGCTTTCAGAAAGCGTCCGTCGCCGTTTGTTGACTGCTGAGTGAGCCGGACTATAGGTGGACGCATTGGGTCGCATTCAAATAGACTGTCTTGAGGAGGTGCTGGAGCTGGGTGTGAGGTATTGTTATTGCTAGCGTTGTTATTTCCGTTTTCGTTCAGGGTGGTGTTAGTCTGGTTTTCGGTTCTATATGGATTAATTGTTTCGCCTTTTTGGAAATTTATGAATTTGGATGTTATGTCCGTTGTTGGTGGTCCAAAAAATTGAAGTTTTGCAGCTGCCAGCAGGTTCTTGTCCAGAGGTAATGCATAATTTTTTGGAAGCATTGGCTGATTGCTTTGGACAGTTCTATGGATATTGTTGTTGGTGTTGTCATAGTCGTTGCTGCTGTAGATATTATTACTGACATTGCGGTGTTCGCTATTGTGCTGAGTGTAGTCGTTATTATTGTGATGATTGTGACGTGTGTTATTATTGATGTTGTCCGAATTTTTACGCTGTCGTCTACGTTGTTGTCTGCGTCTTCGCGCTGCAATTTCTGCCTGTTTTTCTTGAAAGCGGCGGGTTCGTTGCCTGGAGTCAAAAGAACTCCAATCAGCTTTCCAGATTTTTTTGCTGCCTACTATACGCCAGCCGGAATTTTGTGGAGGGTCATTTTTCGTGTTATTTACAGGTGCGGACGGATGCAGTGAGCGTTCCATCTCTTCAGAAAGACTTAGGTGATTGACGGACGCTGGTGTTGCATGCATTTTGGAGGTTTCAGCAGAGAGTACTTTTAGTTCGTCTAGTACTTCTTTTGCTGCAATACTACAATTGAGCTTACCAATTGACGAGGCTTCAATTGATGATTCAATTGCGTCAATTTTTGATTCAAGTGTAGCAAAAGCGTTTCCAAAATGCTTTTCCAAAAGTTTATTTGTGTGTCTTTGGATTTCTGCTACAATTGTGTCATTCACGTTTTCTGATATTTTTTCTTCGATACTGTCTAATGTGGTGGCTATTTGCTTATTTCCCACATGCCAATGTTGTTCAATGGCAGCCATTCGTTTTTCGATTTGTTCCACGGCGTCCTGCATATGCGTGATATTCTGCAATTGTGTGATGATTCGATGTTGGCTTTCTGTCTGCTTGCTGATTATTTGCTTCAGCGAGTATTTTTCCGTGAAGTCTGGTGTGCATTCTGTACATAGTGGCAGGACAAAATTCCGTAAATCGTCCTCCCACTCACGTTTAGCACCAATACAAGCAGCATGAAAGCTGCGTCCGCATGTTCCATGACACTTCCAAAGATGACGTAGACTTGTCATTCCACATTCAGGAGCGTTGCACTTCATTACGGCTGGAGTTCACTGCGCGGCGGACAAGATAAATTATTTACACACGGTTACGCGACGGTCAAAAATTGTTTATAAATACTAGTTACTCGCGGTTGCGCGACGGTCAAAATTGTTTATAAATATTCGCGAGGCTGTCGCAAGTCGGTAAAAAAAATTATTGTACTTATGTTACTGCGCAGTAAAAATGCGCGTCCGAACTCTTCGACGGTCAGCGGACGATGCACACAAACCACTGTATTAGTCGCACATTAGCAATCCTGATACCGTCCGTTATTATGGCAGATGGTGTAAAAAGCTGGATAGCGCATCACTGTGCGATTACAGCGCACTACTTGCGACACACAAAACCAGAATAAAATTGAATGTAACACAGCTATCCACCTATTCGCGTGCGTAATGACGGCTAGTGGATAGCTCTTTCGGAAAACGTTAGCATGCTTTTGGCAGCTTTATTCACGTTAAGTTAATATTTCCAGCCTTAATTGTCGCTGTAGAACTTTCAAGCATACGTGAGCGGAGTTCCCAAAAGCAAATAAACATTGTCGAAAAGCGTACCCACAGTAGAATCAATATATATAGAATGCCAGTGTCGCTGTTTTTCTATAGGACTCATTGTGGTAAACATGATGCTAACAATCTGTATCAAGTCTGTGAATCAGGAACTTCATTGTCAAAGTTGCTCATTGTTATTTATCTGTTCACTGTTCTTTATCTGTGCGCTGGCTGGTGCTGTCATCAGTGCGTTCTCCGCTGTGTTTTTATGCCAGTGAAATGGTTTTAAACGTTCTTTTTCTTTTCGTCCGGATGAATGGAATCCCTCAACTGCGCCCTTTTACACCGATTTTTTCAGAAATTTTAAGCAAGCGAAGTTTCCAATCACATTACTTGGCAGCCATATTTGAAATTTCAAACTGGTTGTCAAAGTTTGACAATGAGATTCCCATTTTAATGAATCTCACGCACACATACATTTGCATATATAATGTAAATACATTATCTGAACATGTGTGATGTTTACCACGCGCACTGCAGCGACACTGGCATTCTGGTACCCACTAGCCGCCATTAAACGCGCGAAAAAGTGGATTACGGGTTTCAACTACAACAGCAATATTAATATTGCTAGTCGAATAGAGTCGGTGCAACGGAGGTTTATCCGCTTTGCCCTCCGTAGGTTACCATGGAATGACCCGTTCTGGCTACCAAGCTACGAACAGCGCTGCAGAATAATCAACTTGGACACCCTGCTAACACGTCGGGATGTAACTAGAGCCGACTTCGTATCAGATGTTCTGACATCTCGGATTGACTGTCCTTGGATTCTATGAAGACTAGACAGTCAGAAGGTGGATATGCATACAATTATTGTTCATATTTTCTAGTAAATTATCCATGTTAACAGAAACAGAATGTAGCCTTTTGATCCTGAAATGAACGTTTACATGCTGACTATTTATTTACTAGATTTACTAGAGTAATGTTTCACATATGTAGTATTATATACGTGGTAGTGCCTAATTTTAGAGGGTAGTTAAGGTGAAATTAGTCGTCATCGATTCTGCCAATTTCAAAAGCAGTTTTTTTTGTTTGAAACAAAAATTCTGTTCATGAAAATATATTCGCTGTGTTCAGATTGGCAAGAAGAAGGCAGTATTTATATTTTTACAACCAGACCCCAGCTATTGGGTCCAAAAACTGCTTCCGAAATTGGGCTCTCCGACGAAAAGTTAATGACTGCTAATTTCCCGTTAAACAAATCATGTTCGAAAAACAGGTCTATTAAGTGATTTCCTCATTATTCATAATCTTTTTAACTTTTCACTATTGATTTAATAATGTCCTGATTTATTCCAGTGTCATTTCCTTTGCAAAACTTCCTTTCTGCACGATTTTTCCTGTACCAAATTCGATTTTGACAGCAGTTCAAATAATAAACATTGTGAGCTTTTTTGATAAGTTTCAAGCAAACAAACCGGCGAATAGCGCAAAATGTTACGAAAACAAATTTAATTTGATTGGCATATTACACTGTTTTACAAACCGCCAAATTTTATTGGAAAAGCTCGGCGACATTTTGAAAAATAAAATTTGTTCGAATATTTGGTTGGGTCAGTACACGGGTTTTCAAATTTATTTGATGAAAGAGATCAAATATTGGTCAAATCCTTAAAAACAATCGGTCTAGTAGGGGGTTTGTACATTGTCGGCTTCATACGGTGACTTATGCCTCTTGTTCGTACCGTTTTTAAAAAGGGCGAAGTAGGCTTGATGTCCTGCTTGAATACGTCGCTATATCTCCTCATTTGTGTTGCTGTCCGCGGCCACCAGCGATCCCACATACTAAAACTCATCAACCACTTCTGGTTCGTCGCTGTCAACAATTACCGTCCGCGAAAAGCGCACGTTTGTCTCTTTTGAGCCTTTACCACACATTTATATGGTCTTCGGCGCATTTATTTTATGCCCAATCTTCCTAGCTTCCGCTTTCAATCTAGCGCAAATGGCTTCCGCCGTGAGAAAGTTTCTGGCTTTAATATCAAAGCGCGTAGTTTGCGTAGCTCAAAAGTGTGCTACATTTCTGAAAAACAAACTTCTTGTTTCGATATCTGCTCGTCGAATCACCCCCTCAAGAGCGATTTGAAAAGCAAGCATGATAACTTGCCAGCTTGTCTTGACCCTCACCGCGTCTCGAAGGGACTGGAATCTATGGACTCTTACAGCCTCTTCCAGCCAAGATTCAAACGTACAACATACCTCGATGCCAACTGAAAGGCAAAATTTCAACATTTTTTAAATTTTATTTCAATTCGATTTTTAAATCCATTTCTTGAATAAACTGCTCTTGTATGCCCTATGTATGCCCGATTTTTTTTTTGGAATCTACCCCCTACGATCCTAAATGAATCTATTATGCGAGTAGCAGCAGTGTACCTCGTGTATCAGAGCTTCGGACCTTCATTGTCAGTCGGTTCCGCTCTGTTTGTTATTGCACGGTGACTGTGTTTTGTGAGTCCGTACCTTCGGGAAGACTTAAAGCGTGCGTGCGCACAGAGAAAATATTTATTCTACTTAACTGAGTGTCTAGTACTTGGTAGTTGGGATTCGCATCTAGAAAGTAAAATAAGGCCATAGGTATAAACGGCGATTAGATGAACAGAGGTTATGGAATGCACATGTTCACCCTTTGCCAGCCAACATGGCCCTTCTTTATCGAGAAATGAACTTCGCAACCGGTTACTAGAGTACAGGAAAATTACGGGGCTAGTGCAAAGATCCTATTAACTCTGCAGCGGCACCGCCCAGTCGAGATTCGAACATACGACGACTGGCTTGTTAGGCCAGCATCGTACCTCGGAGCTAACTGAGAGGGTGGGCGCTTACAAATTTACTTTTTTAAGTGATTGGGAAAGCTAAAAACGTATCATATACAGTAAATTTGACAATCTGTTGTTTAGTCGAGTGTACTAATTAAACTTCTTGTTTCTTTTGATTTTCAAAGGACTTGCCGCAATATCGAGAAATGGTTACCAGTTTCTATACCGAAATTGGCCGTTTACCACAAATCAGTGACCAGGAAATGTGTACCGCTATGCAGAGGCTTTCAATCCAACAACAAGAAGAGTTCGATGTTATAGCTGCTTTGAAGGAACTCTATATTTACGTTACAAAATATAGGGATCAGGTAATTATTCACAAATTACAGGAGCGAAGAGTATCATAACGTAAGCCAACAAAACGATTTTGTTTTTTAAGCAAAACTCCGTTTTAGGTTACAAATTTGCTTTTTATGTATATTTAGATTTTAGTTTAATAAATTTGGGGTACTGTCGGTTTCAACGTATACTTTTAGCTTGCGTTTCTAGTGTTGTCTGTTGCTCAACCTTAACTTAATATCGTGGAAGCACCAAATTTGACGCGTTTAAGAAACAATTTTAAGTTTAAGTTTAAGTATACAATTTTAAAAATTAATTATAAAATAACGATTTGACCAATAATGTTTTGCAAAGTAATTATAAAGCCAAGTGTCCAGCAAAGTGAAAAATCGTGAGCGACTTCAAAAAAAAAAAAAAAACACGATTTAATCCACCTAGTGGCGAAAGGAACCTTTGTTATACCTTTTTATTTGTCATTCAATATGGGCATTTCCCTCAAATAGTAAATCGGTTTGTCTCGATTATTTTTGATTGAAATTTAAAGTAAAGTTTTGCTGATGTATTGAATACAACACAAGGATTCATTTTCCATTAACACTAGATATACCAGCGTTTGAGGTATCCCGAGTAAATGATTATAACAAACATATAACAAAAAAATATCTCAATTAGATAGAAATAATAGAATTTGTTATATTTTTGATCAGACAAAATAATGAGGCTAACAGAATTATTACAAGCTTTGTTCTTATATCAAAACTGGTTATAATTTTGTTACAGAGCAATTTCAGCTTGTTCCAGCTTGCAAACGGTTTGTCTCGACTATTTTTGATTGCAATGAAGTTTTGCTAATACATTTCAATCACGCACCGAATCATTTTCCATGAAATATATTTTTTCGTCCAGAGTACCGTTATCCAGGGTGAGATTGTGCCAAAAAAGCATATGTTTTTGTTCTTTAGCTCAGTATACACACAATTTAGGATCTAAGTTGATTTAAAACTTGTCAATATATACTAAATTGTTCAATTAACAACCACCGTAGAGATAACATAAAGTTAAGGTAAATACCTAAACAGTGAACATTAGCATGTTTATAAACAATACACATAAACGTCAGTATGAAGTCATTCATATGGGGCCGTCCATGAACTAAGCGGACTCTTAGGGGCAGGGGGTCGGCCAAAAACAACGTGTCATACAAAATGTGTAAAGGAAATAACCCGGGGAGGTCTGAAATAAGTAAAAATGAGTTCGTAGTCAATGGACAGCCTTTATATAGCCAGTAGAGTTTCTAGGGCTAACAAGGGGGAGATATATAGATCATGTATCCTAAGGGGGCATCCTATTTGATCATTTAACAAAAGTAACAAAAGTTACTTCGTTCGAGAACCCGTGGTCGCAGAACATGTGGCGCATCCCAACCCCCTCCCCCTCCTTAAAACTGGCAGTTTATACACGGTATAATATACTCGTCTTATATTAGAGGGTTTATTCTAAGCATCTGAAATTTCCAGAGAAAAAGTAAAAATTAGTTTAAATAATTTAGCAGACCTATGATGCTGTTTTCATCCAAAATGGATGATGCAATCTAATCTGTCAAAATATTGTGCTCAATAGTAAAGAATGTAAGTGTACTGGTGTATTTACTTATGTGTCCATGACCGCCGGTCCGGCAGAACAAAGGGATGAAATCAGAGATTTTCAGTGCTGATGGTTACCCGCCATGGCTTTTACCTGTCGCCAGGACAGGTTCTCGTCTACAGCCCGGATGCCGTTGGCTAAGCTCCGTCGGCATGAGCCTCTGGGTCTGCCTCTTCTACGCTGTCCTTGTGGATTCCAGTCGAGTGCTTCTCTGCAAACCTCGTTCGCTCCTTTCCTCAAGGTGTGTCCGACCCACTTCCACCTACGTTCACGAATTTCTGTGGCTATCGGCCGTTGATGACACCGACGATGCAGTTCCTCATTGGATATCCAATGATCAGGCCACCAGACACGAATAATGTATCGCAGGCACCGGTTAATGAATACCTGCAGTTTTTGCGTTGTCTCCGCTGAGACGCACCACGTTTCGCAGGCATAACGTTTGAATTAAAGATTCGGGTTTTCGTACGTAGAGTGATCTGGTTTGAGCGCCAAATGTTTCGCAGACCTGCAAAGGCACCGCTGGCCTTCCTGATCCGTGTGGCTATGTCAGTCTTGGTACCACCATCGGGCGTTGTTTGGCTACCAAGATATTGAAAGGCGTCTACCTGCTCAACTTGTTGACCCGCTACTGTGAAGTTGGTGGAATTGTCAGTGTTCACTACCATTGACTTAGATTTCGCTACGTTGGCTGTGAGACCTGCTGCCTGGGAGCTCTCGGACAGGTCATCTAACTTGCTCTGCATATCGTTTCGGCGTTGTGCGAGCAAGACAATGTCGTCGGCTAGGTCGAGGTCATTGAGCTGCTCCATCGTTAGAGGATTCCAAAGCAATCCCCGATTTGGTTTACTGTCAATTGCTCCAACTAATATCTCATCCATAACGATGAGAAACAGAAGCGGTGATTAAATGCAGCCCTGTCTCACGCCAGCAGTAACCCTTATGGGGTCGGACAAGACGCCGTCATGCAAAACCTTGCACGAGAACGCCTCGTACTGAGCCTCGATGAGATGGACTAGCTTATCTGGAACTCCTCTACGCCTAAGTGCGCCCCAGATGTTTTCGTGATTGAGTCGGTCGAACGCCTTTCGAAGTCAACGAACACCAGCAGAAGAGAGTCCTGGAATTCGTTGATCTGCTCCAATATAATGCGGAGCGTTGTGATATGGTCTACACATGATCGGCCAGCTCGGAATCCAGCTCGCTGCCGCAGGAGAGTAGCGTCGATCTTCTCCTGGATCCGGTTGAGGATTACCTTACAGAGTACTTTGAGAGTAATACAGAGCAACGTGATGCCACGCCAGTTACCGCATTCAGTTAGGTCTCCTTTCTTAGGGACTTTGACCAACATGCCCTGCATCCAGTCCACCGGAAAAGTTACGGTTCCCCAAATATTGCCGAAAAGCTGATGCATCATCTGGGCTGACAAAGATGGCTAAGCTTTGAGCATTTCGGCTGAAATACGATCTATCCCTGGCGCTCTATTGGATTTCATACTCTTGATGGCTGCTACAATTTCGTCCAGCGATGGCGCCTCCGAGTTCACGCGATTTATTCGACGAACTGTAGGCGTCGTACGCTGCTGGTTTTGTAGGTCTCTGACATTTGAAACTCGGAAGAGTTGTTCAAAATGTTCAGTCCATCGCTTAAGCTGTTCTGTACGGTCAGTCAATAGCTGACCAGCTCTGTCCTTTAGCGGCATCTTTGTATTCATCCTGGCACCACTAAGGCGGCGAGAAATATCGTACAACAAACGGATATCACCATTGGCGGCGGCGGTTTCTCCTTGTTCGGCTAGGGAATTAGTCCAGGCTCTCTTGTCCCGCTTACAAGCACGTTTAACAGCCCTCTCCAGTTCGGCGTATCGTTGACGGGCAGCTGTCTTAGCCGATCTGGTCCGCGCTCGCTCAATGCCGGCTTTCGCCTCTCTCCGCTCGTCGATATTCCTCCAAGTTTCATCCGAAATCCACTCCCCCCGCCCACTGCGCGCTTTGCCGAGGGTTTCATCACTGGTCGTGATGAAGGCGTTCTTGATGCCGGTCCATTGTTCTTCGACGGTTCCACCAGGTGACAACTCCGAGGCTCGAGATTCAAGTTGTTCAATAAAGGCCCTTTTCACCTCAGGATTCTCCAATCGGCGGACGTCGTAGCGGCACCCAACTTTCTCCTCCCGTCGTTGGACACGTGCAACGCGCAGACGTATCTCAGCGATAACAAGATGATGGTCGGATGTAATATCAGCGCTGCGTTTGTTGCGTACATCAAGAAGGCTCCTTCTCCATTTCCGGCTGATGCAGATGTGGTCGATTTGGTTTTCTGTTCGGCCGTCGCGGGAAACCCACGTGACTTTATGTACTGGTCTATGGGGGAAGAGCGATCCACCGATGACCATGTCGTTATTACCACAGAATTCTGTAAACAGCTCCCCGTTTTCGCTCATCTCTCCTAGGCTATGGCGTCCTATGACGCGTTCAAGGTCCGCGTTGTTTGAGCCAACCTTTGCGTTGAAGTCGCCCATGTGAATTTGAATGTCCCCCTTCGGGATTTTCTCAACCACGCTGTTCAGCTGGCTGTAAAAGCTCTCTTTCTCCTGCAGGTCGGCAGCATCTGTTGGCGCATAGCACTGGATTGCCGTAAGGTTCCTAACCCGTGTTCTGAATCTGGAAACGATTATTAGCTCATTTATTGGTTCCCACTTCATCAAGGCCGCATGTGCCCCTGGGCTCAGTAGGAATCCAACTCCTCTTTCTCGAGTAGCATTTTCACCTCGTGTGCCAGAGTAGAGCAAGACTTGCCCGGATGATATCCTGTGTTCGCCAGTACCCGGCCAGCGGACCTCGCACTGCCCCAGGATTTCAAGCTTCAGGCGACTAGCTTCCCTTGCAAGTTGAGCCAGCTTGCCCTGCTGGGCAAGGGTCAGTATATTCCATGTTCCGATTCGTGTCCGTGTTTTCATGCTACAGGTCGTTGCCAATAATCCAGATAGATTTTTTCCTTCATTTTCGGTAACTTTTTTATGTTCTGGTACAGTAGGCTGTTAACCTAAGGTCCTTATCCCACTGATGGGGCTGCCATCTTAATGTGGGCGGGAGCCATTGTACCCCCTTTCCTGTTAGCTGTTACTGGTGTATACTGACGTATTTTTGTTGTGTATGTGAAATCTACCAATTGGATCGATCATTATGGCTTGGCACAATCTCACCCCCGTGAAACTCGAAAAGTACAAAGTTTCGAAAAATATTATTTTCGTAAACTTATCCAACACATAATAACTTTTCAATACATTGTAAATGATTAGTTTATATACCTTCAAAATAGCAAGTTGATGCGATTTCTTGTTTGGGTTGGTTTATGCGGGACATTTTTTACAAGCGTTATTTCCGAGCATTTTTGATCGCAAACTTTGAAACCCTGTTTAGGCTAAATGGTTTGCTTATATTATCTGTGTTCTATTCTAAGTTATGAATAAATATGTTATGTTCACAAACATTTTAAATTTAGGTCACCAGTTTCTATAGATATAATAAATTTTCACAAATAAACATTTTTGGTTTTTGGCACAATCTCACCCCCGTGGCACAATCTCACCCCCGTGGCACAATCTCACCCCGGATGGCGGTAACTTTTAAAAAGAGCGTATTTAGAAATTAGATTATTGTTTTCAAAAAATTTTATATGTCGAAAACTATTTATTTTATGAAAATGACGTCAAAGCAAAATTTGTAGTAAATTAAGTGTGTTTTCAGTAAACAATTACACTGAAAGAAAAAGCTTTGCAAATACGCGATAAAAATCATAAATTGTGAATTATCTCAAAACATGTCTTTTTTTTTAAATTTTTTTAAGCGCAAATAATGCTCTATAATCTGGTAAAGCGCTCTTTCGGAATTTTTATAATCTTTGAAAATTGACAAGTCTTTGGAAAACTAAAATAAAATCAAATTCTAAAAATAAAATCTAAAAAATTTCTTATCTAAATGCACCTTAAGAAACGTACTCGATGCAGTAACACGCCGCTCCTGTCAAGTCACGCTTGGGGAACATTCTTAAACATTCTTAAAGTTTATTACTAGAAATTAAGGAACGTATTGACAAAAATCTTTGTTTAAATAACCTAAAGAGCTATTTTTGAATGTCATTGTAGAATTTCATATATCCAGTTCGATATATCAGAACCAGTTTTTTTAGTAATGGCGTGTAGTTGGAGAATGTCTCGTTTACTCACACTTATACTGAACTGAACCTAACTGAGCAAAATAACATATAAAATATGGATGGACGATAAAATAAAACCTTATCTTTTATATTCTCGGTTTATGTATATTTACAAAGTTCAAAAGTAGTTAAAATTTTCTTCAAACCTTTACCAACAAAAAACTTGTCTAAATAGGTTGCATAATTACTGAGAAATAAAAAATTCTTCTACATATCATTTATTCATTTATTTATTTACTTTTTAATTGGGCTTTCAACCATACGCATCATTTAAATAATTAAGTGCATGGTTGTTTTTAATCTTATCTGTGGTTGACTCCTGCTAAAATGAATAGAAAAGTCTACAGACTCGAAAACTGAAACATTGGAGTCATTGCATTATTCTCTTATAATGGTCGTCTTTAAGTTAAACCGAACCAAGTGACAAAACTCTTCGAGAAAAACGCGTTCAAAGTTTGTTGCTCTGTATGGTTAATACCTATCAATCGTTCGAAATTATCTGATAATTATGGCTGTTTGCAACATTTATGATAGTCAGATAAAAGTAAAATGCAGCTTAGAAAATTGTTGATCGCTAGGTGTCATTAACTCATTTTTTGAATTTGCGACTTGGTCCAGTCTGATTCAGCACCGACCATATTTGATGGCAATTCGTGCAACATTCTTAAAGTGGCGCAACACATCAGGATTCGATTTCTTCGTCTTCTTGATATCGGTTTTAGATTGAACGCTTATTATCTATTTATAGACAGCTCGAAGCAAAAACTGACAACCCCGAATGAGCTATCGGCTAATTCATATAAGCATTTAATCTACCTTCATTCAAGAGTAGTTCTGGCACAAAGGTTAAGACTGTTGCATTCTGTGCGATGTGTCGTGAGTTCAATCCCGGTCGAGGCCGGAACGATTTTTGAAAATGTATGAAAGTTTTTACCTTTGTTATACTATATTACCATTGTTATACTATAACAAAGGTTTAGGAATTGGTCGAAAAACACGAAGTTGATCCTAGGCCCGGGGGACCGAGCCACATATACCAATCGATAGGGTTCGACGAATTGAGCAATGTCTGTGTGTTTGCGCGTAGCTCTTTTTCTATCGTTTATTTCTCGGAGATGGCTGAACCGATTCGTGTGCTATTACTTTTGTTTGAAAGGTATTTACGCCTAGTATATCACTATTAAATCATTTCGTGATACGTTTCGTTTAAAAGTTATAAGCAAAAATGTGAAAACTACGTGACACAGTTTTCTCCGGAACCACACAACCGATTTCAATGATCTTAATACCAAACGAAAGCTCTTACTATTCCTAAAATTTTTATCACGTTTCAATAAAAACAAATGAGTAGTTAAAAAGTTAGCCTTGAAAAACCTATTTTGACTAGGTTCAAATGATCGCCTGTTTCTCAGAGATGGTCAAACCGATTTATGCGCTATCAGTCTCATTTGAAAGGTAATATAGTCGGATAGATCACTATTGATTTGTTTTTTGATTGGACGTTTAGTTTGAAAGTTATGAGCAATCATGTACAACATATCAAAATTAACAATAATTTATAATGGTTTTAACCATGATAAATTTCCCAGCTTCAACTTTTTTACTATCAAACAAGAGCTTTTGACACTGCAAATATATCTGCAAAATTTCATAAGAATTGGTTTTACCACTTAAAAGATATCAAAAAATAATTCAAGAAAACTTTACTAATATGAACCAGTGGGACCAAACCACTAAAACGCGATAGTTTACTATAGCGTGAAAATGCGTAATTTTTTAATGTGTGTAGCTTGGGTTCAGTTTATTAATAAAATATAGCGCATTTTCTTATACCCTTATGACGGTGGATTTGCCTAATAGGGTGATACAAATTTTTGCTCTTTAAAATGCGTTCAAAAAATATAGCGTCTTTAAAAAAATTGTAAAGCACACTCAAATAAGCAATTTTGCTGCGTATAGTAAGTATCTATCTCTTACTGGTCGCGCAGTATAATCGCCTCGATTCTACATTCCGTTCGGGTCCGTTCCGATCAGAAACGTCCCGATACGTCCCGCATACGTTGTATTCCGATCGAAGCGCTATTTCTGATCGGATCCGGCTCCGATCGGTATGTAGAATAGAGGCGAATGATTTGTTTAAAGAAACCACTTTAAAATCAATTCTGCTCAAAAGCTTTGCATACGATATTTTATTGATACTTTATTGCTTCCACATTTTCTAGAAAGTTATTCAGTATGTTAAAACATACTATGAAGATTGCTTATTGCTAGGATGCATGTGGATGATAATTAACACAGCGTTAATAAACAGTTGAATTAAGTTCCGAAGACATGTTGATTTCTAAATGAGCATTTCCAGCTCTAAACGTTAAAAAGCCATTTCTGACTCGACTATTTTTGGTCGGAATGATTGGAATTGAAATATGGAAATAGTATCTTTCTAAATCTAATATTTCCAGAGAAAAATAAAATAAAATTGTTCGACAATTAATCCTGGGGAGGACTAATCGGCACCAAATTTAGGATTTAGGCTCTGATCTAAACTGAACAATCTAACAAAATTTGCTTCAAATCCGTGAAAGTCGATTACACGGTTTTCAGATACGCGTAAAGTGACCCTAATACATAATTTGTAGATTTTACATTTGCATTAACTTGAGAACGGCTGGGCCAACAGTTTATATAACGATTTTGTTCAAAATGGTGCGTATACAATTTGATTTTGTTAGTTTTACAAAAAATACAAATTTCAAAGGTTTATCAAAAAACTTATCAGAAAAAGTGTGCATAAGTAGCTCTTCACCAGATTTTAGGGCAAAGCTACCTTAAAAAAATAAGACAAATCGGAGGAGATATTTTGAGAAAATCAATATTTTACAACTGTTTTTTTCTTTTTTTCTTTCAGCCTAATTTTTTCTGAAAATACACTTAATTGCCCACAACATTCCTTTGACTTTCCTTTCCTTTTAAAAGATAATTTAAATAATAATCTCATTTTTAAATACGTCCTTTCGAAAAGTTAAACTTGGCGTAAAAGATAACGTTTTATGGAAAACGAGTCCTTGTACAGTATCCAACATATCAGCGAAACTTGATTCCAATTAAAAATAATCTAGACTAGCCAATTTGCTATTTGAGCTGGAAATGCCCATATCAAATAACAAATAAGATGGCATAATAAAGGTTCCTTTCACCACTAGGTGGATTAAATCGGCTTTTTTTGTGCTATTTGTGAATGTTCCTGATAAATAGTGTTGTACTATTTCTGGCAATTTAGCCGAAATAAAATGTCGATATAGCAGATGAAGGCAAAGAAGTTTTTGTTATATTTAACAAAATTATAACAAAGCCTGTTACAAATATCATAACAAATTTTGATATAATTTTGTTCAAAGCATAACAAATTTTGTCACATTTTTGCTACTGCTGCCAAGAAGTTCTGGTAGAATTTTTGATATTTTAATTACTAACGTGACCAAAATTATAGCAAATCATGTTAGAAATACCGTCATAACAGAATATCATGATTTGTTATAATTTTGTTATGTTTGTCTGATCGGGTACCTATTTATACCGAGACCTGGTGGATAAAAAACGGTTGGTGAACGACTGCATAGTATGCAACACAGACCCCATAGTGGTCCTTAGCCTCTTATCCAGCAACTTCTATCTCCACCTCCTCGTGGTAGGGTAACCAACCTGTTTTGGACCCCATCTGAAACAGTACATAATTTGGACACTTCCATTTGATTTTGCTGTAAGTGTCCAAATTATGTACAGCTACAGATGAGGTCCAAAATAGGTTGATTACCCTACCAGCCGGAATACAAGCAACCTTAGCGGAGATGTGGTAACCAACCCTGGTGAAAACTAAGGTCGTATACTGACAGGCAAAGAGGCACTGTCTTGTCTCGGCACTATACGATGGCAGCCTCATCATGAGACTCGGTAGCGTAGTCCTAGTAAGGCAAGCTTTTTATATCTCAAATATTACGAAAAATCAAGAGAAAATTCAAATCAGAACATTTAGCATGGACAAAGGCGATGAAACAAGGATTTGGAATGGATGCTTCCTACCTGGAACTGTAAGTCACTAAATTTTGTGGATGGCGACAGGATGTTGTTCGTTCAGTTAGAACCACAAAAGTTCGGCATCGTGGTACTACAGGAGATCTGTCGCAAAAGCGGGAAGGTGTGGGGGATCCGTGGCGGCAAGACCCAATTTTGCCAGAATAGTGGAGCAACCAACGAGTTGGGAACGGGCTTCGTAGTGAGAGGCAGAATGCAGAATCACGAAAGGATGTGTGTGTTGAGGACAAAAGGCCGTTTCTTCAACTTCACCATCATAAGCGTGCACTGGCCACACGAAGGTAGACCCGACGACGAAAAAAAAAGCGTTCGATGTCCAGTTGGAGGCAACATACGATAGCAGCTCGCCACGGGATATCATTGTCATTGAGGACATGAACGCTTAGATCGACAGGGAAGCAATGTATAGTGATAACGGCCAGTGATGCATCAACTTTGCAGCTTCCCGAGGCCTGAGGATCAGAAACACATTTTCTCCCCGTATAGATCCACAAAACCACCAGGAGATCACCTGACCAACTAACATTGAACATAATCGACCATATTCTCATCGGAGGCTGGGTTTTCTCGAACATCACCAACGTACGCTCCCTGCGACAAAGTCATTCTCCTCGGTTAAACATTCGGTAATTAGACAATCCACAAGATGCTGAGAACTACGCGCCTTCCTCTGTGGCCAGGTGCTTCGATCCTCGAAGATAAATGAAGCAGGATACGTTCGGCCATCAGTAAGGCCGCAAAACGCCAGAAGGAGAGCTAGGACCATTATTTCAGGCTAGTGAGATGCGCAAGTTCTATGAGAAGGTGAACCGATCTCGTAAAGGATACACACCGAGGCCTGACATGTGTAGGAACGAGCAAGCAAACCTGGCCACAAACGAGCGCGAGGATGTTGGTGAGTGGAGACAGTTCTTTGATAGGGATGTCAATTGCGATATAGCTAAAGAAAATGGAGCAAAAGTCAACGTAGGAGAGCCTATAGGCGTTTCGACTTCCGATCTCAAAGAGATCCGGCGAGAAATCGGTCAGTTGAAGAATAGAACCGCCGAAAAGGACCGGCTCTCGACAAAACTCTACAAAAATGGCCAAGAACCATTAGTAACGGCACTTCACTGAATATTTAGTGTGACACAATTTTTTTTAACACGTCCAAAAAAATAAGCGTCTTCACAAAAATTGTAGAACACACTAAAATAAGCAACTTTGCTGCATATATTATTATCTATCTCTTACTGGTTGCGCGATTTAATGATATGCTTAATGAAACCATTCTAAAATCAATTCTGCTCAAAACTTTTGCACACGATGTTTTCATTGCTTTCAAATGTTCTACAAAGTTATTTAGTAGGTTAAAATACACCCTGAAGATTGCTTATCGCTTAGCTGCGTATGGATGATAACTAGCACAGCGTTAACAAACAGTTGAATTAAGTTCCAAAGACGTGTCGATTTCTATATGATCATTTCCAGCCTTAAACGCAAAAAAAGCCATTTTTACTCGACTATTTTCGATTGGAATTGGAATGTGAAAATAGTTTCTTTTCAAACCTAATATTTCCATGTTTATCTATAAGTAAATAAAAATAAAAAGGTTTGACAAAACGGGTCTTTCCTTTTAAAAAAGAGGTACTACCACTAATCGTGTGCGGTATCGACCGGCACCAAACTTAAGATTTTTGCTTTTTGACCTAAAATGAACAATCTGACAAAATTTGGTTCAAATCCTTGAAGGTCGATTTCACGTTTATCGGATACTTTGCATGAGTTGACTGTAATAGATAATTTTTGGATTTTGTTGAGGATCATATGATATACAACTTACCTTACCAGTAAAAAGTGATGATATACTTACTAATGAAATTATCCTACAATTTGATTTGATTTTGATTTGTTAATTACAAAACGGCCTAAGATTTAAGTCTTTTCCTTGCCATACCGGTAAAATTACATAATACAACACTTTTCAACAATTTCTTAAAACAAATACACTAACATACTAATAACACCTTAAACTATATTATCTGTTGAAGAATGAAGTGCAGCCTCTCTTGAACATTATTTCCGAACAAACACGTTTCAATTCAGGTGGAAGAGTGTTCCACAAAACCACTCCTTTCACAAAGAACGATCCTCCATAAAGAGCTGTGCTGTGGGCAGGAACAGAGAAACCCATAGTACGCCTTCCTCGCATTGATGTTAACTTAGCGAATAAGTAGTTTGGTGCTTTCCGATGCACTATCTTGTGCAAGAATAAGCAGGCTCTCAATGCATAGAAATTCACAAAGGGACAACCTAGGAGATTTTTCTGGAGATGACGCACTGAAGTCCATCGGTTTATGTTGTAAACATATCTCGCACAGTCATTTAAGGCAACTTCCAGTTTCGAATGTAGTGCCATAGCCATGTTCATATAGACAACATCCGCAAACATGAAGTGGGGTAACAGTAGTGATTTGAACAGTTGCAGTTTTGTTTTTATAGGCAAACCTTTCGTCACGGCTCTTAAGGTCCTCAGACCACCATAGATTTTGCTGCATTGCTGTAAAACTGTTTTGTCCCACTTTAAATTATCCTGGAAAACCAGTCCGAGGTTACTAGCATCACTGGTTAGTCCGATTATGTTTCCGTCAATTATTACATCAGGCAGCACAGAGCTCTCGTGACCACTTGCACCAAATAGCAAGACTTTACTTTTATTGTGATTAACTTGTAAACTGTTTCGCAAGGCCCAACGATGAAACCTAGTCAGATCCTCATTAACTAGACGCAGCAACTCAGCAGGTGATTTACCAGGGCATATACAGACTAACTGGACATCGTCGGCAAACAGTTGAGCTTTACAGTACCTTAATACATTTGGAAGATCGTCGATATACATCGTGAACAGGACTGGCCCCAGCACAGAACCTTGCGGGACACCGGACGTGACAGCACCACTTTTGGAAACTTTCTCACCACAGACGACTACTTGAGTTCTTCCAGATAAGTAAGAACGAATTAACTCTACGGCTGAGTGGCTAAAGAAATAACAATTATATAGCTTACTACAGAGTCGTTGGTGGGAGATGGTATCGAACGCTTTCGAAAAATCCAACAATAGTAATACTGCTTTGTTTTTGTTGTCAATGGCTATGGCGATATCGTCATAAACTCTTAGAAGAGCTGTTTTGATACTTTGGCCTTGTCGAAAACCTGCTTGCTGATCCGAAAGGAGGTTGTAACGTTGTATGTGGGTGACCACCTGCTGCTTTAGAAGCTTTTCCAATACCTTGGATAAACCACACAGTAGACTTATGGGACGCAAGTTATCAATCGAGTTAATGTGTTTCTTCTTTCGAAGTGGCAAAACTTTCGCTTCCTTCCAGGCAGATGGAAAAACTGAGGTGGATATTATATTATTGAAAATCCACGTAATATGATCAGCTACGAACGGAAGAATAATTTTAAGAAACTTCATGGGTATTCCATCTGTGCCAGCAGCATTTGATTTCACTTCGTAAACAGCATTCACAATCTCATGATTAGCAAAGGGTTGGAATTCTAGCATATTATCACTCCTATCTCGGGGTTGGTAGATGTAGTCTGAATGTTGTGTGTCCCGATCGATTGTGAAATTGCTCGAAAACACTGCATTCACTAAGTCAGGATCGAAATTGCATTCTTCATTTTCCCTGGAAAAGCCTACACCGAGTTGCTTGACTTTTTTCCAAAAATTCTGTGTCGTTTCCGTGGTACCAAAAAGGTTGTTGATGTACTGTGCCTTAGCCCGTCGAATTAGAAGATTGGCTTTATTCCTCAGTCGATTGTAAACAGTCCTCAGAAATGATTTACGTTCTGTCGTGGCGATCTTCCAATCTTTATAAGCAAGATCTCTTGCATACATAGCACGTATAATGTCATTGTTGAACCAACCGTTGTGTTGTTTACGCTGCTTGACTACTCGAACAGGAATGCATACATCGTGAACATTTGCAATATTGTTAACGAAAAAGCTGATCTGCTGTTCGACATCGTTCCCAGAATAGAGCTGGTCCCAACTAATATTGTCCATTGTGGTACGAAGTTTCATGACATCAAAATTTAAATAGTCGCGGTATGTTATTGGCAAAGATTGGGGTTGGATTTCGATATTCAACGAGCAGAAAATCAAGTCGTGTTTCGAAAGAGCTGGCATAGCTACTTGTCCAAAAGCAATCACATCATCAGGTTGATTTGTTATTAACAGATCTAAGAGTGAGCATCCACCATCATAGAAGTGAGTTGGTTCTCTACCAATCACCTCCAAACCAAAAGTGTCCAGTACTGACTGGAGTCTAAGAGACTTAGCATTCCGCAACAGTAAATCAGTGTTAAAATCACCCAATAGAATAATACGCTCATACGTCGAAATGATTCCAGCCAACTCCGTTTCGATAAAAAATGAGCAATCGCTTTCCGGCGGGTTATAAACTGCCAGCAAGAGAACGGTGATAGCGCCAATGCTGATTTCCACTGCGAGACACTCAGTTTTGGACGTTGAATCAACACAATTGGTTGTGGTGTATACTGCCCTACTTCGTACAAATTCCTTAATATAAATAGCTATGCCACCTCCTCTCTTATACAAACGATCATTCCGCAAAATTTTGTAACCAGGAATTTTAATCGCTCCATTAGGAATTGCTTCATTCAGCCAGGTCTCCGTAAAACAAGCCACTGTTGCTTTAGACTTTTCCAATAACAATTTAACTTCTTCGAACTTATTAAACTGGCGTGCACACAAACTTTGCAATTTGAAATAATACTTTCTAAATTAAACAATTATACTGACCTACATACTTACCTTACATTATATACACTTTGATACTTACCTCTATAATGAAAGCAACGGAACTAGATAAACTCATACTTATACATATATGTATTAAATTAACAAAACCGAAGATTCTGATTAATTACACATCAGTATTGTTACAACCAAGCAATCGAACACGTCTTAAATTTTACCATTAACGCTCTCCGAAAATCCTTTCACGTGGTTCCAGAAACCACAGTTTGTTCACCCAGTGTGATCTCTTTCCCGGATCAATTCCGGAGGATTCCGAACAGTTTTTATGGTGCCGAAACCCGGGACCAAGTCCCGTAAAATATTTCGATAAAGTATACTCGCCGCGTGTGTTTTCGATTGATATCGCCATCGCGATTAGAAAGACCCCGATCGAACATTTCTATCACCACGTGAGAAATTATTTCGGTCATTTATGACTGTGCAGGTTGTGAAGCTGACCATTTGTGACTCTGCTAAAAATTGTCTACCATCGGAATTCGTCCAGACGCTGCTATTGTTCCTGCCATTACTGTTGCTGCTAATCTCGGTGCTGCCTACTCTGCCGTGCTGCTACTGGTTATTTTGAACACATTTGCTAACAAATCCCGTTCGCAAGGTCGTCATCACCTCCTCGTTGAGTTGCTGCTGTGGTGAATATCGTCGTCATCATCACAGTTGCTAGCCGCGCTAAAATATCATCCGCCGGACAGTATCGGACACAATCCAATCGAGGGACAAACTAGAAACAGAGGTTAAGTACGGACGTAGCAGGTGGGTACAGTTTTCTTTGATTATCAACAAAGAGATAAAGTTCACGAAATGGCATCTGTAACCCGAACTAAAAAGGCCAAACAATTAAAACATTTACACGCGAGGCATGCCTATGTCGTTGGATCTATCGAGCTGATCCGCGAATTCGAGGAGAATTTTGACATTTCAAAGACCGCTGAAATTCCCTTTCGTATTCAACGACTGGACAAGCTTATGGAGGAGTTGAAAGGTATTGAAACAGAGCTGGACTCATTGCGATCTGGTGATCCAGTTTTCGTTTTCAGAACAACGTGCAGAATATCAAACTCTACATTTCCATCTTAAGGGTTCACTATCATCGAAACAATCCACTCTTCCACCAGCTAATCCCCCTGCTACTGTACTTGAAGCTGCTAGTGTTGCTTTCGCATCTGGCGTACGACTGCCAGAATTGAAAATTTTATTTATTTTTATTTATTTATTACTAGTCTTTGATAGTATCGCACAGACAGTTCCTAATACATAGGGTACGGGAGGGTATTCCCATCACGCTACTAATTTCGGCATACATTACCTTTTTTGGCTACACTTTCCCAAATAAAAACTTTGCCATTATATAAAAATACTGAAACAAATGTAGCACTCATAGGCTTTAATGTTTTATAACTATATTCATAAAAATGTAAGTAGTTTGCTTAATTTTATTCAATAAACATCAAAACCACTGTTTTCCCACTAGCACGTAACCAGGCTGAAAAAACTAGCAGCAATCGCTTACGCGTATCCGCTCTTGATGATGGTTTGGAAAACACACAATTGTGATCACGTTTACTTATTCTAGAAACTAAATAGCAGTGAATATGCTATCACAGAACAATTCTACTTCTTTTTATCACAGAAGAACACAAAAATTCCCCTCTGATACGAAAATATAAATCAATTTTCATTCACTAGCCATTAGCAGCATTTTGTTTTTAATTCCAGTATATGGTGCGTTATTTACACTACTACCAATACATGTACTGACATATCTGGTATTTGAGTGACAACTGGCGCTAGTGTATATGAACGATTCAGTGATACACTAGCGCCAGCAGCAAGCAGTTGTCACTGCAAAATTAATTATCTTCAATGAGCCCGGAATGTAGGCAATAGCGAGAAGTTATCCATCAGTCTCTCTTTCTTGCCTCTTTTGATCTGTTTTTGAAAAGCATTTAATGGCTGTGCTAGCTATTTCGGCCTGTCGGATTTAAAAAACACAGACACCACTATAGAAAATGGGCTCAATTTAGTCGCAGTGACTTCATCATTTCTCGCGACTATAACTCAAATTCAGTAGCGTTTTATTAAGACCAAAATATGCGCCGATATTCAGTAAATATTATTCTATCAACTGGTATAAAAATCTTCTTTCGAATAAATATAGTTTCAACGTAGTTCCTGAATATTGTTCAGGCACCACTTAATGGGCTGGAAATACCCACCCGTACCCTACTTATTCTAAATTTAAAAGTCATTCTACTAATATTAAAATCATAAGAGTCAGACACTACATTTTATTCACGACAACACACATCAATAGGATTGTTCTGGCCAAATAGAGTGCGATGCATTGGAAGCCGAAAGAAATCTGATCGACGGGTAAGCCTAGGTGGTACGTTGATTTGAAGCCGCTCCAGCAGCTCCGGACAGTCAATATTGTTTCCAAGAAGATCGAAGACAAATAAACGTTGCAGCAAACTCGGAAGTAGTTTTCAAGAGGGGCTGTTTTGAATATTGGAATCGTACCCGAGTAAATGATTATAACAAACATATAACAAAAAAAATATATCAATTAGATAGAAATAACAGAATTTGCTATATTTTTGATCAGACCAAATAATGAGGCTAACAGAATTATTACAATATGTTACTCTTGTTGACTTTTTCGGTGAGAAATAAGAACTAAAACGTTTTCAGCGGACGTTTCGACTTACTATGCTTCAGTCATTTACTACGCCTAAAACATGATCACATTTATTTAAATATTTACACAATGTACTATTGTCAAGACAAACTTACGTTGAACATCTATTCTCACTGCCTCGTCCTTTATAACTATTATTAACTAACCTATAGTTTCTTCCTTTCTTCTAGTAGTCGTAGTTTAGTCATTAGTCCGTTGTATGTGTCGTTGAAATTCCCGCATTCTCTTCATTCCCTCCCTCTCATTTTAATATGGAACATCTCTGCTGTAAGTCTAGTATCTTTATTTTCAATTTTCTCTAGAATGCGCGTTTTTTCGAAGTCAAAAATATGTCCTTCTTGAATTGTATGTAGTGCTAATCCCGTTCTAGCTTCTGATTTTTTAGCGTCATTTTTGTGTTCCGCTATTCGTGTTTTGTAGCAACTATTAAATTATTCTTTTTTAACGTTTTGCCTTTCTACTATATAAATAGAAATCACTTGGAAAACCGAAAATGGAAAGAAGGTCCTGCAGGCCGAATGTCATATACCATTCGACTCAGTTTTGAAAACTGAGCATTTTCTGTGTGTGTGTGTGTATGTATGTGTGTGTGTGTGTATGTATGTATGAGTGTGTATGTGCGTGTGTATGTGTGTGTGTGGGTATGTAACGCTTTCAATCTCACTCACTTTTCTCGGAGATGGCTGGACCGATTTTGTTTATTTGTTTATTTGTTTATTTGTTATAAAATACATCATCTGACAATAGTAGTCTTAATGATTAATAAGCAGCACAAAACAAGCAGTATGGATATACACAAAAAAAACATATTCATCTTCGAAGCCGTTGTTTAAACGTTGTTGCGGTAATATTAAAATCAAACAAATCAGCTACAGCATTAAAGCTTGTCGACATGAAGCGGATAGGGTCATGTTGCCCGTACGTTGCATTCAAAATGTCAAAACATCTGCTATGAACACATATTTTATATTGTCAATTCAAAACAAAACAGTCTAAGTTAGTTAGATACTGATGAATGTCATACGTCGAGACCGAAATACGTATTTATCAATAGTAGTAGAATTAAAGGATATAAATAACTTTTTGTTTTTCTTCTTTTTTATCAATTCAAAACAAGTTTCATATGTGGCTCTCAAGCCCGAAAGTTAAGGCCGTCTGTAGACCCGTTAGAGGGTTAATTTCTAATTTTCTATATATATTCATTCAAGTCTGTAAAAATTATCTTTTGTGTTTACATTATTTTTCTATCAATCACGTAAATATTATATAACTAAATAAGGTGTTCATCAAGTAACATAAATGACGCTTACATGCATTTACGCACCCAAGGAAAGAAATATAATTATTCTACGCAATACGTTGTGAATTTTACTGGCAAATAAGGATTTTGAGGAATACGGAACGCATATTTAAAAATATAGTCAAGTTAATTATAGATGTTTCTGAGAAATTAAATAGTGATTATTGTGGCAGTAGAAAGGCTAGGTCACGCCGCTAGGTGGATTAATTCGGGTTTTTGATATTTTTTCACTTAGGCCTGGTACATATGGTGTGGACATATATTTTACTTCTACATAATTTTTAACTTCATTCTCGATTGTGTTATAGTGTTTATGTACGCGCCATGTAGGGACAAAATAAAAAACAAAATCTTCAGTAAGCTAAAAGACCCGTTTCCAACTACAAAACAAAAAACCCGTATTAATCCACCTAGCGGCGTGACCTAGCCTTTCTACTGCCTCAATAATCATTATTTAATTTCTCAGAAACATCTATAATTAACTTGACTATTTTCTTCAATATCCGTTCCGTATTCCTCAAATTCCTCAAAAATTTGCCAATAAAATTCACAACGTATTGCGTAGAATAATTATATTTTCTTTCCTTCGGTGCGTAAATACTTGTAAGCGTCATTTATGTTACTTGATGAACACCTTATTTAGTTTTATAATATTTACGTGATTGTTAGAAAAATAATGTTAACTCAAAAGATAATTTATGCAGACTTGAATGAATATATATAGAAAATTAGAAATTAACCCTCTAACGGGTCTACAGACGGCCTTAACTTTCGGGCTTCAGAGCCACATACGAAACTTTTTTTGAATTGATAAAAAAGAAGTAAAACAAAAAGTTATTTATATCCTTTAATTCTACTACTGTGCTCTATTGATAAATACGTATTTCGGTCTCGACGTGTGACCTTCATCAGTATCTAACTAACTTAGACTGTTTTGTTTTGAATTGACAATATGAAATATGTGTTCATAGCAGATGTTTTGATATTTTGATATTAATACCATGCGTTCAAAAGTTAGCATCTTTGAAAAACAAGAGTTAAGAATTTTTTTTATTATACTTCGCTTTTGAAGAAAAAGGATATATACAACAAAATGATTAATCTGAAAATTTTACTATTAGTTTGCTTGGCTTCAATTTTGCAACATATCTGGATTAGAAAAAATAACTGAATAGAGCATTAGATATGAAAAAGAGAAATTTCTTAGCTGGTGCTCCTTCAGATAATTATTTTTGCATAAAAATCTAAACTTGAGCTTCTTTTGAATGTACCTTCATGAAAAGAGAGTCATTAGCTTGATTGCATCGTTTTTACAATGTTAGAGGGTTAGGAAAACAAGACGAGGTCGAAAAATAGTGCAAAAGTTGCGCCATAAACATGCTTGAGAATGAAAAATATGATCGACATGATTTCCTGCGCTTGTCATTTTGGATTTATTAAAACATGATACATGACATAAGACATCTGTCCTTTAAAATGTCACTAACGAAAACAAACCTTACAAAATTACTACCGCGCAACGTTTACTTCCTATTTTTCATATAACATTTCTAAGCTCTAATATCTAATGATTGAAAAGAGCATCTATTGATGCGCAAAATTTGTTTGAAATTTGTATACATTTATTTGGTAAAATCAACACACTTTAATCCTATACACCACTTTACCTACATGCTTAAATCAACTGCTTTTTTTCGCTTTTTGCTTTTCTTGTACAATTGTGAGTAACAGCAAGAGAAGAAAATGACAATTGAAATCTGAAATCAAAGAAAAGAAAAAACTTTTCGATTGAATCCCACTATTTAATATTTATTTGCAACAGATACGTAGTTCGCCTACGACGTGCAGGCTTCATCAGTGTCTTATTTCAAAGCGTATACGTATCTGTCGCGAACGAATATTAAATAGTGGAATTTAGTCGGTAAAAGTTTTTTCTTTTCTTTAATTTCAGAGTTCGTATTCCACTAAGAGGCTTCAAAAACTTCAGACAATTGACATGTTTCTCACTTTTCTTGAATTTCAATGCAAATTAGAAAATTGCAAATTGTCATCACATACACACGTACATACATACATAAATACATACATACATACATACATACATACATACATATATACATACATACATACATACATACATACATACATACATACATACATTGAATACAATCAACATTTGATTGATATGTTTTGATTTCACACGTTTTAACGGTTTAATATACGGTGCTCAAGTGTTAAAGTTTGAATAACTTTTGAATGAACCGTCCGATTTTAAATAACTCGGTTTCGTTTGATAGATCTCAGCAGTAATTTTCAAATAATAATAAAATGCGTAATGTTTTACATTGAATTGATGTTTATATGTTTCAAAAATATGTTTTAAATACTATTTTTTCACATTTCTTTATGTAACTTTCAAACTACAAGGCCAATCGTCATGAAATTTGGAAGTTAAGGGTTTGCAAGACTCCTCTTTCATATGAAATCAATTTTGTTCAAATCGGTTAAGGAACCTGTGAGCTAATGAAGTCCCATATTTTTCGTATTTTTATACATAACTTTCGAACTAAAAGTCCGATCAGTATGAAATTCAATAGCGACCAATGGGACACCTAGACCTTTCATTTGACACTAAGAACATTAAAATAGGTCCAACCATCTCCGAGAAAAGTTAGTGAGATTGAAAGCGTTACTTACACACACACACACACACACACACACACACACACACACACACACACACACACACACACACACACACACACACACACACACACACACACACACACACACACACACACACACACACACACACACACACACACACACACACACACACACACACACACACACACACACACACACACACACACACACACACACACACACACACACACACACACACACACACACACACACACACACACACACACACACACACACACAGAAAATGCTCAGTTTTCGAAACTGAGTCGAGTGGTATATGACATTCGGCCCGCAGGACCTTCTTTCCATTTCCGGTTTTCCAAGTGATTTCTATACCTTTATACTATATATTTATATAGTAGAAGGGCAAAAATGTTATATACTCTATACCGTGTGGAGCAGGAGATAACAGAGAATACGTGGGGCAGACAGGCAGAAGGCTAGATACATGAATAGCGGAACACAAAAATGACGCTAAAAATCAGAAGCTAGAACAGGTTTAGCACTACATACAATTCAAGGACATATTTTTGACTTCGAAAAAACGCGCATTCTAGAGAAAATTGAAAATAAAGATACTAGACTTACAGCAGAGATGTTCCATATAAAAATGAGAGGACAAGAACGGACAGTTAATTTACAACGAGAATGCGGGAATGTCAACGACACATACAACGGACTAATGACTAAACTACGCTTACTAGAAGAAAGGAAGAAACGATAGGTTAGTTAGTAATAGTTATAAAGGACGAGGCAGTGAGAATAGATGTTCAACGTAAGTTTGTCTTGACAATAGTACATTGTGTAAATATTTAAATAAATGTGATCATGTTTTAGGCGTAGTAAATGACTGAAGCATAGTAAGTCGAAACGTCCGCTGAAAACATTTTAGTTCTTATTTCTCACCGAAAAAGTCAACAAGAGTAACATATAGAATTTTACGGTGACAAACCCCAACAATAGAATTATTACAAGTTTTGTTCTTATATCAAAATTTGTTATTATTTTGTTATAGAGCAATTTCAGCTTGTTCCAGCTTGCAAATTGCAATGAAGTTTTGCTAATACATTATTGTCAATTGCAAGGAAAGTTGAACCATCCAAAGTGCGATATCGCTCATAAAAGTGCTATTTTGCATTAAATCGTTTCGGTATCTTCGGCGCACTTTTTCGTTACCTTCCAAGCAATAAGTGCGCCGAAGATACCGAAACGATTTAATGCAAAATAGCACTTTTATGAGCGATACCGCACTTTGGATGGTACAATTTTCCTTGCAATTGACAATACAATCACGCACCGATTTTACATGAAATATACTTTTTCGTCAAGAGTAACTTTTAAAAAGAGCGTATTTAGAAATGAGATTATTTTTTTCAAAAATTTCTATCTCGAAAACTATTTATTTTATGAAAATGACGTCAAAGGAAAAGTTGTAGTAAATTCAGTGTATTTTCAATCAACAATTACACCGAAAGAAAAAGCTTTGCAAATACGTAATAAAAATCATTAATTGTGAATTATCTCAAAACATGTCTTTTTTTGAAGATTTTTTGAAGCGCAAATAATGCTCCAAAATCTGGTGCAGAGCTCTTTCGGAATTTTTATAATCTTTGAAAATTGACAAGTTTTGTAAAACTAAAATAAAATCAAATTCTGCGCATAACATTGAACAAATTATGTCATATAAACTTTTTTATTAGGGCACGCGAAGTGTTCAAGAAGTAATCGACCTTCATGGATTTGAACCAAATTTTGTCAAATTGTTTGTTTTAGGTCAGAATGTAAGAATCCAAAGTTTGGTGCTGGTTGGTCCTCCCCACGATTAATGCGAACAACAACTAGCAACATGTCGCATTCTACATGTTGCTAAAAAATTGTCTAATCTAAATGCACCTTAAGAAACATACTCGATGCAGTAACACGCCGCTCCTGTCAAGTCACGCTTGGGGAACCTCATGCAGTTTATTACTAGAAATTAAAGAACGTATTGACAGAAGTCTTTGTTTAAATAACCTAAAGAGTTATTTTTGAACGTCATTGTAGAATTTCATATATGAGAGAACCAGTTTGTTTAGTTAATGAATGTCTCGTTTACTCACACTTATATTTTATTGGTAGATGCTTGAAACTGAACATAACTGAGCAAAACAACATATAAAATATGGATGGACGATAAAATAAAATCTTATCTTTTATAATCTCGGTATATGTATGTTTACAAAGTTCAAAAGTAGTAAAAATTTTCTCCAAATCTTTACTAACAAAACAATAAAATTGTCTAAATAAGTCGCATAATTACTGAGAAGTTGATTCTTCTACACATCATTTATTTATTTTTTTATTTACTTTATAAAGGGGCTTTCAACCGTACACATCACTTAAATAATTAAGTTCATGGTTGTTTTTAAACTTTTCTGTGGTTGAATCCTGCTAAAATGAGCAGAAAAGTCGACAGACTCTAAACATAGGAGTCATTGCAAAAAATGTTGATAGCATTATTTTCTTATATGGTCGGTGTTAAATCACACCGGACCAAGTCGCAAAATTTAAAAAAATAAGTTAATGACAGCAAACGATTGAGAATTTCCTAAGCTACATTTTACTCTAATCAGATTACATGAATGTTGCAAACAGCCAAAGATATGAAATGATTTCGAATGATTGATAGCTTTAAGGGGGCATAGTACTTTCAACACCATATTTTTTGCCTCATTTCAAATATTTTTTTCTCGATAACGCGAAAAGCAAATCGATTCGGGTTTTTTGCATGTTAAACATTGCACTTTATACTAATACTTACAATTTTGTTTGCATATGTGAACCACTTCCCCTCTCCCCTTTGGCTCCTTGAACATGATCATTCGAAAAAAACATGATTTGCGGTACCATAGATTGGCGCTAAGGGGCTTATCCGAATTGAAAAATTCCAAAACGGCATGAAAGTACATTAAATTATCTCGTGTTTGACCCATTCTTTTTTTAAAATTCGAACTCATAACAAAATGGCGGACATTCAAATATAAAAGTAAGGTTTTAGTCGAAAAAATTGACTTTAAACATTTCTAAAAAATACAAAAATTGTAATATCGAAAAAAGGATGGGTCAAACACTAGATAATTTTGTTGGCTTTGAAACAAAAAAAGAATCATGAGAATTGCTTGAGCCGTTCTTGAGATATTTATGGTACCGACTTTCAAAACCTGGTTTCGAGAAAAACGACGTTGTAGTTTTTATTCGCTGTGTAATCGCTCCAGACATGCGGGGTACAAATAGCTGTAACTTTGTCAATTTTTGGAATTCATCGAAATGACTTGAAACACATATGGTCAAAATGTTAATCTTTCGAAATAATCAATAAAAAAATTTCGATTTTTTTAAATTGAAAAAGTACTATGCCCCCTTAAACTACACAGCAGCACCAAACTTTGAACGCGTTTTTCTCGAAATCAGAGTTTGTCAGTTGGTTTGGTCTAACTTAACAGCGATCATATATGGACGTTTTTAAATCAAACCGAACCAAGCGACAAAACTCATCGAGAAAAACGCGTTCCAAGTTTGTTGCTCTGTATGGTTCATACCTATCAATCGTTCGAAATCATCTGATAACTGTGGCTGTTTGCAACATTTATGTATCTAGTCTGATTAAAGTAAAATGCAGCTTAGAAAACTGTTGAACGCTAGCTGTCATTAACTCATTAATTTGAATTTGCGATTTGGTCCAGTCTGATTTAACACCGACCATATTTGATGGTAATTCGTGCAACATTCTTAAAGTGGCGCAACATTGATAAAACGGATTCGATTTCTTCGTTTTCTTGATATCGGCTTTGGAGTGAACGCTTATAATCTATTTATAGACACCTCGAAGCAAAACTGGCAAGCCCGAATGAGCTATCAGCCAAATCATATAAGCATTTTACCTTCCTTCATTCAAGAGTGTTTCTGGCACAAAGGTTAAGACTGTTGCATTCTGTGCGATGTGTCGTGTGTTCAATCCCGGTCGAGCCCGGAGCGATTTTTGAAAATGTATGAAAGTTTTTTTCTGTGCTATTTGTGAATGTTCCTGATAAATAGTTGTACTATTTTTGGCAATTTTGCCAAAATAAAATGTCGATATAGCAGATAAAGGCAAAGAAGTTTTTGTTACATTGTAACAAAATTATAACAAAACCTGTTACAAATATCATAACAAATTTTGATATAATTTTGTACAAAACATAACAAATTTTGTTTCATTTTTGCTACTGCTGCTAAGAAGTTCTGATAGAATTTTTGATATTTTACCTACTAACGTGACCAAAATTATAGCAAATCATGTTAGAAATACCGTCATAACAGAATATCATGATTTGTTATAATTCTGTTATGTTTGTCTGATCGGGTAACTAATTCAGAATTTTGTATATGTAGTTAATAAGAAAATTGTTGTAAATATATCCATGACAAAATCGCTGGTAGCAAATCATAAAGGGTTTCCTTTACGCTACTATGCAAATAAACAAACAAACAAACTTCTCCTATTTGCCAGCGTGGGCAGACGTATAAGAGCGCATCGATGTTCGTACGGAGGCAAATGAATTGAATCATCCCAGGGCAGCGTTCGCAAGGCATACCGGATGAAGTGACGCTGGATTCGTTCAATCCAGTTGATCTGGACAGCATGGTAAGGTGCCCACACTATTGCTCCGTACTCCAAAATACTACGTACAATCGCGCAGTAGAGAGACTTCAGGCAATAAACATCATCGAATTGCTGCGTATTCCTTTTGACGAAGCCTATATAGTTACGCATATGCTTTAGCAGTGGTAACTGCAACGTGCTGAGCAAAACATAGTTTGCTATCGAGGAGAATTCCTAAATCTTTTACAGAATAGACTCGGCTGACACTGACTGTTTGCATTCTATAGTCAAACAAAGTAGCCTGTCTGTTTCTGCAGAATGATATCACATTACATTTCTGTATATTCACTTCCATGCCGTTCAATGTACACCAATTCAACAGCGAATCAATATCGGATTGTATTGCGTAGCAATCATCTGTCGATGCTACCACCCGGTAAAATTTTAAGTCGTCAGCAAACATCAACTTTGGAGATTTTATAGTGGAGCACAGATCGTTCACAAAAAGATTGAACAGCAGTGGGCCAAGGTGGCTTTCTTGAGGCAAACCTGATTTCATCTCAAAAAGAAGAGAGCTAGTTCCATTTACTCGCACAAACGCATTGCGGTCGGTAAGATACGACAGTATCCACCACCAGAATTGAAAATTCCGGAGTTCGATGGCAATCCGGCAGATTGGGCGGGATTCCACGACTTGTTTAAAGCCATGATCCATGATCATGCAACACTTTCCAACATTCAAAAGCTGCATTACCTGCGAGCCTCTCTAAAAGGGGATGCAGCCAGAATTATTTGCACTCTTCCAATCGCAGCAACCAGCTATGCTCTTGCTTGGAAAATGATATATGAACGCTATGAGGACAAAGATCTGCTGGTCAAGCAACATATTTCTGCACTTTTCTCGACGACACCTGCTCGCAAAGAATCAGCTGACGAGTTATTAAATTTGGCTGACGAGTTTGAAAAACACATTAAAATTTTGGTCTTGTTAGAAAGCAAAGTGCAGCATTAGGACTCTGTGTTGGTGGAGCTGCTGTTCAGTCGAATGGACACTAACACACAAAAGTTGTGGAAAAACAAGCGTGACAAAACCAAACGTGCCTCTTACGAAGATCTACTGAAGTTCGTCAAACCGCCATAACTTTTACTGAGGCCAGACCTGTTAGAACCCGAACGATAGTTAGCAATGCAGCATCGGAGCCAAACTCCAAGTGCACAATATGTAAGCAAAATCATTACTTATTTCAGTGCGAGTTATTCTGAGCTGAAACACCTGCCCAACGCTTGGATTTAATTAAACGAAATAACTTGTGTGTACATTGCTTGAAATCTTCGCATTCAGTAAAGCAGTGTAACAGCGGCTGTTGCAAGTATTGCCAAAGGAAGCATCACATGCTGCTTCATTTGCCAGAAGTTTCTACTATGATCGCGACTGCAGCTCCGCCACACATGCAATCAAATTACCAGCAAAACCAACCAGTCAACATCCAGACGCAATCGTTCTCCGGCGCGGTTATGAGCGATTCCGAAATCGCTTCGGTCGTTAACGTTGTCGTCGTCGTCGGTACTCGCGCCCTTTCCTTCCTCGTGCGGTACAGTCCCATCTCCCTCTGTCTGTCAAACGGTTACACCATCAACCGACAGTGGTTCCACAGTGATTCTGTACACTGTTATCGTGAAAGTCCAAGACAATTTTGGGCAATATCAGCATGCTCGTGCTTTGTTGGACAGTGGGTCACAGTCCAGTTTTATTTCTGAATCATTATGCTAACAACTTGGATTAAAACGTTAAAAGGTGACTGTACCCGTCAGTGGCATTGGCTAAGCCGCGGTCAATGTACGTTATGCTGTAGCATTGCAACTAGCATCGCGTGCAGGACCCAGTGAATACTGTGTGGAATGTTTCGTGCTACAGAAGTTGACTGTGAGCTTACCAACAAAAAGTATTGACATCACGACTTGCAATATTTCGTTAGCTGATCTACGCTTCCACGTAAGCCAAGGCATTGATATCATTATCGGTGCCGAACTATTTTCTTGCCTCTTGCAGTCACAGCAGATCTCGTTCGATGATCATCTTCCTGTGTTACAAAAAACAACTCTTGGATATATTTTTGCTGGAAAGGTTTCAGTTGCCTGCGCGCCTGATCTAGTGTTATGCCATGTTTCTACTCTCAACAATCTTGACACTCAAATTCGAAAATTTTGGGAGGTAAAAAACTTCGAGCATGGCAAGGTGTATACGCCAGAAGAACAACAAGCTGAAACTCACTTTGTGAAGACTCACAGTCGGAATCTTGACGGACGCTATGTTCGTCTCCCAGTTCGCTACGAACAGCTGCCGCTAATCGGAGAAACATGGTCAATCGCAGCTCTTCGACTTACGGCTCTAGAGAGACGCTTCCAATCCAACGAGACTCTTCGTTCTAATTATGTACAGTTCTTGGAAGAGTATGAGCAGCCCGGCCGTATGGAGGAGGTGAAGACTCGCGTCACGTTGCCCCAGTTTTTATTACCCCATTATTCTATTAGTCGTCCTGATTCTACAACAACAAAAACCAGAGTTGTGTTCGACGGCTCTGCTAAGAGCAGCAACAATCTTTCACTGAACGATCTGCTTCTCACCGAAACTACAGTGCAATCATCTCTTCTGTCGACCGTTCTCTATTTCCGCTTGTACCGTTACGTGATGACGGAAGACATCGAAAAGATGTATCGCCAAATTTTGGTACATCCGGACGATAGACCGCTGCAGCAAATTTTGTGGCGAAAGGACGAATCAACCCGTAACAAGCCGTAGCAATTAAACACCGTTACTTACGGTACTTCATTCGCTCCATACTTGGCTACTAGAGTATTGAATCAGCTAGCAGACGACGACGGTAAGGAGTATCCGTTAGCAGCTCCTGTGATGAAAAATGGAATCTACGTCGACGATTTATTGACTATTTCCAATGACTTAAATACACTTGTGCACACATCTCAACAAATCATAGATCTGCTTCGCCGAGCCGGATTTTGTCTGAGAAAATGGAACTCGAATCATCCTGCTATTCTGGAACACATTCCGGAGACTAATCGTAGCACCGCTCGACCAATCACCATCTACTAAAACGCTGGGGCTATTGTGGTTCCCCTCGGAAGATCTATTGGGCTTCAAGGTTCCAAGGATGACAAGTGTAAACAAAATAGCGAAACGTGCAGCAATATCAGAAGTTTCCAAGCTTTTTGACCCTCTGGGTCTCATTGGGCCTGTCGTAGCCAGCGCTAAAATGTTCGTTCAACAATTTTGGTTGGAAAATTTAGACTGGGATGATGAACTCTCTGAAAGACTACAAATTTGGTGGCTCGCTTTCCGTGAATGGATTACCGAAATCGAAAATCTGCGCGTTCCTCGGTGGGCTCTAGGATCTGTGTCATCGCATTATGGACTACACTGCTTCACAGATACGTCAGAAAACGGCTATGGATGCTGCATATATGCTGTTTCGAGTGAGGTGGAAAACAAAAGAACATGTCACCTTCTCATCGCGAAATCTCGTGTTGCTCCTGTTACTGGTTTAACGTTTCCCCGTCTAGAGCTTTGCGCTACTGTGTTGGGTAGCTAGCTAATGGATACCGTTCTAGAGACAACAATTTTCACTGGACAACCAACTTTCTGGACCGATTCAACTATCGTGCTACACTGGATAAATTCCCCGCCTAAAGTTTGGAAGACATTCGTATCAAATCGGATCACAGCGATTCAGCGGCTTAACAAAGCTTCCCAATGGAGATATGTCCCCAGTACCGAAAATTCTGCTGACGGTCTATCAAGAGGCACTGAAGTGAGTCAATTATTACATGACACACAATGGTGGCATAGCGTAAGCTTTTTGCAGTGTTCTCCCGAAGATTGGCCTAAGTCAATTTTTCCACACTTACTAATGAACAACAATCATCTGAAAGGAAGACAACCGTTGCACTCCATATGCATATAGCAGACTCATTGATAACCGCTTATTCAGAACTCGCTACACTGCTCAGGGTCACAGCTTACTGTCATCGATTCATAACTAACTGCAGATTAGCGAAGGAAAAACGCCATGTCGGCAGAATCACCACTCTGGAATACGATAATGCATTGAAAATACTCGTACGCATTGCTCAACAGTCCTCTTTCGCCTTTGAATTCCAGTATCTGCATCGTAAACCGAGCGGTTACAACTCACTGAAGGACGCGCAGTTTAAATCCTCTTTGAAGAATCTGGATTTAGTCGTTGACTCAACTGGTCTCCTAAGACTGAATGGACGATTAGTAAATCTCAAGGCATCACAGACACTCCAATGCTGTTACCAGCTGATCATCACCTCACTCAGTTAATAGCTAGATCCATTCATCACCAGACCTTGCATGCAGGACCATCTCAACTGCTTGCATCGATAAGACATCGTTTTTGGCCACTTCGTGGTATGCACTTAGCACGTAGAACAGTCCGGCGTTGTGTCACCTGTTTCCGATGTCGTCCAAAGGCCAGCAACCAGTATATGGCTCCATTGCCTGAGTCACGCATAAAGTCAGCAAAGATATTTGAATGCACATGGTTAGATTACTGCGGGCCGTTTCACGTTCGTCAACTCACTGGAAAGGGTGCGGCGGTAAAGTCTGGGTCGCAGTGTACGTATGCTTCGTCGTTAAGGCCGTGGTGCTCGACATAGTCGCCGGGTTGTCAGCAACCGCGTGCGTCAACTCGTTAAGACGCTTAATAAGTCGGGTCGGTCACGTGCGCGTTATACACTGCGACAACAGCACTGCGTTCGTCGGTACGTTTCGCGAAATCGCAGAATTTCGGCAACAATTGCTCCAACAATTGAACTCCAATCAATGGATGAACGAATGTTTGGAGAAAGGCATCGATTTCAAATTCATCCCTCCACGAGCCCCACACCACGATGAGTTCTGGGAAGCAGCGGTTAAGTCATTCAAGCATCATCTCGTGCGCATCATGGGCTTATCACCATATCGCTTCGATGAGATGCGCACCGCTGTCGCCCAAGCCGAGAGCATTCTGAACTCCCGACCATTGACCTCGCTCTCAAATCATTCTGAAGATCTCTCCATTCTTACACCTGCTCACTTTCTCCTGGGGGAACCAACTTTCTACCTTCCAGAACCAGACGTATCACACATACCAACTAACCGCCTCTCCCACTTCCAGGCAACCCAGAAGGCGATCAATGATTTATGGAAACGTTGGTCAAAGGATTATATTTCCCTTTGGCATCAGCGACCGAAAGGATGGAGGAAAGAGCCTATCATTTTCCAAATCGTTTCTATGGTTCTTTTGAAGGTCGACAATGTTCCGTCAAGGCGTTGGCCTCTTGGTCGTATGATTGCCGTCTACCCAAACATAGACAACATCATCCGTGTGGTGGACGTGCGAACGCAGTCTGGAATTCGTTGTCGAGCTACAACCGAGCTCTGCCTGTTACCGATCGATGACAATTCAATTGAGCTTCTGTCCTCGCCTGTGGATACTGAACGTAATCCGGTAGCAGTTTCGTGAATGTTGCGCTTCAACGGGGGCCGAGATGTTGCGGATCATCTATACCTATAAAAAAGGATTTCTGTCTGTCTGTCCCTGTCCCTATGTTCCTTTTAGAATCGAAAACTACTGAACCGATCGGCGTGAAAATTTGCATGTAGGGGTTTTTGGGGCTACGAAACGTTCTCTCGATGGCAAAAGTCCCCTCCCCCCACTAAGAGGAGGGGCTCCCATACAAACCTATGCCTAAAAAATGAATTTCTCTCTGCTCTATGTTCCTTATAGAATCGAAAACTACTGGACCGATCGGCGTGAAAATTTGCATGTAGGGGTTTTTGGGGCTACGGAAGATTCTCTCGATGGCAAAAGTTTCCTCCCCCACTAAGAGGGGGGGCTCCCATACAAATCTATGCCTAAAAAAATGGATTTCTGTCTGCTCGAATGTTCCTTATAGAATCGAAAACTACTGAACCGATCGGCGTGAAAATTTGCATATAGGGGTTTTTGGGGCCAGGGAAGGTTCTTATGATGGTTAGAGACCCCTCCTCCCACTAAGAGGGGGGGCTCCCATACAAATGAAACACAAATTTCTGCATAACTCGAGAATTAATCAAGCAAATGGAATAAAATTTTACATGTGGGTGTTTTTGGAGACAAGAATTTTTTCTATGGCGATTTGAGACCCCTCCTCGCTTTAGGAGGGGGGGGGGGCTCCTATACAAATGACATACAAATTTCCTCATAACTCGAAAACTAATTAATCAAATGGAACCATATGTGGTATGTGGGTGTTTTTGGAGGCTCCCATACAAATGAAATACAAATTTCCTCATAACTCGAAAAGTAATCAAGCAAATGGAACCAAATTTGGCATGTGGGGGGCTTTGGAGGCAGGATTTTTTTAATGATGGTTTGAGACCCCTCACCCCTGTGGTTTCATAAAACATTAATCAATAACAAGACCACCAAAAACTATCAATAGTAACATTAGATAATTCAGCGCGAGACGGCCACAGGTCGCGAGTGTTTCCGGCGACCTGCCGTCGGATTCGCTGGCCACTGCGGGGAGACAGCCCCCCGTAGAGATCACCTCTATCGAGGTTTATTTATTTTCCTAGATCTACTGACCTCTATTACTTTCCTTCAGTTGGGTCACGCCTGCGTAATGGTACTTTCTACGAAAAGATTTTCCGTGAAATGGTACATCCCGCGTAAGGTTTTTCGCGAAATGGTATTCTGCGAAATTCTATATTCCGCGTTATGGTCAACCGAGAATTGATGTTCCGTCAAATGGTATTCGGCGAAATGGTTTGTAATGATGGCGAATATTTAAATGCCATCCGCTTTATTTTATCAGGTTAAGCAATCGGGGGAGTTGTTTTCTACTTTACTGTGAGGAAAATTTGTATATTAAAACTACCATGAACTACCCAGGAACTTGCAAAACTCAAGATTGTGAGAAAGGTCATCCGAGATTCACGATTTATGCACAACACAGTTTAATTTGTGGCAATACGAAGTTTGTCGGGTCAGCGAGTATGATATAAAACTTACCAGTGACAAGTGATGATATACTTACTAATTGTTATTTGTTATTTGTTATTTATTTATAAAAATTCATTCGACACAATATTGTCTTGATGAACACTAATATAGACTAACTACATATTGTTACCGATACTTGTACACAAAACTACACTTAAACAGCAAACAGCTATCGTCTTCCTACCGTGCAACGTTTACTTCCTATTTTTCATATAACATTTCTAAGCTCTAGTATCTATTGATTGAAAAGATTGATGCGCTGAGATTGAAAAGATTGAGATTGATGAGAAGATTGATTGAAATGATTGATGCGCAAAATTTGTTTGGAAATAACTAGTATTTTAATCCTATACACCACTATACCTACATGCTTAAATTAACTGCTTTTCTTCGCTTTTTGCTTTTCTTGTACAATTGTGAGTAACAGCAAGTGAAGAAAATGACAATTGAAATCTGAAATCAAAGAAAAGAAAAAACTTTTCGATTGAAACCTACTATTTAATATTTATTTGCAACAGATACGTAGTTTGCCTACGACGTGCAGGCTGCATCAGTGTCTTATTTCAAAGCGTATACGTATCTGTCGCGAATGAATATTAAGGTGATACGGTACTGAATCTAACGGTACTAACATGACCGGAAAAATGGCGTCTTTGTGAGGATATAGGATATAGGATATCCGGCCATGTTGGATTCAGTACCGTTTCACCTTAAATAGTGGAATTTAGTCGGTAAAAGTTTTTTTCTTTTCTTAATTTCAGAGTTCGTATTCCACTAAGAGGCTTCAAAAACTTCAGGCAATTGACATGTTTCTTACTTTTCTTGAATTTTATTGCAAATTTAAAAATTGCAAATTGTCATCACATACACACATACATACATACATACATACATACATACATACATACATACATACATACATACATACATACATGCATACATACAATCATACATACATACATACATACATACATACATACATACATACATACATACATACATACATACATACATACATACATACATACATACATACATACATACATACATACATACATACATACATACCTACATACACACATACACCACACACATTGAATACAATCAACATTTGATTGATATGTTTTGATTTCACACGTTTTAACGGTTTAATATACGGTGCTCAAGTGTTAAAGTTTGAATAACTTTTGAATGAACCGTCCGATTTTAAATAACTCGGTTTCGTTTGATAGATCTCAGCAGTAATTTTCAAATAATAATAAAAGGTGTGATGATTTTCATTGAATTAATGTTTATGTGTTACAAAAATATGTTTTAAATTCTATTTTTTCACATTTCTTCATGTAACTTTCAAACTACAAGTCCAATCGTCATGAAATTTGGAAGTTAAGGGTTTGCAAGGCTCCTCTTTCATATGCAATCAACGTTGTTCAAATCGGTTAAGGGACCTATGAGATAATTAAGTCCCATATTTTTCATATTTTTATACATAACTTTTGAACTAAAAGTCCGATCAGTATGAAATTCAATAGCGACCTATGGGACACCTAGACCTTTCATTTGACACTAGGAACATTAAAATCGGTCCAGCCATCTCCGAGAAAAGTGAGTGAGATTAAAAGCGTTACATACACACACACACACACACACACACACACACACACACACACACACACACACACACACACACACACACACACACACACACACACACACACACACACACACACACACACACACACACACACACACACACACACACACACACACACACACACACACACACACACACACACACACTCACTCACACACACACACCCACTCACACACACACCCACTCACACACACACACACTCACACACACACACACACACACACACACACACACACACACACACACACACACACACACACACACACACACACACACACACACACACACACACAGAAAATGCTCAGTTTTCGAAACTGAGTCGAGTGGTATATGACATTCGGCCCGCAGGAGCTTCTTTCCATTTCCGGTTTTCCAAGTGATTTCTATACCTTTATACTATATATTTATATAGTAGAAAGGCAAAACATAACAACATTTATTAAACATTTATTAAAAACGCGACACATGCTACTGAGAAGCTCATTACTACCATAGTTAGTACGTGAGACGGGAAGGTAAAAAAGGCATGGGATCGAAGATTTCTACGGCGAATGTTTATGTTTCGGAGTTGTAGAATATCGGAACAATCAATGAACGACGTTAAGATGTCGGAGATAAAAGTACCTTTGGTAACATCGCGCCGTAGTGCCAACCTGTCAAGCCCGATAAGGTTGCATCGGTTTTGGTAACTTGGGAGGTTTATGAAATCATTCCAATGTAGGAACCGTCAAGCGAAACGCACAAATTTGCGTTGGATTGCCTCAATCCGTTGAATACTGTTCTGATAGTACGGTGCCCACACATTCGAGGCATATTCTAATACAGAGCGCACTAAGGAACAGTACAGAGTTTTCACACATGGAATGCTAGTAAACTGTTTTGTGGCCCTGAATAAGAAGCCAAGAATTCTCGCGGCTTTAGAACAGATGAAGGCTAAGTGATCCTTGAATGTCAGTTTGGAGTCCGGCAAAACTCCTAAGACTTTTACAACTGTTTCCCGCTTTAAAACAACGTGAGATATTTTATAATCAAATGTTACAATTGATTTCTTCCGTGTAAAAGAGATGTAGCAGCATTTGGAAGCATTTAATAGCATCCTATTAGTATTACACCAGTCAGCAAAAAAACTTAGCTGCGATAGCAAAAATTTGCAGTCAGACATATTCTTACTTACGTCTGAAATCGTCGGCATACTATAATTTCATGCATTTAAGAGTAGGATGGATATCATTGAGGTACAACAGAAAAATATATGGGCCTAGATGGCTGCCTTGAGGTATGCCAGATGTGACCGAAAAGTGCAAAGAGATAGTATTTCCAATTTTGGCCGACACAGTTCGATCGGTAAGGATAAGGATAACATTTCAGGATATTGCCGCATAATCCAAGCCTCTGAAGTTTCGAAATAGCGATTTGATGATTTATTTTGTCGAAGGCCTCTGATAAATCGGTATATATTGCGTCGACCTGAAGATGGTTTTGCATTGAGCGAGCAATGAAAGATGTATAGGAAATCAGGTTGGTGCAAGTTGACCGTTTGGATACAAAACCTGGTTTTCGGTAATGTAGTTAGAGAAACTGTAGGTAAGGTATTCTAGAACAATGAGCTCAAGAAGCTTTGGAACAGCGCAAAGAGAAGCTATACCACGATAGTTGGAAACGTTTTGCTTCGTTTTGAACCTTTTTTATGCACCGGAAAAACATATGAGGTTTTCCATGCAATAGGGAAATTGCCCGAAAGTAGAGATACGTTGAAGATGCTTGCCAATGGAGCACAAAGAGTTAAGCAACACTTTTTCAGTATAATAGATGGAATACCATCAGGACCGGGATTTGTAGAACTTTTAAGCTTCGAGCACGCATTGAGTATCGCTTGAGCAGTTATAGTTGGGTGACACCTAACAGTAGCCATGCACGGGACGTTTTGCACAGCATTCCAGACTTGTTGATCGTCGAGAGTTTCATTGGCGAAAATAGCGCTAAACTGACCAAACTCGAGTTTTTAGTCTTTGACCTTGAAATGCGGTCAGGCATTAATATTCATATTTTTGGTGAAACGATGGTTCTACAATTGATGGAGGGATGGTAGGGGAAAGAAATGAAAATTTTTTTGGGAGAGGAGGGAAAAGAGTGGAAAGGAAGGGGGGGCGGGGGGTAATAGGTAGCTACGCTTAACAAGTTGTCGTTGTGACTCCTACCTTTTGTCCAATGCTGGAAGGTGCATGGGTCGAACCAACCTATAAATTCCAGCTATGATTATAACTTGGTTCGACCCATGCACCTTCCAGCATTGGACAAAAAGTAGGAGTCACAACGACAACTTGTTAAACGTAGCTACCTAAAGTACGAAGCATCCTAGAGTACGGAGTTCAAGTTTGGGCACCATACCAAGCCATCCACATCAACAGGATTGAAAGAGTCCAGAAAATGTTCATCCGCTACGCACTTCGTTCGCTTGCTTGGAATAATCCCATTGCACTTCCACCGTATGAACAACGTTGTCAACTCATCTGTCTGACTACTCTCGAATCCAGACGGTTGCTGCTTCAACGGCTGTTCATTTTTGACATTATCAGCAATAACATCGACTGCACGCACTTGTTATCGCAATTGCGGTTCAACGTCCCGCCAAGGAACACCCGATCATCAACTTTCTTCCGAACGGTTCATCATCGAACGCAGTATGGCCAATTTAATCCTCTGGAAACCTTCTGCCGAAGATTCAACGAAACTTGTGATATGTATGATTACAATATAACTAAGTCAGTGTTTAGATTAAGACTTTTAAGATACGAACTGTCTGTGCGACAAACTTGAGTCGAAGACTGAATAATAATAATAATTACCCCCCCCCCCCTTCCACTCTTTCCCCTTAATCCCCAAAAAAAAATGTCATTACTTTCCCCTACCGTACCTCCATCAATTGTAGAACCAACGTTTCAAAAAAAAAATTAATAGCGCTAAACTGTTTGCGGAAAAGCTCACGCATGCCGGCAGTAATCGTCACTTCATCATCTCCAAGGTTCATGGTGGTTGGTAAGCCGTTTTCTTTTCTCTGCTGGTTGTTATGAAGATTCCGTTGAATTTGGTTTTGATGTGAACCGTACAGTAGCTTGGTTAAGCGCTTGTAACGGTTATTTAAAGAGATGTAATGGTATTTAAGCGGATTTGTACGAAATTTAGACAATCTTTTGAGCGCTAGTCTCTTGGCAGTTTTTAAATATTTCAGAGTACGATTTGACCAAGGTGGAAAGGTACACTTCGTACCTTTTTCTTGGGGGTAAACTGATCGATAGCGTACAATAGAATGTTGAATACATTTTGAACTGCTGACTCAGCATCATAATCGTCAAGTATTGAGCTCCAGTTAATGTTGGAAAGATATTCATTCATTTTCAAAAAATCTGTTTTGCCAAAGTTATAAGCTATATCTTCTGTGGTATACGAGTGGCGCCAATTTATGAAGAAAGACATGGGTGCCGGATGATGCCGGGTGAACTTAATAAGGGGAGTGGGAGCACGATTGATAGAAACCTGCTCACTAACTAGCTCAGTAATGACAAAACAGAGATCTAGCATACGATCGTTTTCATTTAGAACATAGATGGAGCCCTAGACGTACTATATCCATCCATCAGCTGAGTAACACATCCATTCGTAGTAGAATGTGAAGGATCAGCAAAAAGAAAACGATCGCCGGCTGCTGTCCAGCTAATGCAACTAAGATTAAAGTTGCCATTCACCATGATTTTGTCCCTGATGTTCATTTGCGATATTATCCACGAAAGCGAATTAAGATGCTGGTCAATGAGAACTGAGTCATTCACACGATCAGGTGAAATATATATGACACAGATGTATAGCGTGTAGCGGCTGAAGGCAAAAGTAACCCATAGTTACTCTACTGTTCTGGTTTTATCGTTTGTTGACTGCTTTCACTGACAGCGATATCTGTTAGCTTTCGACGAATGCACTTGGTGTCATTGCGACGTTCCATAAAAAATATCTTCTGTCGGTGTACAGTGACGGCGCATTTGCGTGGGAGTACGCCAACATATATGTTTATTGCCTATTCAGCATATATCGATAGAGTATCGATATTGTTCAATTTAAGTTCTACATTTTATAACAGCGACGGCTATCGTATCGGTTGTAATTCGATCGCACTCTTTAATCGTACCTCGCTTACGGCTCGGCTATTGACTGCGTTTGCGTTATCTTATTGTTAAGCTTGTGTGGGGTGTCAGCGGTGCATGCGCACTGTTTATTCTACGTCGGCGCTAATATACACAGACAGTGATGAATCACTGGTGCGTGCCGGTTTGCTCCGAATCTGTTATGCATATGCAGCATAAGGCCCTGTTAGAATCAGTGCCTCAGCGTGTATTCATAATTTTACCGCACGCAAATGCGCATTGAACACTCGGGGGGCTGACAATAGTGGGGGGTCTCTAACAGAGGGTAGGGGGAGGTCATAACTCCGAAACACCTGGACGGTTCTTCATCAAGCTTGGGAATTGCTTGACATAAGTCAATCACCACTGGAGGGCAGACAAAAGAGCGGGGAGGTCCTCAACAGGGAGAGAGGACACAGCTCCGAGACGCCTGGATGGTTCGTAATCAACCTTGGCATACATATTCATTGACATAAGGGAACCAGTACTGCTGGGGGATTGACAAAGAGGGGGGGGGGGGAAGGTTCCCTACCAAGGAGGGGAGGCCATAACTCCGAAATATCTGGACGGTTCTTCATCAACCTTGAAACACAAGTTCCTTGACATAAGGGAATCACCATCGGGGGGATTGATAAAAGCGATGGGGCAATCCCCAACAAGGAGGGGAGGTCCAAATAAGTAAAAGGGGTTGCGTTTCTCTTCCATTTAGACCGATTACAATTATGCAAGTGACTGTGAGAAAAGAGGAGGTTTCCACCGCGGAGGGATACATGGACAAAACCTTTGTTTCGTTTCTGTTATAGACACATTCCGCGAGCCGGTATATCAACCAGACATTTTATAAAAGTTGGATTTAGCATAACTGGTATTCTAGCATTTTCGGAAGTTATATACCGTGTAAGCACCATATTCAAAACAATGCCTAATTCGGAACAGTTGCAAATTTTTCATAAATAGTGACTAAATTCTAGCTATTTAAACAATTTAATCACTACATCTGATGATTTCATATTATTAAAATGGTTTAAATTGCTACAGTTTTGTCATTATTTATTAAAAATCTGCGACTGTTCAGAATTAGGCACTGTTTTGAATATGGTGCTTGCACGGTAAAACGTGTATCGAAAATAAATGAAATTTACAAGAAATAAATGATTTTTCGTGATATTTTTTAAAATGCTGCTACAGTGCACTAAAACATTTCATAATATAACTTGTTTTCGACCAACTTACAAAGGAATATATGCTGAATCCATTCCAAAAATAATTTGGATGTAATTTTGCAGTTATTTTGAATTTCAAGAGGATGAAATAGGGCCATTTTTTGCGTTGTAACGTCACGAAAAAGTGTACCTTTTCGCTTTTGCAGAAAAGTACAAATTCGAACAATCTAATAATCCGTATTCTCTTTGTACTCAAAAATACCTTTAAAACGGTGCCTAAAGAATGAAGAAGATAAGTTAAGTAGAACCTAAGTTAGAACTGATTGAAGCTAACGTTGTAACGTCACGGCGGGCATCCGGACGGATTCAAAACAAGTGAGACATAAGTAATAGCATCGAAACCTTAAAACTTAGCATAATAGTTGCTTCAGAAAAGTTTCTTCACTTAAAAAGCACTTTTTAGTGATAAAAAACATCCGGACTTTAGGGTGTCCCCAAGCAGATACAAAAAATATTTTCTCTATTTTAAGTCAGAAATGATTGCTGTCTACAGAAAGTTTGTAGAAAAACTAATTTTAAGAAACTTTGTTAAACAATAAAAATTTTTATTTCTCACATGAAAAAAAGTTATAGAGCCAAACTCTTAAGGACATTCTTAAAAACAGTTTTTTTATCTAGCTCTTCAATAACGCTTCGTATGCTTGTTAGATATTCTAAGAAATTGGTAATCGAATTAAATTGCACATTTTCGTCGAAGGTAGTAGAGATCTATCTTTTTTCCTTTAGGAGCTATCGCTTGTTTCTTTCATTTCTACATGTTCACCTACGGTTGCCTTCATAACAACTTTTTAAAGATTTGCAAAGTGTTCTACCCTAAGTTGTACATGGTGGAATACAGCATAAATTGACTCACGCAAAACAAGTGATATTAGTTGCGCATAGCTGCTCTCCCCCGAGATACACCCCTTTAAGGGTACATATAAAAATAAAAAAGCCAGTGATAGCTGCTAAAGGGAAAAAGATAGAGCTCTACTATTTTCGACAAAAATGTGAAATTTAATTAGATTACCAATTTCTTAGAACATTTGCAAGGCATACGAAGCGTTATTAAAGAGCTAGATCGAAAAAACACTATTTTGAAGGGTGTCCCTAGAAGTTTGGCTCTATAACTTTTTTCATGTAAGAAATAGAAATCTTCAGTATTCAACAAAGTTTCTTAAAATTAGTTTTTCTACAAATTTTCTGTAGCAATTATTTCTGACTTAAAATAGAGAAAATATTTTTTGTATCTGCTTGAGGACACCCTAATATCCGAATATTTTTTCATCACAAGAAAGTGCTTTGTAAACGAAGATAGTTTTCTGAAGCTACTATTATGCTACGTTTTAAGGTTCCGATGCTATTACTTTATTTATTTATTTATTTATTTCTTCAACATATTGTTGCACAGATTATTCACTAACTTAAGGCCTTAATTCTATGTTTATAAGTACATTTACTGACATTGAAGTCGAAAACGCTTGACGTTTCATCAAAAGCACGGCAGCACATAGTCTACGGTTCATTGTGGCCATAGTTAGTACGATGGGAACGATGCCATAGCATTGTATGGTTACGCAGTTGCCTATGAGGGACATGTATGCAAATCAGACTAAGAAGTGGGCTGCAGTCAATATCCCCGTTGATTAGTCCGAAAATAAACATTCGCTGAAGTAATTTTCTTCTGGCTGCTAACGTATCGATGTCAATAAGCCTGCAACGTTCTACATATGGAGGAAGATTCGTTGTATCGTTCCACGGTAGGACACGTAACGCATATCTTATAAAGTTCTTTTGGATGAACTCAATTCTATTCGCATGTACCGCGTAATAGGGTGCCCAAACAACGACCCCATATTCAAGCAAGCTCCGAACGAGTGTACAGTATAGCGATTTCAGCGCATAGATATCTTGAAAGTCGTTAGTGTTTCTTTATAAAAAACCGAGCGTTGCATATGCCTTAGCAATAATCGTGGATACATGCACCTTGAATCTGACTTTCGTGTCAATGTAAATGCCCAAGTCCTTAACAGTATGGACACGAAGCAAGACACTGTGTCCTATGCTATACTCGTGATGAAGCGGCTCGCGTAAACGGCTAAATGATATGACCCAGCATTTTGACGCATTGATTTGCATGCCGTTCAATGCACACCAGCGTAAAAGTGAACAAATGTCTTCCGGGAGAGCGCAGCAGTCTAGCGAGGACGATCGTAATCTACTGCACAAATCGTTTACGAAGAGAATAAAAATTAAGGGCCCAAGATGGCTTCCCTGAGGAACACCCGATGGTATCACAAAACTGGCCGAACTAACACCGCCAATGCTGACAAAGGCTGAGCGATCGGTTAAATAGGACAGCATCCACTGAGTAACCCAGTTGGGTAATCCTAAACATCTCATTTTGTCAACTGCGAGTGCGTGTGGAACCATGTCGAAGGCCTTGCTGAAGTCAATATAAATCGCATCAACTTGCCGTCTTTCTTTGATGCTGGAGATTAACGAGTTCACAAATACCATCAAATTAGTCGTCGTGGAGCGTTTCTTTACAAAGCCATGTTGATGCTCAGACATTATTGGCCGAACCGCACAATATACCACATCATATACCACTTTTTCGAGAACTTTGGGCAGACAGCTTAAGATAGAAATCCCACGGTAGTTTTCGATATTATGGATGTTACCAGCTTTATGTATTGGAGTGATGGAGGCGACTTTCCACACTGTGGGAAATACTCCACTAACTAGTGACAGGTTGAAAATAATTGAAACAGGCGAGGCGAGGGACGTGGCGAATTGCTTAATGAACGAAGGTGGCAATCTGCTGGACCCGGACCTTTAGAGGAGTCAACATTCAAAAGAACTTCCTTCACTTTTTCAACTGAAACATTCAATTGCGGCAGATGCATATCGTAACGCACTATACTGTTCAACCAATCTCTATGTTCGTCCGAAGAATGGACTGGAGGGGTGTTCGAGTATACATTACCAAAAAAGTTTGCAAAGAGGTCTTCAGCTCCTTCAGCAGCATCAGCGCGAGCTTCCTTGTAGAACACGTCGTGAGGTACACCGCCATTACGCCGCAGCTTTTTTACGAAAGCCCAAAACGACGACGGATCCTGCTTGGCATTCGACTCATTTCGTAATATATACTCGTGGAAGGTTGTATTCAGCCGATTGTTGAAAAGCTTCTCCATGTCACGAAATAAGCGCTTGTTTTCCTCTGAATGTTGTTTAAAATAACGTTTCCTCGTTTTACGCAATCTGTTCCGAAGATTCCGTAGTTCAGAGGTCCACCAAGGTTGATTGTAAACAACGCAGGCCCTACGTCGTCGAATAGGAGTATTTTCGTGGATGATCTCGAAGAGAATATCATAGAACTGGTGAACAGTGTTGTTGACGTCACAATCCGCTAGTAGCGTCGTCCAATCTATTGAGCGTAAGCGAGCGTGAATCGAAGGTTCGTCGCAGGAGTTAAAGTCGTAATCAAACCAGTCTTTTCCAATGTCGTAAGTATTACAAATATAGTCAAGCTTAATAATAAAAGGTTTGTGATGAGCGTCAATTTTTAAAAGTCCGTAGGGCGATTCAAAAAGTTCGATTCGATCAGCATCGCTAACGAATGCTAAGTCAAGTAATCGCTCGTTAACATTCCGCACGTCCTGAACTTGTTGCAATCCGCACGCAAGAATAGACTGTGTCAAAGCAATTTCTTGTTCGGAAGAGGCATTAGTAGGAATATAGGAATTTAAGTCGCAATCAAATTCCCACGAGAGCCTCGGTAGGTTATAATTCCCCAAAGCGATGATAGTACCGGTATTTCCTGCCAGTTCACTTAGCTGTTGAATACAGGATGCATGATCGGAGTACACAGCCGGATCTGAATTGGGCCTAATATAGACACAGCATATATAGACCAACTGCATTGGCAGCGTTACGCACACCGCGACTTGTTCTAAACTTTCGGCATTAGCTAGTGGGATCAGCTTGCATCGTAAGTGCTTTTTTACTCCTATCAGCATGCCGCCACCACGTAGAAGTTGGGATGTAAAAGGATTGCGATCAAGGCGATGAATCACATAGTCGGACGAGAGTTCAGAGTTAAATATATCACATGCGCGCCACGTTTCGGTTAGCGCGATGACGTCGTAGTCACTCGTTGAAAGTGTTAAGCGGAGTTCTTTAGTTTTAGTTCTTAATCCACGAACGTTTTGATACAAAATTGTTAGCGAACGGGCACGGTGAGGCTTTGGACAAGGCGAGGCTTCAACTGGTACTATTGGACTACAATTAACGCCTACATGTCCATTGCCGGAGTCACTGATGTTGACGATTGTAACGGGTTCAACAGTACTGGCCGTAAAAAATCACGTTTTTTGCCAGAATCCTCAAACTCCCGAAATCTTATACCAGATGGCCATGTATCCAAAGACATTGCTTTTGATTTCAGATCCTCTGCCATCCCGACTTTGTAAGACATAAAAGTAAGGGAGCGCAAGTCTTTTCCGCGAGGAACGAGTTTAACGACAGTGGCCTCGCTTGTTCCTAAATTCGAATGCACAATATTCGTAACCGTCTCGTCGCTAACATCCGGATGAATGTTTGACAGATACAACCAAAACTTGTCCTTCTCTTGATTGACTTGGATTACAAATTCCAGTCCCACAAAGAAGTTTCGTTGGACGGTGTGAAGTATTATCGGTATCATTTTCCTCTCTCTGCCTCTTAGTACGGGCGGAAGATATCGACGGGAAACGCGGTCTCGAAACAGGAGTTGTTGGTACTGAATCAATCCTTGATTTGAAATTGGAGCGAATTTCTTGACGTAAGTCGTTTAGTATGCTATCACGAATTTCTTTTTTCAGCGACTCGACAATACTGTCATTAGTTGCGTTGGTCGAAATCATAGCATTGGAGAAACGTGCTTTAGCCAACAAGTTTTTGCAAGCTGTGCACATCCAAACGATGATGATGATTGTTGTTTAATGTCTGTTTAAGCTCTTCAGATATGCCGGAACAACGAGAGCAAAAGTGTGACGAACAAAATGCTCCACATTTGAAAACTTCTCCAGTGATCTCATTCGCACACTTGTCACAAGTGCTAGGCATTTTGATAACGTCTGGTATCGAAAGGGTTAAAAATTTGATGATGACAGTACCCGACACCAGAGGCGCTGTGTGTATGTAGTTTTAAATGCGATTCGGTAGGTGGAGATTTTTCTGGCGAGTTTGACACACAAGCGAACGACTACTTCACTTAGTTGTTTTTGACTTACGTATTACGTTGTATGATGCGAATGATGTTGATGTCGTAGTAAACAGCGAACGAACAGCGGTGGAAGTTGTTTACGTGCAGTGGCTCGAAGCAGCAAAGCTGAACGATACAATCCTTGGCGGTGCGAAGTTTCGGCGCAAATGAAAACATGGTGGCACAAATCTAGTTTATTTTGCCAGCCAGTTCAAAGTTGAAAGTCTAACAGAGTTTGATTTTCTTATGCCTGATGTTTGATACAGCTTGCAGAAGTGAAGTGCAGTGTGGCAGCAGCGGTATAGTAGCGGAGGTTTATTTTTGTTTTGCTTAGTGCAATTTGCAATCGAACGGGAATAGTGGAGCGGTTGACGGTATAGTGCGATAGTAGTAGTGATTAGGAACAGTAGCTTTCGCCTGATGGTAACAGGTGGAGAGCGGCGAGGTGGGAAAAGTGATGCTAATGGCAGCGATGATAAAATACTTCCATTCTCAAGCCTGCTCAGATTTTATCACAAAATCTGTATGTTACCTGACCGAAATTGATGGGATGAGCAGTTTCTACGAAAACACTGGAACGGAGCGGTTCGGTGAATGCACAAATGGAGATTTTTAGCGGTGATTGAACAGAAATTCACAGGATTATTGGTGCGACGAAATAACACAATCGATATACACAGTGGCCAGAGTTGCCAGTTAACTTATGTCTCACTTTCTTAGAATCCCTTCCACTGCGCGACGTAATTTGTGACAACCCAACAATTACGTAGGCAAAATAGTGAAAGACAAATTAACAACACGTTTTTGGATTATCCCTTATGTATATTAAATGAAATATAATATATAAGAATATTAAGGCTGTGAACCATTTCGTGAAATTTTTAACTTTTTAGTTAAAATTTGACAGCTCGATGGTTATTTCTCCTCGAGAGGTTAAAATCAGATCAGAATGCGAACCATTTCATATTTGCAGATTGATAGTTGCTTTACTCAATGAGAGCATATATAAGTTGAGGATGAAGGTATGTTTCTATAACAGCGAATTTATTTATTCAGTCCACGTTGGAATTGGATGAATTTTTTGTGTTCATTTGCTCCTATTATCTATCAAAATTTATCTCATTTCATTTCGGGTTGAATAAACATCCATACATTGGTGAACAAAATTCAAGGAAAAATCAGTGAAACACATCGAAGCTCTTTCCTCACCTGTGGCATATCTCATTGGCTCTCAGAACTTGGTTAAAACTAACCATGCTCCCGAGCAGGGTTATTTTCGAAAAACCATCATAGTGTCAAATTTTAACCAAAAAGTTAAAAATTTCGCGAAATGGTTCACAGCCAAACTGAACAGATTTTTCGTGAAGTTATAACGGAGCTACGACCCTCTCTGTGTAAAACAGAGAAAAAGAGATTTGAAAGAGAGCAGAATTTTCAACAGAAGGACCAAAAGACGAATTTCGGGCGCGTTGTAACGTCACGCTACATATTTGCTTTCCACAATAATCTGGATAAAGTAAATGCTATTAATTGGTTCACTTTTAATAGGAAATTTTATGTTCTTTCCAAATATATAATAATATTTGGGGGTTTCTCAACGATTTTCCCAGCTGGAACACAAATACTGTGCAAAGAAGAGTCAAAACGTTGTAACATCACGGTGGAACGTGTCTATACGATTTTCATAGAGTAAACCGATGCATAATTAGCTACGTGACAGAAGGGTCGCTCGCGCGCTCAGCTGTCTTTATGTTGAAAAGTAATTTTATAATTACTTCTCGGGAAATCTCATCTTTTAATTCTGAACTTTCTATAAAGACTGCAATGCAAACTCAAACCAGAATTGAAAAGAGAAGTTTTATCTTGCTCTATTTATCTGTTTCTTAGATTACATAACGATATATAACGATCATACCTAAACGCTATAGAATTATGCAATATCTTATCTTTCCAATTACAGATTATAGACTCTCTAGACATGGATGACTATGCGAAGAAAGTTCATTTGATACACAAATTAGAAAGCGTTGCTTGTACGTTGGAAGGTACGTAGTCTTTATAAAGCCAAAGATTTATTAGATCAGTCTTAAGGCCCGCGCAGAATTGGTACTTTACGGTTGCGTTTGCGTTAATCTGGCAGTTCTCCCATATAGTTAGACAGATTATCTGTCAGATCTACGCAAACGCTACCATGAGGTACTAATTCTGCGTGGCCCTTTATGATGTGAACCATTTCGCGAAATTTTTAACTTGTTAGATAAAATTTGACAGTTCGATAGTTATTTTACTTTTTGTCGAAATAACCCTGCTCTGAAGCATGGTTATTTTTGACGGTTCAATGGTTATTCTGCGAGCCAATGAGATATGCACAGGTGAGGCAAAGAGCTTCGGTGTGTTTCACTGATTTTTCCTTGGATTTTTTTATGCTTATCGTATACGAATTTGTTTATTCAACCCGAAATAAAATGAGATGAAATGACCAAATGAACATCAAAAATTCATCCCGTTCCAACTCGGACTGAATAAACAAATTCGCTATTACAAAAAACATATTTTCATCCTCAGCTTATATGCTCTCATTGAGCAAAACAACTATCAATCTCACAAATATGAAATGGTTCGCATTCTAAACGGATTTTAACCACTCGAGGAGAAATCAAACTGTCAAATTTTAACCAAAAAGAACAAAATTTCGCGAAATGGTTTACATCTTTAAATCCGAATCTAAATCGCCTAAAGCTGCTCTTTTTTAAAAACAACATCATTTTAATTTTTAAATTTATGTTTATACAATGGTCTTGTGAACTTAACATTGGAGCAATTACAGTTCAAATAAGTAAACGGTTCTCCGACTTAAATGTAGTCTATACCTATAAAAATGGATTTCTGTCTGTCTGTCTGTCTGTCCGTATGTTCCTTATAGAATCGAAAACTACTGAACCGAGCGGAGTGAAAATTTGCATGAAGGGGTTTTTGGTGCTAGGGAAGGTTCTTATGATGGTTAGAGATCCCTCACCCCACTAAGAGGGGGGCTCCCATACAAATCTATACCTATAAAAAAGGATTTCTGACTGTCTGTCCGTATGTTCCTTATAGAATCGAAAATTACTGAACGGATCGGCGTGAAAATTTGCATATAGAGGTTTTTGGGGCCAGGAAAGGGATTAGTGATGGTTAGAGACCCATCCCTCCACTAAGAGGGGGGGGGGGCTCCCATACAAATGAAACACAAATGTCTGCATAACTCGAAAACTAATCAAGCAAATAGAACAAAATTTGGCATGTGGGTGTTTTTGGTGACATGAATTTATTCTATGGTAAACTGGGATCCCTCCCCTCTTTATAAGGGGAATTATGACTCCTCTCCCTTTAAGAAGGGGGGCTTCCATACAAATGAAATACAAATTTCCTCATAACTCGAGAACTAATCAAGCAAATGGAACCACATTTAGCATGTGGGTGTTTTTGTAGGCAAGAATATTTTCTATGGTGCAATAGGACCCTTCCCCACTTTAGGAGGGGGGTTCCTATACAAATGAAAATCAAATTTCCTCATAACTCGAGAAGTAATCAAGCAAATGGAACCAAATTTGACATGTAAGTGGTTTTGGAGGCAAGATTTTGTTCTATGGTGAATTGAGACCCCTCTCCTCTTTAGAAAGCGAGTTATGACCCATCTCTCGTTTAAGAGGCTTCCATACAAATGAAATGCAAATTTCCTCTTATCTCGAGAACTAATCAAGCAAATGGAACCAAATTTGGCATGTGGGGGTTTTAGATGCCAGAAATTTTTTCTAAGGTGAATTACGACCCCTTCCCCTTTTAAGAGGGGGGCTCCCATACAAATGAAATACAAATTTCCTTATAATTTTAGTACTAATCAAGCAAATGGAACCAAATTTGGCATGTGGGGCTTTTAGGGGGCAGAAATTTTTTCTATGATGAATTAAGACCCCTCCCCTGTTTAGGAGGGTGGGGGCTCCCATACAAATGAAATTCATATTTTTTATAACTTGAGAACTAATCAAGCAAATGGAACCAAATTTTTCATGCGGAGATTTTTGAGTCTTGAATTTATTGTATGATAGAGACCTCTCACCCCTGTGGTAGGGGGATATGGACTCACATACAAATAAAACAGAAATTTTTGCGAAACTCAAATACTAATCGAACTCGAGAAATTCGCGACTCTTCCATAAAACATTAGTCAATAACAAGACCACAAAAACTCTATAGTAACACTAGATCATTTAGGACGAGACGGCCGCGAGTGTTGCCGGTGACCCACCGTCGGAAGCGCCGCGCACTGGGGGGAGGCAACTCCCCGTAGAAATCACTACTGTCTAGGTTTATTTGTGGGTTTCCCGGAACGAGCTATAACGAATAAGGAGAGGATCGCGAAATGGTACTTTCCACAAAAAAGTTTTCCGAGAAATGGTACATTCCGCTTAAGGTTTTTCGCAAAATGATATTCGGCGAAATGTTGTACAATCATGGCGCATATTAGTATCCGCTTTCTGGCTATGCAATGAGGGGACAGGGGAGTTGTTTTCTACTTTACTGTGAGGAAAATTTGAAAATTTGTATATTAAACTACCCATTCCTGGTAACTAACAAGCATTAACTTAAGCAGCAAATCAGCGTATCTGGCATTTTATACTGCACGTTGTTATATATTAGCTTTTTGACTGCATAGGTGTTGTAAATTGGCATCCAAAATTGTATTCAAATTCTTCGTGTCGGTAATTAGCTGTAAATAAGCATTGTCAGCACTATAACAAGGTTATCAGTAAAGTAGCTGTATATTTTGCCAAAATAGCATTCAAGTAGCATTTAAGGCGACTCAAATGCTTATTGGCCTACATTTGAATAGCATTGGTGATGCTTATTGGTTACCTGGGATGCCTTCATAGTTACGTAACTGCCAAAATGAATCATCAGGTTGAACTCCTCAGAAACTTGCAAAACTCGAGATTGTGACAGAGATCATCCGAGATTCATCATTTATGTACAACACAGGTTAATTTGTGGCAATACGAAGTTTGTCGGGTCAGCTAGTCTATACCTATAAAAATGAATTTCTGTCTGTCTGCCCATATGTTCCTTATAGAATCGAAAACTACTGAACTGATCGGCGTGAAAATTTGCATATAAGGGTTTTTGGGGCCAGGGAAGTTTCTTATGATGATTAGAGATCCCTCCTCCCACTAAGAGGGAGGCTCCCATACAAATAAAAACACAAATTTCTGCATAACTCGAAAACTAATCAAGCAAATGGAACAAAATTTTACATGTGGGTGTTTTTGGAGACAAGAATTTTTGCTATGGTGAATTGAGACCCCACCTCACTTTAGGAGGGGGCTCCTATACAAATGATCAAATGGAACCATATTTGGCATTTGGGTGTTTTTGGAGACAAGCATTTTTTCTATGATGAATTGAGACCCCTCCCCTCTTTAGGAGGGGAATAATGACCCCTCTCCCTTTTAAGAGGGGGGGGGGGCTTCCATACAAATGAAATACAAATTTCCTCATAACTCGAGAACTAATCAAGCAAATGGAACAAAATTTGACATGTGTGTGTTTTTGGAGACAAGAATTTTTTCTATGGTGAATTGAAACCTCTTCCCACTCTAGGAGGGTAGGCTCCTATACAAATGAAATTCAAATTTCCTTATAACTCGAGAACTAATTAATCAAATGCAACCATATTTGGCATGTGGGTGCTTTTGGAGGCATGAATTTTTTCTATGATGAATTAGGACCCCTCACCTTTTTAGGAGAGGGAGCTCCCATACAAATGAAATACAAATTTCCTCATGACTCGAGAACTAATCAAGCAAACGCAACCAAATTTAGCATGTGGGTGTTTTTGAAGGCAATTTTTTTTTGTATGGTGAATTGAGACCCCTTCCCTCTTTAGGAGGGGAATAATGACCCCTCTCGCTTTTAAGAGGGGGGCTTCCTTACAAATGAAATACAAATTTCCTTATAACTCGAGGACTAATCAAGCAAATGGAACAAAATTTGACATGCGGGTGTTTTTGGAGACAAGAATTTTTTCTGTGGTGAATTGAAACCTCTCTCCACTCTAGGAGGGTAGGCTCCTATACAAATGAAATTCAAATTTCCTTATAACTCGAGAACTAATTAATCAAATGGAACGATATTTGGCATGTGGGTGTTATTGGAGGCATGAATTTTTTCTATGTTGAATTAGGACTCCTCACCTTTTTAGGAGGGGAAGCTCCCATACAAATGAAATACAAATTTCCCCATAACTCGAGAAGTAGTCAAGCAAATGGAACAAACCAAATTTGGCATGTGGTTTTGGAGGCAGGAATTTTTTTTACGATGGTTTGAGACCCCTTACCCCTGTGGTAGGAGGATAAGGACTCTCATACAAATAAAACAGAAATTTTTGCTTAACTCAAAAACTAATCGAACTCGAGAAATTTTAGGCTCTTTCATAAATCATTAATCAATAACAAGACCATCAATAACTATCAATACCCAAGTAACAATCCAAAAGTAAATTGGTCTTATTCATTTCTTATAGTAGTTTTATCAGAGCATAGCTAAGTGTATCAGATTTTATGTTTTTCCCCAAGTGAATTTTATCTTATTTGATTAATATTTCTGAAGCATGACTGAAGGAGACTTAAAGAAACACTCATAAAACTGTATTATCAATAAGTGCAATTCACCTTATAAGCAGTTTTAAGGGATACTTGTTTTATATGTTGAAACGACACTCCTTAAAGTTTAGCAATAGATTTGACAAAAATTTATGACATTCTTCTGCAAGATTGGTTTATCTCAACAATACTGCCATAAAACTCTCTTAAAACCGTGTATTCTTGAAAGAGAAATCATACTCTTAAGAAAGAACATTCTAACGTAAACAACTGATCTGTCAAAACGGATGTCTGAACCTGGAGAAAATTGAAAAAATATGGATCTTTCAAACGGAAATTAAGCAAAAATCGGCAGAATATTTTGAAAACTCTTTCATATAAACAATCAGCGGAGTCACAAAATGAATGACGAGAGCAACAGAGCTGGGGAATGACGGTGCCGGTGATGATTTATCAGTGGTAGATTTGTGTGTAATTAGATAAATTTAGTTCGATTGTGTTTTGCCGGAGACGTGAGGGTTTCCTTTAGAGTTGTTTGTATTTTTTAAACTGAAAGACCTCACTAGTTAGTATCTTTGTTTAGAAAATGATTGAAGGGATCGAAGCAATTGAAGCGTATTTTGTAAAAGCGTTGGTAACGATAAAGTGTATAAAAAATTCTGTAGAATAAATTTTCCGCACTGTCGTGCAGTCCTCTTTAAATTTTAAAAATCAATTTATATTGACAATCAACATGTCTGCTATACTTTAAAATTATCGCGCTACGGGGAGGTATATGAATCTCCAGCACAAACATCGACACTTCGTTGACGTTTTCTTTGTTTATACTAGAATGGTTGCGAAAAAGCTTGGTTCGCTTAAGTAATTCTAACAATTCTTATTCAAGCGCAACTTGTCTTCGTCAAGAATGCAATAAGTATAGATGAGCTTATTGCCCTCTTGGCAAAGTTTTCTTTATCTTTTGCAAGAAATGTTAGTCTAAGAATCACTTTCTGGTTGATTTAGATAAAACCATTGAAAAAATGGCGAACAGGACTATTTTGGACTTTTGAAATTGTAGCCAATTGCATGTAGGCGTTTATAAACATGATGTTTTGCAATACCATAAGTGATCTTATCGTTTTAAATAAATGTTTGAACACATAAAAGGCTTTTTGCGGCAATTTATTAAAAATTTGGTAGCTATCAACTTTTTAATGAAACTATTGAATTTTTTTTATTAAGTATATTTTTCAATAATCTAGCAAAAATAACCGGCGCGTTAAAATTTTCTAACTTTCGTGTCACAAAACATCGGCAATCTGAGCGTGGCATGAAATTTTATTTATTTTATTTTAAATTTTATTTATGAAATTTTTTATTTATGAGCAACAAAGCAGCTGCTTTTGTTACCATTTTTATTTTCAATTTTCATTTATATCCATTTTGGAAAAGTAATATCTGTGAATGCTTTTTTCTCTTATAGCTCTCAGTCAATTTGAGAACCTTCTTTAGTGTGGGTCTCCCTAGTTTTATAAGGGTTTTATGGCTGTTTTATCGCAATTTTGTAGAATTATAAGTTCTATGATCGGTTTTAAGAAGAAAATGCTAGAAACCTCTTCAAGTGCACCTTAAAATGAACTTTGTTACTTGGGTAGTATCAGGTATCAGCATCTTTGGCTCGAGCAGCGCGTTCCTCACAATCATGGAATACTTAGGTAGTAACATTAGATAATTTAGCGCGAGGCGGCCACAGGCCGCGAGTGTTGCAAGCGACCTGCCGTCGGAAGCGCCGGCCACTGCGGGGGGCAGTCCCCCTTAGAGATCACCTTTATCTAGGTTTATTTATTTTCCTAGATCTACTGACCTCTATTACTTTTCTTCAGTTGGGTCACCCCTGCGAAATGGTACTTTATACGAAAAGATTTTCCGTGAAATGGTACATCCCGCGTAAGGTTTTTCGCGAAATGGTATTCTGCGAAACTCTACATTCCGCGTTATTGTCAACCGAGAATTCGTATTCCGCAGAATGGTATTCGGCGAAATGGTCTGTAATGATGGCGAATATTTAAATGCTATCCGCTTTATTTTATCAGGCTAAGCAATGGGGGGAGTTGTTTTCTACTTTACTGTGAGGAAAATTTGTATATTAAAACACCCATGCACTCCCCAGAAACTTGCAAAACTCAAGATTGTGACAAATGTCATCCGAGATTCATGATTTATGTGCAACACAGTTTAATTTGTGGCAATACGAAGTTTGTCGGGTCAGGTAGTCTTATATCTAAAAATGGATTTCTGTATGTCTGTCTGTCGGGATGTTCCTTATAGAATCAAAAACTACTGAACCAATCGGCGTTGGATGTAGAAGTTTTTGGGGCCAGGAAAGGTTTTAGTGATGGTTAGAGACCCCTCCCCCCACTAAGATGGGGGGGGGGCTCCCGTACAAATGAAACACAAATTTCTGCATAACTCGAGAACTAATCAAGCAAATAGAACAAAATTTGGCATGTGGGTGTTTTTGGTGATAAGAATTTATTCTATAGTTAATTGAGACCCCTCTCGTCTTTAGAAGAGGAATTATGACTCCTCTGCCCTTTAAGAGGGGGGAGGGGCTCCAATACAAATTAAACACAAATTTCCGCATAACCAGGGCTGTCATTTGCTCACACTATGCGCCCAATGTTCCAATATTATGCCTTGTCGCACAGAGCAATTCGGCAACACACCTCTACAGCTAATATGCACACAGCGTACGAGCGAAAGCGGAGTGGGAGCGAACGACAGCACTCGGTGAAAATCGCCCAGTGAGTGATCATCCAAACAGCACTTGGTGCTGCCCTTTGCTACACTCCGTGCGGAATTAACGCAAAAAAAATTGCTTTGTATTTACAAATTTTCTGCCCTTTTAAAAGTGAAAATACACGCAGCACTGAACAACTAATATGGTCTATGTTAAGTTAGTACGGATCAGGCGACGCAACAGTAAAAATGTTTTTTTCAATCACACCACTTCAACTGACCCAGCGCAGGGTGTACAATCCAGCCGCGTAGAGTGCGGCTCTTGGTGTGGTAAAGCACGCAGCAAATTTATCACAGTGCGTTTGCGACTGCCTTTTCTTGGTGCACGTAAAACACGAAAGCGCGTGTTTAGCAAAAGAGACACTGAAGGGAATTTGTGGGCGAACACACACCGCATGGCGAGTGTTGTGTTGTTTAAGAATGTGTGTCTTTTGGTCTGCGCTGCGGTTTATGCCATCTCTGCGCATAACTCGAGAACTAATCAAGCAAGTGGAACCAAATTTGGCAGGTGAAGGTTTTCGAGGGCAATAATATTTTCTATGGTGAATTGGGACTCCTCCCAACTTTAAGAGGGTAGGCTCCTGTACAAATGAAAAATAAATTTCCTCATAACTCGAGAACTAATCAAGCAAATGGAACAAAATTTGGCATGTGAAAGTTTTCGAGGGCAAGAATATTTTCTATGGTGAATTAGGACCCCTCCATACTTTAAGAGGGGGGGGGGGCTCCCATACAAACGAAATACAAATTTCCTCATCACTCGAGAACTAATCAAGCAAATGGAACCAAATATGGCATGTGGGTGTTTTTGGAGGCAACCACTTTTTATATGACGAATTAGGACCCCTTACCTTTTTAGGAGGGGGGGTTCCCATACAAACGAAATTCAACTAATCAACTAATCAAGCAAATGGAACCAAATTTAGCATGCGGGTGTTTTTGTAGGCAAGGATATTTTGTATAGTGAATCAGGAGCCCTCCCCACTCTATGAGGGGGGGCTCCTATACATATGATAATACAAATTTCCTCATAACTCGAGAATTAATCAATAAAATGGAACCAAATTTGACATGTGGGTGGTTTTGGAAGCAGGATTTTTTTCTATGGTGAATTGAGACCCCTCTCCTCTTTAGAAAGCGAGTTATGACCCATCTTCCCTTTAAGAGGGTGGGCTTCCATACATATGAAATGCAAATTTCCTCTTATCTCGAGAGCTAATCAAGCAAATGGAACCAAATTTGGCATGTGGGAGTTTTAGATGGCAGAAATTTTTTTCTAAGGTGAATTACGACCCCTCCACCTTTTAAGAGGGGGGGGCTCCCATACAAATGAAATACAAATTTCACCGGTGTCAGTCCCGGCTTAGTGGTCAGCATTCACGTCTCTCACACCGAGGACCCGGGTTCAAATCCCAACCTCGCAGAAGTCAAGTCACGAATGACATAAACTGTGAAAGCGGCTATAATCTAACAAAAAAAAGTACAAATTTCCTTATAACTTGAGGACTAATCAAGCAAATGGAACCAGATTTAGCATGTGGGGCTTTTAGGGGGCAGAATTTTTTTCTATGATGGGTTAAAACCCCTCCCCTGCTTAGGAGGGGGGGCTCCCATACAAATGAAATTCAAATTTCCTTATAACTTGAGAACTAATCGAGCAAATGGAACCAAATTTGGCATGCGGAAATTTTGGAGTCTTGAATTTATTTTATGATAGACACCTCTCACCCCTGTAGTAGGGGGATATGGACTCTCATACAAATAAAACAGAAATTTTTGCGAAACTCAAAAACTAATCGAACTCGAGAAATTCGAGGCACTTCCATAAAACAGTCAATAACAAGACCACAAAAACTATCTGTAGTAACACTAGATCATTCAGGACGAGACGGCCGCGAGTGTTGCCGGCGACCCGCCGTCGGAAGCGCCACCCACTGGGGGGAGGCAACTCTCCGCAGAAACCACTGCTGTCTAGGTTCATTTGTTTTCCTAGGTCTACCTGGGTTTCCTGGAACGAGCGACAGCGAGTAAGGAGAGAATCGCGAAATGGTACTTTCCACAAAAAATTTTTCCGTGAAATGGTACATTCCGCTTAAGGTTTTTCGCAAAATGATATTCGGGGAAATGTTGTACAATCATGGCGCATATTACTATCCGTTTTCTGGCTATGCAATGAGGGGAGTTGTTTTCTACTTTACTGTGAGGAAAAATTGCAAATTTGTATATTAAACTACCCATTCCTGGTACCTAATAAGCATTAACATAAGCAGCAAATCAGCGTATCTGGCATTAATTACTGCACGTTGTTGTATATTAGCTTTTTGACTGCATAGGTGTTGTAAATTGGCATCCAAAATTGTATTCAAATTCTTCGTGTCGGTAATTAGCCGTAAATAAGCACTGTCAGTACTATAAGAAGGTAATCAGTAAAGTAGCTGTATATTTTGCCGAAATAGCATTTAAGTAGCATTTAAGGCGACTTAAATGCTTCTTGGCCTACATTTGAATAGCATTGGAGATGCTTATTGGCTACCTGGGACGCTTTCATAGTTACGCAACTGCCAAAATGAATCATCTAAGGTTGAACCCTCAGAAACTTGCAAAACTCGAGATTGTGACAAAGATCATCCGGGATTCATGATTTATGTACAACACAGGTTAATTTGTGGCAATACGAAGTTTGTCGGGTCAGCTAGTGTTTTATAAAAAGCGCTTATCGTCGTGTGGGCCTTTTTTTGATACATCTTATAAGATGGGAGTGCCTATATTGCCCCTGTTAGGGGGCGTATTTTATTGGTTAACGCATAAAACTTCATTGTTGCCGTTATGTAACATTGGACAACAACATAGTTTGAGATCTTATTTATTGAATTCCAAACGTTAAATAACATTGTTTATGCATAATTATTGAGAAATAGCGATATTTAAAACTCAATTCTATATACTATTTTGGACCCATAGTCTTCAAATTAGTTCTAGGACCAATTCCCTATATTGGCCCTATATATGCCCTTGATACCTATATTGGTCATATGACCCATGATCAGATTATAAAAACCCGATTTGATGCACCTGTTGGTGATAGGAACCTTTGTTATTCTATCTTATTCTTTGTCATTTGTGGTAGAATTCGACACGTCTTCGGAACAGACTTTTTGATAAGACAATTATCCCCAACATACTTACTTACTTACTTAGGTGGCTTGCCGTCCTAAGACAAAGCCTGTTGAACAAAGCTTCTCCATGTAACTCGGTTGAGGGCTACCGTTCTCCAATTCCTCGGACACCGAGTACTCTCCGCCAGGCATTGTCAAATAACACAGAGACGTGTAGAAAACAAACGTGTTTCTACGCAACTTGCTTATCGCTCTTTCGTTTGCGCCTGAGCAAGTGTATGCATAGAGACGTGAACAACTTTGAGGGGCATGCTGCTGAGTAGCCCTTGCACATAGTAAGCAATGTGTTCTGAAGACTCCTAATAAGCACTGTGCAATACACTGTGCTTATTATGGCTTATACAATATATCGCCAATTTCAAATGTTAGTAATTTAATTTAATTTTCTGCAGCTGAAGTGGTAGTTACACAACACAGGCACCACAAATCAAACAAATTCATCTTATTTGTTACCTTACGTATGTGTCCATGTCCGCTGGTCAGGCAGAACAAAGGGATGAAATCAGAGATCTCCACTTTTGACGGTTACCCGCCATGGCTAGTGATGTCCGTTAATCGTTCGATTAATTCAACTAATCGAATAATTATAAAAATATTCGAATAATTTTTAATCGAATACTGCCAGCACGAGTAGTTGAATTAATCGAATAGTTCAAAGGAAATAATATGAATGCGAATAATCCCCGAATAATGGCCGCTAATCGTTCATAATCGTTCGATTAATCGAATTAATTAAAAAAATATTCGAATATTTCTAATCGAATACCACTAGCACGAATAGTTGAATTAATCGATTAGTGCAGACAACGCTCGCCGATTAATCGGTAATCGAATAATTGAATATTTCGGACATCACTAGCCATGGCTTTTACCTGTCGCCAGGACAGGTTCTCGTCTACAGACTGGATGTCGTTAGCTAAGTTGCATCGCCTTGAGCCTCTGAGTCTGCCTCTTCTACGCTATCCTTGCGGATTCCAGTCGAGTGCTTTTCTGTTAATTTTCCGCAGCGTAATTAAATCCGAATGCAAGGTGTTAGGACCTTAATTCTTTCGTTCATAGTGTAACGACAACCATCGGGTTGTCAGCGAATAATGGTGCTACCGGGTACTCCCTCGACTAAATCGCGCAAGAACACCAACCGTTCAAAGTGGAAACAAAAATGAATTTCCGCCTAGTTACGCTCGGGGATAGTGAGGTCTATCCGTTGAGCGAGTTTAGTAAATAATTTAACACATTTACAGTGTCTATTACATTTATTAAATTTGTTTAAAACACCTCATTTAAAGAATTTGTAAGCTTATACCTATTATAACTAACAGCAATTATAACCTAGATTTATCGATTGCGCACCAGCAACGCCAATATATATTGATTGTCGTCAGAATTCTTTATAGCTACACTGAAATATGACTATTCATATAAGTGTATTAATCCTAAATATAAACTTTAATAAATTTGCAGCTTTGAAGCTATAAGTAACAGCTATCGGAATTTTGGTGTATAGTCAGTTACCGCAACACATAGTGATTTTGTCTACTGCGAATCCACTGCAAGAAACTCCGTTTCAGCTTGACTTTCGTTTGACGATTCCTCTCCGTAAACAGTATCCCTCTCTAAATTTTCTGAAGCCTAATTTTTTTGGAAATACGTGGATAATACTAGTTGTGTATTTTGAATGCATGCTTTGGAATATATGGACGAAATATAGCCCTATTACCAATTAAAGTTGTTATGATATTGATTAAACTATGTACAATTGATGAGCAACATGTCAAAAGGACTGGCGATCAAAATATTGTACCAACTGATTCCCAGATTTTACTCGGGGTTCCTTTGTTCTGTTTCACTTGTACGTCGGTTATTGTAACGAAAATTGTTATAATCCAAGAAACATTTATTTCATTTGAATGTGTCTACTCCCTTTGTCAGCTCCCTCCTCCGCTGAACTTTGTTGATTATAGAAAAAGGCATAAGTGATGTGGATTTACAAAGTATTTATTGTGAGATAACAAAATAACTAATTTTTGTAAGCAACAAAAAATGAAAATTGAAGCGAATAAACAAACACTAAAACTAACAAATAATGAAACTAAAACAATAATGAAACTAATCCTAATAACTTAAATTTGTATATGTTTAAAAAGATCTGCGTTCAGTCGCACAAACAGAATATCCTCCAGTGTTCCTTCTCCCAATCGTGACCTTTGCTTGGTAAGCGTTAAGGCTAAGCTACTGAAAGCCCGTTCTACGGGGACTTGAGTTACCGGTGTGGAGAGCACAACACAGACTAACCGGTACATGTCGAGCTTGGAAGATTTCAAGCTATACCAGTGGTCTAAAATTGACTGACCGCTCTCAAGTTTTAACCTTGATGAACGAGACAGATCTTCCAATTCATCAAATAGAGCATTGTTGGAAACGAATTGGAAATTAGCCTCGTGTGACTGTAAAAAATTTTCCAAAACATCATCGCTCCTATATGACAACTCGTTGCTTTGTTCACCGCTAACACCCACAGCAATGCTGCACCGCGCAATTCTTTGGATGTTTTCCCATGTCAGTTTTAAATGCTCCTGTAACGGTAATTTATCAATTATTCTTACTTTAACTTAAGTCGTCGATATAATAATACTTACTAATGCTTCTGTTCGTTGTTCATCGGTTATCAAAGGGCTGTTACGGTAATTGATTCGTTGATCGACAAAGATTGCACTCAAGAATGCCTTGTTTTCAGTTAACGCAGCCTCCCGGTGGATCATTTTACCTTGGAGTATAATTGCAATTGGATTCGGATTCCTCTCGAGCAAAAGCTTGCATCGAACCCACATGAGATAAAAATCTCCTAACGTGATCTGAGATGATTGTAGCGAAATGGTCAATTGAGCAACTGGCTCAAAACCTTCTACAAAATCATCTATAAATTTCCAGGTTTCATCCTTCAACGCAACATCCTTATCATCCTTAGTAATCCCGATTATGAACTCTTTTTCTTTTCTTAATGACACTGCCATATCATACTCTGAGTTCCACCTCGTTTCACAACTCAGCCTTGGTTTCGATTTTTTGCTTAACTTAAAAGCATTTTTGTAGGGCGTTTTCCTAAGCGTTTTAACAAACACTTTAATTTGTTTTAAATGCTTTTTGAGCTGCACTTGCTTCAACGTATCGCTTACGGCCAATGCAACAGTGTGGGAAGCACATCTAATACGGGCCAGTGTGGGAAAAATAGTTTTTAAACGAGGGTCTTCTTCTTCCATAGTACTATTATCTACAACATCCTCATCGTCTGAATCGTCGGTGTCAGTAGAAACATCGGTGTGTTCAATTACTTGGCTGGAACTGATAATTTCCAAATTGTATGTAGGTATATTATCAAAAATGAGCCCATTAATGCGTACCTGTTATTTTCTTCAGTATACAGTGAACTATATTGCTCTTGTTCCAACAGCCTAGACATGGCAAGCATGTTTGAACAATTATCCGTTGTAACTGCATAAACTGAAGTTATATCTATTTTGAATTTCGATAATGTTTTAACGGTCAACATTTTTATATGTTCTGCAGTGTGCCGAGCCTTTAATTCAATAGTAGCCAGGAATCTAACTTTTATCTCCTTGCCATCCACAAATTGTACACTAATGCCCAACATATCCCTATCAAGTCTCGTACAAATATCTAGCATTAGGCACACAAGTTTTCCTTCTATTTCCGAGATTATTCGTTCTTTGACTCTTAGCGATGATTTGTATATGAGCGGCTTGATGGAGCGCGAATTTAAAGCTTCAGTTGCTTCATTGAATTTTGAATTTAATCCAGCTTCAATAGGGTCCACTAACTTCCTGAACGCGGAGTAATTTAGGACTTGCAGAGGTAATCCATTCACAGTCACCAACTCCACCAAAGATTTGGCATAAGTAGATCGGCACATCCGGATAGCCACTTTTCCAATTTTCTCCGGTGGTTCTTCGCTTTCATCCGGTAATAAGCCCAACTCGAATGCCTTTTCTTTGTGCACCGCAATGTAATGCCGAGTAAACGTAAAATTACGTATTGAAGTTACAATTTTCCCGCATTGAATACATTTCGCGGTTTTATCCGTCTGATTTACCGAAAATAGCTCGGCCGCGAGCCTCGGCCTTCGTCGCTTATCAGACATCTTTTCAATTCTGAGTTATTAATATATTGTACACAATATATGGTATCCACGGAAATTGTTGTAGATACAAACACTGTGCATTAGGAGAGACGTGCTCAGAGACATTTCTGAAGCATGTGCACTTGGATGTGACTGTGCAGCTTTCAGTCAGCCCTTGGCTTGAAAAGCACAGCACGCAAGAATCTCTTGCTTGCAGAAATATTCGCCTACTAATCACTTTAAAATATAATGTGCAGTCTCAGCAGAATTCGTGCTACACAGTAAGAGAAAAGTGCTACTCCCAATGTCTGCTCTCCGCCAGATCTCGCTCCACCTGGTCTAACCATCTTGCTCGCTGCGCTCCTGGTCGTCTTGTTCCTACTGGATTTGAGGCGAACACCATCTTTGCAGGGTAGTTGTCCGGCATTTTTGCAACATGCCCTGTCCATTGTATCCGTCCAGCTTTAGCCACCTTCTGGATACTGGGTTCGCCATAGAGCTGTGCGAGTTCATGGTTCATCCTCCGCCTCCATACTCCGTTCTCCTGTAGGCCGCCGAAGATCGTTCTTAGCACTCGTCGTTCGAAAACTCCGAGCACTCGCAGGTCCTCCTCGAGCATTGTCCATGTTTCATGCCCGTAGAGAACAACCGGTCTAATAAGCGTCTTGTACAGGGTGCACTTTGTACGGGGACTTAGTCTGCCCGGCCGCAATTGCTTGTGGAGCCCATAGTAAGCACGACTTCCGCTGATAATACGCCTCCGAATCTCACGGCTGGTATCATTGTCCGCCGTTACCAGTGGGCAAGGTAGACAAATTCATCGACTACCTCAAACTCATCGACGTCGATCAATATACTACTGCCCAAGCGGTGTCGTTCGGCCTCGTTTCCGCTGGCCAGCGTGTACTTTGTTTTAGACACTGCATTGAGAACGGTGATCGCTCGATAGTTCTCACAGTCCAACTTGTCGCCCTTTTTGTAGATCGGGCAGATAACCCCATCTTTCCACTCCTCCGGTAGCTGTTCCGTATCCCAAATTCTAACAACGAGTCGGTGCAGACAAACGGCCAGCTTTTCTGGTCCCATTTTAATAAGCTCCGCTCTGATGCCATCTTTTCCAGCCGACTTGTTGTTCTTTAGCTGCATGATGGCCTTAACTTCGCCTATCGTTGGGGCCGGCACCTCTTCCCCGTTTGCTGCACCGTCGAAATCGCCTTGCCCGCCGCCATGGTTTTCCGCCTGGGCGCCATTCAGGTGTTCGTCGAAGTGCTACTTCCACCTATCCGTCACCTCACGATCGTCCGTCAGAATACTGCCAGTCTTATCCCGACACATTTCGGCTTGCGGCACAAAGCCTTTGCGGGATCCGTTCAGTTTCTGGTAGAACTTCCGCGTTTCCTGAGAACGATGCAGCCGCTCCAACTCTGCATATTCCTGCTCTTCCAGGTTGCGCTTTTTCTCCCGAAAGATTTGGTTTCGCTGCATCTTTTTCTGTTCGTGTCTTTCCACGTTCTGACGTGTGGCACTGCGCACCTTGGCCGCCCGCGCAGCGTTCTCCTCATCCATCACCCTCCTACATTCATCGTCAAACCAATCATTCCGCTGATTCCGGGCCACATGTCCGATGGAGCTCTCCGCTACACTGTTTTGATAGTGTTCCAACAGTCCTCGAGAGAGGCTTCGTCCAGCTCGTCCTCTTCCGGCAGCGCAGCTTCGAGTGAATGCGCGTAGTTTGCGGCGACGTCTGGGTGTTTTAGCCGCCGAATGTTATTCACAACGGAGTCTTGGGCGCATCTTAACCATTACTAGGTAGTGGTCCGAGTCAACGTTAGCGCTTCGATAGGATCTGACGTCGATAATGTCTGAGAAGTGCCGACTGTCGAACAAAACGTGGTCGATCTGTGATTTTGTCTGATTTAGTGACCTCCAGGTGTACTTGTGATGGATTTTGTGCTGGAAAAAGGTACTACGTACGGCCGTATTCTTGGAGGCGGCAAAGTCGATAAGTCTTAGGTCCATTTCATTGGTTCGCTGGTGTGCACTGAACCTTCCAATCACCGATTTGTATTCCTCCTCCTGGCCGACCTGAGCATTGAATTCCCCGATGACGATCTTGATATCATGTTTTGGGCAGCGGTCGTATTCACTCTCCAACTGCGCGTAGAATTCATCCTTGTCGTCATCGGTACTTCTGAGGTGAGGGCTGTGCACGTTGATGATGCTTATGTTGAAGGATCGGCCCTTGATTCTCAACCTGCACATTCGAGGATTGATTGGCCACCACCCAATCACCCGTTTCCGCATCTCGCCCATCACTATGAAAGCTGTACCCAGCTCGTGTGTGTTGCCGCAGCTCTGGTAGATGATATGTCCATCTCTGAACGTACGTACCGTTGAGCTCTTGCAGCACACCTCCTGCGGCCGGTTAAGGCCCTAACCCAGCGAGGTTAAGGTGCCGAACAAAGTCGCATTCGACTTTGCGCGATTCCGTATAGCCACTAAGATGGGAGCGGGAACTCTTATCCCTACCTCCGCGCGGTACCGGCCGGGACGCAACTGGGCCTAGGGTCGACCAAATACCAGTCTTTGGTTGCACCCTCAGTTGTGTGCTAACAGGGAAAGGGGGGCACGTTGTGCTTGAGGGTAGCGTGGCGCAGTGGTGTAAAGAGGCGAGCGGGGCTCAATTCCTATAAGCCAGCTGCGGACGCCGTAGTGTCCTGTTAGAGCTCAGGACTTTAAGCAAAAAGGCCGGGTTAGGAGTGCCATGGGCACATTAGGATCGGTTCCAGGAAGATCCTAATTATGGTGTACTGGACGGGCGGGAATAAACGATTGGATTCGGCGCTATAGGGCTGTCGGCTGTGCTATTCTACTACCTTAGGTAAGGAAAGGTGGTACCTTCCCGAAACGGCGAGTAGGCTAATGGTACAGCTGCCTTCCGTCCCGTTAAAACCGTGGCTGGTCTCTAGGTACGTTCAAAGCTCGTCACTCACGTCAAAGTGCGGTGGTGTAGGCTCAGGTGATACATTCTTGACTAACGCTGATCGGATGCTGACATCCCTGCCCCCATGAAGGGTAGGGGGGAGTGTCACTAGCCATGGCGTCCCTGCTTGCATAGATCACTATGGGATCGTTAAGGCGACTACACAATTACGAGTGGAGATAGCGGCCTAGAGTTGGGACCCATACGAATGGAAAAATTTCTAAATTTTAATGAGGGATCGAATACGGGTGCTACTAGTGGCAAAGATGATATCTTTGCCAAAAGTAGTAAGTTGGCAAGGTCACCAACAGCAAAGACAGGTAGCCCCCCGTTATCGGGGGCGCGACCCAAGAAGGGAAGCCCGCCGAAATCGGGGGCACAGCCCATACAGGGAAGCCCCCCGAAAACAGGGGCGATACCGAATAGGAAGTTGACTCCACCAAAGTCTAACACCCCAGTTAGAACGCAGGTGGCCACCGCTGCTAGCTCAGCCAAGAGGGCGAGCGACAGCGGTAGGCAAATGTCAACGGAGGGCGTGGTGCACCCTCTTGAGGGCGAAGTTGGGCTTCCTCCGGCCAGTAGCAAGCTGGAGGAAGCCAAAAGGTTGGTGGACGAGTTGTACTCGTTCATCAACTCTAGGTCAAATGTCCATCTCGACATTAAAAAGCTGGCGGTGAGCCTCCGCTCTACCGTCATAGCTGCCGAGGTGGAGAGGCAAGAGCTTCTGCAGCGATGCGAAATCGCCGAAGCTCTGGTCATAGCCGCTAAGGCTGTGGCCATGCCTAGTCAGGCGCGTACGCCGCTTGCCAAGCGCAAGGCGGCTACGCCCGACCATGGACCAACGCTGTTAGCCAAGAGGCAGCGGACTTCGGCTCGCGCCTCTACCAGCGAACGCGCGGAGGCGGTCCTGGATGGTGCTGCCGGGACCGGGGAGGAGGAATGGCGGGTGGTTCGGCGTAAACCGCCTAAACCGCCGAGGCCGAAACCGAGCGAGGCTGCGGCTGCAAAGCCAAAACCAAGGAGCGTCCATAAGGGCGACGTCTTAGTAGTGAAGCTGACAGGTAAGCTGTCGTACGCTGAACTACTGCGTAAGGTTCGGGTGGACCCCAAGTTGCAGGAGCTTGGGGCCAACGTAGTAAAGACCCGCCGAACGCAGCTCTTCGAGCTTAAAAAGGACCCAACGGTCCAGAGCTCGAATTACCAGAAACTGGTTGAGCAGTCCCTGGGCGAAGCGGGCCAGGTAAAGGCGCTGTCGCAGCGTATTCTGGTCGAGTGTAAAAACCTCGACGAGATTACGACGACAGTCGACCTGAGTGATGCTCTGCGGGATCAGCTTAAGGTTGATGTGGCACCCGCAGACATCCGCTTGTGGAAGGCATATGGAAATATGCAAACCGCAACCTTAAACGTGCCGAAGGAAATCGCCAACAAGATGTTGGCGTCCGTCAAAATTAAGGTAGGGTGGTCAGTGTGTACACTGGTATCGAAATGGCGTATCGAACGCTGTTTCAGGTGTATGGGCTTTGGCCATCGGGCGGCCAAGTGTAAGGCCCCGGAACTCATCGTAATTGCCAGGGGTTTGAAAACGAAGAAAGCGCCCGGTCCTGACGAGATTCCGAACGAGGCACTCAAAGTGGCGATCCAAGCATATCCCGATATGTTTAGAGAGACGCTTCAGAGTTGCCTAGAGGTATGCGAATTTCCAGACAAATGGAAAGTCCAAAGATTGGTACTGCTGCCAAAGCCGGGGAAACCGCTTGGTGATCCCTCGTCGTACAGGCCAATTTGCCTATTGGACACGCTAGGCAAATTGCTAGAGCGGGTAATCCTAAACAGGCTAACGCCTGTGACGGAAAGTGATGTCGGACTGGCAAACACGCAGTTTGGCTTCCGTAAGGGGAAGTCCACTGTAGATGCCATAAAGTCCGTGGTGGAGAGGGCCGAGAAGCCTATGAAACGGAAAAGGCGAGGCGACAGGTATTGTGCCATAGTCACAATCGATGTCAAAAACGCCTTTAACAGCGCTAACTGGGGTTCAATTGCGTTAGCGCTGCATAGGATGCGGGTACTGGATCATCTATGCAGGTTGCTTAAGAGTTACTTCGAGAACCGGACGCTAGTGTACGACACGGCGGACGGTGCGAAGAGGTACAAAGTGACAGCGGGTGTTCCACAGGGTTCGATTCTCGGCCCCACGCTTTGGAATGCCATGTACGATGGGGTGCTGAGGCTCGAACTACCCACTGGGGTCGATATCACTAGCTTCGCCGATGATATCGTCCTTACAGTGGTAGGCGAGTTTCTGGAGGAGGTGGAAATGCTGGCATCAGACGCCATAAGCATAATAGAGGGTTCGATGGCGGGCGTCAATCTGCGATTGGCCCACCATAAGACGGAAGCGGTGATGGTCTGCAACCGCAAGTCGGCCCTAGAGGCAAAAATAATCGTTGGAGGACAGGTGATTGTCTCCAACCGAAGTGTGAAGTACCTGGGTGTCATGACAAACAACAGGCTGAACTTCACCAGCCATGTGGATTATGCTTGTGGTAAAGCGTCAACGGCGGTCACTGCGCTGTCTAAGATCATGCCGAACGGCTACGGTCCTAGCAGCAGTAAGAGACGCCTGATGGCCAGCGTTGCCATGTCGGGACTACGATACGGTGCACCGGCGTGGGCCCCGGCTTTGGAGAGTAAGCGCAATCAGGCATGTCTGAACAAGGTGTTCAGGCTGTTAGCATTGCGCGTTGCGTGCGGCTACCGTACCATATCGTTGGATGCGATTGGGGTTATTGCAGCCATGATTCCAATATGCATACTCCTAGGTGAGGATATCGAGTGCCATAGGCAGAGGAACGTCAGGGGCGCTAGGGACAGAGTTAGGCTGGACTCTATTAGGCGTTGGCAGGCGGAATGGGATCGCACCGACCATGATAGGTGGACCCATAGGCTGATCCAGAACATATCGTCCTGGATCGGCAGAGGACATGGTGAGGTAAACTTTTTCCTTACCCAGTTTCTGTCGGGTCATGGATGCTTTAAGAAGTATCTACATACACGCGGGCGGGTAGATTCACCCTTTTGCCCCGTTTGCACGGTAGCCGAGGAAACGGCGGAGCATGTGATTTTTCACTGCCCGCGGTTTACGTCCACTCGGCGGGTGATGCTTGCGGTCGTTGGGGAAGACACCAACGCCGACAACATTGTGCAGAGAATGTGCGCTGAGCAGCGCGCATGGGGTGCCGTCGATAGGGCGGCAACGTCGGTGATAACGGAGTTGCAACGGCTAGAACGTTTGCAACGACAGGGCCTGACATAGCTTGCTAGGGTCAGTAATGGGCTGATTGGGCAGCCCAGGCCCTAAGTGAAGGGTAGTGGCGGTACGAAATGGCAAGGGTGTTGTGTGAACCCACACACGCAACGGACAAGTCGGAGTGCTTCGGCACGTCCTCCCTCCTGAAGTAAAACCGGGAGGGGTTCAGGAATGGGCAGCAGGATAGTTTTTAGTAGGTAGGCGCATGTTGGCACCATGTGAATCCTATTCGGCACCGTGAAGGTGCTGTCTATGAAGATTTTCTCCCTGCATAAACAATACAAAAAAAGCACACCTCCTGCAGCGCTACGACGTCGAACTTGCGGCTCTTGAATACGTCGGAGAGCACTCGAGTGCTCCCTTGGAAGTTGAGAGATCGGCAGCTCCACGTCCCGAGTTTCCAATCCAAATATACTGAATAAATTTGCAGAATATTTCAAAGCAATTGAAAAATCGTGTGCAAAGTTCTTGAGTAGAATTGGTATCTAAGGAGTGTCCCCCTTACTGGAAAGTCGAAAAACTCGTTTGTCAGGAGATTTTTACCTTCAGGAATGTTGAGTCCAAAGCATTTTTCAATACGTGGTGTCATTGAAAACTTACAATAAAACCCGAATTAATCCACCTAGCGGCGTGACCTAGCCTTTCTACTGCCGCAATAACCATTATTTAATTTCCCAGGTACATCTATAATTAACTTGACTATATTTTTAAATATCCGTTCCGTATTCCTCAAAATCCTCATTTGCCAGTAAAATTCACAACGTATTGCGTAGAGCAATTATATTTTCTTTCCTTGGGTGCGCAAATACTTGTAAGCGTCATTTATGCCACTTGATGAACACCTTATTTAGTTTTATAATATTTACGTGATTTATAGAAAAATAATGTAGACACAAAAGATAATTTTTGCAGACTTTAATGAATATATATAGAAAATTAGAAATTAACCCTCTAACGGGTCTACAGACGGCCTTAACTTTCGGGCTTCAGAGCCACGAAACTTGTTTTGAATTGACAATATAAAATATGTGTTTATAGCAGATTTTTTGATATTTTGATATTTTGATATTAATACCATGCGTTCAAAAGTTAGCATCTTTGAAAAACAAGAGTTCAGAAAAATTATTATTATGCTTCGCTTTTGAAGAAAAAGGAAATCTACAACAAAATGATTAATCTCAAAACTTTGCTATTAGTTTGCTTGGCTTGAATTTTGCAATATATCTGAATTAGAAAAAATAACTAAATAGAGCATTAGATATGAAAAAGAGAAATTGAACTTTTTCTTAGCTGGCGCTCCTTCAGATAGTTATTTTTGCATGAAAATCAAAACTTAAGCTTCTTTTGAATGTAATTTCATGAAAAGATAGTCATTAGCTTGATCGCATCATTTTTCCAATGTATCCCGTTAGAGGGTTAGGAAAACAATATGAGGTCGAAAAATAGTGCAAAAGCTGCGCCATAAACATGCTTGAGAATGGGAAATATGATCGATATGATTTCCAGTGCTTGTCATTTTTGATTTATTTATTAAAACATGATACATGACATAAGACATCTGTCCTTTAAAATGTCACTAACGAAAACAAATCTTACAAAATTACTACCGTGCAACGTGTACTTCCAATTTTTCATATAACATTTCTAAGCTCTAGTATCTATTGATTGAAAAGAGCATCTATTGATGCGGAAAATTTGTTTGAAATTTGTATAAATTTATTTGGAAAAATCATCTTACTAGTATTTTTGATTCTATCACCACTATACCTACATGCTTGAATTAACTGCTATTCTTCGCTTTTTGCTTTTCTTGTACAATTGTGAGCAACAGCAAGTGAAGAAAATGACAATTGAATACTGAAAACAAAGAAAAGAAAAAACTTTTCGATTGAATCCCACTATTTAATATTTATTTGCAACAGATACGTAGTTCACCTACGACGTGCAGGCTTCATCAGTGTCTTATTTCAAAGCGTATACGTATCTGTCGCGAATAAATATTAAATAATGGAACTTAGTCGGTAAAAGTATTATCTTTTCCTTGAATTCAGAGGTCGTATTCCACTAAGAAGCTTCAAAAACTTCAGTTAATTGGCATGTTTCAACACTTCTCTTGAATTTCAATGCAAATTTAAAAATTGCAAATTGTCATCACATACACACACACATGCATACATACATACAAACATACATACATACAAACATACATGCATACAAACATACATGCATACAAACATACATGCATACAAACATACATGCATACAAACATACATGCATACAAACATACATGCATACATACATACACACATACATACATACATACATACATACATACATACATACATACATACATACATACATACATACATACATACATACATACATACATACATACATACATACATACATACATACATACATACATACATACATACATACATACATACATACATACATACATACATACATACATACATACATACATACACACATACATCACACACATTGCATACAATCAACATTTGTTTTGATTTCACACGTTTTAACGGTTTAATATACGGTGCTTAAGTGTTAAAGTTTGAATAACTTTTGAATGAGCCGTCCGATTTTAAATAACTCAGCAAGTTTTAGTAACTGTGAAGTGACGTATTCAATATACTTTTAAAATGATGATGGTAATTAAAATAAGTTTTGCAAGTAGGTAACATATTTTGTTATAAAAGTAATTTGCAAGTAACATATTTTGTTATTAAAGCAAAATGTGCCATTCTTAGTGGTGAAATCTGTATAGCTCATTCATAACTCAATGTGCTACTTGTATCTGAATCTGTTACAAACTTGAATTTGCTTCCTAATTAGTTTATTTTCGATTTGTAACATAATATGTTAAAAATATCAAAATGTGTTATAAAACAGATATAATCTTGTTATGGCCTCCTGATCGGGTTAATCCATTAAATATTTTATATTGGAAAAATGGTTTGTTTAATTGAAATAGTGTCTTCAGTAAAGTTGTAAATAATAAAATTGCCTTTCTAAAAAAATATGTGCACTGTAAAATTTTTTTTTGGTTGAAAAAGAAAAGACAATAAAACTAAAAAGTTAAATATTTACAAAAGCGCATTTTTTAAAAATTTTATTTTTTGACGTCTTAAAGGTAACAATATATACTACTTTTTTGTAAAAGTGACATGAATGGTCAATGAAGAGCAAAAAAGTTACATTTTGAAAATTTCTTGTTTTTCTATTTTCCCCAAAAATAATTTTTTGCAGTGTATAACTTTTTCTAAAGATGAGAATTATAATACTGTACAACATTGCTGAAGATATCGTATCAATTTCATAAGCCGGTTTTTTAATACTGCAGTTTCCCGAAAAAGGTGGTGGGAAGTTTTGTGCGTCGACCGTGATTTCTCATTTGCCCATTAACCAATAAAGTTGATTTTTAACAGATGACGGGCTTATATTATTTACTAATAATCCTCAAAATTCAAAGTTATTGGTTATTGGACAACTGAGAAATCGCGGTGGGCGTATAGTACTATCCATCGCCTTTTGTGAAGTATTCCTCTATAATATTCTTTGTAGTTAAATCTATATATATAAAAGTGAGCGTGAGTATGTTCGTTTGTATGTTTGTATGTTCCACCATAACTCCAGAACACATTGACCGATCTTAACCAAACTTGGCACACATGTTCCTTGATATAAGAGAATCAGCACTGGGGGTTGACATAGGGAGGGGGGTTCGTAACAGGGGGGAGGCCATAACTCCGAAATGCCTGGACGGTTATTTATCAAACTTGGCACAATTGTTCCTTGGCATAAGAGAATCAGCACTGGAAGGTTAACAAAAACGAAGGAGGGAGGTTCCTTCTTAGAGTCTAGGGTTTTAGGGAGGGTCCTTAATAGGCGGGGGGGCATAACTCCGAAACGCCCCTCCGGGGGAGGGGAACTAATAGAGGGGGGACCATACCTCCGAAATAAACGGGGGGGTTGTAACAGGGGTAGGCCATTACTCCGAAATGCCTGGACGGTTATTTATCAAACTTGGCACATATGTTCCATGACATAAGAGAATCAACACTGGAAGGTTAACAAAAACGAGGGGGGAGGTTCCCTGATTGAAGAGAGGGTCCCTAATAGGGGGAGGCCATAACTCCGAAACGCCTTGACCGTTCTTTATCAAACTTGGCACACATGTTCCTTGACATCAGGGAATCAGCACCGGGGGTTGACAAAGGGGGGTGGGACTAATAGGGGGAAGACGATAACTTCGAAACGCCTTGACCATTCTTTATCAAACTTTCATACATGTTCCTTGATATAAGGGAATCAGAATTGAAGGGGTTGACAAAAGAGGGGGCAGTAACAGGGGGAAGACTCGGAAAGGTTTGGACGGTTTTTTTATTGTTGTTTAATGTAGTTTTAACCAGTTGGTCAATCACCACACTCACCATTGGGCGGTTCTTCCTTAAGTGACGGTGGGACAAAAGAGGGAACTGATGACAGGAGGTTGCTGAAAGGAAGGGGGAGTAACGCCCACATGACTGTAACAATTTATCCGTACAACAGAAAAAATCAAAATATGAAACACCAAACGGCAATGCTCGCAGCTGTAGATTTGTCAAGTGTAAATATGCGCTGAATCAAAGTGACCCGTATAAAAAGTGTTCGACCATTAGTGCTAAGTGTTGCTGGCCGACTCTATTTGAGTCACAGGGGCAATCATTCAAACAGTGTGGAGTTGATTTGAGAACACCATGTTTTTCCCATGGTCAACTTTATGTGGCATGTTCCAGAGTGGGCTCGGCCAATAATTTGTGCATACTTGCTCCTGGTGGTGAAACTAAAAACATTGTTTACAAACAAGTTTGTCTTGAAGTGAGATGAAAGGAATGACAGGTTTTATGTATCCATGGAAGAAACACTGTTGCACCTTCTACTTTTTTTGAAAAGTACAATAACAAAACTATGGGAGGCGTGGCCATTGCTAGAAGGTGCAAATAGGATAAATGTCTTTGTTTCTCTTTCTGTATAGGGTTTTATAGGGATTTCCGTAAAGAAAACAGATGTGTAAGTGGCTGGGTAGACAAAAGAGGGGGAGCTGACAAATGGGAAGAAACGTCCAAAAGAGGAGCAAGTGTTATATTTTTGCATTATAAGCATTTCGGTTACGATAACTGATGTACAAGTGACTGTGAGACAAAGGTGCCCGAGTAATATCCACATAATTTATGTTCTGAATTCTTGTTTTATTTTCTCAAAGAAAAAAATGTACAAATATAAAGACTTTAGATTAACCTAACATAAACATAAACTCTTCTTCTTTACGAGTATTTCCCCTATCACAAAGTTCTCTGGCATTTTTTATTGGATGTTCACGCTCTTTTGTTAAACTGGTTCTAGTAGCCAAGCGTTCTAACGTACCTCCAATTGCGTCACAAGGACCTTTCCCATGCGAGGTCGCAAAGAAATGCCATTCAGCTTCTATTCCATACGTACATTTGTATTTACAAAGATTAGAAAAAATTTTCCGATTCTTGTATTGTGAAGCAACTCCATCAGACATAAAATAAATCTTATTGATTTTTTTCCTTTGATCTCTGCGCAGGAAATCAATCATTTTAGAAATAAACTAGTTTACCGTCACTAAATCATGCCTCAAATCTTCAGAAATTATTATGAATCTTTAATTGCATGACTTCCTTAAATATATTACAAATGGTAGCTTGTTTAACATTCCAATGATGAGATGGTACTTCATCTCTGAAAAATCACAAATAACTACAAACTCATCTTCTTGTAAATTTTGTTTTGTTGATTTCAAAAAGTCGGATTGCTTTGTTTTTATGAAGTCATGTGGTATTAAACTTTCTAATTTCAAGTAGAAAAATGAAACAAACTCATCTGTTGACTTGACAATAGTTTCTAGGCCACATCTGTCAGTGGTAACCCATTGTTCAAATGAAAGTTGGGCAATAATTGGTTTAATAAACTGTTTCGTACTGACGTGAAGTCTGGACAATCTTTACAGGACCGTAACAAGCAATATGTTGTCTTATTTTTACAAATAAGATTGTCAGTGAATTTTTTCAAATCATTATCGGTGTCAATTTTTTTCAAATAGTGTTAAATTTACGTTTTCGTGTGTCATGCACACACAACCCAAGTAACAATTTCAGGTTGATCAAACGCTTTTAGAGCTAATTTTATCCAACCCGTGGCTGATCTATGGTTTAGGTTTAGAAATAAAAAATCAGAGGGGTGTACACGACACTACCGCATATATAGGTGACGCAGGACTACGTAAGTCTCTTTGTAGTGATAGTAGCATGTATTCATGCTTGTAATAGGGTGTTTGCAGAGTGCATATGTATTGAAGAGCTGTTGGGCAGGCAAAAGTGACATCTCCATATAAACTGTAAGGGTTGGAAAGGGCGAGATTTTTTAAATAATTTAATTTCTTCATTGAAAACAGAAATTACTACAGGGATACCTCGATATAAGACAGTCTCGTTATGAAACAACCTCGATATAAGACAATTCGATATAAGACAATTTTGTCTTATATCGAACAAATCCTTTTGACATAGCTGGTAAAGATGCCAAAGCTAATTTTCCATTCCAAAATCGGCGTCATGAAGATGTTCATTATTTTAAAATAACCCTAAAAATTGTAAAAATCTAATAGTTCAAACAATAATAAATAGTACAAAAATGTAAACACACAACACAGAGCAAAACTGGCGACCGCTAAGGCAAAGTTTTTTGAAAAAAATTGTGTTTCGATATAAGACAATTTCGATATAGGACAACTTGTCTTATATCTTGTCTTGTCTTATATTGTCTTATATCGAGATATCCCTGTATTTGCGTTATATGTATAGCAAGGTAATATATCTGTTTACTAAATAACAAATCTATTTTCAACAAACAACGCGGTAGAATGGATCAAAAATGTTAATAAAATGTATTTACCATGTTAGCGGGATAAACCTGGCCAAATATCTATAACCAGCGATTGCTTTCGGCCAAGAAAACAATAAATTATACTAAAATCAATGCTACATTCAGATGTTTCGAACTTGGCCTATGCGGCATGCTACATCCGATGCGGCATGCTACATCCGATCGTATACATCGTATTTTTGGGTCACCGATTTAATGCTAATTCACTGAAATATTAGTTGCTAAATGTGAACATATATATCGGGATACATTTCTTGGATGATTTAAACATTAATTGTTTCGAATGTATAAATAATTTTCGAAAAAATGATCATTTTATCCAACGCGTTTTGGCTGCATCGAATAGGAAAAGATGCAATGTGTGCCTCATAGACGTCTTGCATGTGTGTAGCAAAAGCCCTATATGCAACATATATACATGCTGCATGCGTTGTATGTTACATTTATCAAAGTAGTAACATTGCATACGTTCAATTCTCAAAAGATTGTGCATTTGAATACAATTTAACAAAATCAAGAACACAAACTATTGATTTCCTGCTACCTTACTGAAATTAAAGATTGTTTTTATTACCCATGGTTCCCCACGTTGAAGGGATTTTACCAATTCAATCCTATTTTATCAACAGCACATCTTTTCACTACACTTCTAATGAAACGGCAAGCATGCGTGTTCATACAGAGTCGTATTATAACCGAACACTACAGCTGTAGCACATTTTGCCAACACAGATATCAAATTCGCCGAGGTTTAATCGTCTCGCAGTAAAGAATTTGCGATCTGTTGGGACAACGAACTTGTGTCATTTCTGGCACACTTCCCTAACACAGACATCAAATTGGACTAGGTTTAATCGCGTTCGTATGAAATCTGTCGGCACGAGGGGGCTTTGTTACTTTCTCTGGCGTACTTCCCAAGCAAGGACATCAAAATGGTCTAGGTTGAACCGCGGTGTTAAGAAATCTTGTTGAAATAAGGAAACTTCGTCACTTGTTTTGGTTTACTTCCCAAGCACAGATCAAATTGGTATAGGTTTAGATCATCGTAAAGAATCTTCCAACCAATCACGAAGCGAGTATTCTGGTAAAACATAGGTTCATTATTTTCAATTTTTCAATAGGTCAACATCAAGAATCCATACTTTTCTTCATTTGGGTCAATTCTTAGAATGTTGAAAATCGATCGGAAAACCGCTGAGCTATTATTTATTTATTTATTTATTTATTTATTTATTTGACTAATACTTGTAGAGTAAGAATTAATTCTTATTACTTTCTACAATTGGACGAATAACCACATTTTTGGTGAGAAAAAAAATTACAAAATAACCTTACAACTATTTAATCTGAACTATTTCAATTCGATTTTGATTTTAATTTTAATTTGGAACTCAACATAATTTTGATTTCCCGTGAAAGCATCTAATTCCGATCACCTAAGGCATGATTCATCTTTGAGTCCCTACTGAAAAATATAGCTTTGATATTTATTAACACAGTATGTGTCTTTAGCAAGTATTTTCAATTATGTTTAATGGAAAAATACTAAAATGCCTAAATTATTTACCGAAAGTTAAAAAATGCATCATAGTATGATGCATCAGTGCCCCTAATTCCGATCATCAATTATAAGGGGTGATTCTAATTCCGATCACAGGTATATCTAATTCCGATCACGTCATGATAAGTTGTTAAAGCAAAAAACTTTTGTCAACTCGTACCAAATGGATCTAAAATGTATTGCTTTTATGTAGTTTGACGACAATCCCCCTACCAGTCATCTTCTGCTTGCGTTAATGATCATTATTATCATTAGCTTAATACAGGGTGGCCACTCAGTCGGGAAAATCGGGAAAACCGGGAAAAAGTCGGGAATCACTAACAGTCGGGAAAAAACCGGGAAAAAGCCGGGAATTTCACAAGTAAACCGGGAAATACCCGTCTGAGAAGTTTTTTTTAATAGCTGCATTTTTTCAATCAAAATCTTCAGGGCGCCTTTCAAGTTTTTTTTTCATCTCGCCACTTCAGTTTGACTTCAGCTCAGTTCATTCGTGACTTCTACGGGATTGTGATTTGAACCCGAACCCCCCTCCACTATCTTCTTGGTTCGATTAACAGCGTCCAATTGACCGAAGTGCGTTAGTTCGGCTGGTCAATACTTACTCACGAGTTAGATCGACACCAAACAAGCAAATGGCACCTTCACTAGTCGTTCACCGAGCGAAAAACAAAATATTCTAAAATCTTATGGAGACTTGTGAGGCATTATTAGGGGCAAGTCACCCAGTACCGGACACTTAAGAATTTTAACATATATAAAATCAACACTTTGCATATCATCAGTTTGTTTTTTGACTGGAAGAGTAATATAGAAAACCATTTTTCAATAAAAATAGGATACACGTACTTGAATCACTAATGAACCATTTTAGAAGCCAAATGAGAAATCGATAAAAATCATTACTTAAAATTCTGTCTGCCAGTACCAGACACTTAACAGAAATCATAAAATAAACCAATTAAGGACTTATATTTCTGAATAAAACATGTCAAAATGTTTAAAATCGCTTATTGCTTGCATACTTGTTGACTAAGGATTGCCTTGAATAAAAATCAACAGTTTTTTATGCTCTATATCGATGCTCTTCTGTTTTCTTTGAGAAATTGATCATCAACAGGTTTCCTTATTTTCTCACTGTTTACAAGCAACTGTTCAACTGTTTACAAGCAACATAACGCAGTCAAAAACTTGCATATCCGACTGAGTGTACCACTATCGCTAAAATGAATTGCCCCATTTCTAAACGATCTAAGCTTAATTTATTTAAATTGAACAATTATCTTTATCAAGACCTCAAAACGGTTTTTCAAACGGTCAAACAATTTTGAAATAATCCGACCAGTTGAAAAAATTTTCGGTCGGGAAAATCATACATAAACCGGGAAAAAGTCGGGAAAAAACCGGGAATTTGAAATTTGAGATTGAGTGGCCACCCTGTTATTAATATTCATAAAATTGGTGTACTTAAAAGATCGACAAGCGGATTATAAAACTTTCCTCTTCTTTTATCTTTGTTCAACTGTTACAATTACAATAAAATTGGGTCATTTCGACGTTTTCATAAAGCTTTGATCATAAATAATAGTAAAAATCAAATCAGAAAGGTTGTGTTCCAGACATGACCATGTAGTTGGCGTAGAACTACGTGAGGCTGGTTTTCGCGAAGAAACCTCGAATATTAAAGAAAACTTTTTACACCATATTGGTATATATATGTGTAGCATAAATAACGTAAAGTGAAAAAAAAACAAACAATATAATAATAATATTATCTTGCTGTACCGTGTTTAGGTGAGTGTTTTAGGTAGGTGAGCTGTTTTGTGATATCACAAACGAATATTTTTACCAGTGCCAAAGTCGGAGTATTTCAGTATAGAAATTTGCCTCACGCATCCAGCTATCAACAAAGTGCTAGGAGAAAACTTAAGTTCTCAAAATAATATGTTATTGTTATATTAAAAGAACACGCATTAATAAGATAGTTCATAACGGCGCTGCGCTGTCGCTTGTTTGCAGCGTTAGAAAAGCAAAACGTCTGAGCCTTTCAGTTGGCTTGGAGGTACGACGCTGGTTTAATAACCCGAACATATGAATATATCAAATTTATAACCGGATGAGTTCTAGATGATAAGTATTTTATAACAAAGTCTCCTTTGCGTTTTGTTATAAACTTGGTCTCGTTAGCAGTTGAAATAACTAAAATTGTAACAAAATTTGCTCAAGACATATCACAAATATATCAAATTATGATATAATTTTATCTAGTTTACATCCATATGAGTAACAGAAATCAGTATTCTGTCTTGCTGTATAACCAAATTGTGACAAAGCGATTTATAAGTAACAGGACGAGATAGAACCTTGGTAGAAACATTTATAACAAAGTTTGATAGAAATATCAACTTGAGCAACAATTCTGTAAGATTTTTGCTAGAATCATCTGATCAGGAAGCTAGACATCACATGTTCGAATCTCGACTGAAAAAGTCAAAGGATTTGTAGCACAATTGTCCCGTATTCTTACAGGCTACGAAGTCTGTCGTATAAAAACAGAAGGTCAAAATTCCAAATCGGAATGTAGCACCTAGGCTATGCTGTGCTCTGTAGTAAATAAAAAACACGCAAGTTTATTTTGCTTCTTTGTCTTGAATCAGCAGCAGCCACAAGCTTGGCGTCTGTATTGATCAGCACGCAGGGACCTGATAAGGTTGCACAAACAGGAACAGTGCGCTGTCCTAAGCATGCTTTTTCCAGCCATCATTTTGCAATTTTCATCCTGGTCAATAACGGAGTAGCAGCACACGTGCGGAATCCTATACTTATGCTTGCTAATGGTAATCAGTTCCAGCCACAAGCTTGGTGTGTGTAATGGTCGTCCGTGCCTGGGAAGCAAGATTATCATTTTTAGCAATTTTTAGCTAGAAAGCTTTCGTTAATTTTCACTATTTAGCGATTAACAAACAACCTTTTCAAGAAAGCCGTACAATTGCTGCATCGTTTATGATCAAAATCCGTTTTAAATTGGAAGAGCTATTAGCGTTCAACATCTTTCATTCTTTCGTGACGGTGGTTTAACTCCAAATTTTGATTGACAGCCTGCCGTAAGACGTAGTCCTACGTCAAAAAATTTCGATAATCCTACCATGTTATCACGTTGCAATGAATCGTAAAATCCAAATAGTAACTTCGTTAGCTTGCATTTTGCCAGTTTATAACTTTGATATAGTGATCGGAATTGGAAGCAGAAAAAAAAATTATGTTCATAATTCCGATCAATTACTTTAATAGAATAAATTCCGCAAATTCAGCATTTTTTCAGCCAAATTTGATACAGAACGGTTATATATGCTTGTATCTATTAGTTATCATAGAATACCGAAGAAGGTAATATGTTTTCACGCTGCTATGATCTTAGCAAATTTGATCGAGCGCTTAGCACTTCGGCTAAGAAAATACATTTTGATGGTGGTTTTTGCTTCTGCCTGTCGAATTTAATTTATTTTGAAGTACATGGTGCCCCAAAGGCAATCATTTTTCAACAACTGACACATAAACACATAGCACAATAACTAAGCGTGCTCATTTACTACAGATTTTGGCTCAATTTACTAAAAATTGACCATTTAGGTTGAGTGATCGGAATTAGGAGCTGATCGCAATTATGTGCGGTCACGGTAATTCTAATTTAAATTTTAATTCCTTCCTTCCAAACATTCGGTGCAGGCTTGGTAGAATCCGGCAGGAGTTGCCAAATAAGGAAAGGACTTGTTGGAGGTGGAAAACAGTGAATCGGTTTATACTAATGAACATTATGATACAAAATTATAGTTTGTAGCTGATGAAGATCTTACTAAATTTCCAGTTATTACGGTTGAAGACCATTTCAGGCTGCCCAGTATGCTTCGGGGTACGATGCTGGCCCAACAAGTCGCCGTATGTTCGAATCTCGGCTGGGAAGTGCTGCTATAGAGCCTGTAGGATCGTTGCACTAGCATCGTAATTGTCCTGTACTCTAATAGCCGGTTGCGAAGTCTGTCGATAAAGAAGGGTCAAGTTCTCAACAGGACGTTTATACCCATGGCTTTGCTTTTTTTACCATTTCAGCTTAACATGGACCCGATGCCTGATTGTTGTTTTTAATATGAAGCTTGCTAATTTGCTAATCTTGCTAATTTGGTTGAATTTCTTAAAAATTAAAAAAAAAATGCGGTTCAAGCCGATTTTATTGAATGCTGACGTAGGGGGGGGGGTATGGTTAACGTTACGTAATTTAATGGGGGGTTATGCCAAGCGTTACCTAATGTTACATAGGGGAGGGAGGGGGTAAAAAAACCGGAATTTTTGCGTTACGTAATTTGTGTACCACGCCTAATTACTTGCGGTAAGATATAATCCCTAACACGTGAACTACGAAAAGACTGTAATTTGTCACGCAAGTAATCAGGGCCATTACGAATAATTCTATGCAATGCAGAGAGACAACGAAAGGTAGAAAAATTCTCAAAAGATACTCCATGAAGTTGTTTTTGTAAATGAGATACTCTAGAAAATCTATTTCGGTTGAACACCCATCGAACACAGCAGTTCAATGCTACTCGTAATCTTTTTTTTACTTGTACTGATGCTTTAATAATCAATTCGGCTCCATAGGACAAATGAGGAAGTAACATGGATTTAAACATTCTCAATTTGATAGTAGTAGGTAGCATACCAGCAGTAACCCTTAGGTGTCGTAATCCAGCATAAATTTTACTACATTGCGCATTAACTTGTTTGTCCCATTCTAAATTATTTTGAAAGGTAATACTAAGGTTCGAGGCTTTATCTACATAGCTTATTGTGTTACGGTTTATTATCAGATCGGGCAAGTTATCCGGTCTGTGACTCCTTGTTATAAACATTGCTTTTGTTTTAGTTGATTTAATCTGAAGCAAGTTACTTGTAGACCATTGAAATATATTTTGCAGATCAGTATTCATGAACATAGCCAATTCATTAACTCAGTGACGAGATGAACAAATATATATTTGAACATCGTCCGCGAACAATTTTGCAGTATCTCAATGCTGACGGTAAGTCATTAATAAATAAGGAGAAAAGAAGAGGCCCGAGGACAGATCCTTGAGGTACACCAGAAACAATTGGTATTTGGTCTGATAACTTTTGGTCGATTTCAACAGCTTGCAATCGATTCTCCAGATAAGATTGAACAAGAGCTACAGCTTCTCGAGAAAACCCGAATTGATTTGAAAGCTTCTTTAACAGCTTGACATGAGATACCTTATTGAAGGCTTTTGAAAAATCAATTAGTAGTAAAAATGCTGTTCCTTTTTTGTCTATCACCTTGTGAATATCATCATGCACTTTCAGCAAACCTGTCAAAGTACTCTGCTTGGCCCTAAACCCCGATTGTTCAGGAGTAAGCAAACAAAATTCATCTATGTAAGATTGAATTTGTGCCTTAATTATCTTTTCAAAAGCTTTGGATAATGAGCATAATATGCTAATAGGACGCAGGTTGTTCAAGTCCGTTCCCCTGGTTTTCTTCCGATTTGGAATTATTTTCACTGCCTTCCATGCTCTAGGAAATTTAGAAGAAGCTAAAATTAGATTAAACACGTAGGTAATAGGCGTAATAACGTATGGCAGAATCATTTTTATGAATTTCAAAGATAAACCATCAAGGCCAATAGCATTGGATTTAATTGCATGTGCTATACAAATTCATTACACGAAGAGAACTTAAGACCGTTAGAATTTGTTGGAAAAATTACTGAATGCTCGTGATCAGTAGTGAAATTGTCTCCAAAATGGAAATTAATTTCATCGTGAGTATTTTCGAACTGAATGCTATTTGAATCAGACTTAATAACCTTAAGTTCCTTTAACTTTTTCCACATTAGCTTATTCGAGTCCAAAGCGCCTATTGCTGAACTAAGATTATCGGTCTTAGCCTTGTTTATAAGCAAAGTAACTCTGTTACGCAGTCTCTTATACTGAAGATGGTCTGCCTCAGATTTACTCAATACCCACTGCTTATAGGCAATATTTTTTACTACCATTGCATCACGAATATAACTATTAATCCAAAAAGCATTTCTTTTAGGCGAACAAGATCGAATGGGGATAAACGTATTCAATAGTGTAGAAATAATCGAATTAAACAAATCCAGTGCTACATCCGAGTCATTTACACTATAAATCAATGACCAGTCTACAGCATTCAAAGCGGCATTAAGCTCAGTGAGATTAACTCTATTATAGTCCCTAAAGCATTGTGGAATCTCAGCACTACGGCTTATATTAATAGAGGAAAAGATCATATCATGCTTAGAAAAACCTGAAGCGCAGACTTGGTTGAAGTTAAGAATAAAATTAGGATTATTCGTTATAAGTAAATCAATTAGGGAACAGCCATTAGGATAAAAATGCGTGGGATGGTGATTAATACAACAAAACCCATATTGCCACGCACGTTCCAGCACGTTTCGAAATCGTCCGGACTTTGCATTCACTTTATTCAAATCGGTATTAAAATCACCAATCAAAATCATGTTAGTATACTGTAGCGACAGTTCAAACATTTTCCGATCCAACGTTTCAGAGCAATCAACCCTAGGAGGGTTGTAAAAGACTCCCAGCAAAAACTTATCATTATTACATCGAACTTCGATAAACATGAATTCTGTACACTCTGAGTTAGACGGGTTTACAGACTGATTTGATGTTATAACGATTTTACATTTAAGATTTTTTCTAGAGTAGACACAAATTCCTCCGCCTCGACCATGATTACGATCATTTCTTAATAAGTTATACCCATCGATTGAAATCAGATCATCTGCAATATCATTTGATAGCCACGTTTCAGTGACACATATTAAATCTACCTTGCTATTTACGAAGCATGACTTAAACTCATCAAACTTACTCATTTGTCGAGCGCATAAGCTTTGTACATTAATATGGCAAACATTTAGAGAGTCAGAACGCCAAGCAGCATGCATGACAGCGCGTGGTATAGTGGAAATACTACCATTTGTACGTGCAATATGATCAGGGTAATTATCTAGCATCATTGAAAAAGAAGTAGGCCCAAAGTAAAAACACCGTTAGATTGGAAGGAAAGGAATTATTCTCTAAAGAAAAAATTGAAAGATTCGCATACTTAATATAAATGTCGTTCATTTGAATATTTTGTTCCAATTATATTGTGATTGTTATCCAGTGGTTATCAAAGCGATCGTCCGTAATCGTCCAGCAGAGAATAATGCAGTGACAGTACGCAGCACCCAACAGCAGCAGCAGCAACAGCAGTAACACACGATGATCCATCGTTGAACGACTTTCAGGACGGAAGGTTGCGGACGGAAAGCGAAAGGAGAGGTGGCACAGGAATGAGGAAGGAACTGTAGAAGAGCTCAGCGGAAAGGTTTGATGTGTTTTAACTTTTAGGAGGGGAATAATCATGGAATAATAATTAGGAGGGGAATCACAGGATTTCAAGAAAGGAGAATGATTTTTCTAGGAAAGGGTATTTGATTTGGTAGCAAATATTTCCAGCTGTTCGATGCTATAGATGGCTTGTGCGGCAACATCGGCATTCGGTTTGATATAAACGACTCGATTCCTGGCGAAGACACTATGGATTGGACCACTCTTTTTTAACTTAACTGCACTTCCTTGGATACGGCGCGCAGATTCAGTCAGACTTTCGTTGATGTAAATACGTTTGGTCAAATTAATGTTGATATGTTGAAGGTTGAGGTTCTTCTGTGACAAATAGCGGCGAAATAACTCATCTCGTGCAGCCTTGAAAGCGAATTGAAACAGAATCGGTGGGGTTGCTCCAGTTGCAATAGGTATCCGGGCCAAACGCTTGGTGTAAACGAGTGGGACATCCGAATCACAGTATCCAAGAGACAATGCAACTTTTCGAAAGATATCACAGGTGTTTTCATTCGGAGAGAACGGGACTCCAGAAAGAAGTAAATCGTTTATATTTTCCAATATACCGATGCTATCTTTGTTACGTTTTACATTCAAATCCAATTTGTTTAACGACTCCGTCAGTTTACAGATCAGCTGACGCACAATCAGCTCGCAATAGCTGGACATTATTCCTAAGAGTGACTATTTCGTTCACCAGCTTGCTATTACTGGAATCAATTTTGTTTTCAATCCTGGCGTTTCCTTCATCTATCATTAACTTTACACTAGCCAATAGATCTTCAAAAGTGTCCGGCTGATCTCCCGTCTGATCCAGATCGTCCCTTGAGCGTTTTTTACTATCATTTCTACTCACTCCAACTGGTAACGAAATTGCAATTTTGTTTTTGCCCATTTCTGCTGCTTTCGAACGTTCGAATATCAGCCGTTCGCAGATATTTTTGGCGCACTTCAATTTCACGGTTTGTACATGGTATTTTCCAGCGAATTAATAGTTATCAACGATATAGCAATGACTTTAGCATATATAATGCTTCGATATTCCACTCAACTTCGAACAACTCACAGTGCGGTGGTATGCATAGTTGCCAGATATCTGGCAGATATTAGCGCTCAAAACCTTTCATTTTTCGTGACGCTCGCATTTTTCGATTTTTTGGAATGACACCCTATCTCAAAACTTGCCGTAAGACGTAGTCCTACGTCAAAACCTTTTTTCAGCTCTTAAACATCTAAATCTGGTGATTTTATCAAGCTTCAGGCTAATTAATAACTGCTTTCGAAGCTGCAATGGAGCTTAATAGAAACTTTTTTGCGCTTTTAAATAGCCAATTTGCGCAATGCTGTCAATTCTTTTTTTAGAACAAGAATTAGTGTTGCAATCTGCTTTTCCATTCGCTTAATAAACGCTTCATCAACCTTTATGCAGCAAAAAAATTTTTTTTTTAAATTTAAAAAAATGGAGCGCGTCGTTTTTTATTTTGCCGTGAACGCGATATTTTTAATTTCGAATAACTCGTCTAAGTAAGCTACCTAATTAAAAATGCATGTCTTTTTTCCGGGAATCGAACCCGCCATCTTTTGATCCATAAGCACTCACTGTATGATCTGCCCCATTTGCATCTGCAGAACAGACAGTGAGAATATCTTTACACCTGAGGCCAAGCCCGCCTAGCGTGAAGCAGTCGATAATGCCGATAACTGACAAACTTTTGCTGTCAGCCGAATTGCGAAATTCTATGATCTGACAGTATGTATGCTGTGAGCCGAAAGAAAACTTAGTGGAATAACGCTGTGAGCCTAATGAAAGCTTCCACTCTACACTTTAACACCTTTAAGCACTGAAGTTTTTGGAGCGTCTTAGTAGAATACGAAACCTAAAAATAAAAAATAAGAAAACTAATCCAATTAAATTGGATAAGTTTTCTTATTTTTTGTTTTTAGGCACCTTTAAGCAGCCGTAAAACGGTTTGAGGTTTATGGCTGTTTGGAAGCAGATTGTTTGGCAGAAATATCCGCTATTAAGCTTGTTTGTCAGCTTTTGGGAGAGAACTGGTTTGAAAAACTTAAAGTAGCCTAAACATCGCTTATTCAAACACCATTTAAGTGCTTACTTTATGCAGCTTTGACCGCCTTAAACCAACCCGCAAACAGCCATTGCACTTGCAATTCATCTACCGTTGTTACTTGGGAAACGTCATGTGTTCCTGACAGGCTTCTGAAAAGTACCGCACGCTGACAGTAGTTCATCGATTGTCAGGCTACTGCACCATAGCAGTAATAAAGGGTAGCCCGGGGTAATATGCACCGTTTAAGGAAGTCGTGGTTTTTCCTTGTTAAAGCTTAAAATCAATACCAATCTTATATACTGAACATAATCTCATGAATATTAGTTAATAGTTTCTGTAGCTATCATGCTGAAAACTTTTGTGAAAAAGGCGTGCAGAGTGATTTTTGTTACTGAGGTAAAAATCTGAAAACGCAACTAGCCGGGGCAAAATGCACCCATGCATGTTTTCCATCAATTAATGGGAATATATTCAATGAATTCAATAGCTGTAATACTATTCGTGCATGCTAACTGGCAAAGTCGTTTTCAGTTTTCACCAAATGCTATGATTACACTTCCTAAGCGAGGAAAGGCAGATGAATTATTGGTGTGTTTTCTTTGGAACTCCGTGTACCCGAGTAGCATAATTTTTGAAACACAGTATTTAAAAGCCTCCAGTGCTGACTGCAATTGTTTAACAGTACCTGACAACATATTAGACATTCGGATGCAATTGCGTATCATTTTTAAAAAGAAGCAAAGTAAATAAAGCATGTTTGCTGAGGGTGCATTTTGCCCCGAACTTACACAAAAAATCCTTCCTGGTAAAAACAAAAGCAATAAATATCAAAACTTCTGATGTTTTAGCAGAATTGTGTAGCTCAAACCACAAATAATCGAATTATAACTTTTACCTGCGATTAATATGGTCGGAGCCGTTAAAAAGTGTTAGTGAAGCGAAGCAAAAAGTTACGGGTTATTTATAGAAAACATATTTCTGTTATTATTTAGGTTTCCTTGTTAGACAGAACTGCCAAATTCACATAGTAGCCAAAGTAAACATCGATTTAGCTGGCAGAATTTCTTTTTTTTTTTAAATGATGTTTTGGCCTAGAAACAAAGTGGGTGCATTTTGCCTCGACGGTGCTTATTACCCCAGGTACCCCTAACCGATGAGAGTCATTGAAATAACAAAACCACTATCACAGCGACAACAGGTGACTATCCCGTGTTCCTCTCAGTACAAATTTTTTCGTTTCTATTCTGTTATTCGTTCTTTACAGACCCTTTGTTCACTCCTTTCACTACAATCGACATAGGTTTAATACATGCCTTTTTATCATCCAGTTAGTCGCCGTTTCTTTTGTCGTTGCCTATAACTGTCGATTTTTTATGCATAAGGTTCATGCTGCCGAATAAATTGGAGCCATGCCTATTGAAGAAATTGGTTACATGGCATGTCGTTGTTCGTTCGGGGTTTGGTTTGAATAGTAAAATAATGCTCGTTTTGAATTTATCAAAGCGTCAGATAAGGAAGATTGATTCAAGTAACATGTGTTTTATTACAATAGCAATTAATTTGCAAGTCGTAGGCGAAATAAGTATCTGTCGTGAACAAAATATACATAGTAGAATTAAATTGGATAAATTTTCTTCTTTTTATTTAATTTTGCAGTTATTTTGTATTTCGAGTGGATGAAATAAGGCCATTTTTGCGTTGTAATGTCACGGGAAAGATGTACTTTTTCGCTTCAAACAATCTAATAATCCGTAATTTCCATGTACTCAAATATACCTTTAAAACGGTGCCTAAAGAATGAAAATAAGTTAAGCAGAACCTAAGTTACAACTAATTCAAGCTCGTGTCGCACAGCGGGACGGATTCAAAAAGTGAGACACAAGTAATAGCATCGAAACCGTAAGACATAGCATGATGGTTGCTTTAGAAAAGTTTTCAATTCTGAACATGGCAAGTTATTCAGTATTTATCTCTCATCTAATCATAGAAGAAAGGCTTTAGATAAATTTGAAAGAGAACAGAATTTTCATGTTTTTAACAGAAGAACCAAAAGACGAATTTCTGGCAAGCTGTAACGTCACGCTACAGTAGATATTTGTATAACGCGGTTAATTGGGACCGCGTTATATGAAGCGCGTTATACAAGTACACTAATTGGGGGAGGGGGCGACGGCTTTCTAAGGTCACTGACTTAATTCTTTTTATTTAATTTGTATCATTTACCCGGCTTTAGTTAGTTCAAAAATGTTCTACCTATTTTACCAAAACGAAAATTTCAACGGATATTCCGGCACCTCCAGCAGGCCAACCCGTGACTTTCTGCCTTACAACTTTTTAAAAACCACCACTGTCGTATCTGTTAACCGCGTTATAGAAACATTGTGGTATCTGCGCTATAGAAATCCGCGTTATACAAATCTTGACCGTATTTGCTTTCTGAAACAATCTGTGTAAAGAAAATGCTATTAATTTGTTCACTTTCACCAGAAAATTTGATGCTCTTTCCAAATATATAATAATATTCGGGGGTTTCTCAACGATTTTCACCAGTTTAAACACAAATACTGTGCAAAGAAGAGTCAAAACATTGTGACGTCACGGCGGAATGTGTTATATATAGATGTAACCTAACTTACGTCTGATTTATCTTCTAAAAATAATATTACGCGATCCAGTAGATTTACTTATAAAAGCATTTTTATAGCCTTACGAACAATTCTTTACATAAAATTCAACAGGAGTTCTCGATATTACAAGGTTACAGAATATAATAATTCTGCAGATCTTCCATTTGGTTGGTGTTAAGTCAGACCGGACCAAGTCGCAAAATTAAAAAAAATGAGTTAATGACAGCAAACGATCAAAAATTTTCTAAGTTATATTTTACTCTAATCAGATTACAGTAATGTTGCAAACAGCCGGAGTTATGAGATGATTTCGAACAATTATGGCTATAAACCATACAGAGCAGCAAACTTTGAACGCGTTTTTCTCGAAATCAGAATTTTATTAGTTGGTTCAGTCTGACTTAACACCGACCATTTTTCGTTTCTGTAATATAGTGCTCACAACTGTATAAAGTTACCTATGTATTTTTGCCTCATCCATTAATCGAACTTTTGCCCCGTCCGTGAATTGCACTTTTACCCTACTAGGCGGTGACAACCGGTCCAGTGTTACATAACCGTACATACATTCATTCGTTCATTACATGCATTCCAGGGATACATAACCGTAAATATTAGCTTTCCTCACAAAGTGCTATATCAAATTAAAAACCCGAATTAATCCACCTAGCGGCGTGACCAAGCCTTTCTACTGCCGCAATAATCATTATTTAATTTCTCAGGAACATCTATAATTAACTTGACTATATTTTTAAATATCCGTTCTGTATTCCTCAAAATCCTTATTTGCCAGTAAAATTCACAACGTATTGCGTACAATAATTATATTTTCTTTCCTTGGGTGCAGAAATACTTGTAAGTGTCATTTATGTTACTTGATGAACACCTTATTTAGTTTTATAGTATTTACGTGATTTATAGAAATTTATAGATTTATGTAAATACCAAAGATAATGTTTGCAGACTTTTGGGCTTCAGAGCCACATACGAAACTTGTTTTGAATTGACAATATGAAATATGTGTTCATAGCAGATTTTTTGATATTTTGATATTAATACCATGCGTTCAAAAGTTAGTATCTTTGAAAAACAAGAGTTCAGAAAAATTATTATATTTCGCTTTTGAAGAAAAAGGATGTCTACAACAAAATGATTAATCTCAAAATTTTACTATTAGTTTGCTTGGCTTCAATTTTGTAATACATATATCTGAGTTAGAAAAAATAACTGAATAGAGCATTAGATATGAAAAAGAGAAATTGAACTTTTTCTTAGCTGGCGCTCCTTCAGATAATGTTTTTGCATGAAAATCAAAACTAAAGCTTCTTTTGAATGTACTTTCATGAAAAGATAGTCATTAGCTTGATCGCATCGTTTTTACAATGTATCCCGTTAGAGGGTCAGGAAAACAAGATGAGGTCGAATAGTGCAAAAGCTGCGCCATAAACATGCTTGAGAATGTACAATGTTTTCCTCCTATTTTTCATATAAAATTTCTAAGCTCTAGTATCTATTGATTGGAAAGAACATCTATTGATGCGCCGAAATATAGTTTATTTGGAAAAATCAACTCACAAGTATTTTTAATCCCATATACCACTATACCTACATATGCTTAAATTAACTGCTTTTCTTCGCCTTTTGCTTTTCTTGTACAATTGTGAGTAACAGCAAGTGAAGAAAATGGCAATTGAAATCTGAAATCAAGGAAAAGAAAAAACTTTCCGATTGAATCCCACTATAGTGGGATTTCGAATTTGGCATGGTTCGCTTTTGGCAACAAAAGTATCCGTTTTTGGCAACACAAAACATTTTACTTCCAAAAGTATGCTTAAATATCAGTCAGTTTCCGCATTACTTTAAATAACGAAAAATTATTGGCCTAAGTGTGTTCATGAAAAAAGGTTTGCGGTTATAGAATGTTTCGAACAATAATATTTTTATTGCCGTAAGACTACGTCTTACCGTAGGTCGCCAAAAACTTACTTGCGCCGCACGAATAGCTCTTGGTGGATTTTTTGACATAAAAAGGTTGCAATCGTTGATTAATAACATTTAGTCAATTTCATTCAAGATTTTGTCATATCAAAAAAAGGTCTCGATTTTGGTACGGTTTCGATTTTGGCAACATAGGTGACACGCATTTCTTGCCAAATTCGAAATCCTACTGTATTTAATATTTTTTTGCGACAGATACGTAGTTCGCCTACAACTTGCCGGCTTCATCGGTATCTTATTTCGAAGCGTATGCGTATCTGTCGCGAATAAATATTAAATAGTGGAATTTAGTCGGAAATAGTTTTTTCTTTTCTTTAATTTCAGAGCTCGTATTCCACATTCCTCTAAGAGACTTCAAAAACTTCAGACAATTGACATGTTTCTCACTTTTCTTGAATTTCAATGCAAATTCCAAAATTGCAAATTGTCATCACATACACACATGTACATCACACGTACATACATACATACATACATACATACATATATACATACATACATACACACATACATCACACACATTGAATACAATCAACATTTGATTGATATATTTTGCTTTTACACGTTTTAACGGTTTAATATACGGTGCTTAAGTGTTAAAGTTTGAATAACTTTTGAATGAACCGTCCGATTTTCTATAACTCGGTTTTGTTTGATAGATCTCAACAGTAATTTTCAAATAATAATAAATTGTGTGATGTTTTACATTGAATTAATGCTTATATGTTACAAAAATATGTTTTAAATACTATTTTTTCACATTTCTTTATGTAACTTTTAAACTACAAGCCCAATCATCATGAAATTTGGGAGTTAAGGTTTTTAGAGGCTCCCCTTTCATATGCAATCAATTTGGTTCAAATCGGTTAAGGGACCTATGAGATAATGAAGTCCCATATTTTTCGTATTTTTATACATAACTTTTGAACTAAAAGTCCGATCAGTATGAAATTCAATAGCGACCAATGGGACACCTAGACAGACCTTTCATTTGACACTAAGAACATTAAAATTGGTCCAGCCATCTCCGAGAAAAGTGAGTGAGATTAAAAGCGTTACACACACACACACACACACACACACACACACACACACACACACACACACACACACACACACACACACATACATACACACAAACAGAAAATGCTCAGTTTTCGAAACTGAGTCGAATGGTATATGACATTCGGCCCGCAGGACCTTCTTTCCATTTCCGGTTTTCCGAGTGATTTCTATACCTTTATACTATATATTTATATAGTAGAAAGGCAAAACACATATATCTGTTGCTTCAATATTATAATTATAATTCATTAATAATAATATTAGTAATAAAAATAATATTAAATGTGTGTTATTGTCGAGTTTATATTGTGCTTTGCAGCTGTACCTGGATTAATCCAGATTATTTTCTCTAATGCCAATGTATATTAGCTTTATTTATGATGCCGGCATGTTATTTATCTGACAAAGTGATTCGTTTTTAATATGTAATACGGTATTTTGTGTTGTGTAAAATACGTCATTGTGAAGATCAAGTTTCAATCTGCTCACTTCACTAATTGGACAGGGGACAGGGGAGTGCTCAAGTGTTGGATTATTCGTGTTTAAACGCTACCGCTTTCCTGAGCCAAGCCGCTGCGACAATAGACAACACAAGAGCTGCAAAAACCCATCTTGCTGGTCGGGGGTTGTGCGGGACTGCGCGGCGTCGCTATGACGTCGGTTACTTGCAGTGCGTGTGCTCACAGAATTAAAGAAGAAAGTGATAGAGTGTACTGCTTCGGAGGATGTGAACAAATTCTTCACACACGCTGCTGCTCGGAACTGAAAGCTTCGGATGCCACCGCTTTGCGGGACTGCGTTGCGTTGAAGTACATTTGCTTTGACTGCAGAAAACAAATGTCTTGCATTAACGATATTCAAAAGAAGTGTACTGATTTGATTATTCAAATGAATGCGCTGAGCACTGTCGTATTGAAAAATGAAGCAGCTTTTTCTCGCTTCGAAAAAGATTTTAGTCGAATAATCGAAAATAGCTTGCTGCCTCGTTTACTATCCGTGATCGATGCAAAAACATCTGCAACAAGTGATGCTTCGAATCTAAATTCCCACGATAAATCAAGTTCTACAGCTGCGCGTGGCTCGAAAGCTACGAAAAGATCATACGCAGATGTTACCGCAGAGGCGACAGTCGGTAGCAACACCAAAACGGTTGATTCTGAGAATGAGGGTCTCTTACGATCAGGAAAGCGACGTAGGATTCCTACGTATAATGATAACACTGTCAATAATTCTAACGTTATCATAGCTAGTGATGGTGGAAATAAAATTGTTACGCAAGATGAGCGAAACAGCACAAGCAAGTCTGCAACTGTTATTAAAATTGAGCAGACTGTTCTAATTAAACCAAAAGTAGCACAGAATCCTGACGTGACGAAAAGCGATATCCGTGGGAAAATCGATCCTGTGGCTTTTTGCGTTAAGACAGTACACTACAAGGAGAATGGTGACGCTGCTGTTAGATGTGAGAGCAAACAGTGTGCCCTAAAACTTGTCGAGGCTGCATCAAATTTTTTGGCGGAGAGTTACGATATCGAAATTTTGAAGCCGCTCAAGCCTAGGGTCAAAATATTTGGACTTTCTGAAGACATGGCTGCTGAGGATATGCTGGATAAACTAAAAAAGCAAAACGATTTACCCGACTCTGCTGATATAAAGGTAATTAGGCTGTTCAAGATTAATAGCCGCTCTGCTGGCGCTGTGCTGGAAACAGATGCGTTAACATTTGAGTGCCTAATTAAGCGGCAGCGTATCAATGTAGGATGGGATCGCTGTACAGTTGTGGAAGAAATGAACGTGAATCGATGCTACAACTGCACTGAATTCGGACATAAAGCTGCTAACTGCAAAAAACTAGTTTGTTGCCCAAAATGCGCCGGCAATCACAGCACGAAAGACTGTGATTCAAATGTCGAAAAATGTGCTAACTGTGATCGATCAAATAAACAGCAGAAATCAACTCGTGAAGAAGATTTAGACACCAACCATTCAGCTTGGAGTATGGATTGCCCAATATTTAAAAAACGAGCAAGGAATGCCAGACAAAGGATTGATTACACCGTGTAGCAATCAACGGACGGATCAATCTCACAGACGCTACGTCGAGCTGGATCCTGGACCTTTTGGGTGATTCTTCGGTGGAGCACCGCTTTATTCGTCCAGGTAAAATAAACAATGGTATATGTTTAGCCGAAGTCACACTAGATACTGCACCTCTGTTCACTGAATCTCGACGCTTCCAGTACTACCCTGAACCGCGAAGCCGCACATCTCTAGCCAGCGCATCGGACGCCGAGTCGATGAAATCGCTTAGACCACCGCGTGACGTAATTGTTAAGAGCTATGCTGAGCCGGCCTTATCATCCCTGCCATTTTCTGAGGAAGCAGTTCTAACCGTTGCAACGCTTCCTCGCCTTGATGCTTCTGACCCGCTTGATATACGTGGTGATTCTTCGGTGGAGCACCGCCTTATTTGTCCAGGTAAATCACAAAACGGTATATGTTCAACCGAAGCCTTGCAAGATACTACACGCCCGTTAAATGAGCCTCGACGATTCCAGAACCGTACTACTTCCGTCGACCAATTTTCTGCTAAAGTCTCATCGCCACGTATTGAAACAGAGTCGGCTACGTTGTCTCTACCACCTCTGGTAGTCGCTGCTTGCTCCAGACATGTGCAAGTACCATCACCTGAAAGCACTGTAATCAGCTTTTACTATCAAAACACACGAGGTTTGCGAACCAAAGTGGAAGATTTCTATGTTGCTGCTTGTGACGCAGAGTACGATGTTATTGTTCTTACGGAAACTTGGTTAAATGACGAGATTCAATCACCTCAGCTCTTCGGCCATGGTTACACCGTTTATCGTAAAGATCGTGATCCCATTCGTTCTGGAAAATTAAGAGGTGGTGGGGTTTTGATTGCCGTCAGTAACCGATTAGCCTCCTCGCGTTTTACAATACAAGTTGACGAAGATATTGAGCAGTTGTGGATATACGTAGATGGAGACGGAAGAAAAATTAATGTTGGTGTGGTATACGTTCCTCCTGATCTTGCAGTTGAGGCAAGCGTTATTGGAAGGCTAATTAACTCTGTCGACGAAGTTGTAGACTCCTCAGGAATGTCCGATATGCACTTGATGTTTGGCGATTTCAATCAACCCGGTTTGGCATGGTCGTGCCCTAGTGCCTCTAGTTCCGTTTTCCCAGATCCGTATAAATCAACATTCTCAACTTCCAGTATTGCCCTACTAGATGGATTAGCGGTATTGAATAGTCTCTTGTTCCGAGAAGATTTTACTAGTTTACTTTCACATGGCACATACGAAGAATGTATGTAAGCTATACGTCACATCTTCCGTTTTTTTCACTTTTCAGTAATAGTCAAAATCTTTTTGTTTATTAGGTCTAATAATTCTACCGGAACGTGTTATTTGTTGTTGGATACCGTCCGAAGGTAGTTCATCTACTGTATGACTACTGTCTAAGACCTCGCTGAAGTTATTGGTGGATGTTGCTTCTTCGTCCTGTATACGTTCTTCTGGTTCACTCGCCCATTTAGACCGCCGCAAGTGATGCGCGTTTCTTCTGAGCACCTTATCTCCATCGTCCACTGCATATGATCGACTGTCTAGCTGCGTTAGAATAGTTGCTGGTTTCCATGTTTTGTTGAAAGTATTTTGAAGCAATACGATCTCCTTGTCGAAAATTATCGGACTCAACGGCGCCACGATCCGCATACGTTTTCTGCATTTTACTTTCATGACTGAGCGCTTGGCTGACTCCCGTAATTATTTTCGGTTGTTGTCTTTCTGTTGTTGTTGGAAGGTTGGATCGAAGAATTCGACCCATTAATCTTTCGCTGGATGCTGGTAGTCCATCAGATCGTGGAGTATTCCTTACGTGCAGCATTGCCAGGTGAATGTCTGATTTATCTTCCGTACACTTCTTGAGAATAGCTTTGGCCGTTTGGACAAATCGCTCAGCAAGGCCGTTGGCTCGCGGAAACATCGGATTAGAGGTACTATGGTCGGAACACCATTGTTTCGCAAAAGTTTTAAACTCTTGGGACGAATACTGTGGGTCATTGTCCGATTCGAGGACTCGGAGTACACCTTGGATTGAAAGCCATTCTTTTAGACACTGAATAATGTTACGAGAGGAGGTATCTGAGAGTACCTTAAAATCGAAAAAACTAGAATAGCTGTCGACAATCAGGATATAGTCTTTCCCTTGGAAGTGAAAGAGGTCCGTGGCTACTCTTTCAAATAGTAGTGAAGGAATCTCTTTCGATACAACTGTATGCTTTACGTTACTGCGTAAGTGTTTCTGGCAAACATGACACGCGTCGATCATTTCTTGTATATCTGTAGTCATGTTTATCCAAAATAATAACTGTTTGGCCCGTATAACACTACTTTGTAGACCTGGATGCCCGCTGTTTATTATTGTTAACATTTTTCGTCTCAATGATCGCGGAATGATTACCTGATTTGCCTTGAAAATTAAACCTTCGTACACTGCAAGTTCGTCACGGAAACCCCAATACTTTCTAATTATCGGTTCAACTAATTTCGCTCGTCTGGCCATCCTAACATAATCGTTGACTTCAGTATTTGCAATTCTTCATCCGTGTGTAAGGGTAAACGGGGTAACAACGCCCGCCGGGGTAAAACCGCCCACCATGGTTTTACAGGGCCTTGCTCAAATTGGTGTTAAATGTTGATGACAGTCATATTACTGAATGCGTACGCAATATTTTACAATACCTTTTACAGCAATATCGTATAAACTATCGGAGAAATAAATAAAAACAGATTTTTCGTCATAATCGTTTCGTTTTTTATAACTTTGTTCCCGCAGAACTTAGGGTTCATTTTATTCAAAACGTTGAAACTTTTAGTAAATCCAGCCCATATCGCATCTCTGATTCTGTCTTCATCCGACAGTACCTAAATTAGGTAACTGTTCATGCAGTTTTGTTGAAATAAATAGTGAAATGAGTAAATCGGTCATTTGGGGGTAAAACCGCCCACAACGAACGGTGCAAGATCGTCGTGCAAAATGCAAGTGCGATAAGGAAATTTTAAAAATAATTGCATAGTTTGGATCAAAGAATCTCAGATTTACATAAAACAATGTAAATGTCCTTAGGTTGTAGCTGGTAGACTGTTTGAAAAAATTTAAATTGCCAATTTTCTCTGCGGGCGCTATGGACATTTTCTTGTTTTCTCGGATATAGCTTTTTTCAAGAATTCCTCCCTCTTGGAACAAATATCATGGAATAAACTTTTTTTTTATGAATATATACCAAATTTTCTTAGAAATGCAAAAATAATATGTATCAGGTTTATCAATCAATTTTAAATGTCAAAAAATTACCCACCGAATCAATTACAGGAACTTTAATACCCATATTGTTATATTTTATCTTAGATCCTCTCAAGTCCTTAAAGATTAGCTCCAGGATGCTTAACCTGATCCACCTTGTTGTCTAAGCAGACTACACGGTATCAATTTCAAGACTGTTGGTACCTATATTACTGATATTCTTCTAATACGAGTGGTTGCCGGACACTCTTTCGAAATTGCGGATCTCGGGGATCCATGTATTGTTTGATGGCAAACTGATTCAATGTGTTTAAATTAGATAAATTCACGATTCCAATGCCACCAGTATCGTTCAAATCGGTTGAATATTGTTAAAGTTATACGCTATGGCGGTTTTACCCCGTTAGTGGGCGTGCTTTACCCCGCATGGAAAAAATACTCTATTTTTTGGACGTGTTTCCAAATCGTAATAAAAAATAGAAAATCATTACAGATATTTATGTTTTTATTTTTTACATGTAGGCAATAGATCAATTGTTCATTTAAAGCAGATAAATTAGAAATTGAGCCACAACTTTTTTTTTACACAGGTGGTTTTGCTTAAGTGGGCGGTCTTGCCCCGCTTACCATTACATGTTCTCGTAGCTCGGCTGCTGCATTTTTCGACATCTGTAACACGATGTGCACTTCCAGATCCTCTTCATCTTCGGCATCTGCAGTATCCTCTACATCTCGACTGAGTATATCTGGTATCGGAATATTTTTTTCCTTTTACATAGACTACCTGTGGATTGTATTGTGCGACATATAGCCTGATTCGCTTCAATCTCGGAGGAGCTCGATCTAACGGTTTGCCAAAAATTGACTCTAGAGGCTTATGGTCGCTTTCTACCGTTAAATGTTTGCCGTATATGTATTGATGAAGCTTTTTGCACCCGAAACGGATGGCAGCTGCTTCTTTTTCTATCTGTGGATAGTTTAGCTCAGTGGACGAAAGTTTAGAGGCGTAAGCGATCGGTCTGCCTCTTTGCATCAACACCGCTCCCATGGCCTTGGAGCTTGCATCAACTGATAAAGTTACAGGTTCGTTGACATCGTAGAATGCTAGAATGGGAGGAGAAATCATCATTTGTTTAACGCCTTTTGTTGTTCTATATTCCAATCCCAGGCAATGCCTTTTCCTAAAAGCACTCACAGAGGAGCGGTTATTTCTGACAGATTATTGACGAACTTACCAAGATACGTTATCATTCCCAAGGCAACCTGCAACTGTTGCTTGTTTTTTGGAGTTTGAAGATTTCTTATTGCATTTAGCTTCCCGTCGTCTGCTTTTAGCCCTTCATTCGAAACGACATGGCCCAAAAATTTTACTGAAGGCTGATCAAAAAGACATTTTTCTCGATTTAATTTCAACCCAGCAGCATGAATTCGATCGATTACTAGCTTGGTTCTTGCCTGCAGCTCTTGAGAACATTTCGCGTGGATGAGGATGTCGTCCATTGAACACTCTACCCCTTTTATATCACCTATTATCTCCTGCATTATGCTTTGGAATATCTCAGGTGCCGATGCAAGTCCGAATGGCAGCCTTTTACAGCAATAGCGGCCCCAGGGTGTGCTAAACGTAAGATATTTAGACGTCCGTTCTGTAACTCTTATCTGCCAAAATCCTTTTTTGCAATCTAAGATGGTAAAACGACTGGAACTTTTCAAACGAGCAGCGATTTCCTCAATCGTTGTTAACGGGTGGTGCCTTCTTAACAGATTTTGGTTCACTTGTGACGGATCTATGCATATACGCAGCTTTCCGTGTTTTCTCACTATAACCATAGCGTTTACTACTGGTGTCGGCTCATGGATTTTTGCAATGACACCTAATCGCTCCATATTTAATAACTCTTTTCTTACGCTATCTCTGATACTGTAAGGAACATTTCTATATGGCCGGATATCCCATTTTGAATTTTCGACGAGGTCAATATCATACACGTAATTTTTTAAACAGCCAAGCCCATCGTATAAATCCTTTACTTCGAGTTCAACTGCGTGCACTCCAGTTAGGCTTCGTACACAAATTACGTAACGCTTAGAGGGGAGGGAGGGGGGTCGAGTTGGCGTTAGTTGTTGTTACATAGGGGGGAGGGGGAGTCATGAGAATAGTTACGTAACAAATTTATGAATACCAAAAAGGCAGTTGCCAAATAAGGAAAGGACTTGTTGGAGGTGGAAAACAGTGAATCGGTTTATACTAATGAAAATTATGATACAAAATTATGGTTTGTAGCTGAAGATCTTACTAAATTTCCAGTTATTACGGTTGAAGACCATTTCAGGCTGCCCAGTATGCTTCGGGGTACGATGCTGGCCCAACACGTCGCCGTATGTTCGAATCTCGGCTGGGAAGTGCTGCTATAGAGCCTGTAGGATCGTTGCACTAGCATCGTAATTGTCCTGTACTCTAATAGCCGGTTGCGAAGTCTGTCGATAAAGAAGGGTCAAGTTCTCAACAGGACGTTTATACCCATGGCTTTGCTTTTTTTACCATTTCAGCTTAACATGGACCCGATGCCTGATTGTTGTTTTTAATATGAAGCTTGCTAATTTGCTAATCTTGCTAATTTGGTTGAATTTCTTAAAAATTAAAAAAAAATGCGGTTCAAGCCGATTTTATTGAATGTTGACGTACGGGGGGGGGGGGGGAATGGTTAACGTTACGTAATTTAATGGGGGGTTATGCCAAGCGTTACCTAATGTTACATAGGGGAGGGAGGGGGTAAAAAAACCGGAATTTTTGCGTTACGTAATTTGTGTACCACGCCTTATTAGTTGGAATTCAGTACAGGACTTTCTCCCCAAAACAGGCGTGACATTCTCTTGAACTATTTTGAATAAAATTGGGCTGAACCTACCTTTAATCAGGCACAATGGGCTAACTTCGCCAAGCACAGGGATTTTATGGCCATTGTACGTTAGCAAATTTTTAGTTCTCGACGGCTTCATTTCAACTGGAATACCACGAAGAGCGCTGTCTAGGAGTACATTGCACTGAGCACCTGAGTCCAATTTCACAGATAATTCCTTTCCGTGGATCTCGATCGTCTCAAACCAGTCACTTTCTGCTTTTTCCTCCACTGTGTGCACATAAAATGCCTCCGCCGCATCAGAATCATCCGATTTTACAGGGCCTTGCTCAAATTGGTGTTAAATGTTGATGACAGTCATATTACTGAATGCGTACGCAATATTTTACAATACCTTTTACAGCAATATCGTATAAACTATCGGAGAAATAAATAAAAACAGATTTTTCGTCATAATCGTTTCGTTTTTTATAACTTTGTTCCCGCAGAACTTAGGGTTCATTTTATTCAAAACGTTGAAACTTTTAGTAAATCCAGCCCATATCGCATCTCTGATTCTGTCTTCATCCGACAGTACCTAAATTAGGTAACTGTTCATGCAGTTTTGTTGAAATAAATAGTGAAATGAGTAAATCGGTCATTTGGGGGTAAAACCGCCCACAACGAACGGTGCAAGATCGTCGTGCAAAATGCAAGTGCGATAAGGAAATTTTAAAAATAATTGCATAGTTTGGATCAAAGAATCTCAGATTTACATAAAACAATGTAAATGTCCTTAGGTTGTAGCTGGTAGACTGTTTGAAAAAATTTAAATTGCCAATTTTCTCTGCGGGCGCTATGGACATTTTCTTGTTTTCTCGGATATAGCTTTTTTCAAGAATTCCTCCCTCTTGGAACAAATATCATGGAATAAACTTTTTTTTTATGAATATATACCAAATTTTCTTAGAAATGCAAAAATAATATGTATCAGGTTTATCAATCAATTTTAAATGTCAAAAAATTACCCACCGAATCAATTACAGGAACTTTAATACCCATATTGTTATATTTTATCTTAGATCCTCTCAAGTCCTTAAAGATTAGCTCCAGGATGCTTAACCTGATCCACCTTGTTGTCTAAGCAGACTACACGGTATCAATTTCAAGACTGTTGGTACCTATATTACTGATATTCTTCTAATACGAGTGGTTGCCGGACACTCTTTCGAAATTGCGGATCTCGGGGATCCATGTATTGTTTGATGGCAAACTGATTCAATGTGTTTAAATTAGATAAATTCACGATTCCAATGCCACCAGTATCGTTCAAATCGGTTGAATATTGTTAAAGTTATACGCTATGGCGGTTTTACCCCGTTAGTGGGCGTGCTTTACCCCGCATGGAAAAAATACTCTATTTTTTGGACGTGTTTCCAAATCGTAATAAAAAATAGAAAATCATTACAGATATTTATGTTTTTATTTTTTACATGTAGGCAATAGATCAATTGTTCATTTAAAGCAGATAAATTAGAAATTGAGCCACAACTTTTTTTTTACACAGGTGGTTTTGCTTAAGTGGGCGGTCTTGCCCCGCTTACCATTACATGTTCTCGTAGCTCGGCTGCTGCATTTTTCGACATCTGTAACACGATGTGCACTTCCAGATCCTCTTCATCTTCGGCATCTGCAGTATCCTCTACATCTCGACTGAGTATATCTGGTATCGGAATATTTTTTTCCTTTTACATAGACTACCTGTGGATTGTATTGTGCGACATATAGCCTGATTCGCTTCAATCTCGGAGGAGCTCGATCTAACGGTTTGCCAAAAATTGACTCTAGAGGCTTATGGTCGCTTTCTACCGTTAAATGTTTGCCGTATATGTATTGATGAAGCTTTTTGCACCCGAAACGGATGGCAGCTGCTTCTTTTTCTATCTGTGGATAGTTTAGCTCAGTGGACGAAAGTTTAGAGGCGTAAGCGATCGGTCTGCCTCTTTGCATCAACACCGCTCCCATGGCCTTGGAGCTTGCATCAACTGATAAAGTTACAGGTTCGTTGACATCGTAGAATGCTAGAATGGGAGGAGAAATCATCATTTGTTTAACGCCTTTTGTTGTTCTATATTCCAATCCCAGGCAATGCCTTTTCCTAAAAGCACTCACAGAGGAGCGGTTATTTCTGACAGATTATTGACGAACTTACCAAGATACGTTATCATTCCCAAGGCAACCTGCAACTGTTGCTTGTTTTTTGGAGTTTGAAGATTTCTTATTGCATTTAGCTTCCCGTCGTCTGCTTTTAGCCCTTCATTCGAAACGACATGGCCCAAAAATTTTACTGAAGGCTGATCAAAAAGACATTTTTCTCGATTTAATTTCAACCCAGCAGCATGAATTCGATCGATTACTAGCTTGGTTCTTGCCTGCAGCTCTTGAGAACATTTCGCGTGGATGAGGATGTCGTCCATTGAACACTCTACCCCTTTTATATCACCTATTATCTCCTGCATTATGCTTTGGAATATCTCAGGTGCCGATGCAAGTCCGAATGGCAGCCTTTTACAGCAATAGCGGCCCCAGGGTGTGCTAAACGTAAGATATTTAGACGTCCGTTCTGTAACTCTTATCTGCCAAAATCCTTTTTTGCAATCTAAGATGGTAAAACGACTGGAACTTTTCAAACGAGCAGCGATTTCCTCAATCGTTGTTAACGGGTGGTGCCTTCTTAACAGATTTTGGTTCACTTGTGACGGATCTATGCATATACGCAGCTTTCCGTGTTTTCTCACTATAACCATAGCGTTTACTACTGGTGTCGGCTCATGGATTTTTGCAATGACACCTAATCGCTCCATATTTAATAACTCTTTTCTTACGCTATCTCTGATACTGTAAGGAACATTTCTATATGGCCGGATATCCCATTTTGAATTTTCGACGAGGTCAATATCATACACGTAATTTTTTAAACAGCCAAGCCCATCGTATAAATCCTTTACTTCGAGTTCAACTGCGTGCACTCCAGTTAGGCTTCGTACACAAATTACGTAACGCTTAGAGGGGAGGGAGGGGGGTCGAGTTGGCGTTAGTTGTTGTTACATAGGGGGGAGGGGGAGTCATGAGAATAGTTACGTAACAAATTTATGAATACCAAAAAGGCAGTTGCCAAATAAGGAAAGGACTTGTTGGAGGTGGAAAACAGTGAATCGGTTTATACTAATGAAAATTATGATACAAAATTATGGTTTGTAGCTGAAGATCTTACTAAATTTCCAGTTATTACGGTTGAAGACCATTTCAGGCTGCCCAGTATGCTTCGGGGTACGATGCTGGCCCAACACGTCGCCGTATGTTCGAATCTCGGCTGGGAAGTGCTGCTATAGAGCCTGTAGGATCGTTGCACTAGCATCGTAATTGTCCTGTACTCTAATAGCCGGTTGCGAAGTCTGTCGATAAAGAAGGGTCAAGTTCTCAACAGGACGTTTATACCCATGGCTTTGCTTTTTTTACCATTTCAGCTTAACATGGACCCGATGCCTGATTGTTGTTTTTAATATGAAGCTTGCTAATTTGCTAATCTTGCTAATTTGGTTGAATTTCTTAAAAATTAAAAAAAAATGCGGTTCAAGCCGATTTTATTGAATGTTGACGTACGGGGGGGGGGGGGAATGGTTAACGTTACGTAATTTAATGGGGGGTTATGCCAAGCGTTACCTAATGTTACATAGGGGAGGGAGGGGGTAAAAAAACCGGAATTTTTGCGTTACGTAATTTGTGTACCACGCCTTATTAGTTGGAATTCAGTACAGGACTTTCTCCCCAAAACAGGCGTGACATTCTCTTGAACTATTTTGAATAAAATTGGGCTGAACCTACCTTTAATCAGGCACAATGGGCTAACTTCGCCAAGCACAGGGATTTTATGGCCATTGTACGTTAGCAAATTTTTAGTTCTCGACGGCTTCATTTCAACTGGAATACCACGAAGAGCGCTGTCTAGGAGTACATTGCACTGAGCACCTGAGTCCAATTTCACAGATAATTCCTTTCCGTGGATCTCGATCGTCTCAAACCAGTCACTTTCTGCTTTTTCCTCCACTGTGTGCACATAAAATGCCTCCGCCGCATCAGAATCATCCGATTCGTTCACTTGTTGCAGTTCACTTACTTTCTTTTCTTTCTTTTTCACTGTCAATCTCGTAGCCGCACACATCACCGCAAAATGGCCTTTTATTCCGCACGAATTGCAAGCTCTGTTGTAAGCTGGACAAGCAGCTCGTTTATGTTTACGACCATAGCGTTTACAATCAAATACTTCTTCGATCGCATGTTCACTAATACGTTTGAAATCTTCTCGTTTTTTTCCTGAATTCACAACTTCAACTTTTGCCGCTTTTTGTAGCTCCTGAGATTGCGACGTTGTCAACTCATAATTGCGACACTGCTCAATTGTTTCCTGCAGTGAATGCTCATCATTTAGCAGCTGAGGGACCAACTTTGTGAACTTTGTACTAATAATTATTCTGTCCTTTATCAACGACTCATGTAAAACACTAAAAGCGCATTTGTTTGCCTGTTCGCGCACGCGTGTTGCAAAGACATCGAACAATTCTTCTTTGTTTTGTTCTATTTTGTTGAATTGCTACCTTTCGTAAGTTATACACGATTTTGGTGTAAAATACTCGGTAAACTTTGCCACAATCACTTCTACGTCTACTTCTTGATCAGGACGTAGTCCAAAGGTATCAAAAATTCTGATGCAATTCCCACCGACTGCACTCAGCAAAGTAGCAGCTTGCACTGCTTTTGACTTTTCACACAGTTGTGTTGCTATTGAAAACCACTTAAATTGGCGATACCATTTCGCCCACTGATCAGCCATATTGTCACTAAGCACGAGAGGTTTCGGCGGCTTCAGCCCCGAGCTGACTGATTCTGAGATGGCTGCCATTTTAACTTTTAGCTTTTTTGTTTCGTCACTTTTGCTTATAACCCCTCGCGTAGCACTTGCTTTCGTTTTTTCAACGGAAAATCCACCACAGTCGATGAGCTATCCAACACTTTAAACAACGTAAAAGGTAATCCATTGCCTGTTCTTTTTTAACAAAAAACGAAGTATTTTTCCAGCTTCTGACACCATGTAAGCGTTAGAGATGGTCGGGTAGCGGAAAATTTGCCCGAAACCCGCACCCGTACCCGTACCCGCCTGGTTCGGGTCGGGTTCGGGTATTGAAAACAAAATGATTTGCGGGTTCGGGTACGGGTTCTCAATTTTTATTTTTGAAACCGGGTACGGGTCGGGTCGGGTATCTCTATTGACCACATTTACATTAAAGATGGTCGGGTACCCGGGCCCGTCCCGTACCCGTCGGGTTGCGGTCGGGTTCGGGTATCAAAAATAATAAACTTGCGGGTTCGGGTCGGGTACGGGTTTTTAATTTTTTTCTTGATCGGGTACGGGTCGGGTTCGGGTATTCAAATTTTCATACCCGGCCATCTCTAGTAAGCGTGTCTTGGTTGGTATGTAAAACGGAACTGTCTTTATTGTCTCTTATGATACAAAGTATATAGATATCATTACAAGGTATGGCATATTGCATATTAAGACTGTATGTAAGCTATACGTCACAGACTTTGAGGAAATTTGTTTCATTTTTATAGGATCCACCCTCTTACAACCTCCATAAAATTGCTTTCTTATCCCCTCCATAAAATTACTGGTCATTTTATCTATCCAACGACATATAAATCGTTCAGTAGTTTAGGAGTTAGTACCATTTGAAATCTTTCATTCAAACGTTACACTTCTATTTTCGTTTTCACTAAGTGCTACCCAGTCCCAGTATAGTAAACAAAGACGTAGTCCTACGTCAAAAGAACTCCTAAATGGAAATACGAGAATGTTGACTGGGCAGAATATCAAAGTTGAATAGAAGCAGCTTTAGACCCCAAAATATGTTACACTTCCGAAAAGCTTTCAGAAATAATATTTAACCTTCCTAATGCATTAGAAAAAAGTTACATATTATGCATTGAGGTCGAAGACGACCATAGTTTTGAAGTTGTTCTCATTCTTCCATTTTCAATCCGAATTTCGTTTTCTTTACCTCGTTTGAAAGCTATGGCTAAGAACTGGCACCCAAGGTATGATAGGAAATATTTGTTAACTAATGGCCACTTCTGCGTCGGTTTTTTATATTTTGAGATAATTCATTTTGCGGTACATCAAATCACATTGGCTTGATAAAAAAACATTAATGGAAATACAATGGGGACTTTTTGGACCCAAAGGGCCATTTTCCCATTGGTTCCGGAACATCCGGTACCCGGTTTTTGAGGACAATTTTGAATTTTAGGATGATTTATCTTGCCACACGTCAAAGAGCGAATTAGTGGTTGATGCAGGGAAGTGAGACGGAGGGATCGTGAACAACGGCAATCGGGCGAAGTTTGTTTTCTGCTTACTTGCTCTTTCATTCTTACTTTGAGCTAAAGATGACAATACAGCCGCAATGCAGTGCTGTGTGACCTGGAGAATATTTCATTCGACAGACGAAGATAAGTGTTCTGTTTTCATTCGTGTATTGCCACTGCAACTCATTTTGGTACAAATCTTTCGCACCAACTATTGTCAATAGTTGTTGATATATTGTTTGTAACTTTGTTGTCAAATCAGCGGTGGTAATGGTGGTAATAGATATCGATAAAATTAACTTAAATGTCAATATTTGTCGATATATTGTGGTCGATATTTTTCGTCAAATTGCGAGAATACTAGAGTAGCTAGCGCTAAGAGATGTGCAATGCACAGGTGAAAAAATTGATATTATCGATCCTTTTAATTATTATTGTTCTCAATTTTAAATATATTAAACTAAATACACGCCAGAATAATGAAAATTATTCTGGTAGTGTGAATACATAAAAGTATTCATGCGGGGCTTATTGTTTATGAAGGAGACCTCGGAATGTGCGTGTATATCCAGGCATTCTAGAAACGGGTCGCTGGATGAACAATAGAGCTTTCACCTTCCATCTCCAGGGCTAAAATTATTTGCATTTATAACAGAAACAAACTTTCTAACTAATAGATGCAAGTAATTTTTTTACATAAAAGCGTTGCCGGTCAGCGGGCGATGGATTGTATCACACACACACACACACACACACACACACACACACACACACACACACACACACACACACACACACACACACACACACACACACACACACACACACACACACACACACACACACACACACACACACACACACACACACACACACACACACACACACACACACACACACACACACACACACACACACACACACACACACACACACACACACACACACACACACACACACACACACACACACACACACACACACACACACACACACACACACACACACACACACACACACACACACACACACACACACACACACACACACACACACACACACACACACACACACACACACACACACACACACACACACACACACACACACACACACACACACACACACACACACACACACACACACACACACACACACACACACACACACACACACACACACACACACACACACACACACACACACACACACACACACACACACACACACACACACACACACACACACACACACACACACACACACACACACACACACACACACACACACACATTTATCTTGCCACATGTCAAATTACGTCAGCTTAATAACATAAGACTATTGAAAGCATAATAAAAACATTTTGAAGGCAAATGGCCACATCAGCTTTGGTCCTGGAACATCCGGTACGCGGTACCCGGTTTTTGGCGCCATTTTTGTATTTTAGGATAACTCATCTTGCGACACATCAAATCACATCGGCTTGATTAAATAAGACTAATGGAAATAAAATAAGGCCATTTAGAAGCCAAATGGCTACTTTACCATCGGTTCCGGAACATCCGGTACCTGGTTGCGCGGTACATTTTTGGATTTTGAAATAATTCATCGTGCGGTACATCATATCGCAACGCCTCAATCAAATAAGACAGTTAGAAGAAGTTTGAGGATAATTTGAAGACAAATGGCCATTTCATCATCGGTTCTGGAACATCGGGTGGACGGTTTGTGAGAACATTTTTGGATAGGATAATTCATCATGCGGCACATCAAATCACATTGGCTTGATAAAATAACACTAATGGAAGTACAATGGAAAAATTTTGGAGCCAAAATTACCATTTCACCATCAGTTCCGGATTATGCGGTACCCGGTTTTGGGGGACATTTTTGGATTGCAGGGTACTTCATCTGCCCCGAGTTACCTAGTTTTACGGTTCATTATAAATATCGGATACTGGATTATATGCGACTGACACCCCATTGTACTACCATTATTGTTATTTTATCAACGCGATGTGATTTGCGGTGCCGTATGGTGAATTATCTTAAAATCCAAAAAGGTCCCCCGAAACTGGCACCGGATGTTCCAGAACCGATGGTAAAGTTGCCATTTGCCTTCTAAATGGCACTGTTTTTCTTCCATCAGTCTTATTTTATTAAGCCGATGTGATTTGATGTGTCGCAAGATGAGTTATCCTAAAATACAAAAATGTCCCCAAAAACCGGGCACCGGATGTTCCGGGACCAAAGCTGATGTGGCCATTTGCCTTCAAAATGTCTTTATTATACTTTCAATAGTCTTATGTCATGTCATTATGTGATTTGACGTGTGGCAAGATAAATCATCCTAAAATTCAAAATTGTCTTCAAAAACCGGGTACCGGATGTTCCGGAACCAATGGGAAAATGGCCGTTTGGGTCCAAAATGTCCTCATTGTACTTCCATTAATGTTTTTTTTTATCAAGCCAATGTGATTTGATGTGCCGCAAAATGAATTATCTCAAAATATAAAATGTCCCCCGGGACCTGGTAGTGGATGTTCCGGAACTGACGCAGGAGTAGCCACTAGTCATCAAATATTCCCTAATATACCTTGGGTGCCAGGTTTTGGCTATACCTTTCAAACGAGGTAAAAAAAACGAAATTCGGATTGAAAATGGATGAATGAGAGCAATTTCAAAACTAGGGTCGTTTTCGACCCCAATGCATAATATGTAACTTTTTTTGCTGTGGCTCTTCTAGATGTCACTGAAAGCTGAAACTCCCCCACAATACTGGTTTTCCAGAGTTAGGAAAAGACAGAAAATTTCAAGTCTCTAGCTCGTTCCGTTACTGAGTATCAAGCTTTGTAAGTATACCGATGGGTCGAAAACGACCCCAATGCACTAGGAAGGTTAATGTGGCATTATCATGCATCCCTCGCTCCTCGGGTAGATTGGGAGGAAAAAAAAGTACCGTGATGGAATGAAGAGGTGGCATCAGTAGTTAAAAGAAGACGGAAAGCACTACGTGCTTTACGTAAGATGGATTTAACTGACCCTCGTATCTCAGAAACTCTGGGGTCTGAACCTGAACGAAATCGCACAAGAGTTATTACACTCAAGTTGATTTTTACGCGCAGGATGCGTCCCGCGTAAATTCAGAAAACCACGTAAAAAACCAAAATTTCGCGTAAAAAAAACTGTGGATTTCAACACTACGCGAAAAAATAGACGTTTTGAGCACATCCGCGTAAATTCCGAAAACCGCGTAAAAATAGTCGCGTAAAAAACCGCGTAAAAAGCGACTTCAGTGTATTTCAGTCACAATGGCACCTGATGTTTAACTTAAGTGCTCTCTATAAGTACATGAAAACTTATAACAGCAAAAGGAAGCGTGCGCTCTGTCGATAGAGATGGCTACCCGAGCAGGAGTGAAGAGCAAAATAATATAAAAACCGTGTTATAATGCTATATTTTGTTATTGAATGCATTGAGTTATTGAGATACATTGATAACACATAAAATTGAGTAGATATTTTAAACAGTGGTTGTAAGATGAGTTTAATAACTGATTTCGTTATCGTATCTTATTTGAACCTTAAAATGTCATTCGCTATATTCCATGAATTGTTTTTTATTGCTTAACGAGATTTTAGATTATAAAATTATATTTTATAAAATGATTTTTTAATATCTCATATGCTACTGTATTTGTTATTCAATACCTCAATAATACTAAAATATGTTATTCTGAACTCTGAATACAGTCATGTTATTGCTTTGTTATTCAAATAACACAAGTAGTTATTCTTTTGGCCTTAAAGGAGCAAAATTTTGATATTATTTTTTGTTATTTTATCAACTATGTCAACCAAAACAAGATTTTGTTATTATTTTGCTCTTCGCTCCTGCTCGGGTATTTGTGGATATGTTGGTGGTGTATTTTCCCCCAGTTTGAAATACTCTATAACAGCACAGCGGCAAAACCAATAGGAGCTACCACCAATTCGCGTGTGCGTAAGGGGTTTCCAGTAAGGTGTATTAGTGCGTAGTAATCGGAGATTACTTTTGTATCATTAACGTCATAACAAACGGTAAAAGACATGTTTTGCAACATGGCATTTGAGTATTTCTTCGAGTGTTGAGTATAAAACCGTACAAATGTGGAAACAGTATCAAAGCCTACAGATATAAGTTACTTTCTAGATACGAATGCCACATGGTAAAGTGTCTCAAATAAAATGTAAATGTAATAGGTTATAAGTTACTTCACAACTTGCATAATAAAAATATTTTCATCAGATCAGAAGTATTTCAGACGAGATTTATGTTTTAAAATATGTTAATTTTGCACTACACCCTAAAATACATTCGAAAGGCAAAAAACACTCCCGTGTAAAACAACTAAACCATCAGACAGCATGTTCGCTTGTCAACGGTGCGGTGTTTTGTAAGGTGCTTAGACCGTAAAAGCCTCTCCTTATAACCTTGTATGACCCTTCGATCACTGCTCATTTCCATACCCACTATTTCGTGGCGTCCCTGTCAACTCGATAGTATAAAACACAGTCAATCCATCATGCAAATTGAGCACCTGATGGATGACGGGGGCCAACGGCTGTTGTCGAAATTCGTTGCCACGAAGCCATTCTGGACCGTCAGCTTTAACAAATTAAAATATAATATGCACAGAATGAAGCCAAATGATACAGAATATGGAGTTGAAACTGTTCCACTGTTTAAAACAAGATGGGGATTATAACATATCCGATTTATAAAAGTTATAATACGTAATTTTAGTGACAAAAAAGTGTATTACTCTGAAAAAACAAAGAGACGTACATTAACGTACATTAAGAATATTTTCTACAAACGTTTCGCATGAATGCGCATCAAAACCTGTAACATCATATCGAGAAAAATATTATATATTTACTCCGTTAACGACTTCAAAGTGCTAGATCAAGAAAAACTTTTTCGCCCATGATGCCGTGATACGATGAGTACTCTAATCACTTCGTATGTTCTATCCTGACATTCTATACACGTGCAAAATTTTAAATACCTATCCGCACAACCCCACGGGGTCCATCAATTAGGACACGTCCACTCAACAAGTTCCACATCGTTGAATTTGTTCGTTCGATTCCCGCGAGACAATAGTGAAAACAATGTTTCCGGCCCGCTTTCCGCTACGCTCCGCACGCAGCCTATAAACACAATTCCTCTTGTTTGGCAGCCTGTCATCGATACTGACAGCTGGTGACAAGCTGCGAACACGGATACGCTGTTCCCAACACCACGAATCACCGATGTGTGCAGCTAAAAATGAACTAAAAATCGCGTCAAAATTTTCAGGTAGGTATCAACAACCGAACGACGGACGTATACCGAAATCCTGTTGATCACAGGGAAATGGAATGACTTCTAGCATTAACGGAACGGACACTCACACCTGTGCCGCGACGCGTCAGTCCAGCAAGATTGAGCTCATCCACAGAATGAAATCGTGTGATGGATATGTTACGACGAGCGAGCCATCTTTCGTACCGTTTGGTACCTACGTACTTTAGGGCCAGGATATTCGATGGCTGTTACCTATCGACTGTGTTTGTACCGCGTTAATCGCTTGAAGCCTTACTCGAACACTGTTTGGCCGCTGCACTACACTGGCCATGGTTCGTGAGTTGGTACGAATGATACGATGGGACTATCCTGAAAGGATGTGCATTGGATACAAAATATTTGACATGAATCGAATGCATTAAAGGGATGATTAAATTTACATTTACATGCACGCCTTACCCGACAATAGCACGTCAACGATAAATAACAGCCTCCATTGTGTTAATTATATTTTAAATTGTATTTTATTGGTAAATAATCACAATGAAAGAAAAACTAAAGATTTAAAGTACAGTTCAGAGTAATGTCATCGTGGTTGCATCTCGTTCGAAAGGCAGAATTCCCCACAAGACTACGAAATAAAAAAAGGCCCTAGTTCCCGAGAAACTTTCTTGTAGTTTCTGAAGCCAAGAATCAAGAAATCTGTCAAAAAGCGTACCTTTAGAAGAGGTTGCTGACTTTTCTGGAACAACAAGAAGTTGATAGCCTTCTCTTGCCCGATTTAGTAAACTGTCACTATGTATTTGACCAATCAGAGTGGTACAACGACAATGGCGTTACTGTGGGTGGAGTGAAATTCGGTCGATATCCCACAACTAAGGTTGATTAAGGAATAGTGATCAATTGCGAAGAACAAATACAAGAAGAAATATAGAACTATAGGGGTGGTGAGCCGTGCTCCAGGAGTAGTTGGAGCAATGGGATATAATAAGAAGCGTGAAAACAAATATTTATTTATTGTCGCCAATCAATATTGTAGGCCATTTGGAGATACACTTAATATTATCTAACGATCTAGCTTATTAAATTAATGTTAGGAATTATTACTGCGCAGAAAATTACCAAAGTATTGCTTAAGTTTTATTTTGGACATTGTGAAGTCAATATTGTTGCAATGTATATTGTAAACTGCCATCATTTGATTAATAGGTCCAAATTTTGCATAGTTCGTTCTATAATTGTTAATTGCAAATATTTGTCGTTGCCTCAAATGTTTTGTTGGCACATAAAAGTTCATATTTTTTTGAAACGATGGTTCTACATTTGATGAAGGGACGGTAGGGGAAAGAAATGAAAAATTTTTTGGTGAAGGAGGGGAAGAGCGGAAAGGAAGGGGGAGGGTATTGGTAGCTATGCTTGACAAGTAGTCATTTTGACTCCTACCTTTTGTCCAATACCAATACCCCCCCCCCCCCCCGCTTCCTTTCCGCTCTTTTCCTTTCATCAAACAATTTTTCATTTCTTTCCCCTACCGTCCCTTCATCAATTGTAGAACCATCGTTTCAAAAAAAATATTAATTTATATGTATGACCTCATTTCAAGGTCAAGACTAAAAACTTGAGATTAGACATAAAAGTACAATTTAGATAAGATTTCAGTTGAATCGATTTTATGCGAGACGATATTGTTTATAAAAGATGCCATTGCAAATTCTCGCCGTTCCTTTAATGTTTGAATATCAATAAGCATGCACCTATCTTTATAAGACGGTAACGGGAATTGAGTCCAACCTATCCTACGCAGTGCATACAATAAAAATTGTTTTTGTACTGACTCTATTCTTTCTTCATGTGTGATTGTAAATGGAGACCATACTATACTGCAATATTCTAATATTGATCTAACATATGCAATGTATAATGTTTTAATAGTGTAAGGGTCCTGAAAGTTATAGCAAAAATGTTTAATAAAACCTAACCCCTAAATCTCTAACTCTATCGCACTTTTTCACATTCTGGTCACCTAAGGAAAATGACACATCAGGTCTACTAAAAGAGATTAGATTACATTTTTGACATTTAGTTGCAGCTAACTTTTGTTACACCATGTGTGGAATAGCAATATCTCATTTTTAAAAGTTTTCATGTCTTCATCATTTTTTATTTCTATAACAAGTTTCATGTCATCGGCGTAAATCAATACTTTGAGCTTCTTAAGGATGAAGGATAAGTCGTTAACAAACAAAATAAAGAGTAGAGGTCCTAAATGAGAACCTTGAGGGACACCTGACTTGGCATTAATAGGGTTTGATTCCTAGGGTTTTCCTCTGAACCTTACAATTAGTTCTCGGTTGGTCAAATATGATTCAAGCCACTTGAGGAGTTTGGGTTGGATTCCCGTCTTTTGCAATTTATAAAGAAGCAAAGGTATGTCAACGCGATCAAATGCTTTACTAAAATCAGTGTACAAGGCTCCAACGTGGTTACCGTTATCCATTGCATCTAATGTATTCGAGTAGATTTGTAGTAGCCGAGCGGCCTTTATAAAAACCATGTTGCGCTGGTGTTATTCTATTTTTAATATGATCAAACATTTAAACATTGCCTCGAAAAGTTTCGGGATGCAAGATATAAGTGCTATACCACGATAGCTGCGGATGTCTGCTTTTTTACCAGTCTTGAAAATAGGCACCAGAAAAGATTTTTTCCATTCTAGTGGAAAAACTCCGGATTCCAAGGACATATTGAAAAGCCAATATAATGGAGCAGCTAGTTCTGTAGCTAAAGTTTTCAAAAAAACTGGAGGAATTCCATCGGGTCCCGATCCTTTCGCTATATCTAAATGATTTAATGCATTTGAGATATCGTTCACATTGATTCGATTAACGCTTATGTCATTTAGAAATTCAGGAAAGTAATCAAAGTATTCAAGATCACGTTCTGCCTCTGGGTACGTTGTGCACACTTCTTGAAAAAAGTTAGCGAATAAGTTGCATATACCTGCTGTATCAGTACACTCATTACTGTCAAGGCACATTTTTGATGGGAAATTATCTGATTTTAATTTAGTCCTCACATAATTGTGGAAATTTTTTGGGCAAGATTTAATTTCATATTCCGTCTTAAGATTGTACTCCTTAAATGCGGTATTTATAGCCAGATTAAGCTGATTGCATACACTCGAGTCTTTTTTTACACGGTTTGTTTTTTTCGATTACTCAAAAACGGTGCAATTTAGGGACCATTTACAAAATACGTGACGAATGTCGGGCCTCTCCCAAACGTATTGAGAAATAAATGAATGGTCCCTAAATAACCCCGTTCTCACTATTCGAAAAAACAAACCGTGTAAAAAAAGTACTTGAGTGTATATTTAAATAATTTTCCAAATTATCTGCAGTTTCGTGATCTTTGAAAATTTTGTGTGCCTTTTGCTTACGAATTTTTAATTTTTTAATTTGCCTGTTGAACCATACTGGATCTTTGGTGAAAACTTGGCGTCTGCGTTTTTTAACTGGTACTTCTTCCATAATTATTTTAAACAATAGGTTGTAGAATGTTTTGATGGCACTTTCGACGTTTTCGACATTCAGTAAAATATTTTGCCAATCAATAACGTTTAATTTATCTCTAATGCTACCATAATTAGCTACTTGATAGTCAAAAAATTCCTCATACTCACAATCAAACGGCCTCTCATTACCATGTACAAATACAGAATATTCGATTGCCGTGTGGAATGTTTCATTTCTCCATAGAGACGCAAGTGATTCGCATACACAGAATTCTTCGCTAGTGTTTGTCAACAGAAAGTCTAGGTAACAATTTTGTTTGTTTTTGACGTGATTGATTTGATTAAGCCCTAAACTTGCGATTTTGTCATATATGAAATGTAGCGTTTCGTTTTCTCCAACTACTGGTAGCAAAATGCTTTCGTTTTCCATGTCCGGAATAAAGTCAGCATTGCGTTAATTAAAATCACCAAATATATGCACTTTCACTACAGGCGGTAAACAGGCTATAATTTCTTCGGCAATGGAGAAAAACTTATCATAAATATCTTTACGAGCATTGTTTGGAAAATATACATAAACAAATATATGAGTTTCGCCAGCTACTAGCAGTTTTGCCCAAACGTGTTCAATATCCTTAAATTTTCTTGTAGTGATTATTTCAGAATTAAGTTTTGTAGAGACGGCTATTAGGACTCCACCACCTGATTTGGGACGATTCAATAATGACGTCCACCAAATTTCTACTTTTTTAGACCCCTACTCCCCCCTCTGTCCGATTGTGTCACAAAACTCAACCTCCCCCCCCCCCCCCCCCCTCTGGACGTCACACAAACTCAAAATTAAAATGAAAAGCGTATTGATAGCAAAAAGTGGTTTATAAAAATAGCTTAACCTTTTAAGAGTTTGAGTATGATTAAAAAATATAGAAAATGCTGCTTTTTTACAGATTTTTTATAGAACTGCTGACTTGCTTGTATGTAATTTTTTTAGTTGAAATATTTTTATGGGAACGATTTATGAACTGCGAATAAGGACTCAACCATCTCTTGCAAATCGTCACAAATCAGTGAAAAAATGAAGCTTTGAAACAATAAAAAAGAAGAAAACAAAAAGTATTCTACTAAGACGCTCAAATAAACATTAGTTAATTTGAATGAAGCTTTGGTTTCAATTAAAGTAGCACCGCTTTGCTTCAAAACAAGGTTCAATTTGCGTCGGCGAAGCAGGTTTCATTACATCGTGACAATAGCTTTTAGAGTTCATTGTACTTTTCTTTCAAATATTTAGTAAAAGGCTAGAAATTTTGATTGCAAACGAACTGAAATTGAGCAACTTATATTCTTTAACGTAATGCGTGATCTATCTAGTTAACATTGACAAATTGTTCCTGACTTTAAAGCGCCGTCTACTGGAACAATTACCAGCTTCAATTGAAGCTTGCTTGAAAGATTCTGTTCAACAAATGAAACAAGTCGCTTCTTGAGTGAAGCAAAGGTAGGATCAGTTTCATTTATGTGTTTCGACTATGTCGGGCCCTGCTGCGATCTTCTGAAGTAAGATAAGTTTGAAAATCGAAATAAATCGTAAATTTTTGCAGCCTATTGATGAAAATAAACTTTTCTTCAAAGGATGTCACATTTGCCTAGACCCTCTCTCCCCCTTTGTCACAACCTGTCACAAAATTGACACCCCCCTCCCCCCCATAAACAATGGACGTCATTATTGAATGGTCCCTTTTTTTCTGACATTTGATAATCTCGATCGTCTCTATAAACGTTGTAATTGTTGCCAAAGACCTCTTCACTGATTACACTCTCATCCCAACTGGTTTAATTACCTAGAATCACAGTATAAGAGGAACTTAAAATTTTGTTTTGGATTTCGTTAATTTTGGCAGCGCTTCTCATGCGGTTAAAATTTTGACAATACACTCGCTTTTTACGCGAAGGATATGTCCCGCGTAAATCGAAACCGCGTAAAAAACTGCGTAAATTCAAAAAACCGCGTAAATTCCGAAAATCGCGTAAAAAAACCAAAATTTCGCGAAAAAAAAACTTTGTGGATTTCAACACTACGCGAAAAAATAGACGTTTTGAGCACATCCGCGTAAATTCCGAAAACCGCGTAAAAAAAACCACGTAAATTCCGAAAGCCGCGTAAAAAAAACTAAAATTTCGCGTAAAAAAAACTTTGTGGATTTCAACACTACGCGAAAAAATAGACGTTTTGAGCACATCCGCGTAACCGCGTTAATCAAATCCGCGATCAAATGCTTTACTAAAATCAGTGTACAAAGCTTCAACCTGGTTACCGTTATCCATTGCATCTAGAGAATAACTAATGAATTCGAGTAGATTTGTAGTAGCCGAGCGGCCTTTATAAAAACCATGCTGTGCTGGTGTTATTCTATTTTTAATTTGGTCAAACATTTTAACATTTACTATTGCCTCAAAAAGTTTCGGGATGCAAGATATAAGTGCTATACCACGATAGTTGCGGATGTCAGCTTTTTTACCCGTCTTGAAAATAGGCACCAAAAAAGATTTTTTCCATACTAGAGGAAAAACTCCGGACTCCAATGACATATTGAAAAGCCAATATAATGGAGCAGTTAGTTCTGTAGCTAAAGTTTTCAAAAAAACTGGAGGAATTCCATCGGGTCCGGATCCTTTCGCTATACCTAAATGATTTAATCCGAAAACCGCGTAAAAAAACCGCGTAAAAAATAACCGCGTAAATTCCGAAAACCGCGTAAAAATAGTCGCTTAAAAAACCGCGTAAAAAGCGACTTCAGTGTAAATCAAAAGCGAAAGAAAAAAGTTGGACCAACTTTGTAGAAGGGATAAAAACAAACGCGTCAGTAACTGATATCTGGGCTAGAGTAGGAGCGTTGCAAGGACAGTATAGGTTACCAAAATTCCACATAAGAGTTAATGATTCAACTACAGATGATCCTCTTGTGGTAGCTGAAACACTGGCTGACTATTACATGAGTGTTTCCAGTATAACTTCCACAAATTTAGATAAATCAACCTCAGAGAATAGCACTTGTCAAATAGAAAACGAAGTAGAATCGACAGACCCTACTGAGTACAAGAAAGATTTCACCATTCGTGAGTTGGCTTGAGCGTTAGGAAAATGCGCTAGTAAAGGAACTGGCCTTGATGGAATTGCTTATCCACTTCTCAAAAACTTGCCTTTTCAGGACAAACTTACTTTATTGCAGTATCTGTACAGTATCTGGAAATCAGGGAAAATTTCTCAAAATTGGAAGCTTGCTGTGGTAATACCTATTCCCAAAACGTCAAGGAAGGCGGGTCGATTTTAAAGTTTCTGTTCCAAAAGGCCAATTATTGTATGCAATAATCGCCGTCACCGAGGAGCCATTCCAGCTATTAAATTGGATAATACAACCATTCCCACAGTGAAACAGATGAAATTACTGGGAGTATATCTGGATCACAGGCTAACATTCCTAAAGCATGCTGGAGTCAGAAAATCCGCGGCGTCCGGAACTTTAAACGTAGGGTATTGTAGTTATCGTCGGGCCATCACGATTTTACAGTTTTAGTAACTCATGATATCTATGATACAACCATTGTAAAACTTCTTACTGTGATAGCTAACTTTTCACAATATTGTGAGTTTCAATCGTGTATTCAAAGCACCCATACTGAATTCAGTGACTAAATCTTACAAAAAAAGTTTTCCAGGTGCAATGAACTTTACTTCAAGAAATGATTCATGAAATGCAATTATCGAGATAAATTTTGAAAATGTATGAAGTGTGTTGTGCACGACGACACTCCCCTACTAAAAATGATAGCTGGAAAAGTTCGCGGTTCTCGAGAAATACTAATCAGACTAGTACACAGTTTAATTGTACCTCGTCTGTTGTATTGATTTACAATAGCCAGTAGGAGAAAGGAGAAAGTATTACCTGTAATCAGTCCGGTTTATAACAAAGCGATGCGTATAGCATCAGGTGCATTTCCGACAAGCCCCATCAAAGCGATTATGTGTGAAGGCGGGCAACTTCCCCTCGAATACCTTGCTAGTCTATTTAAAGCTAAAACGGCGATGCGTTTTATGGAAATGAGTAGAATTTCTGCAGAACTTGCTTTTATAAAGAGGGTCAACCGATCATTTTACGACGATGGAACAATCAAGCTGTGAAGGTCGATTGGACTATTCAGCATATAGTTAAAGCAGGTGATAGCTCTGCCAAAGCATTGGCTGCATATAGAATGACTATTAACCTTCCGTTACTCACGCCAACTTTTGTAACACGGATACTCGCACGTTGTATTTTGTACAACACTTTTTATCTCGGAATATTTCGGAATCGTGGCTATATAGAACACTACTGTCTTCAGCAAAGTTAATCAGTAGGTCAATACCTTTCCTTTGGGGGATAATATTTTATAAGTTTGTCACCAGACGGCGCTCAAATGCGCTGTAAATTGTACATCCTACAATTGCAGCCATATACAGGTTGTTGCATTAGGAAAGATCATTTTATCATTCCTAAACGATGTAATATTCTATTGAATAGATTTTTTTCTAGTACCGTCAAACGGGGTAACTTGCAACAGCGGGGTAACATGCAACAACGCTATAACGATCCAATTTACTGTACTTTTTGATCTGTACTTCAATTTTTAATCTATATTAGTCACTGAATCTTGTTGTTAACAGTTCATAGAAGCCATAGATACTGTTAAGTTGATTTTCTGCTGTTTTGGTGATTTTTAAAAAAATCCACAAGATGGTGTCAAATTCATCGTCAATTTTTCGTCAGTAAAACGTTTGTGTCGCCCACAGGCACTTCAAATAAAAAAAGCCTAACATACATTTTTTATAGCAAAATGAACAATAAGAAAACAAAACAGTCGATTTATGATGACTAGTTTTGTTTATCTTACTTGTTACCACATTATTCGTAAAACAAGTACATAAACGGGGTAACTTGCAACAGCTGGTAGATATAAAAAGCTGTGTTCCGTTAGCTTCAAGAGGCAAGTTATCATTTAATTTTGCATCAAACAGTACTAAAGCACACCTGAAGAGTATAAGATACTTTCGGTAAGTCGGAAATGTGCCAGTTTTTCTCTGGATATACTGAAAATGGCCATAGAAGAGGCCGAAAAGAAAATAACCTCACTGAGAGAATCGACCAGCAATATGACTGTGTCTAATTACGATCACTCGTAACGTAATGAACATTCATATATTACATAACCAAGATATCGATGATTTTTACTCTCCCGCTCTTACCACAATAGATCAAAATAATGGTCGCAGTGGTCAAATCTTCCGACAAAAAAAAAACTCTCCCGCTCCACTTCATGACCGCGATTTTGCATAGTGGATATACAACGTGTAATGCGTTATTACACAACTCCCGGTTCCCTACGTGCGTTACGTAATATGTGAATGGTCCTTAAAGAAGACAGCTCTATAGGATCCAGACAAGTAATATCAACTGCATGAATAATATAAAAAGTTATTTCCGTAATTTCCGCTACGGGGTTCATAATTTTTTTTCACAAACGAGACATAGGACATTTATGCGTATATTCATAGCAAAAGCATTAACAATCGCAAGTCGGATTACCATTTGCATATTCAAGTCAAAAGAAACTCATACAAATCTTTAAATTCGTTCAATTTCCAAAAAATATTGCTTGTTGCAAGTCACTCCGTTTAAGGGGTTATCAGTAACAAATTAGTTGAAAAATTCTACAACAGCCAATATTGATCGCATATTTTTTCTCAATATGTGGAATTGTTCTATACTAGACCTAATAATTTTGTATTAATTAAATGTTCTCAAATATAGTACAGATAAGTTTTCACTTGCACTCATAGTTGAGAACTGTTGCAAGTTACCCCGTTTGACGGTAGTTATCATATTATCTTAAATATTTTACACATAATTTACACAACATATAATTTCTGCTGTTGGCAGCTTATAAAGTAGGACTGATGGGGTGTTTTGATTCGCTTGGGCAGGAATGTTTAGAAAGTTTTTTGCACAGTAATAATACATAGTGATTATTTAATAGTGAAAATTTAAAACTTCCGTTCATCTGCCGACGCCGAGCGTTTTTGGTCCACTAAAACATTTTCTGAAAGCAAGACCTTGCGAATAAATAGATTCCGTAGATACAACACATTCAGAAAGCTGACCCATACACTAGCGCCGTGCAGTAACGAAATTGCGAACTTTTGTACACCTTCGGAATGATCATTAACTACTGAATAATTTTGCTGCATACAGAAACTATTTTCCCTTAAGGGGAAACCGAAAGTGGCTCAAAGATGGCTGGATAAATGGCTACCATTCGAAGCATGTATTGTTTTGCGCCTTAAAAATGCATCTGTAGTGGCAGAGCACGCTTTTGCCACGTAATCAGTGCTTCCAGCGCTGTTATAATTTCCTAAAACTTGTAATTCAATTTATCGATCTGCTATGTATCAATAAATGCTCAGCAAAACATAATTGCTCATGGAAAATAAATTTAATTGAACATATCGATCATTACGTGTTCATAAAAGCGACCAATGTATAATTTGGAATTAGTTAATAGATATTTGGTTACGCACATATTTCGTTGAACTAGCGATTTCCGAAAAAGCAGCAACACAGTATCAAACTTTCGCCACATCAATGAGCTTTTAAAGAGCTTTCAACTTTCGCCGCATCGATGAGCTTAGAGTGAAGTAAACAAACAAAACGCAAACGCAGGAATCAAAAACGCAATCCGATGCAAGCGGATTAATTAAACATCCTAGTGATCCTACGCATTATTCAGTTGCTGATGTTAATTTTGATTGAATCGGAATGCCTTGATAAAGAAAACAAACCCTTTTTCGGGAGGTTTGTAGTCAGTGCGGTTGGCTGCGGATCAGCTGTTTATGTTTGCAAGCTCCGTTATTTGACATATATTACCAATACTAATGCAATATTCAAATAAACGTTTAGGTTTTTAACGAACACATGAGATGTACAGTACAGTGTTTGTCGAACTAACACAATAACGTTAGCCACTTTCGGTTCCGCCTTAAGAAGAAACGAGAGACCATTTCCGGTACTCCTCACACGTCGCTTGCATCGTTTCTGCGATTTCGGTTCATGCTGATCTATTTTTCTGAATATTTAAAGCATTAATGTATTGCATAATTATGTCCTTTTGTTAATAATAAGTTTATTGAAGAATACACATTGGTTTGATATCGATCTGTTACTTTGAAACAAAATGGCATCCAAAAATCTAGAAGTGTTGTACAAAATACAACAGCGCGAGTAACGGAAGGTTAATAACAAGTACTACAAAATGTACACTGATGGCTCCAAAAAAGGATTGGTGGGTTTTGGCGTTTATTCAGAGTCTATGGAAATTTGTGGGAGAATCAACGATGAATGTTCGGTTTTATCGGCAGAGGTAATGGCCATGTGCACTGCCATTCGTCATGCACCAGACCACATGAAAACTGTAATTTTTTCCGACAGTGCAAGCAGTCTTAGATCAATAGAAACTGGTTCTTCGAAAAACCCTTGGATTCAAGCATGTGAAAATGCGGCCTTTAGTAAGGATGTTGTTTTAGTTTGAATTCCAGGTCATGCAGGGATCCCTGGTAATGAAGCAGCCGACTCATTAGCAAACGATGGTAGACTCTCAGACATGGTGTACGAAAAAATGCCTAGATTTGATGCTAGTAGATATATTAAATGTAAAATTTGGAAAGCTTGGCAATGGGAATGGAGTTTATGTAACCCGGGAACTCAGTTGAATATAATTAAAGAAAAAGTAGTTAAGTGGAAGGACCGGCTTGATCAATATGAACAACGTGTACTTACTAGAACTAGAATAGGGCACACTCGGTTAACACATAGTTGAATATGAATATGAATATATGGTACTACCACCTGCCTTAGCAGAACATCCGTTCATAGCAATGAGCCTATCATGTCAAAAAGAGTTGAACATATTCAACGATTGGTCATGCTTCCCAACTCTTGTATGAAGGGCTAAAAGGGAATTGGTCGATAAGTAACATCACTTACACGTACCAGGGATTTAGAGAATCTCCTTCCAAGGGCTAAGTCACCTGAGTCAAACGTTGAATAAACTGTCTTAATGCAGAATGACTCTAGCAGGTGGGGAGAAGAGCTCGCTCATTATCCACGATGTGTTGTTAATCGGGCCGAGATTAACCCTAGAAAGTTGACTGTTTCACTCTCCCTAGGCCCACCGCTTCAAACAAGTGCGATGGTCCCTCCCTCTTGCCGTTTCTAGTTTATTTATGAAATGTGGTATATATGGGTAAAAATAGAACAATCTCACCAGCAGCCCTTCGAATGGAATAGAGTTGCGTCCTTTTAGTTTCCATAAGTGCTTCTAATAATTAATTTAATTTTTCTTCTGGTATCCAATATCCATGTGCAGTATTAACACTCGTATTGGCCAAAGTTTTCACTATAAAGCAGTAAATGCTTCATAAGCTAAAACGAACAAAATAAGTAAAATAACTTATATTATGCTTACCAGATCGTGTGGCTCCACTGTCTGCCCAAAACCTCGATTATGAGATCAGGCAGCCGGGAACCACACAGTATCGCACCTCCTAGCTTGGCTACTCCATAGAGCATTACCGGGTATGGCCACGTGGAGGCGCTAGGTAGGGGCTTGGGATAGCTAGAGCTATATTGGACGCTCCTCATTTGCCTTCCCCATTTCATACCCGGCACACTCGGTTAACACATAGTTATCTAATAACTCCGTATCAAGATGCACCCCTTTGTTCTCGTTGCAATATTAATTTGACAATTTCTCACATTTTGCTAGACTGTTAGCAATTTGAAAAGCCTAGGAAAAAATACTACAAAAATGAACTACTTTTAGAAATACTCAAAAATGACAAAGAGGAGGAAGACAGGTTAATTAAATTTATAAATAAGATAGGATTAATCAATATTTTGTAACTACTGTAAAATGCGTACAATATCAAAGACGCGAATGACCACAATAGGTTAAAGCGTCTCTATTAAAAAAAAATTCGCAATGTCAAAACCTCTCGTTTCATACTAAAATAAGGCTTATACAAATTTGAAAAAAAGTTTATGTCCTAGTCTCAAAATGTTGTTGAAGGGGGGGGGGGGGGGGCAAGAAAAAAATAATAACATTTAACCTTCAATAACCAAACAAAAGAGCAGAAACCAGCGTTTATTTTTCCATATTATTAAAATTTTAATACAAATATTTTGTACAGTACTTAAATTTTAGTTCAAGCCTTTCAAACATGTTTTAAGAAAACAAATCTCTGAAGCTATTCACGTTTCTTGGTCAACCTTTTAGTCATGAATATCAGGCCTCTCCTCAGCTGATGCTTCTCCTCCAACAATAAAGTGTTTACCTTTGTATATTAAGTATGCACACCGTTTCGAAAATTTCAAGTTTCGAACAGTTCAGTGACATCCTGTATGCTGCATGCATCCAATGAATGGTAAAAATTGTATCGTTGAGCTTTACGTCCCCAACCTCCAAAATTAGGGTAGTTACTTGGACATTACGGAGTAAAACGACCAATTTTGAACCCCGAAAACCCGAAAAATTGTGTTTCTATTTTCATCTTATCTAATACCTTTGACGGAAACAATAATCCCACTGCAATTCAAAGATCGGAATATCTCCGTCAAAAGCGGTATTAAATTTCACTTATATTTTGTTTAATTGATTGTTGCATCCATCTAATTCGGTTCTTTTAAAATAAGGTAAATTAAAATGGAATCAAGCCGAAAGTCTGATTGCAAGCACCCCAATTTTCGACGTCGGGAACTTAAAGATTAAGTGCAATAGTTGTCTGTGACTTGCAGCAGAATCAGAAAACTTAATTGGTGAAAGAAAATTGATCGAAACTAACGAGATAATTACTATAATTTTGCACATATTGGATAATTTAGGGATGTAAACTCATTGAACTGTGAAAAAATCTGCTTGTCACTAAAAAAGGCAACAGACTAATATGACACTTTATTTTTTTGCCCCTTCACATTTCGAAAATTTTTAAAGAGGGGGGGGGGGGTGACATAAACTTTTTTTCAAATTTGTATAAGCCTAATTGAAACTAGATAAATTATCTTAGTTAAATTCATTATAAATTGTTAATTTTGATGCGTTGTACACGATTGCTCATAACTTTCAAATTAAACGTCAAATGAAAAAACAAATCAATAGTGATCTATCCGGCTATATTATCTTTTAAATGAGACTAATAGCGCATAAATCGGTTGAGCCATCTCTGAGAAACAGGCGTTCATTTGTACCTAGTCAAAACAGGTTTTTTAAGGCTAACTTTTAACTTGTCCGTTTTCAATAAAACTTAGCAAAATGTTTAGTAATAGTAAGAGCTTTCGTTTGATACTAAGATCGTTAAAATTGGTTACGTGGTTTCGGAGAGAACCGTGTCACGTAGTTTTCACATTTTCGCTTATAACTTTAAAACGAAAAGTCAGACCACGAAACAATTTAATAGTGATATACTAGGCAATAATACCTTTCGAACAAAAGCAATCAAAAGCAATAGCGGTCGAATCGGTTTAGCCATCTCCGAGTAACAGGCGATAGAAAATTCAGAGCGCACACACATACGCACATACATACACACACAGACATTGCTCAGTTTGTCGAACCCTATCGATTGGTATATGGGTCATTCCATCTCAAACGTACACAAGGTTTGGATTCGACCATCAGCGATTTCAACCAAAGTTGGCATAATTGTTCATTCCGACCCCACAACCAATTTCCCAAAATATTATGCCGATTGATTAATCCCCCTAGCAGTGGCGCTACTTCGTTTTTTACAGATTTTCAAAAAAAGTCATTTTTCGGGTTAAAATATCTCTGAAACAGTTTGATGTGAAAACATGCCAATATACTTTTTCTATGTATTTTTGGCCGCGCAATCGAATGATGTTATCAGTTTTTATCTAATTTGTCAACATCATACATTTTTTTGCAATTTAAAACGAAAAATGCGAATATCTCAAAACACCCCCAATTTTATTTTCACATAAATATAGAAAAAACTAGAAAATACAATATTGGTAGTTTGGGAGATATGGCGTTTTGAATATCTGAGGCAAGCCTAATTCTATCTGAATTGTTAGCAAAAGTATGTTTAACCTTCCGCTACTCGCGCTGTACGGGGGCTTCAAATGGTGAGTTGACAACCTGGAAGGAGCGTCAAACACAGCTCTGGTCCTCACAAGCTCCCGCCTCACGCCTCCACGAGTCATACGATACCAAATGCGGCGTAGCCTGGGCAATGTTGTCAATCTGACAATAGCGAAGTGAGGAGGTGTGACGCGAATACTGGCGCGGTAACCATAGCATGGCGGTAGAGGAAATGCTTCGTCAAACACGAGCGTCTGTTTACCAAGAAGGTGCGGCTCAAACAGCGTTTGTTCTCCATGTTAGGGGCGGCTGATTATTTTACTCGTCCTTATGCCAGCAGGGACTCTAACCAGTGCTGTGCACGATGATCCTCCGGCGAGACAGGGGGTTAGGGGCAGGCCCAACAAGCCGCCCTGGAAAACAAAAAGTTACCAACAACGAAGAAGAAAATAGGGATCGGAACAATCGGCGTCGACCTACGCGACGAAATAAGGACTACGATTGGAAACTCGGGACATGGAATTGCAAATCGCTCGGCTTCCCGGGTTGCGATAGGATAATATATGATGAACTACATCCCCAAAACTTCGGAGTCGTAGCACTACAGGAACTTTGCTGGACAGAACAGAAGGTATGGAAAAGCGGGCATCGAGCGGCTACTTTCTACCAGAGCTGTGGCACCACCAACGAGCTGGGAACCGGCTTTATAGTACTGGGAAATATGCGCCAGCGTGTGATTGGTTGGTAACCGACCAACGCAAGGATGTGCAAGTTGAGGATTAAGGGCCGTTTCTTCAATTACAGTATCATCAATGTGCATTGCCCACACGAAGGGAGACCCGATGATGAGAAGGTGGCGTTCTACGCGCAGCTGGAGCAGGTCTATGATGGCTGTCCGCGACGGGACGTGAAAATCGTTATCGGTGACATGAACGCGCAGGTAGGACGGGAAGCTATATATAGACCGGTAATCGGGCCAAACAGCCTGCATGCCGCAACGAACGACAACGGCCAACGATGCGTAAATTTTGCAGCTTCCCGCGGTATGGTAGTCCGAAGTACCTTCTTCCCCCGCAAAGATATCCACAAGGTTACCTGGAGATCACCAGACCAACGAATAGAAAACCAAATTGACCATATTCTAATCGACGGTAAATTCTTCTCTGATGTTATAAACGTTCGCAGCTACCGCAGTGCGAATTTAGATTCGGATCATTTCCTAGTTGCAGTCTGCATGCGCTCAAAACTCTCGACGGTGCATAACACGCGTCGAAGTCGTACGCCGCGACCTAACATCGAGCAGCTACGAGTCACCGGAGTTGCCCAGGAATACGCGCGGCAGCTGGAAGCAGCGCTACCAACGGAAGAGCAACTTGGCGCAGCAACTCTTGAAGATGGTTGGAAAGGCATTAAGACCGCCATCGGTAGCACTGCTCTAGCGGTACTAGGTACAATGAATCCGAACCGAAGAAACGATTGGTTCGACGGCGAATGCGAGCAATTAGTGCAGGAGAAGAATGCAGCACGTGCGAGGATGCTGCAACACCGTACGAGGGCGAATGTGGATCGATATAAACAAGCACGGAACAGGCAAAACTCGGTCTTCCGGAGGAAAAAGCGCCAACAGGAAGATCGGGATCGCGAGGCGATGCAAGAACTGTACCGTGCTAACGTAGAACCTCCGCTACGAGAAGTTAAACCGCTCGCGCAAAGGCCATGTGCCGCAGGCCGATATGTGTCGAGACTCAGACGGTAATCTTCTCATGAACGAACGTGAGGTGATCGAGAGATGGAAGCAGTATTATGACGAGCACCTTAACAGCGATGTAGCTGAACATGGAGGTGATGATATGGCAATAGATCTTGGAGCACGTGCAGAAGACGACAGAATACCAGCCCCTGACCTCCAGGAGGTAGCGGAAGAGATCGGTCGGCTGAAGAACAATAAAGCGGCTGGGGCTGATCAGCTACCCGGCGAGCTGCTGAAATACGGTGGTGACGCACTGGCTAAAGCGCTGCACTGGGTCATTGTCAAGATTTGGGAGGATGAGCTACTACCGGAGGAGTGGACGGAAGGCATCGTGTGTCCGATCTACAAAAAGGGCGACAAGTTGGATTGTTGCAATTACCGCGCAATCACACTGTTGAACGCCGCCTACAAGGTACTCTCCCAACTTTTATGTCGTCGACTATCACCATTTGCAAAGGAGTTCGTGGGGCAATATCAAGCGGGATTCATGGGTGCCCGTGCCACCACGGACCAGATTTTCGCGCTTCGGCAAGTGTTGCAGAAATGTCGCGAATACAACGTGCCCACGCATCATTTATTCATCGACTTCAAATCGGCGTACGACACGATCGATCGAGATCAGCTATGGCAGATTATGCACCACTACGGATTTCCGGATAAACTAACGCGATTGGTCAAGGCGACGATGGATCGAGTAATGTGTGTTGTTCGCGTATCAGGGGCAGTCTCGAGTCCCTTTGGATCTCGAAGAGGGTTACGGCAAGGTGATGGGCTTTCATGTTTGCTGCTTAACATCGCTTTGGATGGTGTGATAAGAAGAGCGGGTATAGACACGAGTGGCACGATATTCACGAAGTCCGTCCAGCTTCTTGGTTTCGCTGACGACGTTGACATCATTACACGTACCTTTGAGAGGATGGCGGAAACGTACATCGGACTGAAAGCTGAAGCCAAACGGATTGGACTTGTCATTAATGTATCGAAAACAAAATACATGAAAGGAAGAGGTTCTAAAGAAGTGAATGCTGACCTCCCTCCCCGGATTCATTTAGACGGTGATGAAATCGAGGTGGTAGAAGAGTTCGTGTATCTGGGCTCACTAGTTACCGCAGACAACGACACCAGCAGAGAAATACAAAGACGCATTATGGCAGGAAATCGTGCCTACTTTGGACTCCGTAGGACGCTGCGATCGAACAAAATTCGCCACCGCACGAAGCTAACAATCTACAAGACGCTGATTAGACCGGTAGTCCTTTACGGCCATGAGACATGGACTATGCTCGTGGAGGACCAACGCGCCCTTAGTGTTTTCGAACGGAAGGTGTTGCGCACCATCTACGGCGGAGTGCAGATGGAAGACGGAACGTGGAGGAGGCGAATGAACCATGAATTGCATCAGCTGCTTAGGGAACCACCCATCGCTGCCACCGCAAAAATCGGTCGCCTGCGATGGGCTGGGCATGTCGTGAGGATGTCGAACGACTGCCCGGTTAAAAAAGTTCTCAATAACGATCCGACTGGAACGAGACGGCGGGGCGCGCAGCGAGCAAGATGGATCGATCAAGTGGAAGGCGACCTGCGGACCCTACGTAGACTACGTGGCTGGCGAATTGCGGCCATGGACCGAGTGGAATGGAGACGACTTCTTCGAACAGCAGAGGAAACTACGGCCTGGAGCTGATTAAGTAAGTAAGTACTCGCGCTGTTGTATTTTGTACAACACTTGTAGATTTTTGGATGCCATTTTGTTTCAAAGTAACAGATCGATATCAATCCAATGTGTATTCTTCAATAAACTTATTATTAACCAAATGACATATTTATGCAATACATTAATGCTTTAAATATTCAGAAAAATATATCAGCATAAACCGAAATCGCAGAAATAATGCAAGCGACGTGTGAGGAGCAGGGCTTCGACCGATCCTTTTTTACCTTTGTTATACTATAACAAAGGTTTAGGAATTGGTCGAAAAACACGAAATTGATCCGAGGCCCGGAGGGCCGAACCACATATACCAATCGACAGGGTTCGACGAACTGAGCAATGTCTGTGTGTGTGTGTGTGTATGTGTGTATGTATGTGCGGGGCGCAACTTTTCTATCGCCTGTTTCTCGGAGATGGCTGAACCGATTTGTTCGCTATTACTTTTGTTTGAAAGGTATTATTGCTTAGTATATCACTATTGAATTGCTTCGAGGTCCGACATTTCGTTTAAAAGTTATAAGTAAAAAAGTGAAAATTACGTGACACGATTTTCTCCGGAACAAAATGACCGATTTCAACGATCTTGGTATCGTATGAAATCTCTTGTTAACGCTAAATTTTTCGGGTAAATTTTATTGAAAACAAACAAGTAGTTTAAAAGTTATGCTTAAAAAACCTGTTTTGACAAGGTAATAATTATCGCCTGTTTCTTAGAGATGGCTAAACCGACTTAGGCGCTATTAGTCTCATTTGAAAGGTAACATAGCCTAATAGATCACTATTGATTTGTTTTTTGATTGGATGTTTAATTTGAAAGTTATGGGCAATTGAATACAACACATTAAAATTTATAATAATTTATAACCATTTCATCTAAGATGATTTATCTAGTTTGAATTATTTTGACATCAAATTAGAGATTTTCGTGCTGCAAATATATTTGCAAAATTTCAGTAGAATTGGTTTTGCCGATCAAAAGATATTAACCCTCCAACACTCGCGCCAACTTTTGTAATACGGTTACTCGCGCGCACAATGGCCCAAAGCCAAAAAGACATGCGCACTAGAGTTTTGACTGGGAAAACTTGGTTTTAGGTTTATGGAACCTTTGGAAGAATTTCTTCAAATTGATAGTTCTATCGTCTGGTGCAATTTAAATTTTGATTAATCCCCAATGCAATGCAGTGCAATAAAAAAATTATTTTTCTTCAGTTTCAATATAACACATTGATGTATTCTGCAAAGTTTTAGAGTATATTATTACAAGAAATTTTGCTGAAGACAGTAACCCCCTATCTCTTCAGCGAAGCTAGAAAAATCTTATTTATTGTGTATGAATTAGTGAAATCAGTTTTTTATTTTAGCTCTTTTCGTAATTGTTGTATGACTCATGTATTACAAAGTTGCACAAATAGTAAAAATACACAACTTTGCTGAATATAGTATACCTCTATGTTTGCTTATTTAGGAACTGTAGAACTTTGATTATGAAATATACCCTAATTTTGACCCCGAATTACTCGACTAGCAACAGACGGATACATTTTAAACATTTTACATTATTGCTGATTGTTTTGATGCATGCAGACACCATTTTTCCATATGAAGAAACGAGAGAAAATTCCAGGCCAATTCCGGTACACCTCATATGCTGATTGCTTCATTTCTGTGATGTCAGTTTATGCTGATCAATTTTCCCAACAATTTAAAGTATTAATGCATTGAATAATTATGACATTTTGCTCATAACAAGTTTATTGAAGAATATACGTTAGTTACACAACGATTTGTAACTTTATAACAATATGGCGTTCAAAAATCTACACGTGTTATACAAATTACAACAGCGTAAGTAACCGAAGGTTAATAAAAATTGATGAAATTTATTCTAGAAAACTTTATTGGTGTGAATCAAATAGGCATTACAGGAAATTATGCATAGTTCAAAAATCTATAAACTAGACCTTTACTACGCAATGTATATGTTAAAGAATAATATTTGCTCTTACAACCTACTTTTACTTGCACTTAGTCAAATTATTAACAACTTACTTATCCTTATTACGCAATTTCATGAAAAAAGGATCTATCAAAATTTATAAGTGGTCATATTTTGTTCAAATTTTGTAAACGTATTCAATTTTCTAAATTTTTATGTAAACCAACGCACTACGCAACGTTAACCAATAGATGGATTATACTCCGAAGACGTGTCGGTTTCTATCTCAAATAGCAAGTAAGACCGTATAACAAAGGTTCCTTTCACCACTAGGTGGATTAAATCGAGTTTTTTTCTACCGCAGTCACACCCAGGCCTTCGACCGATCCTTCTTATTACCTTTGTTATACTATAACAAAGGTTTAAAAATTGGTCGAAAAACACGAAATTGATCCGAGGTCCGGAGGGCCAAGTCACATATACCAATCGATAGGGTTCGACGATTTGAGCAATGTCTGTGTGTGTGTGTATGTATGTAATGATTTTTTCTATCGCCTGTTTCTCAGAGATGGTTGAACCGAATCGTTCGCTATTACTTTTGTTTGAAAGGTATTATTGTTTAGTAGATCACTATTGAGTTGTTTCGTGATACGACGTTTTGTTTAAAAGTTATAAGCAAAAATGTGAAAAATACGTGACACGGGTTTCTCCGGAACTACATGACCGATTTCAACGATCTTAGTATCAAATGAAAGCCCTTATTAAAACTTAATTGTTCAGGAATTTTTAATTGAAAACAAACAAGCAGTTTAAAAGTAATGCTTAAAAACCCGATTTAATCCACCTAGTGGTGAAAGGAACCTTTGTTATACGGTCTTACTTGCTATTTGAGATAGAAATCGACACGTCTTCGGTTATCGTTGCGTGGTGCGTTGGTTTTCATTAAATTTTTGGAAATTTAATAAGTTTACAAAATTTGAACAAAATAGCAGCACCTATAAATTTTGATGGATCCTTTTTTCATGAAATTACTGAGTAAGGGTAAGCTGGTTGTTTCTAATTTGAGTAAGTGCAAGTAAAAGCAAGTTATAAGAGGAAATATTATTCTTTAACATATACATTGCGTAGTAAAAGTCTAGTTCATAGGTTTTTGAACTACGCATAAATTTCTGTAACGCCATTATTTTTGATTGACATCAATAAAGTTTTCTTGAATAAATTTCATCAATATCTATTAACCTTCGATTACTCACGCTGTTGCATTTTGTACAACACGTGTAGGTTTTTGAATGCCATATTGTTATAAAGATACAAATCTCTGCTTAACTAACGTATGTTCTTCAATTACCTTGTTATGAGCAAAATGTCATAATTATGCATTAATACTTTAAATTGTTGGGCAAATAGATCAGCATAAACTGACATCACAGAAACGAAGCAATCAGCATGTGAGTTGTACCGCGATTGGCCCTGGAAGTTTCTCTCGTTTCTTCATATGTAAAAATGGTGTCTGTATGCAGCAGCATAATTAGCAAATATAAAATGTTTAAAATGTATCTGTTGGTAGTCGAGTCATTCGGGGTCAACATTAAGGCTTTTTTTAATCAAAGTTCTACAGTACCTAAACAAACAAACATAGAGGTATACTATATTAATCAAAGTTGTGTATTTTTACTATTTATACAATTTTGTAATACATGAAAAAGGAATGCAACAATTACAAAAAGAGCTAAAATAGAAAAAACTGATCTTACAAATTCATATACAATGAATAAGATTTTTCTCTCTTCGCTTAATAGATAGAAGGTTACTGTATTCAACAAAATTTCTTGTAATAATATGTTCTAAAACTTTGCAGAACACATCAATGTGTTATATTGAAACTGAAGAAAACTAATTTTTTTATTTCACTTATAGGGGGATTAATCAAAATTTAAATTGCACCAGACGATAGAACTTTCAATTTCAAGAAATTCTTCCGAAGGTTCCATAAACCTAAAACCAAGTTTTCCCAGTCAAACAGTCAAAATTCTAATGCGCATGTCTTTTTGGCTTTGGACCATTGTGCGCACGAGTAACCGAATTACAAAAGTCGGCGCGAGTGTTGGAGGGTTAATATCTTTTGATCGGCAAAACCGATTCTTCTGAAATTTTGCAGATATATTTGTAGCATTAAAATCTCTAATTTGATGCCAAAATAATTCAAACTAGATAAATCATCTTAGATGAAATCGTTATAAATTATTGTAAATTTTAATGTGTTGTATTCAATTGATCATAACTCTCAAATTAAACGTCCAATCAAAAAACAAATCAATAGTGATCTATTAGGTTATGTTACCTGTCAAATGAGACTAATAGCGTCTAAATCGCTTTAGTCATTTCTAAGAAACAGGCGATAATTATTACCTTGTCAAAACAGGTTTTTTAAGCATAACTTTTAAACTGATTGTTTGTTTTCAATAAAATTTATCCGAAAAATTTAGTGTTAACAAGAGCTTTCATTCGATACCAAGATCGTTGAAATCGGTCATTTGGGTACGGAGAAAATCGTGTCACGTAATTTTTACTTTTTTACTTATAACTTTTAAACGAAATGTCGGACCTCGAAAGTGATATACTAGGCAATAATACCTTTCAAACAAAAGTAATAGCGAACAAATCGGTTCAGCCATCTCCGAGAAACAGGCGATAGAAAAGTTGCGCTCCGCACATACATACACACATACACACACACACACACAGACATTGCTCAGTTCGTCGAACCCTGTCGATTGGTATATGTGGCTCGGCCCTCCGGGCCTCGGATCAATTTCGTGTTTTTCGACCAATTCCTAAACCTTTGTTATAATATAACAAAGGTAAAAACCTGTTTTGACAAGGTAATAATTATCGCCCGTTTCTTAGAGATGACCAAACCGATTTATGCGCTATTAGTCTCATTTGAAAGATAATATATCCCAATAGATCACTATTGAATGATTTTTTGATTGGACGTTTAATTTGAAAGTTATGAGCAACCGTATACACCACACCAAAATTTACAATAATTTATAATGATTTTAACCAAGATAATTTACCTAATTTCAATTATTTTAATATCAAACGAGAGGTTTTGACACTACGAATATATATGCAAAATTTCATAAGAATTGGTTTTACCGGTCAAAAGATATTAACCCTCGAACACTCGCACTAACTTTTGTAACGCAGTTACTCGCGCGCGCAATAGCCCAACGCCAAAGAAAACGTGTGCACTAGAGTTTTGACTGAGAAAACTTGATTTTAGGTTTATCGAACCTTTGGAAGAGTTTCTTGAAATTGAAAGCTCTATCGTTTGGTGGAATTCAAATGTTGATTAATCCCCCTTAAAGTGGAATAAATAAAATATTTTTCTTCAGTGTCAATATAACACATTGATGCGTTCTGCAAAGTTATAGAGCATATTATTACAAGATATTTTGCTAAAGACAGTGAGCTTCTATCTCTGCAACGAAGATAGAAAAATCTTATTTATTGTATATGAATTTGTAAAATCAGTTTTTATATTTTTGCTCTTTTTGTAATTGTTGTATGACTTTTTCGTGTACTACAAAATTGTACAAATAGTAAAAATACACAACTTTGCTGAAAATAGTATACCTGTATGTTTGCTTGTTTAGGAACTGTAGAACTTTGATTATAAAGAATACCCTAATTTTGACTCCGAATTACTCGACTACCAGCAGACGGATACATTTTAAACATTTTACATTTTCTGATAGTTTTGCTGCATACATTTTCCCAACAATTTAAATTATTAATGCATTGAATAATTATGACATTTTGCGCACAATAAGTTTGTTTAAGAATATACGTTAGTTAAACAACGTTTTGTAACTTTATAACAATATGGCGTTGAAAAACCTACACGTGTTGTACAAAATACAACAGCGTGAGTAACCGAAGGTTAATAAAAATTGATGAAAATTATTCAAGAAAACTCTATTGATGTGATTCAAATAGAATGGCGTTACAGGAAACTATGCATAGTTCAAAAACCTAGAAACTAGACCTTTACTAGATAATGTATATGTTAAAGAATAAGATTTCCTCTTACAACTTACTTTTATTTGCACTTACTCCGGTTAATAACAACTTACTTATCCTTACTCAGCAATTTCATGAAAAAAGGATCTATCAAAATTTAAAAGTATTTGTTCAAATTTTGTAAACTTATTCAATTTTCAAAAATTTTATGTAAACCAACGCACTACGCAACGATAACCAATAGATGAATTATGTTCCGAAGACGTGTCGATTTCTATCTCAAATAGCAAGTAAGACCGTATAACAAAGGTTCCTTTCACCACTAGGTGGATTAAATCGGGTTTTTTCTACCGCAGTCACACCAACGCGCATTCAAGTTCACACCGTCCGTTTAGAGGTGGAATACGAACGCTATGCATAACACAACGAACGCGTTCTAAAACTTTTTGACATTTTCGTTTCGATCAAGTTGCCTTTACCGTTTGGAGCAGCGAATGACTGCAAAACAGTCAAATGACTGGCAATCACCACGCTAACGAAAACCAACCGCACAATCGTATGATTCAATACTACAAAAAACAACCACTACATGTGCATGGAAGAAGTCGGTCGGACTCCGTCCAACGCAAACGAATATTTTGCTTGCGTCAGACTGACGTCCGGGTGACAAACTATTACTGTGAGCAGCCGATTTGGACACAAAAAGAGAAACGAAAAAATACGTCACCGTATGCTTCCAGTCAGTTTGCAGTTTATATTCTCAAAGCGCTAAGCAAAACGGGAGATCGACTGTTTGCTATTGCTGAGATGCCGCATGAATTTTAAGACGGCAGCAGCGCAAGCGGCGGATTGACTGGATTCAAAAAAACAGTCAAATGATCGTTCAAAAAGCGGAGTTTGAATGCGGAAAGTTCGCATTCACGGCAGTCACATTCAACTTGCGATCCCTTTTCAAGCCCTGGTCACACCAACGCGCATTCAAGTTCACATCGTCCGTTTAGAGGTGGAATACGAACACTATGCATAACACAACTGGCAGTTTGCTCAGTCAAACGCCGATGGCACGCAGCAGAACGAATGTATCCTAGAGCTTTTTGACATTTTCGTTTCGATCAAGTTGCCTTTACCGTTTGGAGCAGCAAATGACTGCAAAACAGTCAAATGACTGGCAATCACCACGCTAACGAAAAGCAACCGCACAATCGTATGATTCAATACTACAAAAAACAACCACTACATGTGCATGGAAGAAGTCGGTTGGACTCCGTCCAACACAAACGAATATTTTGCTTGCGTCCGACCGACGTCCGAGTGACAAACTATTACTGTGAGCAGCCGATTTGGAGACAAAAAGAGAAACGAAAAAATACGTCACCGTATGCTTCCAGTCAGTTTGCAGTTTAGATTCTCAAAGCGCAAAGCAAAACGGGAGATCGACTGTTTGCTTTTGCTGAGATGCCGCATGAATTGTAAGACGGCAGCAGCGCAAGCGGCAGATTGACTGGATTCAAAAACAGTCAAATGATCGTTCAAAAAGCGGAGTTAGAATGCGGAAAGTTCGCATTCACGGCAGTCACATTCAACTTGCGATCCCTTTTCAAGCCCTGACTTTGAATGCGATGTTCTAATTTTCGTGTTTTGTAACATGGGACAGATATGCTTCCAGCAGCAGTACACTGTTTGCAACACAGCATGGAATTCGTGAGATTATCAAATACATTCGGCCCGAAAATGTTTGCGCCAGCAGATTTCTGTATAGATGAAACAGATCAAATAAGCAAAAAAAAGTACGAAGCATGGCTGAATGCCATTTTAAGTTTTTTAAACACGTTTTAATACGGTCTTTATTATTAATTCAAAAATACAAATTACTGCGATATGAAAACCTGTTTTAATCCACCTAGTGGTGAAAGGAACCTTTGTTATACGGTCTTACTTGCTATTTGAGATAGAAATCGACACGTCTTCGGAACATAATTCATCTATTGGTTAACGATGCATGGTGCGTTGGTTTACATAAAATTTTTGGAAATTGAATAAGTTCACGAAATTTGAATAAAATAGGAGCACTTATAAATTTTGATGGATTCTGTTTTCAAGAAATTGCTGAGTAAGTTATTCCTAATACGAGTAAGTGCAAGTAAAAGTAAGTTGTAAAAGGAAATAATATTCTTTAACATATACATTGCGTAGTAAAGGTCTTTTAAATGCCATATTGTTATAAAGTTACAAATCATGGTTTAAGTAACGTATATTCTTCAATAAACTTGTTATGAGCAAAATGTTAGAATTATTCAATGCATTTATACTTTAATTTGTTAGGAAAATAGATCACCATAAGCCAACATCACAGAAACGAAGCAAACAGTATGTGAAGTCCGCAATTGATCTCAACTGGAACTTTTTCTCGTTTCTTCATAGGGTAGATGATCCATTAGTTGCGCAACTAAGCACAATATAACTTCATTTTGCTTGTTTATTGAGGTATATGCTACAATTAATGCTTGTGGGATATAAATTTATCAAATACAAGGTATTTGTCACAAGACGAGACAATTGCTTTCGTTGTACGAGAAGCTTTATAAAGAAAAAAATGAATTTTCCGATTCAATTATATTGTACCAACAGTTGCGCTAAAGTTTCGTTAATTAAGTTTGATGTTCCTTTAATTGTGTTATTCCATATACATTGCTAGGTTGCTAAGTGAAAAAACCCGAATTAATCCACCTAGCGGCGTGACCTAGCCTTTCTACTGCCACAATCATCATTATTTAATTTCTCAGGAACATCTATAATTAACTTGACTATATTTTTAAATATCCGTTCCGTATTCCTCAAAATCCTTATTTACCAGTAAAATTCACAACGTATTGCGTAGAATAATTATATTTTCTTTCCTTGGGTGCATTTATGTTACTTGATTATTTAGTTTTATAATCGGTCGGCCTTAACTTTCGGGCTTCAGAGCCACATGCGAAATTTGTTTTGAATTGACAATATGAAATATGTGTTCATAGCAGATTTTTTGATATTTTAATATTAATACCAAAGTTAGCATCTTTGAAAAACAAGAGTTCAGAAAAATTATTATGTACTTCACTTTTGAAGAAAAAGGATATCGACAACAAAATGATTAATCTCAAAATTTTACTATAAGTTTGTTTGGCTTCAATTGTGCAATATATCTGAATCAGAAAAAATAACTGAATAGAGCATTAGATATAAAAAAGAGAAATTGAACTTTTTCTTAGCTGGCGCTCCTTCAGATAATTATTTTTGCATGGAAATCAAAACTTAAGCTTATTTTGAATGTATTTCATGAAAGCTTGATCGCATCGTTTTTACAATGTTAGTGGGTTAGGAAAACAAGACGAGGTCGAAAAATAGTGCAAAAGGTGCGCCACAAACATGCTTGACAATGATATATGAAATATGATCGATATGATTTTCAGTGCTTGTCATTTTTGATTTATTTATTAAAACATGGTACATGACATAAGACATCTGTCTTTTAAAATGTCACTAACGAAAACAAATCTTACAAAATTAATACCGCGCAACGTTTACTTCATATTTTTCATATAACATTTCTAAGATCTAGTACAGTGGTGCCCAGGCATAGGCGTGGTGCGGGCCAAATCAAATCGCCCAATGAGTCCGCGGGCCGCAATCACCTCTGGCCATTTCTGCCATAACAAAATGTTACAATGGCGGCAGCAAAAGCCGAATTTCAGGAATCACCACGAGATTTAAATTGGAAAGCAATCAGATCTACAATATGCACGAGGTATTACAACTGATCTGAGTGACCTCTGTGTAATCAAAAAAATTAATCATAAGTCCGCCATCCCTCAAACCAGTCCACGGGCCGCACGAATCATCACGAAGGGCCGCATGCGGCCCGCGGGCCGCGGTTTGGCCATCACTGCTCTAGTATCTATTGATTGAAAAGAGCATCCATTGATGCGCAAAATTTGTTTGAAATTTGTATAAATTTATTTGGAAAAATCAACCCACTAGTATTTTTAATCCTATACACCGCTATACCTACATGCTTAAATTAACTGCTTTTCTTCGCTTTTTGCTTTTCTTGTACAATTGTGAGTAATAACAAGTGAAGAAAATGACAATTGAAATCTGAAATCGAAGAAAAGAAAAACTTTTCGATCGAATCCCATTATTTAATATTTATTTGCAACAGACACGTATTTCGCCTACGACGTGCAGGCTTCATCAGTGTCTTATTTCAAAGCGCATACGTATCTGTCGCGAATAAATATTAAATAGTGGAATTTAGTCGGTAAAAGTTTTATCTTTTCCTTAAATTCAGAGTTCGTATTCCACTAAGAGGCTTCAAAAACTTCAGACAATTGACATAATTCTCACTTTTCTTGAATTTCAATGCAAATTTAAAAATTGCAAATTGTCATCACATACACACATACACACATATATACATACATACATACATACATACATACATACATACATACATATATACACACATACATCACTCACATTGAATACAATCAACATTAGATTGATATGTTTTAATTTCAAACGTTTTAACGGTTTAAAATACGGTGCTTAAGTGTTAAAGATTGAATAACTTTTCTCAATGAACCGTCCGATTTTAAATAACTCGGTTTCGTTTGATAGATCTCAGCAGTAATTTTCAAATAATAATAAAATGCGTGATGTTTTTCATTGAATTAATGCTTATATGTTACAAAAATATGTTTTAAATACTATTTTTTCACATTTCTTTATGTAACTTTCAAACTACAAGTCCAATCGTCATGAAATTTGGAAGTTAAGGGTTTGCAACGCCCCTCTTTCATATGCAATCAATTTTGTTCAAATCGGTTAAGGGATCTATGAGATAATGAAGTCCCTTATTTTTCGTATTTTTATACATAACTTTTGAACTAAAAGTCCTATCAGTATGAAATTCAATAGCGACCAATGGGACACCTAGACCTTTCATTTGACACTAAGAATATTAAAATCGGTCCAGCCACTCCGAGAAAAGTGAGTGAGATTGAAAGCGTTACATACACACACACACACACATACACAAACACACACACACACACACACACACACACACACACACACACACACACACACACACACACACACACACACACACACACACACACACACACACACACACACACACACACACACACACACACACACACACACACACACACACACACACACACACACACACACACACACACACACACACACACACACACACACACACACACACACACACACACACACACACACACACACACACACACACACACACACACACACACACACACACACACACACACACACACACACACACACACACACACACACACACACACACACACACACACACACACACACACACACACACACACACACACACACACACATACATACATACACACACACAGAAAATGCTCAGTTTTCGAAACTGAGTCGAATGGTATATGACATTCGGCCCGCAGGACCTTCTTTCCATTTCCGGTTTTCCAAGTGATTTCTATACCTTTATACTATATATTTATATAGTAGAAAGGCAAAACATCGTAGCAAAACTATAGATGAGCGCCTATAGTTGTGCGCTCCAACTGCGCGTTAGATTTTGGAAAATTGGCATTTTAGCAAATAATGCTTTAATTTTAAATGGTGTAGTCTAACTACCAATACTTCGAAAAGCCTGTTTTATATAATGAATGTAATGGTTTTATCTAAAATGCTACAGTGACGAAAATATGCATTAATAATGAATAGTAGCGCAACTATTGGTACTACCACAACTATTGGATCAACTACCCTATGGAAAAATGGGTCTGTATGCAGCGGAATTATCAGCAAATGTAAAAGTTTTAAAATGTATCCGTCTGTTGGTAGTCAAGTAATTCGAGGTCAAAATTGGGGTATTTTTTATAATCAAAGTTCTACAGTTCCTAAACAAGCAAACATAGAGGTATACTATATTCAGCGAAGTTGTGTATTTTTACTGTTTGTACAACTTTGTAATACTTGAATCAGTCATACAACAATTACAAAAAGAGCTAAAGTAGAAACACTGATTTTACAAATTCATTTACAATAAATAAAATTTTTCCATCTTCGCTGAAGAGATAGAAGGTTGCTGTCTTCAGCAAAATTTCTTGTAATAAAATGCTCTAAAACTTTGCAGAACACATCAATGCGTAATATTGAAACTGAAGACAAATAATTTTTTTATTTCATTTTTAAGGGGATTAATCAAAATTTAAATTCTACCAGACGATAGAGCTTTCAATTTCAAGAAACTCTTGCAAAGGTTCGATAAACCTAAGACCAAGTTTTCCCAGGCAAAACTATAGTGCGCACGTTTTTTTTTGGTTTTGGGCTATTGTGCGCGCGAGTAAACCGTGTTACAAAAGTTGGCGCGAGTGTTCGAGGGTTAATATCTTTTGACCGGCAAAACCAATTCTTATGAAATTTCGCAGATACATTCGCAGTGTCAAAACCTTTCGTTTGATACTAAAATAATTGAAACTTGATACATTATCTTAGTCAAAATTATTATAAATTATTGTTAATTTTGATGTGTTGTACACGATTGTCCATAACTTTCAAATTAAACGTCCAATCAAAAAACAAATCAATAGTGATCTATTAGGCTATATTGCCTCTCAAATGAGACTAATAGCACAAAAATCTGTTTAGCCATCTCTGAGAAACAGGCGATAATTATTACCTTGTCAAAACAGGTTTTTTAAGGTTAACTTTTAAACTACTTGTCTGTTCTCAATAAAACTTCTTGACAATTTTTATATTATAGCAAGAGCTTTCATTTGGTACTAAGATCATTGAAATCGGTCGTCTAGTTCCGGAGAAAATCGTGTCTGGTAGTTTTCACATTTTTACTCATAACTTTTAAACAAAAAGTCGGACCATGACACAACACAATAGTGATACACTAGGCAATAGTACCTTTCAAACAAAAGTAAAATCGAACGAATCGGTTCAGCCATCTCCGAGAAACAGGCGATAGAAAATTAAGCGCACACACACACATACATACATACACACACACAGACATTGCTCAATTCGTCGAACCTTATCGATTGGTATATGTGACTCGGCCCTCCGGGCCTCAGATCAACTTTGTGTTTTTCGACCAATTTTTAAACCTTTGTTATAGTATAACAAAGGTAAAAATGCAATTTATATAATTTAAATTTCTACATATGTCCGAAATTTTCAATTATTCGATTACCGATTAATCGGTTAGTGTTGTATGCACTAATCAATTAGTTCAGTATTCGTGCTAGTAGTATTCGACTATAAATATTCGAATATTTCGTTAAATTATTCGATTAATTGTACGATTATGAACGATTAATGGAGATTATTCGCATTTTTTTTATCTTATTTAAACTATTCGATTAATGAATTACTCATGCCGGCAGTATTCGATTACAAATTATTCGATTATTCCATGCTCTAATCGATTAATCGAGCGATTACCGGACATCACTTATCAATACCAATGTCAGCCGTGTCGCTTTTGTCCAATACCAATATCAGCCGAATTGACCATTTTACGAACTAACAACATTGCTGATATTGATTTTGCTTCAGAGCTGCCATAAATACAGATACCGTGACCGCACATAATTGCGATCAGCTCCTAATTCCGATCACTCAACCTAAATGGTCAATTTTTAGAAAATTGTGGCAAAATCTGTAGTAAAAGAGCACGCTTAGTTTTTGTGCTATGTGTTTATGTGTCAGTTGTTGAAAAATGACTGCCTTTGCGGCACCATGCACTTCAAAATAAATTAAATTCGACAGGCAGAAGCAAAAAACGCCATCAAAATGTATTTTCTTAGCCGAAGTGCTAAGCGCCCGATCAATTTTGCTAAGATCATAGGAGCGTGAGAACATATTACCTTCTTCGGTATTCTATGATAACTAATAGATACAAGCACAAGCCCGTTCTGTATCAAATTTGGCTGAAAAAATGCTGAATTTGCTGAATTTATTCCATTCAAGTAATTGATCGGAATTATGAACATAATTCTTTTTTCTGCTTCTAATTCCGATCACTATATCAAAGTTATAAACTAGCAAAATGCAAGCGAACGAAGTTACTATTTGGATTTTAGGATTGATTGCAACATGATAACATGGCAGGATTATCGAAATTTTTTGACGTAGGACTACGTCTTACGGCGGGTGTCAACCAAAAATTTGGCGTTAAGCCACCGTCACGAAAGAATGACAAATTTTGAACGCTAATAGCTCTTCCAATTTAAAACGGATTTTGATCATAAACGATGCAGCATTTGTATGGCTTTCTTGAAAAGATTGTTTGCCAATCGCTAAATAGTGAAAATTAACGAAAGCTTTCAAGCTAAAAATTCTCCATACATTTTCCGTATGATAGTCTTGCTTCCCAGGCACGGACGACCATTACACACACCAAGCTTGTGGCTGCTGCTGATTCAAGACAAAGAAGCAAAATAAACTTGCGTGTTTTTTGTTTACTACAGAGCACAGTATAGCCTAGATGCTACATTCCGATTTGATGGAATTTTGACCTTCTGTTTAAAAAAAAAGCGATGTACGGAGGTTGTGGCTAAGTTATCTTGTCGCGGTTTATTGAAGTATTTCTACTCGCTTAGTGCTGCATACACACCGGTAGCAGTGTAGTTTATTTATCGCTCGATATTTCACCCGCTAAAAGTGAAGTTTAATTAATTCCATTTCAATTTGTGCTGCAAAATCACTTTTATTTTGCTTGGCCTTTTGTGTTTTGGATTGTTCTTTGTTTGAACCGGCATCACCAAAAGTGTTCACCTGCTCGAAAATACTACCGTCGCTTGGATGAACACAAACAACTCCATGACACGATCGAAGGCCGCAAAAATGGATAAAGAAAAGGCAACAACAAGGCAAGCTCTATCTGTGACGTTATCTACTAACCAAAACTATAAAAGATCTAGAGATGATCTGGATCAAGCTGAAGGAGGAATGCAAACCTTTGACGACTTGCTGGTTCGGATGAAGGAAATGATCGACGACGGTAATGCGAGAATCGAAAGCAAAATCGAAATTGCTAACCGCGCCCTGGTAAATGAAATTAACACTCTTCGGAACGATGTGCAACAACTACGAAGTGATAGTGCTCGTGATATCAGTCGATTAACGAATTGCTTTGCTGATACGAATAAGGAGGTAAAAGTAAACAAAAATGCTATTGCCCAAATGGAAAAATCGAACGATCTACTGCTTACTGGCGTTCCATACGATTCGTCAGAGAAAACGTGTGACTTTGTGTCAAAAATTACCGCAGTGCTTGGTTATTGTGATTCGGAGGTTCCCGTCGTCTTTTCGAAGCGATTGGCCCGGGTCCCCATTGCTGCTGGTTCTACACCTCCAATTCTACTCCAATTCGCCTTTAAAGCAGTGAGAGAGGAGTTTTTTCATCGATATTTATCAACGAGAAATGTTTGCCTCAGACACCTCGGCTTCCACGTCGACAAGCGTATATACCTGAATGAGAATCTAACTGAAGCTACACGCCAACTGAAGGGAAACGCTTTGAAACTCAAAAAGGATGGTCGGATTAAAACTGTGTTTACTAAAAATGGAATCTTACATGTAAAGTCTGATGCCCATTCTACGGCTGAACCAATCTACGACCAGGATCAATTAGATGGTTTTGGATTAAAATCATAATTGCCTATCCTTGTTAAATCAGATTCCTGCCTAAATTTTCCATGTATCCCATCATTCAATTTATCCATGATTATTCCCCTCCTGAAAGTACAATTTTTTTTTACCCATCCATTAAATTACTGCTATTTTTCCTTCAATATCAATAAATCCATGTTTCCCGATCATGATTTCCGTGTATTCTTCCATCCTGAAAGTCAAACTGGCCGGTTTTTGTAAGTCAAATCTGGCTACGCTTGTGGTCGTTGTCGACAAAGGTCGAGCCACAAAAACGTGCTGCTGGTGCTGTTTCTGCTGCCTTTGATGGCTGTCGGCAAAGGCCGAACCGGGATTACATGCTGCTGCTGCTGTTGGGATTACGGTTACTGCTACGGTGATGTGATAACTGCGCTCTAAATGCTTTTATACGAAGAATAATTTCTACTTCAACAAACCTCAAGTACATGACCACAAAGAAGAATCAATAGGAGATGATTGTCTATATTAGGTACGAAATACTTTTAGTTTGCTATTCCTTCCAATTAATTAATCTTATACACTCACAATGGTTCTCTTTAACTAGTATTATTGATGTTGGTTAACGAATTTGGTGAGATTGCTCGCACAAGCAACAGCATTGCGAGTATACCGCGTGCTGTTATGAATGTAGCTCTCAGTAGTGATAGAATTAACCCTCTAACGGGCAACATCGTAAAAACGATGCGATCAAGCTAATGATTGTTTTATCATGAAAGTACACTCAAAAGAACCTTAAGTTCTGATTTTCATGCAAAAATAATTATCTGGACGAGCGCCAGGTTAGAAAAAGTCCAATTTCTCTTTTTCGTTTTTCATGTCTAACGCTCTACCCAGATATTTTTTCAATTCAAATACATTACAAAATTGATATAAAGCATGAAATTTACTCATTGAAAAATCTTAAGGTCAATCATTTTGTTCTATATGTGCTATTTCATCAAATGTAAAAAAAGAAATATTCGCGCATTAATTATTTTCGAAATTTTTGTTTTTGAAAAATGATAACTTTTGAATGCATAGTTAGAATGTTGTGATATTAATATCAAAAGCTCAAGAAATCTGTTCTGAACACATTTTGCATGTTATCAATTCAAAACAAATTTCGAATGCGGCTCTGTAGCTCCAAAAGCGAAGGCCGTCTACAGACGGCCTTACCCGTTAGAGGGTTAATTTATGTCATATGAATGTCCAAAGCCTTTGTGTCCGTGACATGAGCAAGTTTTAGAAGAATTTAAGGACTGTTTTACCAATAGTAAAGTTGATGTCATCTGTGTTACCGAGACTTGGCTGCAGGCTTGTTATTTCCTCACTCATTGTGCAAAAGGTGCAACTTTTTTTGTTCAACACAATGAGCAGAACTGCTTTCAAAAATGAGAAATAAATCCACACAATGAGAAACAGACTAAACACAATGAGAAAAACTGACGCGCAGAAAAACTTCTTAATGCGCTCTTTAAATGAGCAACTTTCGGTTTTGCTCCCGGTCCTCTCGGTAGCTACAGCAGTAAACGTGGAAACAAAACAACCGGTGAGCGTACAGCAACTATAGACTCAGAGGCGTCAAGACAATCAAAAGTCGTTAAATTTTGAATCTTAGCGGAGAATTGCCTTTGTTTATAATGGGACTTTCCTGTTGGTGCGCGTCAAGAAGCAAATGTATGGGAATTCAAATGTTGCCATATCTAAATAACATTTTTCGCACTGTTGCCGTTGTGACATGCCTAACCATATGATGCAGTTGCGTTCACGGGCAGCCAAACTCAACTGAATATACTAAATGTAAGAATCATGATTCAACTGCATTAATGGATTAATATTTTTCTGATGGCAATGACTGCTACTGACAATCGTCGTTTTTTCTCAACGCACTACTCATGTTAAAACTACCCGTAGTTGTCATACGTCAGCGCATCGCATCAACGTATTCAAAGTGTATTAACATTCTCCTCAATGAGTAGCACAGTGTGCGGTTGCTCATACAACTGCGTTCAGCAAGAAAGAGCACAGTTAAAATGAAACGGAGCAGAATAAATCGCGTTGAAGACTGAGCACAGTTTGAATTTTTCTCTTCTCTTTTTTTCTTCTGAGGAGGTGCCATCCCTGCTTGGCTGAATGATTCGATCGCGGATAACGTAGTTACAGTAGCAGGATACAATTTGATAAGACATGACCGGAATTATAGCCGAGGTGGAGGCATTTGTGTTTATTATAAGCCTGACTTGAAATGCAAAATACTATCGAGTTCTGAAACGGTTGCGGGTGATGACGATAGCAACCGCACAGAATATTTCTTCATTGAAGTTCAAGTGAATAATGAAGCATTTTTGCTAGGAGTTTTCTATTGCCCCCCGAGAGTAGACTGTGCGAATATTCTCGATCAAAAGCTTTACGAATTTTCGCTTCTTTATGGTAATGTAATCTTGACCGGTGACTTTAACACGGATCTATTGAAAAATAATGCTAAAGCAATTCGATTTTCTAATGTTCGTGAAAATTTTGGATTAAGCTGCGTTAATCAGGAGCCTACTCATTTTTACCCTGGAGGATGCTCTTTGATTGATCTTCTGGTAACAAACAATGATGATTTCATTATCAATTTTAATCAAGTGGCAGCGCCTGGCTTCTCTAAACATGATATAATTTTTTCTTCAATTAATATCTCTCGCACAACCACATATGAGCAAAAACAATACAGAAACTACGAAGCTATTGATCATGGACAATTGTGTAATACACTAAATGCTTTTGATTGGTCTTTACTCTATAATATGAATGATCCAGACTTAGCAACTAGCTATCTGAACATGCATTTATTTGAGCTTTTTGATACGTACGTTCCAATGCGTGTTTTTCGGTCTACACGTAGTAGCTTTCATCTCAATGACGAAATTCGCATTGCAATGATTTCAAGAAATGTTGCATACAACCAGTGGATTACCACCAGATGTGAGCGTGGATCACGCTCAATACAAAAGATTGCGTAACCGTGTGAACCATCTGATCAGAAAAGCCAAATCAGATCACATGTCTGCATTATTTCAGACTAATATATCTAGCAAAGAGTTGTGGAAAAAGTTGAAGCATCTTAATGTAACTGATACTCACGATAACCAAATGCAATTGTCGTACTCTAGTGACGAAATCAATACCCATTTTAGTGAAAATTTTACTCATGATCTTGAAACATCACCGATTCCTCCACCAAATGATAATGGCCTTAAATTCCTACTATGCAATGAGCTTGATGTTGCTAAGGCTATAGAGTCGATTAAGTCGAATGCGATTGGACTAGACGGTATACCTTTGAAATTCATCAAATTAATTCTACCGTTTGTTATAACACCAATTACTTATGTTTTTAATTTAATAATTTCGACCTCTAAATACCCCCAATGCTGGAAAGTATCAAAAGTTATCCCAATACCAAAAAAATCTAGAAATAATCACCTAAATAACCTTCGCCCAATCAGTATCTTATGTTCACTGTCGAAAGCCTTTGAGAAAATAATCAAAAATCAAATTCAAGCCTTTACAAATACCTTCAATTTGCTTACACCGTATCAATCAGGTTTCAGGGCAGGCCACAGCACTACTACTGCGTTGTTAAAAGTAAATGACGATATCCATCGACACGTGGATAAAAAAGGAGTAGCCTTTCTAATTCTGGTTGACTTTTCCAAAGCTTTTGATAAAGTATCGTATGTAAAATTATTAAAAAAATTGACTAATCAGTTTGGTTTTTCTCGGGAAGCAGTTTATCTGATCCAGTCATACCTAACACATCGTCCCAAGTAGTAGAAGTTAACCAAATACTTTCGAATCAAATTCAAATTCTATCAGGTATACCCCAAGGATCGGTGCTAGGTCCCCTACTTTTCTCATTATTCATTAATGATTTACCGACAGTATTGAAGTTCGGCTCTATACATATGTTTGCGGATGACGTCCAAGTTTACTTTCGCTTTCTTAATAATTCAGTCATAGAAATGGGTAGCTCAATCAATTCTGACCTTAAAAATATTTCAGAATGGTCAGAACGCAATCTTCTTCCTATCAGCGCGACTAAAACAAAAGTAATGTTTATCACTAGGGGTCAGCTACCTACCTCATTGCCTATCCTTGTTCTCGATAATGACGTTCTAGAATATGTTGAAAAAGCTTCCAATCTGGGAGTCATTTTTCAGCAAAACCTAGAATGGGATAACCATATAAATGCTCAATGTTCAAAAATTTATGGTGGCCTACGACATCTGAGGCTTACAGCCAAATTGTTGCCAGTTTCAATTAAAATTAGGCTCTTTAAATCAGTATTATTTCCTCATCTTACGTATGGCTTAGATTTAACATCGAATGCCTCTGCTGCAGCTATAGGAAGAATGAGAGTTGCGTTTAATGGGTGCGTGCGATGGATATTTAACATCCCACGTTTTTTAAGTGTTTCACACCTTCATAAAAATTTACTAGGATGCTCCTTTCACGATTTTCTCAAAACACGATACTGCTCTACTTTATTCAAAATAATCCATCGCGGTCCTGGGTATTTATCAGAAAAGTTGATTCCTGTAAGAAGTGCTCGAACTGGAAACATTATGCTGTCGCGAATTAATACTAGTCACTATAGAGACTCATTTTTTGTGCAAGCAATCAATTTATGGAACCATCTTCCGCCTGATATTAAGAACTGTCAATCCCATAGAAGGTTCCATTGCGTGTGTGTAGATTGGTTTAATGGAAGGAATTAAATCTTAAATTAAATTAAAGTTAAATGAAAAGAAATGAATGTGCTTTAGTAAAGTATAAGTCAGAGGAGAAACGATGTGAATATGCATGTGGTTAAATGAATTCCAATTGTAGAAAATAAGAAGGATAATCCTTACTCTACAAGAATGAATGAAATAAATTAAATTAAAAATTATACGACAGACTTCGTAGCCTGTAAGAATACGGGACAATTGTGCTACAAATTCTTTGACTCTTTCAGTCGAGATTCGAACATGTGACGTCTAGCTTCCTGATCAGATGATTCTAGCAAAAATCTTACTGAATTGTTGCTCAAGTTGATATTTCTATCAAACTTTGTTATAAATGTTTCTACCAAGATTCTATCTCGTTCTGTTACTTATAAATCGCTTTGTCACAATTTGATTATATAGCAAGACAGAATACTGATTTTTGTTACTCATATGGATATAAACTAGATAAAATTATATCATAATCTATACCTACAAAAAAGGATTTCTGTCTGTCTGTCTGTCCCTATGTTCCTTATAGAATCGAAAACTACTGAACCGATCGGCGTGAAAGTTTGCATATAGGGGTTTTTGTATGCCTTTTGGGAAGGTTCTTATGACGGTTAGAGACCCCTCCTCCCACTAAGAGGGGGGGGCTCCCATACAAATGAAACACAAATTTCTGCATTACTCGAAAATTAATCAAGCAAATGGAACAAAATTTTACAAGTGAGTGTTTTTGGAGACAAGAATTTTTTCTATGGTGAATTGAGACCCCTTACCATTTTAGGAGGAGGGGCTCCCATCCAAATGAAATACAAATTTCCTTATAACTCGAGAACTAATCAAGCAAATGAAACCAAATTTAGCATGTGGATGTTTTTGTAGGCAATTTTTTTTCTATGGTGAATTGAAACCTCTCCCCACTTTAGGAGAGGGGGCTCCTATACAAATGAAATACAAATTTCCTCATAACTCGAGAATTAATTAATCAAATGGAACCATATTTGGCATGTGGGTGTTTTTGGAGGCATGATTTTTTTCTATGATGAATTAGGACCCCTTACCTTTTTAGGAGGAGGGGCTCCCATACAAATGAAATACAAGTTTCCTCATAACTCAAAAAGTAATCAAGCAAATGGAACCAAATTTGGCATGTGGGGGGTTTTGGAGGCAGGATTTTTTTTAATGATGGTTTGAGACCCCTCACTCCTGTGGTAGGGGGATAAGGACTATCATACAAATAAAACAGAAATTTTTGCGTAACTCAAAAACTAATCGAACTCGAGAAATTTTAGACTTTTTCATAAAACATTAATCAATAGCAAGACCACCAAAAACTATCAATAGTAACATTAGATAATTCAGCGCGAGACGGCCACAGGCCGCGAGTGTTGCCGGCGACCTGCCGTCGTATTCGCCGGCCACTGCGGGGAGACAGTCCCCCGTAGAGATCACCTCTATCTAGGTTTATTTATTTTCCTAGATCTACTGACCTCTATTACGTTCCATCAGTTGGGTCACGCCTGCGAAATTGTACTTTCTACGAAAAGATTTTCCGTGAAATGGTACATCCCGCGTAAGGTTTTTCGCGAAATGGTATTCTGCGAAATTCTATATTCCACGTTATGGTCAACCAAGAATTGGTGTTCCGCAAAATGATATTCGGCGAAATGGTTTGTAATGATGGCGAATATTTAAATGCTATCCGCTTTATTTTATCAGGCTAAGCATTGGGGGGAGTTGTTTTCTACTTTACTGTGAGGACGACAGCGCAGTATGAACTATCTTATTAATGCGTGTTCTTTTAATATAACAATAACATATTATTTTGAGGACTTAAGTTTTCTCCTAGAACTTTGTTAATAGCTGGATGCGTGAGCGGAATAGCTCGCCTACCATAAATACGGTACAGCAAGATAATATTATTATTATATTGTTTGTTTTTTCTCACTTTACGCTATTTTACGCTACACATGTACCAATATGGTGTAAAAAGTTTTCTTTAATATTCGAGGTTTCCAGTTTCGAGGTTGAAAACCAGCCTCACGTAGTTCTACGCCAACTACGCAGTCATGTCTGGAACACAATTTCTGATTTGCTTTTTACTATTATTTATGATCAAAGCTTTATGAAAATGTCGAAGTGACCTAATTTTATTGTAATTGTAACAGTTGAACAAAGATAAAAGAAGAGGAAAGTTTTATAATCCGCTTGTCGATCTTTTGAGTACACAAATTTTATGAATATTATCATACTATGATGCATTTTTTTTAACTTTCGGTAAATAATTTAGGCATTTTAGTATTTTTCAATGAAACATAATTGAAAATACTTGCTAAAGACACATACTGTGTTAATAAATATCAAAGCTATATTTTTCAGTAGGGACTCAAAGATGAATCATGCCTTAGGTGGTCGGAATTACGTGCTTTCACGGTATTTGTGTTTTCTACCGTTTTCTCCGGAGTATTTAATTTTCTCGATCTGATCTTTTAAATAACATAAATAGTTTATGGACTACTTTAAAATTCAGGAACATTAGTAGAGCCAGACATCACAGCAACTGAAATAATTAATGGGTTCCAAATTTATGTATGCACAAATATCTGTATTTGTGGCAGCTCTGTTTTGCTTTCCCGTGGGGCATCTGCGGATTGTTAGGCTGTGAACCGAAATTTTTAACTTTTTAGTTAAAATTTGACATTTCGATGGTTATTTCTCCTCGAGTGGTTAAAATCAGCGAACGCGGTTAAAAGTGGTTAAGTGGTTAAGTGGTTAAAATCAGCGAAGTTAAAAATGGTTCACAGCCTTAAAGTACCAGCACAGCACAGGGAAAGCGCAATATCAATATCAGCAAGTTAGCATGTCGCTTTGTCACGTAAAATCTATGTACACTATTACTTAGGTACGGCAAACGCGGCATGTTTGTGTTCATAATATGCTGAAAAGTATAGGTGTGTTAGTGTCATCGTTGTACGGCACAATGTTTATGCTTTTTTATGCCCGTAGAAGAATAGGGCGAGATTGACGTCACATTATTTGCGCTGCTAACACAATCAAACGGTACGTTGTTCCACACCTCTACTACTTCACATAGACGTACACTCAAAATAATCCACACGTCCTTTCCACGTGAAAAATCACGTAAATTTCTCTACAGGGATTTACGTGACTTTCAGGTGATTGTTATTGGAAAAAATAATAACATCTATCTGATTTTCACGTTAACGCATTAGTATGCGTGCGAACTACCTGAAAATCACGTAAATAGTACAGGAAAAGCTGGGTGGAAAATATTCACATAACTTTTCAGGTAACTTCGACGTGAAATATATTTTGAGTGCAAAATGCTCTTTACGTAAGGCATTCGCTATGTAAGCACAAATCGATCTCTTGTACTCTCATGGAACTGCCATATGGAAAGTTTGTGAAGCTTTGGTGCAAAGTTTTGTCTATCCTTTTCACTCTTTAACAAACCTGTGCACAGACTTCACAAATAGAACAAATTGGGAAGGTGGCAGCACCGTTTCGCGCACATAGCGAATTGCTTGGTAAATATATGATAAGGTGCCGAAGCACCAACTTTTCAAAAGGTCGTAAGCAGATGCCAGATATACCCGATTTTTCAAGCCAATTTCCAAAGGGGGGTGACAAAAACTTTAAATATGATTTGCAATGGCCTTATAGAGATTGCTGACATTTACCGCACGCACACTTCGCCGCGTATGCGGATACGCGGTTTGTTTGCATCTCGAAATTTTTTTTCGCTGCGAAAATTGTTTTACGATGCACACAAATTACTAACACAGTCGCGCATCAGCAATTTTGATACCGTCCGTTATTATGGCAGATGGTGTAAAAAGCTGGACAGCGCATCACTGTGCGATAACAGTGCACTACTTGCGACACACAAAACCAGAATAAAACTGAATGTCACACAGCTATCTACCTATTCACGAGCGTGGTGGCTAGTGGGTACTACTTTCGGAAAACGTTAGCATGCTTTTGGCGTTAAGTTGATATTTACAGCCTTAATTGTTAGTGTAGAATAACATACGCTCAAGCATACGTGAGCGGAGTTCCCAAAAGCAAATAAACAAATAAACGAAATTATTGTTCATGTTTTCCAGTAAATTATCCATGTTAACAGAAACAGAATGTAATTATTTTATTTACGCCGTTAATTATTCCGAAAACAAACATTCGCTGAAGTAGTTTTCTCCTGGCTGATAATGTATCGATATCGATAAGCCTGCATCGTTCGACGTATGGAGGTAGATTCATTGTATCGTTCCACGGGAGGACACGTAATGCGTATCTTACAAAGTTCTTTTGGATGGACTCAATTCTATTTGCATGCACAGCGTAATAGGGTGCCCATACAATAACCTCATACTCAACAACGCTCCGAACGAGTGTGCAGTATAGCGATTTCAGTGCATAGATGTCTTGAAAGTCATTAGTGTTCCTTTTCAAAAAACCGAGTGTTGCGTATGCTTTGGCAATAATCATGGAAACATGTGCCGTGAAGTTGACTTTGGTATCAATGACAACGCCCAAGTCCTTAGCCTTAGTCCTTAGCCGTATAGACACGGAGCAGGCTACTGTGTCCTAAGCTATACTCGTAATGCAGCGGGCCGCGTAAGCGGTTAAATGATATAACCCAGCATTTTGATGCATTGATTTGCATACCGTTCAATGTACACCAGTATATAAGAGAACGAATATCTTCCTGGAGGACGCAGCAGTCAAGTGTGGTTTTGATTTCCATCCATCCTTTCCATCCTGAAATGAACGTTTACATGCTATTTATTTACTAGATTTACTAGAATAATGTTTGACATATGTAGTATTAGATACCTAGTAGTGTCAAATTTTAGAGGATATTTGTGAAATTAGTCGTCATCAATTCTGCCAATTTCAAAAGCAGTTTTTTTTTGTTTGAAACAAAAATTCTGTTCATGAAAATATATTCGCTGTGTTCAGATTGGAAGAAGAAGGCAGTATTTACATTTTTACAACCAGACCCCAGTTATTGTGTCCAAAAACTGCTTCCGAAATTGGGCTCTCCGACGAAAAGTTAATAACTGCCAATTTCCCGTTAATCAAATCATCTTCGAAAAACAGGTCTATAGAGTGATTTCCTCATTATTCATGATTTTTTGACGTATGACTACGGCTTACGGCAAGTTTTGAGATAGGGTGTCATTCCAAAAAATAGAAAAATGCGAGCGTCATGAAAAATGATAGGTTTTGAGCGCTATTAGCTCAGCGGTTTTCCAATCGATTTTGAATATTCTTACACCAATCGATCGGAAAATCTTCTAAGAATTGACCCGCATAAAGAAAAGTATGGATTCTTGATGTTGAACTATTGAAAAATTGAAAATAATGAACCTATGTTTTACCAAAATTCTCGCTTTGTGATTGGTTGGAACATTCTTTACGATGATCTAAACCTATACCAATTGGATATCTGTGCTTGGGAAGTAAGCCAAAACAAGTGACAAGGTTTTCTCATTTAAACAAGATTTCTTAACACTACGGTTAAACCTAGACCATTTTGATTCCTTACTTGGGAAGTACGCCAGAAAGAGTGACAAAACCCCCTCGTGCCAACAGATTTCTTACGAACGCGATTAAACCTAGTCCAATTTGATGTCTGTGTTAGGGAAGTGTGCCAGAAAAAATTACACAAGCTCGTTGTCCCAACAGATCGCAAATTCTTTACTGCGAGACGATTAAACCTCGGCGAATTTGATATCTGTGTTGGAAAAATGTACTACAGCTGTAGTGTTCGGTTATAATACGATTGTATGAATACGCATGCTTGCCGTTTCATTAGAATTGTAGTGAAAAGATGTGCTGTTGATAAAATAGGTTTGAATTGGTAAAATCCCTTCAACGTGAGGAACCATAGGTAATAAAAACAATCTTTAATTTCAGTAAGGTCGCAGGAAAACGATAGTTTGCGTTCTTGATTTTGTTGAATTGTTTTCAAATGCACAATCTTTTGAGAATTGAACGTATGCAATGTTACTACTTTGATAAATGTTACATACAACGCATGTAGCATGTATATATGTTGCATATAGCATGTATACATGAAGAATCGAATGATTACAAGCATAAATACATGTTACTATCACTACAAAGAGACTTACGTAGTCCTGCGTCACCTATATATGTGGTCGTGTCTTGTACACAACCCCTCTGATTTTTAACTTTTCACTATTGATCAATAATGTCCTGATTTATTCCAGTGTCATTTCCTTTGCAAAACTTCCTTTCTGCACTATTTTTCCTGTGCCAAATTCGATTTTGACAGCAATTCAAATAATAAACATTGTGAGCTTTTTTCAAGTTTCAAGCAAACAAACCGGCGAACAGCGCAAAACGTTACGAAAACAAATTTAATTTGATTGGCATATTACACTGTTTTACAAACAGCCAAATTTTATTGGAAAAGCTCGGCGACATTTTGAAAAATAAAATTTGTGCGAATATTTGGTTGGGTCAGTACACGGGTTTTCAAATTTATTTGATGAAATAGATCAAATATTGGATGATTCAGCAAACAGTGTACTGGAACCTTAGCACATGAACGTTTGAGAAATCAAACACATGGCCGAGTTCCAACGTGTGTTGAGTTAAACCAGGGCTTGAAAAGGGATCGCAAGTTGAATGTGACTGCCGTGAATGCGAACTTTCCGCATTCAAACTCCGCTTTTTGAACGATCATTTGACTGTTTTTTGAAATCCAGTCAATCTGCCGCTTGCGCTGCTGCCGTCTTACAATTCATGCGGCATCTCAGCAAAAGCAAACAGTCGATCTCCCGTTTTGCTTTGCGCTTTGAGAATATAAACTGCAAACTAACTGGAAGCATACGGTGACGTATATTTTCGTTTCTCTTTTTGTCTCCAAATCGGCTGCTCACAGTAATAGTTTGTCACCCGGACGTCGGTCCGACGCAAGCAAAATATTCGTTTGCCTTGGACGGAGTCCGACCGACTGACGAAAATGTTAAAAAGCTCTAGAACGCGTTCGTACTACTGCGTGTAATCGGCGTTTGACTGAGCAAACTGCCAGCCGTGTTATGCATAGCGTTCGTAGTCCTCCACTAATCGGACGGTGTGAACTTGAATGCGCGTTGGTGTGACTGCGGTAGAAAAAAAGGATCGGTCGAAGCCCTGAGTTAAACCAGTTACAGAGCTGCTGGTGTGAATAGAGTTTTTATGCTGTTTTATGCGTTTTTCTAGCATTTGAGATGTTTGTCCTACACTCAAAAAAATCGACACGTCGCATCCACGTGAAAAATCATGTAAAATTCTGTACAGCAACTTACGTGAACTTCATGTACTAGTTAATGGGAAAATTGATAAAATTTACCGGGATTGCACGTAAACTGGTTAGTATGAGTGCGAGTTACCAACAATTCACGTGAATGTTAGATGAAAAGTGTGATGGATGAGAATTACCTATGTTTTCACGTAAACTTGACGTGCTGATTTTTTTGAGTGTATGTATTCTTTATCGTTGCATACCCCACAAGGAATACTGTACACAACATTAGTTTGTTTGCATAATCGGTATTTGATCTTTCAATTTTGTAAAAATAGTGGTTTTAATTTTATCGTTCAGTCTGTATGCTGCGATAATGTCATGTTTCCGTAAGCTTCTTGAATCATCTAATGTTACTATTGATAGTTTCTGGTGGTGTTGTTATTGACTAATGTTTTATGAAAGAGTCTGAAATTTCTCGAGTTCGATTAGTTTTTGAGTTACGCAAAAATTTCTGTTTTGTTTGTATGAAAGTCCTTACAGGGCGACAGGGGTAACCATCATAACCATCATAAAAAAAATTCCTTCCTCCAAAATCCCCCACATGCCAAATTTGGTTCCATTTGTTTGATTAGTTCTCGAGTTATCATTAAATTTGTATTTCATTTGTATGGAAGCTCCCCCCTCTTAAAGGGGAGAGGGGTCATAATTCCCCTCCTTAAGAAGGGAGGAGTCTCAATTCACCATAGAAAAAAATTTGCCTGCTAAAACACCCACATGCCAAATATGGTTCCATTTGCTTGATTAGTTCTCGAATTATGAGAAAATTCGTATTTCATTTGTATAGGAGCCCCCCCTCCTAAAGAGGGGGAAAACCTCGAGGTTGGTCAACTTTTTAGTGTTTTTCACTGTAAAATAACATTTCATCCTCATTTGTAAAATTTTCCTGTGAAAATAAATAAATTGTCATGCTATTGAACTATTTGTGGGGGTAGAATAAATGTTTTCGAACATTTTACTTTGAAGAAAGTTTCAGCATATCTTAAGTGTTCAATCAAAACGGTACCAATTTTTGGTTACATCGGAGATAGTCGACTGTAATTTTCCATGTTTTCTCGGCCACTTGAAAATTTTATGACCCTTTCGTATTCCTTTTCTTTTATTTAATTAATATTACCACTTATTTAAATGCAATCAAAGTACAATGAGTGTTTATAATTCTAATGTCTGCTGTTTTTCTTTTCAGGGCAAAATTATTTATAATATGAAGCAACCTCGTCTTATCATTGGAACGTAGCATCACATCATATATCGTGTTAATTGGCTAATGTAATAAATACTGTCAATATTTTTAAAGAAATTATTCATCACTGCTTGCATTTAGTATTAGGTATATTGCAGCTCATAATTTGATTTTGTGCCAAGTTATCTAATCGAAAATCTTGATAATACTGAAAAACTCTTCTTTCTTGAAACTTATTGTATCAGGTACAGAACTTTTGTAACATTAGAATATCAATAAAGTCATTTAATTTTTATTTCAAGCTAACGAAAACAAACTTTGTAGTTAAATATTTGTAACAGAGTGGTTATACTGAAGTAAAAAATGGTAAACCGTATAAAAATGTTTCTATTCTTTTTCGTACATTGGCTTTTAACCGCTCAATCAGGCTATCAAACTCATACATTTTCTCATAGGTACCAAACGTTTAATTATTGTACCGGTCAAAAAATTCACTGAAAATTTCCGTTTTTTCATTAACTAATAATGTGCGATGTACGATAATATTAATGTTTAGCGATTACATGTCAATTTCATTTAGAATTATAAATTTACATAAAATTTTCGTCAAATAAACATTTCTGCTTTTTAAGATAGATAACACATTCGGTGGAATATTTCTTCGTATTAAGGCGGTCATCAGGAAAAGCCTAACGTTTGTTTCTTCATAAACTTGTGGTCAGGCGAAGCTTCTGTTGCTCCACAACTGCATACTGGTGATTGAAGGATTCCATTCCTGAACAAGTGCGCAGGTGGTCTGGAGTAGTTTGCCATGATTTGGAGTAGTTTGCCATGGAACATGATTTGATCGATTTACGTATTTCAAATCTGTAACAATCATGTTTGTTACATGTTATTGTAAACAAGTATTGTATACTTGTTTGGTATTTTCTTTCGGTGATTTTAAATATACACGATTTTTACAATATAGAGTAAAGGTACTATTACACTAGCATATAAATATGGTCGATGGTGCCATATGAAATATGGCTCATATATCAATATGACACGCAAGGTATGGCTAGAGCTATTACACTAAGCCATATAAATTTGGCCAATTTCTATGACAGGCAGCCTTGTCAGTTTATATGTTTTCATATATATGGCAAGGTAAAATATGGCAATTACACCAGTATGACCAACAAAGACATATGAAACAATGACCAGTATGAATTTTGTTGACATATATGGCAAACCTATTACACCGGGACATATATATTTGAGGCGTGATTCACTTTTTGTCCAAAAAAACGCTATAATTTGGGTAACAGAAATTTTAAAGTTAATAAAAAAAGTTTTGTTACCTATATTCGTATTTGATATTGATTTAAAAGTAAAGTGGCAACAGGAGTTTTTCGATTATTTAGAATATATGTTTTTCGTCCAATTCGAAAATTCACCTGCAAAATATGATAAAAGCAAATAGCGAAAAGCCACTGGTTCCGGGGCGAATATGTTGGGGTCATAATCATTGTTGTTGTTGTTCAGGATAAAGCCGGTGTGGTTCGTCCTGTTTTGTCTTCATTATACTCTTCCTGGGTCACTCATGGCCAATTTCCCAGGCGTCTCAGAAGTCACCTCCGACTTGGTAGGGCTATTTTCCATATTGGGCCCTTCTGTGCCTACTGCCGATGCGGGTCTTGAAGAGAACGGTTTTCGGAAGGCTCACAAAACTCGTCAGCAGCTTAGAACCGGAATGGTTCGTTTTGTTTTAAGCTCCATTCAACTCTTTGGCTATTCGCCCAGGCGTTTCTGAAGTCGCAGTTTTTATATTTAAAAAGTAAAAAATGTCGCTTTAGACCTGGACGAGCCTTCTCACACGTTAAGGGGGGGGGGGCTACTCTGGAATGTCGAAAAATAATGGATGTTTCGTATGTTGGAATTATAGTTAAGTGTTGGGGTAATTTGGTTATAGACTGAGGTATATTCGAACGTGTATATTATGTTTTTTGAATGCCAAAATAGGGATTATTATGCTGGAGGCAGCAGGGCGCGTGGATGCTCTCTAGAAAATAGTTCTTTGCAGGCGGTACGTGCTGGGAACCAACGAAGTATCGATAAAAGGATTTCAAGGATGATTTTAAAGCTTTAAGTCAATATCTAAATTGTTACGTAGCGGTTTTTGAAAATTCGAAAAGTTACCAAAACGGCAGCAATTTTTCCAAAAGAAAGGCAATTTCAAATGGCCAATTGCGAGCTCATGAAAACTGAAAAATTGAGATATCTCAAAACGGCTACGTAACAATTTAGATAATTCATTTTTACATGCTGAAAAAAAATTTCAGCAATATCGGAGCACGAGATTCTGAGATACACGTACCGCCAGCTGAAAAAACATGGTTTCGAGAAAAACGTGTTTAAAGTTTCGTTCAGCGATGTACTTCCCTAAAGGTGACCCCACAGTTTTCGCTGTAACTTTCCAACGAGATCAGATGAAAAAAGTCCTTCTGGCATGACATTTCTGAAGGTATCGAGCTTCTCGAAAATGCAAAAGAAATAATATTCGATTTTTCCGACTTTCCAGAGTAGGGTCCCCCCTTAAGTCCCTCTATTCTTGGAGCTGATGGGGTTGCTGTATAGAACCGTTTCCCTTAGTACGTGTCCGGTTCACCGTAGCTTACCGACTTTCGCCAAATGTAGGTTGCACGTTGGTAATCTTCTCAACTAGTGTCTGTTGCTCTTGGTTCTGCTCTGCTACTTTTTGCTTTGATCTTGTACTCCGCCAAAAGTTGTTCGCAAAGACGCACATGTCCTCCATGAACATTGTCAAATTTATAAAAACTATCGGTCTAATGGAGAGTTTGTAAATTGTCAGGTTCGTACGACGGCTTATGTTTGATGATCGCAGTGCCTTGCGAAGGGCAAAGTAGGCTCGATGTCCTGCTTGAATACACCACTGGATGTCCTTATTTGTGATATTGTCCGCGGCTACTCATTTTCGTTGCCTGTTTACAATAGCAGTGCTGTTGTAGTTACCACCGCTACTGGAGATGAATTGAATGAATTGAATTACAGGAAGATTGATTTCGCTGCTTTGTCTGAGTACTTGTCGCGTATTGACTGGGACACTTTGTTCGAATGCGGTGATATCAATGAAATGGCTACGCATTTTTGCAGTGCAATTAATCAATGGTTGATTACAAACTTACCACATGTGAAGCGGCCAACTATCCCCGCATGGTGTACCCCTCATCTCCGACGTCTGAAGCGTGAGCGTAACAGAGCTCAACGTGCTCATCGCCGGAGTAGAACAATCTTGACTCAACATAATTCTAAGCATGCTAGTGACAAATACCGTCACCTGAATGCCATATTGTACAAGTCATACGTGTTACGTGTGCAATGTGACCTTCGAAAGCAACCGAAAAGATTTTGGAACTTTGTCAACTCCAAAAGAAAGTGCTCTTCTGTCCCAACAAACGTATACCTTGATGATAATGAATCAAGCTCAATCTCAAACTCTTGTGAGCTGTTTGCGAAGTTTTTCGCTTCCGTTTTCGCAGATAATACCGCCTCTGATGGAGATGCTGATGTAGTGGCAGCGCATGTACCGGTTAATTTGGCGGATTTGAGCTTATTTACTATTACTACCGAAATGGTGTTAACTACCACCAAAAAACTCAAGCGTTCTTTCTCTGCGGGACCTGATGGCATCCCAGCCGTAGTTTTGAGCCGTTGCACATAAGAAGGGCTCCATATAAAGTAGCGGCCAAAATTGCCGAATGTAAAATTTCACATTTTAGCACATGCCTAAACGCGGTTTTGTAGTAAATTGTCTATATTTTTATGATTCGTGAATAAAATTTTGAAAGAAAAAAAATGTCATGTAGAAATAAGCCATCAAAGTTGCCCATTTCAAAAGTTTGAAAAATGAGTCATTTTGAAAAAGTCAAAAAATTAAATAGTTATCGTGGATGTAAATATTATTGTTATATATTATTTTAAAACTGATATTTTAGCCTATTAAAAAATGAAATGAAAACAAATTTAAACTCAATGTGGTGCGCCATACGCTACTTATAATAAAAATGAAATTTTCACAAACTTTAATCAAAAAAACAACTCTTGTCGCCTCTTGTCGCCGCAGTTTCTAACAGTGCGTCTGAAAGCTCGAAGTATGTTGTATCAAAACATGAATTGAAAGTTTGCTATAATTTGACGTTTTCCGAAAAAAAAATAATTTTAAAATTGTCATATTTTTAGTAAGTCTTTGAAATTTTAAGTACTCTTTCAACAAATTTGATTATCTTTGTTACTAAATTTATTTAGTACCTGAAGAGAGTTTCAATGACAAAATGGGAGAATCCCCGCGAGAAAGAAAATTTTTTTTTGTCAAGCAAATATTTATATCGGTAACATTTGATCATTTTTCCCCAAATCACCCTAAATATGAGTTCTTATATGTTTAAATCATTTCTTTTGTTACAAATATAATCTAGAATCAATTTGAAACTAAAAAATAATTTTGGCCAAAAATCGCAATTTTCCGACTATTGTGCGTTGTATAGAAGTGTTGGCTGAGCCGTTTTGCGCAATATTTAATAAATCTTTCGAACAAAGTAAATTTCCCGATATTTGGAAGCAATCGTTTATGTTTCCAGTATATAAATCGGGCGATCGCCGTGATGTAAGGAACTACCGCGGGATTACTAGTCTCTCCGCGGCATCAAAATTGTTTGAGATAATTGTGAGCGGTGTAATACTGTCCCGAACTAAAAACTATATATCCACTGTTCAACACGGCTTTATGCCTGGTCGATCTGTCTGTACTAATCTGTTAGAGTTTACCTCGACGTGTATTTTGCAAATGGAAGAGAAAAAACAGGTTGATGTCATCTATACCGACCTGAAAGCTTTCGATCGGATTGACCATGCAATACTTTTGCGAAAGCTCCAACGACTTGGTGCATCCCAGAAAATGATTGATTGGCTTCACTCATACCTTGGCGATAGAGTACTACGTGTGAAACTAGGATCCAGTACTTCGTCAGTGTTTAGCAACAAATCTGGAGTTCCTCAAGGTAGTAACTTGGGTCCTTTGCTTTTCTCATTGTTCTTCAATGATGTTGCGATTCTGCTAGAACACGGCTGCAAGTTAGTTTACGCCGATGACCTGAAATTATTTGGTACGATAGATAATGAAGATGACTGCCGCCGTTTGCAACATTTGCTCAATCTATTTACTGAATGGTGCAGACTTAATTGGCTTATCATCAGCATTTCAAAGTGTGAAGTTATGAGTTTTTACCGGATTAAAAATCCAATTTGCTTTGGTTATACTATCGAAGACATTGAACTTCGCAGAGTGGATCAAGTTAGCGACCTGGGTGTCTTGCTGGACACTAAATTGACGTTCAATCTACACTGTGAATCAGTCATTTCCAAGGCGACCCGACAACTTGGATTTATTGCTCAGATTGGACGGAACTTTAGAGATGTTTACTGCCTGAAATCATTATATTGCGCTTTGGTTCGTCCGCTACTTGAGAGCTGTAATTTGGTTTGGTCCCCCAGTCATCTTACTTGGAACCTACTGATCGAACGTGTGCAACGTAGGTTTATTCGGCTGGCTCTACGACATCTCCCATGGCGGCATCCTGATAACCTGCCACCTTACCCGAATAGATGTCGTCTACTTGACCTCGATACCCTCGAACGCAGGCGTAAAATGCATCAGGCTATATTCGTAGCTAAAGTTATCAACGCCGAAATTGATTCTCCAAAATTGCTATCTATGCTTAACTTTCGGGCATCGCAACGGACATTACGCTCAACTGGCTTGCTGCAAATACCGTTTCATAGGACCGCGTTTGGAGCCAATGAACCGATTACGGAATGCATTAGGTTGTTCTCAAAAGTCGAAGAACTGTTTGACTTCGGTATGCCTTCGCACCTATTCGCGCAAAAGATAAGAAGATCTAATTTACTGTAATCTGTAATCAATTTTATTCATGTAGACAATTTATAGTCAGATGAAGTACTCAAATAAATAACAAATAACAAATTTAGTAGTGGTAGGGTTGTCAAGTCTGAAAATTACAAAAACCGGCTGGTCGGTCCTGCCTTCAAAAAATGTGGGGGGGGGGGGTTGTGGCAGCATAGCATTGGAGGATTTGCCTGGAACGGTTGACAGTTTCCCGTGTAATGGGAAGAACAGTCAGTTGTGGAGATAGCGAACGGTAGGACATCACAGTCGAAACCACAACGAACATTGAATTGATTATTGAAGTGTAGCAGATATAGTAGGCATAGCATACCTATAGTAGAAATTTATATAAAGAGTGACATTGAGTGTAAAACCGATCATTAGCATTTGAGAAGCTCTCGAATAAACATTGTTTTAAATAGCTGCCTACAGAAGATAGCTAGTATCAGAGTGACAACTACTTGCTTCTGGCGCTATTTAATGTACACATATTACCGCCAGAAGCAAAGTATTGTCACTGCAAAACTGGCTATTTATCTTCAATAATCCACTGCTCAGGATTGCTAATAAATTTATCAAAAAATTTACAAATTAGACAAAAAGTACAAATCCGGCTTCATATATCGGAAAACCGGCCTATGTGCAGGATTGACCGGCCACCGGCTTTGCAAGTGAAAAACCGGTCGGACCGGCCAAAAACCGGCCACTTGACAACCCTACCAGTGGTTCGTCGCAGTTAACGATTACCGGCCGCAAAAAAGGCATGTTCGTCTTTTTTGAGTCTCTGTCATTCATGTATTTGGTCTTCGACGCATTTGTTTTAAGCCCAATCCTCCTAGCCTAGTTCAACGTTCCTAGTCCCTGGTTCAACGCAACTGGCCTCCGCCTTGGCAAGGTTATTGGTTTTAACCCCTTTCCTCCCAGCGTTACGAAAACGCAACGCACTCTTATCTCAATTCTAGGGAAGGCTAGGTTTGAGATATCAACTTGGGTCCTAAGAAACAAAGAAAGAAATCTAATCGACATGGTTTTTTCCAAAGCTCAGATGTTTTTTGCATGCCAGGAGGGCATTGGGTTAAAAGGCCACTGCGACAATCTTATTGATCGTCTTTTTGGGGCAAGCTCCGATTGCTGTACACAGTTTACGGACATAGTGCTCATACCCATTGATGGAGTTGAGCCGGATAGTTGTAATCCTGTGCCCCAATTCGGTACTACGCGGTTAATAAACCTAATGAACGTTGCGGGATTCAGGAGTAAAAAGGAAACTTTCGAAGAAATTTTAAAAATAACCACGCTAATAATTTTCGCGTGGGACTCTAAATAGGTGGAAACTCCGCAATATAAACAATCTTTAATTTTTTTAAGTTAACAGGAAAGCAATAATTTGTGTTTTGATTTTGTTAAATTGTTTTCAAATGCACATAGCAATAACTCTGAAATCTATTGAGAATTGAAGATAGACAATGTTAATACTCTGATAAATGTTACATACAACGCATGTAGCATGTATATATGCAGTATGTAGCATGTATGTATGAAGAATCCTATTATTAAAACGAGGTCGTATCTTGTCACAATTCCTCTTATTTCCCCCCAGAAAACATTTCTGGCTGCGCCCGTGCCAAAATGGCGAAGTTGCAAAAGGAGGCAGAACGGAAGTTGACCTAAGAAACAACAAGTGGAAAATCGGGCTTTTGTCCTTCGTAATACACCGCGGTACGAAGCTGACAATGTACATAGCCCTCATTAGACCGGTAGTTCTTTATGGATTTCAAGCTGCGACGCTACTCACCGGGACATTCCCTTCCTTGCCGTGTTCGACCGGAAGGCATTAGCGGAACTAGCGCACATTTCTAGGGGGGCTATAGTCCCCGGTATTTTTTTCGACCATTTTTTTGGTCGGCCAGGTCCATTTTTCTAGAAGGGTAAATCTAAGCCCCTCCTCACCGCCCCTCCCCACTAGTTCCGCCAATGCCGGAAGGTGCTGCGGATAATAATATTGATAATACAAACTGAAAGCAGAGAACTACAGGCGCTACTTGAAGACTCTCATCGTACATCTGGTTTCCAACATGCGAAAAGGCTGAACTCGAAAGCAATTTGCGGCTGCTGAACAGGGCTTGTTCGTTCACTTTGACTCAATGTTGATTCATTTGACAGTACCGTCTCAGTCGAGCAAAATTTAACCAAGTTGTGTATAGAACATTTGTAGAACCAGTTATTATCTACAATTTTGCTGAATAAAGTTTTACTGTATCTTTTGTATTTACGGTGCTACGATGCTAGTACCTTATTAGTGACTAAATGAATGCACCAAGTTGTGTAACTTGGTCAAATTTTGCTTAGCAGAGGCGGTACCGTCAAATGAATCAAAATTGAGTCAAAGTGAACGAACAAGCCCTGCTGCTGAAACGCCTGGAAAATTGATGATGAGTAGTCCAAGATCGACCTGAATTGAGACGAATCATTTCTTCGCATTGCATGTGTTTTAAAGCCTTTGGTATGAGAAATTTCATTTCGACCCTTTTCCATTTCTCTTCGCACGAAGTTTCTTGAAGGCTTAATTCTCAAGATATTTTTATTTGGAATGATATTTTTATTTGGAATATTGGCTTTTATACTTTTTATGTCATTTGGAGCGTTTCCAACTGAATATGCTGCAAAATAAACCATTTTTGCCACGATTTTTCATTCATCATAGTTTTTTGGTCAAGAGACTTCAAAAGAATGAGATTTTTTTTTCAAAAAATCGTATCTTGAAAATTACTTATATAATCAAAATGACGTCACGTCAAAATCACTGAAAAAGCAAAGTTTTCAAAATCATGATAAAATTTTGAAATGAAATCTGACTGCTCTTTTTACACACTCAAAAGCAAATTGTTGCAACCCGATGTTCAGATCTTAGAAAAATTACTAAAGTTACACAAAAAAAGTAGAACGTATCCTTCAAGAGCAACATTTATTTGAAAACACTATGTTAAAACGGGTCACAACATTTTGCACTCATTTTTGTAATCGGTTCGCTACAAATTAAACAACAACAAACAAGCCACATAAAGATTTCATTGCAAGCTTTATGTTCATAGAACAGAATTACGAGAATTTGCGAGATATTTTAACAAGTGTATTCAATAAAACGAGTCGCTATGAAGATAAACATGAAAAATACGCGCGTTGAATATGACAAACGGGTAGCATATAAAAACCAGCAATTTTTATATGGCTGCCTGGCACCATATATTCAAATGCATATGACTAGGGCTCTATTTTGATATTACACTGTGACATATATCTGGCGCCGAATAGTATGACAAATCTTGATCATATATATGGTGTCATTTGTTCATTGCCATATAAATATGGCTATTACACCGCTACATATATATGACATAAGACTGTATGACGGGCCGCCGCCATATGTATGTCGCCATATTAATTATGCCATATTTATTTGGCTATTACACCTATATGGCAAACTAGTCATATTTGTATGCAAGTGTAATAGTACCTTAAGTTATAAAATAAGTTTTAAATAATTATTACTGTTTGGAACGACAGTGTTCGATGTTACATAAGCTTCAAAGTAACTGATCTGTTTATACGTCAATCCAACATATAATTGTTATACGATATCGAATTTTGTAAAAAGGAGACACCACTAGTTTTATTACTAACATAGAAAGAGCTTAGGGTCGGTCTAATTGCATACACGAATCAACCAGGGGATAGACCGATGAGAGATAACGATCATTTGATCAGTAGCCATCCGATAGCGAACGAATAAACACAAACTCGTACGCATTCAATTTTATAGCTTGAAATAAACGTAGTTTTTTTATAGAACAAATATATGAGAGATCACTCAAGTGCTGTGATATTTTTATTACGCCGAATTACAAGGAAAAGATTTCTGAGAAGATTGGATATTGGACAGCTGGAAAGGATTGGATATTGGTCAACGTTAAAGGAATAAAGGATTTCTAGTTAGATACTGAAATATATATTAGAGGAGAGAAGCTGCTAGTTGAGTGATAGTTATCGATTGAGCACTGTCCTATATTTAAGGCGATACAAAAAATTGTCTTGGTTAAGCCAATCGTAAATCTGGCTTCAGCCCGCGAACCGCCTTCCAACAGACAGTACTCCCCGGAAAGCTCACAGTCGGCTTGCACTGGGCAATCGGAGGGGCAACGCGGACAAGTTGTGCGATAAGTATTGAATTCCTAGGCTGTTCGAAATCGTAAAATTAAATAGTCGATTGTAGCAAGCTTATTGTTTTATTAAACAGAACGGGTGTTGTGGGTGTGTGGTGTATTCTGTGGGCAATTTACGGGGCTTCACTACGGAAGTACCGGATCGCTGGGGTTCGTTGCTGGTTCAATTCGGCTGGTTGGTGGGGTGGGTGATATCGGGTTCAATGGTAGCAGTTTGCTGGCGTCCCAGCAAATTGCAATGGCGGACTGGCTTGTCAAAGAAAGGCTTTCTTCTTCAGAGTCTTTCTTCGCTGACTCGATTGGTGGGCCACGGACGATACCGTATTGGTTCCACCGAGAAGGGTCCTCTTTTACGATTAGGGCCTTTTGCCCGAGGATTCCGCGGTTGGTGCCTGGTCTCCTTTACGGTTAGGCGTAGATGGAGTTCACCACCTAGGCCGACTCGTGTGCGTGTGAGGGATCGACAATCGGAACAGAATCCGAACCAAAATGCCAATACAAAAAAGGTCCTAACGGGACAAGTTAAATTTATAACGTGGTACTTTCTGCGGCTAGGTACAAATTACCTGAATAAATTTGCCGTATTCAACTAGTTTTGACTACTTTTAGCAAACAACTTTTCTCTCCTACTCACTTCTTTTACACACGAACGCCGTCAGATATCTGACCATTTGGCGGTTTTTCTATTATGTCTTTGCCCTTTCTTTACCACCCACCATTTTCTTCTCCTTTCGTTACTAACTATGCCCACCCCCTTCAGGGCTGGATTTTCTTGCAGCTACGGTCGATGGCCCCCTTTTTGCCTTACTAATACTAACAATTTATGTTTTGTGTTTACTTACTAACCTACTTACAAATTAACCAACATATTTCTATTTTTGTTACTTAACCCTACTAACAATAACTAACATAAAAATACAACAGTTATTAAAAAATAGTACATTTAAAAAATACCCAAAGAGAATTTGTAACAACGGTTACATGATGCCTGTTAAATGCCTGTATTTACCTTTTCATTGTTTTTTAAGTAGCTATAACAAGTTACGCGTAACGCGACACCATCGCAGCAATACCGTTTTCCAGCTATGTTTTAATATGTGTACACTTCAATGTACTTATGTTAATTTGGTTGAGAACTACGTGTTCTTTATAGTTTAGTAATCACTAGTTCATATCCAGTATAATATGAGTTGAAATATGCAGTTTTAAATGCCGATTTTCTCCGTCGACAGGGCGCTTACTTCTTAAACTTTTTTGAAGATTGTCACATGGTTACAGTAAAATAATAACAAAAATATTTAAGCTGTTAATGCACGTTTCCAGTTCCACGGATTTAAAAATATCTCACAGCAACCCACGAGCTTGATTTTTCGTGTTACATAGGTGTCTACTAAGCTTGTGAAGTAAGGCTAACACAGCATGCCTCAAAAAAGCTTCGCAGCAACCCGCGTTCATAGACATCTATGCGCGTGGGATGGCTATTAAGCGGTCTGCAGACGACGCGACAAGCAACATGCCTGTAAATAGCCAATAGGCAGCTGGTTGCATGAATAGAGAAATTTGCATGCTGTATATTTACAAGGCGACATGAACTGATGCGCCGGTTGCCTATATATGCGGCGTGTCGCTTACGCCGCCTGTCGCCGCTTGCCGCTTAAATGCTCGCGGTCTTTTTTGTTGTCATAACAGAATTGGATAAATCTCGTTCAAGTGCTTTGCATTGTTTTACAGTGAATTTTTTTTTAAAAAAGTGGTGATAATTTGTTCTCGAGGTAAGCTTACAGTGATATTTTGAATTTAAAACATGAACCGATTCGACTGGACAAAAGCTTACTCTTTTTTTAAGAGTTACAAGCAAGATTTATTGAGTCCAAACGGTAATATACATGGTTTGGCAACTGATAGCGCTTTGCAAGCCTATACGCTGCTTGCAGGTTATATCAGTGATTCAAACTTGATGTTTGGGGAAGAGACATTGACTCCCAAGGCGGTATACCTTGCCTTTAAACGGCATGTTGGTAATATTTTCCCGGATTTCAAACCAAGCCAAGATGATTATACAGAGTCTGAAACACTTTCGGTTACTAGCGACGAAAGTTACAAAATATTCAACGATGATGATGACCTATCAATTATCAAAATTATTGATGTAGACCCAAGTCTTCTCCATCCACAATATGTATGGCATGGTAGACACCTAAAGGCTCAGCTGCCTTTCGGCTGGAGTGCAAAGCTAAGCAAGCTAGTCTCCAAAGCAGTAGAAGGAAATGAATGCGTCTTTACGTTTAAACGGCACGAATTCATTTCTGGGGAGCTTACCACTAATGCATATTGCACAGATTGCGGTGCAACGATCGCGATCCGTGGAGAGAAAAGTAAAGGAAAAGCGAAATTGATTCATTCTAGAGGCATTGACATTCAGCACCGAAGAAAACGGCGAATCTTCGGTGAAGAAAGAAAGGCCTTAGCGAAGCGAGCGAAGTTTCAATCGTCGCTCAATGTTCGCAACGAAGTAATCGAGGAGGAGTTTGCTCCAAATGAAGACCTAAACGCCAATATGTTGCCCACTTTGAAAAAAATAACGCAAATGAGGCATGAAATAATTCAAAGCGAATATCTCCATGAAGATGTTTTCACAGCTTTGGATATATTCAACAGCTGTAATGATACACGTTTTAGAAACTGTATCAAAGTTATCAGTAGGAGGCCATTTGTTGTTGTTTTCTGGCTTCCTATTGAAAAGGAATTGTATGCTTTCCTTCATCAAAATTTCAGGATATCTCTCTCCATCGACGCTACGGGATCGATAGTGCGTGCCCCACTTAAAAATATTGATGGTTCTCTATCTCCGGTATATGTATATAACTTAGTTATAAAAGTGGAGGGATATAAATCTATTCCAGTAGGACATTTTCTCTCCACGAGCCATTCTGCTTTTCAAATTTCCTATTGCCTAGGAGTATGGCTAGAGGAATTTAAAATACCTGCAGAAATTATAGTCGATTTTTCTCCCGCATTAATTTCTGCAGTAGTGGATAGGTTCACTGAGTTTAAAACAAGATCTGCAGTTTAGAACAAGATCTGATATTTTTATAGATGAATGCGCTGCAAACCCAATGCTCTCCAAGTGTTACAATAATATAAATATTTGTGAAACTGGTGCCGATAACTTGTGTTATGCTCCAAATTGTATTCCCGAATTTAAACGATTTTTCACTATTGTACCATTATGGTCTGCAGTAATGACACAATATTTTCATTCTCCCAACAAAATTGCGTCTTCAGCTGTTGTGGAGAATTCATTTAAAGAAATGAAACAAAGTATTTTCGAGGGGAAAAGCCATTTGCGTGCAGATTATTTTATTACTAAATACTGTGCGTCATTTTCGGCATCATTACGTTTACTGAAAGCATCAACAGAAATATCGAATCTTGATGATACCTCTTCAAATAAAGTACCACCAAACCATGACTATGAACCTTCATTGATTGACCCTCCTAATTTAACCCACGTGAAAGATTCTATCTCTGAATATCAGGAGGACATGAACGAATTGGAAAATTGGCGTGGAAAAGCTATAAAAGATGACGCAAAAAAGAGGCAATGTACACATAGCATCCTTGAGCCTCAAAATTTAATAGAAACTACTCGACAAATAACTAGTTTACCACTTCTAACGAATGGCGCAAAGACTACCCACTCTACAAAAACGATATTGACAACAAACACTTGTGCAATTGATTCCCTTTTACAAGTGTTTATATCGTTAATAGTAGATTGGAATATAGATATTCGAGAGAAACTTATAACATCAGTAGTAGAATTACTGATGGATTTAAAAAATAATGGCTTTAAAGCTTCTAGTAAGAAAAAAAGAAACATGCTTTTGTACGATATATTTAGTGATCAACGCTTAGATCACAATTTCCTAGTACAAATAACATGTAATTCAAATGTTTGCCATTTATTAGAAAAAATTACGCTTGGTCAGTCATTAGAAATCAATTATAACTGCCACAAAACACATGCCATGTCATTAAAATATATTCCGATCGATATTACCGTTTATGATAATGATGATAATTTAACATGCATAAGTAATTTCATAAACTTTCCTAACAAGATTTTTGACATTTGTAAATTGGAAATGGAAAGAAATATTTTAAGTAATTCAGTTATATTTATAGATTGTCAAAAACTTGATCCACATACACCTTACAAAAATATCACTGCAGACAGCATTCAACAAAAAATTATAATTTTGAGCAAAGAGTATACCCTTCGTGGTCTTATTCATTTCTCCCACCCTTTCAGACGTAGCGGTATTGGTCATTACATAGCTATGCTAAAAAGACCAAATGAAAAATGGGAAATATACAATGATCTAACTAAAAAACCATCAACAACTATCATCAACGTTAATCCAGTTCTATCGATGTATACAGTTTAAGCTGAATATATATACACCGCTATCAATGTACAAAATTATATAATGATTGGTTTGCTGTAATGATTTGATAAACTATTTTTTTTTTTTTTTTTTAATTCTATATTAGAGAGGTTTTCAGCCTGCGGCTGGTTCGCCTCTTTTGATAAACTAAATTCAATATGCACTTTAAGATACCTCTGGTTTTTGAAATAATTTTAATTTAACACTTGAACGAGATTTATTATAGACATCGTAGAATATTTTCTAAAACCGAAAGAGTAGAAATATATAATTGAAAAACTTGAATTGAACACACTGTGCAATAATGAAACATAAATTTTGTGATCATAGCAAAAAATCGATTAATATAATTAATCATATAATTTATTTAAACAAAAAATCGATTAATATAATTAATCTTATAATTTATTAAAACAAAGAAGGTATTAAACCAAAAAGTAAAAATCGGAAAGACGGATGGAAACAGAATTAACAAAAATAAGACGAATAACAATGTCGGAGAACTTGTAACTAAACACGTAATAGAACAGAACCACATACCCACACACCCACACACTCACACCCACACACCCATACACACACACACACACACACACACACACACACACACACCCACATCCACATCCACATCCACATCCACACCCAGACGCCCACACACCCACATCCCCATCCCCATCCACACCCACACACACACACACACACACACACACACACACACACACACACACACACACACACACACACACACACACACACACACACACACACACACACACACACACACACACACACACACACACACACACACACACACACACACACACACACACACACACACACACACACACACACACACACACACACACACACACACACACACACACACACACACACACACACACACACACACACACACACACACACACACACACACACACACACACACACACACACACACACACACACACACACACACACACACACACACACACACACACACACACACACACACACACACACACACACACACACACACACACACACACACACACACACACACACACACACACACACTTCGGGGTGTAGAATAGTTCGCCTCCACGTGGTACAACCTGGATAACGCTAAATGGACTACATAACACATAACAAATATTTAACTCTCAACTTCAAACTAATACAAAGTGGTTCAGAATTCTGTAATATTTTTTTTTAAATGCTAGCTATATAGTTACGGAGCATTTATTTCCATATACATACCGAGGTATTCCAGGCTAAATTACGAAAAAATGCCACCTGTTTTCCAAGATCGTCTCCAATCATTGTCATAGTTGTAGGGGAACTGTGGGTAAGACGAACAGGGTGGGTAAGACGGACAGGTGTTCGATTCTACCAGTTAAGCCTTAAAATTCGTAAATGTTTTGATGAGCATTCAACCATCTTGCTATCTCATGATATCTGAACGTTCTCATCATCATTTAGAACTTTCAAATGTTGATAAAGTACTGAAAAACTGAAAATTGGAAGTGATTCTGCGTTTGGATGTAACTTTTTTGCCGTCGAAATTAAGCTTTTTGAGTGGTTTAATTCTAAAATGTTACCCATAATATGAAGTATTTCGATTTATTACCTTATCAAGTAACGTATGCATTGAAAAAATAGGTAGTTTTATTTGCGTATGAAAAATTGCGAACGCTTTAAAAAAATGTATAATGATGGGGTGAAATGGACAACTGCTAATGTGGGTAAGACGGTCAGTGAACATATTATAATAAAATTGTTGATTTTGCTTCTTAGTAATATCTCATGCATATAAATGAAAATTTTACCGGCAAATGTGGACTTCAAACAAATTAGCAGCAGCCAGGCATGAAATAGATTTTAAAATGCTTGTTCATATTCCCGCTGTCAAACAATTTTCGATTGACTGCCACTGGTGGGAGGGGGTGGACTGCCCCCTTCACTTTTTGCACGTTACACCACCATATTTTACGTATTCAATTCGTTAATGGTCAAAAATAATAATATGCTCTCAGTTAGGGCAATTTAGAATATCTGTCCATCTTACCCCCACACATTGTCCGTTTCACCCGCAGCACTAAAAAAGTTCACTTTTTCGGACCATTTTAAATACTCAAAATACACATTGAAAAACAGTTTTTGTTAAATATTTCACTAGCCGCTTTTGAAAACAATATAATGAACTGAAGTAAACTGTATTTACGTTTTATAAATCATAAGTTCTCTGAATTTTATTAGATGTTGTTCTTAACCTGTTCGTCTTACCCACAGTTCCCCTACATAATTTTATTATTTACAATATTGTAATATAGAATTATACAAAAATCCCCCAAATAAAGTGATGGGAGGTGCTGTACACCCACCGCGATTTCTCAGCTTTGCATGAAGCGGTTGCCGGAGTCACTAGCTAGCCAAATGTTTTGAAAATTTTCTTTTCAATTCATTAGTATAGCCGTAAAAAGCGGAAGAGAGGACACACGAAGAGAACCTCTCATTTTCAGTTACGTCGAAATGAAAAAGTACCCGAGAAATGAAAAATCGCGGTGGGCGTACAATACCACCCACCGGTTTTTAAGCTTTTTAGTCCTGTTGCGATAAGATACTTCCAGCAGTAATAGTATTTCTCTTTAGCTTGATCTAACTTAAAAAAATCCAAACTTTTTCACCAACAATTCGCTTTATCAGTGCTGGGAGCTCATCGACTCGGAAGTCAGTTTCAATCCCGTCGAGCCATCTCACACGTTGGGTCTCACTATTCTCCTGCGAAGTTTTTAATCTTTTCAACTTCTAATTTTTAATAATTTCTCTTTTTATTTAATTCTTTCCTTACCCCAAAAATAAGCAAACGACTAAGAATTCAAACGAATAAAATCGGAATTGAAGAGTTAATAGTCGACAATTGAAGGTCGAAACTGTGAAACCAAAAGTCAAAAATTAAAAGTTAGAACCCAAAATCAAAAAAGAGGGTAAAAATAATAAAAAAAATCCAAAAGCCAAAAACGAAGTGAAATGCCTCAAAATAGAAAGCACCAAAATAAAAAAATCAAATCAAAAGTAAACAAAAAGTAACAAGTCAAATAAAATAAAGTTCGAAAACAGACACTAAAGAAGCCTGCAAGTCGTAGGCGAAATACGTATCTACCAAGAAAAAATATACTTAGCAGAATTAAATCGGATAAGTTTTCTTTTTATTTAATTCCAGGCTATCCGCAATGTCAAAGTATGAAAAAACTGCTTTCCACCCCCTACTCCCCTGTAAGACGTTGCTGTGGCATTTTTTTCTGCGAAACATTGCGAGACATATTAAACAACACACAAAAAATAATATCATATTTGAGGTTTTTTCTCAGTTGATCTAAAACACAACTTTTCGAAACGTATCCGCGTTTTATCTCTGCTGGAAAAATGGGGCTTAACGGGTTGAAGCATCCGTGAGAAAAAAAAGAAAATGTTGGAAATACATACAATTTGAGATTCTGGTGTTGGTACGATGACGTACCAAAATAGTTTCCGAGTTTACGGAAATTTAGTGAACTTTCCCCTTATATAGCGGATTTTAGAAAAATACGTAGGTTAAGCACTGAAATATGCATCGGCTGATAACGCCATTCCCAGAAAATGTTGGAAATACATTCAATTTGAGATTCTGGTGTTGATACGATGACGTACCAAAATAGTTTCCGAGTTTTCGGAAATTTAGTGAACTTTCCCCTTATATAGCGGAATTTAGAAAAATACGTAGGTTAAGCACTGAAATATGGATCGGCTGATAACGCCATTCCCAGAAAATGTTGGAAATACATTCAATTTGAGATTCTGGTGTTGATACGATGACGTACCAAAACAGTTTCCGAGTTTTCGGAAATTTAGTGAACTTTCCCCTTATATAGCGAAATTTAGAAAAATACGTAGGTTAAGCACTGAAATATGGATCGGCTGATAACGCCATTCCCAGAAAATGTTGGAAATACATTCAATTTGAGATTCTGGTGTTGGTACGATGATGTACCAAAATAGTTTCCGAGTTTTCGGAAATTTAGTGAACTTTCCCCTGATATAGCGGAATTTAGAAAAATACGTAGGTTAAGCACTGAAATATGGATCGGCTGATAACGCCATTCCCAGAAAATGTTGGAAATACATTCAATTTGAGATTCTGGTGTTGATACGATGACGTACCAAAATAGTTTCCCAGTTTTCGGAAATTTAGTGAACTTTCCCCTTATATAGCGAAATTTAGAAAAATACGTAGCTTAAGCACTGAAATATGGATCGACTGATAACGCCATTCCCAGAAAATGTTGGAAATACATTCAATTTGAGATTCTGGTGTTGGTACGATGACGTACCAAAACAGTTTCCGAGTTTTCGGAAATTTAGTTAACTTTCCCCTTATATAGCGGAATTTAGAAAAATACGTAGGTTAAGCACTGAAATATGGATCGGCTGATAACGTCATTCCCAGAAAATGTTGGAAATACATTCAATTTGAGATTCTGGTGTTGGTACGATGATGTACCAAAATAGTTTCCCAGTTTTCGGAAATTTAGTGAACTTTCCCCTTATATAGCGGAATTTAGAAAAATACGTAGGTCAAGCACTGAAATATGGATCGGCTGATAACGCCATTCCCAGAAAATGTTGGGAATACATTCAATTTGAGATTCTGGTGTTGGTACGATGACGTACCAAAACAGTTTCCGAGTTTTCAGAAATTTAGTGAACTTTCCCCTTATATAGCGAAATTTAGAAAAATACGTAGGTTAAGCACTGGAATATGGATCGGCTGATAACGCCATTCCCAGAAAATGTTGAAAATATATTCAATTTGAGATTCTGGTGTTGGTACGATGACGTACCAAAATAGTTTCCGAGTTTTCGGAAATTTAGTGAACTTTCCCCTTATATAGCGAAATTTAGAAAAATACGTAGGTTAAGCACTGAAATATGGATCGGCTGATAACGCCATTCCCAAAAAATGTTGGAAATTCATTCAATTTGAGATTCTGGTGTTGGTACGATGACGTACCAAAATAGTTTCCGAGTTTTCGGAAATTTAGTGAACTTTCCCCTTATATATCGAAATTTAGAAAAATACGTAGGTTAAGCACTGAAATATGGATCGGCTGATAACGCCATTCCCAGAAAATATTGGAAATACATTCAATTTGAGATTCTGGTGTTGGTACGATGACGTACCAAAATAGTTTCCGAGTTTTCGGAAATTTAGTGAACTTTCCCCTTATATAGCGTAGGTTAAGCACTGAAATATGGATCGGCTGATAACGCCATTCCCAGAAAATGTTGGAAATGTATTCAATTTGAGATTCTGGTGTTGGTACGATGACGTACCAAAATAGTTTCCGAGTTTTCGGAAATTTAGTGAACTTTCCCCTTATATAGCGAAATTAAGAAAAAATCGTAGTTTCTATGATCAAATATAGTTCAAGTGATGATTTTCTGTCATTCAATTGCTTGTTTTATCCGATACATGTTTTCCGGAAAATCAGTGTCGCCAGTGTGCAGTGTCGCAGTTTTTTTTTAATGTTATAAATTTTTCCCTGAATAACACCCAAATTATGCTGTATTTTAATATAACTTTTTTATTTTCACTTAAGTATTAGGTTTTATATATGAAATCAGACTAGAATTTTCCCGTGAACTCAAATCTGTGGTTTAATTCAACATACAAAGTTTTTTGAAAAAGTTATCGAACATTATATGAAAAATTTTTAAGTACGTCCTATTCAAAGTTCAGATTCTTTAGGTACGTCGTTGGTACATCAACTTTTTGCTATTGCGGACTTCGTAAAGTTAAGATTTCCCAAAATCGACCGTCTATTGGGCCGGTCCATGAAAATCATATAAATAACGAAGTACGTTAAAAATCCTCGGAGGTACGTTATGGTACGTCTTTGGTACATGCTAAAAAACATAATGACATTTGAATTCGTTTCGATGGCCCGGCTGGATGGATTGACATCTTGTATGCGACAAAGGTGACGCAGTGGATCGGTATAGGTTTACAACGCGGAACACCCGGGTTCAAACCCAACAGCAGGCAAATGCAACGAATATAGAAGTTAGGTAGAAGTATAAAAATAGAACATAGAAGTGCTGCTAAATTTGTTTTTTCTTAGTTTTTGACAGTTTATTTCGAAGCTGCTTAGCGTTCTATGCAGTGAACCAGCTTGAAAGTTCGGTTAATTACTTAAAAGTGACACTGCTTAGCAAGTTATAGATTGATATACATAAAGCTGTTTAACCCTTGTTAGACACCATTATTCGAAAGTTTTTCGCCAGTTTTTCTATGGCTGCCGCAAACGCACTATACGTTTCATGGGGTTGCTGCTTTCTATCTGAAATCTGACGGTCGATTATTTTGTCTTTATTCGGTGGCTCAAAGCGCAATCGCAATTGCTGTTTAAATACAGCCCAACTAACAAATCTGTGGTAGAATGTGTAATACCATTCTTCTGCTTCAGACCCTTCTTTAAACAAACAGTTTGCTTGACTAAGCAACTCTTGTTCTGATATCCGATTATTTCTGGCTAAAATTTCAACACGACTCAAGAATTGTGTTATGGTTGGACCTCTTGAATCTCCACTGAAATGGATTCTCCATTTGTGAATCGGCATTTGAGATTTATATCTACTTTCTCCTGAATACTGATGATTTCCATCAAAGTCGTTAAACAGTGGGTCAGGCCAATCTGATCCCATTTGCATCCACCGGTCAATTCCGAATCCTGGTGCTGCTCTATGTGCTGGTGCTGGTCTAGGTAATGGTGGCGGTCTAGGTGTCGGTGCTGGTTGAGGTAACGGTGCAGGTCTAGCTGGCGGCGGTCGTCTAGGTGACGGTGGCGGTGGTGGTCTAAGTGATGGTGGTGTTGGTGTTCGTTGTGGATTCGCATTTCTGTTGAACTGCGTCATCACTGTAGCCATTTGAGTCGATAAACTATGTCGAATATAGCGAACAATTTCCTCTTTCCAGCTCTTTTGGGTATCAACTATGTTGTTGCTCCGCGGTGACCCAGGATCACCGGACTGTAAGACATCTCTTTGAGTGTTTAATACGGCTGGACTGTTTCGTCTACCTGCACTGTTGTCGAGAATCATGCGGTACCTCATCTGCTCCTCCAGCCGCTTCATCTAAAAGGCCAGATTCTACATCCTGTCCTACTCCCGAAATCGGCGAAAAGTTCAACTCGAATTCCTTGTCCATTTCTTGATTCACAACTGATTCTAATTGTTCTTCTGATCTTATTACGTTATTTCTGTATATTACCAGTAACTTTTCGATTTCCGATAATAATTCTCGTTTACGTCTATTTTGCTCTCTTGTAACTGTTTCTATTCGAATGACTCCGAGACGATAGTGTCTGAGTCTTGAAATATGTTTAAATTCTGGTACCGTTTCAATTAATCTTGTAATTTCTATTATTCTCTCTCCAATTGTATTAAATTCTTTCGTCAGAGCCGTAACCCCTTTCAGTAATTTCGGTTTTCTAATTTCCTCAATTAAAGCTAGTGGAAGTCGTTCTCTTTTACTTTGAATTAATCCCACCACTGGTAAATTTCGTATTTGTAGTTCGTAGTCAATCTCCTCCACATTCATTAGGATCGATAAACGAATCGAGTACGCTAACTGAATTCATTAATTTATATTAGGTAGGTATTCAACACATTACAGTGGACCCCCGTTCGTTTGAACGATTCCTCATGCAAACTAACGGGGTTACTTTTTAATTTGAACAACTGGTAACCCGAAATATGCTGAAACCTGTGTGAACTGGCCACCCTGATCTTTGTTATTGTTTTGGTGGTTTGTTTTAGTTGGCAGTTGCAAGTGCGAATATTGCATTTTCCGATCGGATTTCTCTCTTAATCGTTAAGAAAACGAAATGTGAAACCGATTAAACACGCTAGGTCAGTACAAACGAATCGAACAAATGATGTCATGTTGAGAATGACATTTGAACCATTTTTAATTTGCACGTCGTGCAAACCAACGGGGTTCAAATTAAAAAGTGTTCAGATTAAAAATGGTCAAACGAACGGGGGTCCACGGTATATCCAATCATTTACGAAATAAACCGATTTCATTAAACACTATTTTCATGCATAATTTAAAAAAGAATCCCACAAATAATCATGCATCCGAAATAAACAGCTGAACTAATTATCCGTACTAATATCGCAATTATAAACCAAACGAACTCAAATGCTGAAGCATTAGTACTAAAATTTAACTAACTATTATTAATTCTCTCACTAATTTCTAAATCTGTACACAATCTAAGCTAAACCGTTTTGTTGGGCGCCAAATGTAACGGGGCGGAAAGGGTTTTGGGGCAGGGAGCAATCACAACCTTCACTTAAGCGCCAGGCAAGTAGGATCTTGCCGTGAAGGAGCGTGTTTCGTAAAGCAATCCCGGTCCGGCTAGGTTACCTCAGGGCAGGTCCTTCAAACGTCTCACTAAAACTTACGGACAAAAAGCTGACTAACTTAGCATCGGGTGGATCGTACGGCCGACCAAACAAGGGCAAAAAGGGCAACCATCGGCTAGTGTAGTAGCCCCTAGGCGTCCTACACCAACCTACCGGGGGCTAACTCGCGAACCGATTTGGGGGGGAGAGCACATTCGGGAACGACCACTTTCAGAGGGAACCGTAATTAGCAAACATCATTTCACTTAGTAACAGATTTTCATTTGAACCGGTTTCGCTTATCTTTAACCACAGAGAACAGATTAACAGGCTCGAAGGAAGTAATCGATTTTTTGTGTGTAAAATCTGTCGGTAGCGCCCTCCAGAAATAGTTTGCCAAACGCATCAAAAAATATGCATGTACCTTTATCAATATTTCTTTGTGCTGGAGTTACATAGCAGCGACGGCAGCGACATCAAGATTTAGTTTGCCACTTACTGCTCGAGGGGTGCTCTATTGAAGGATTACTTGTAGATTACATAAAAACCCTTTACACACTTTTTGTCAATTACCTGGTAGTCTGTTCTCTGTGCTTTAACTATTCTATGGGTTAGTTTTGTGGGGGTAGCTTACTGCATCTCGTCGATACTTTTCTCCTTCTGCTCTCGTTGATATTTTTCTCCTTCGGCGTACGTTCAGAGCCGGCGGCTGCTGATTTCAGCGGTTCCCCAAACCGCCTGCGGGTGAATCAGGTTGGCTACGGTGATGGACACAACGTGGTGAGTTGGTCGGAAGTGTGCTTTCAGAATCCGACAACCGTCAGATGTCACACAGTGGGTGATGTATAGGGCCACGAACAACCGGTAGCGTTTTCTTGTGTGGTGGGTACGGCAATGGTTCGTTTCTCGGTGATCAATTCATCCGATCGATGGCGTATAGGGCCCCGGACGGTCGCAACTGCGTGCGACGTGGGTATCACAATTCCACTCGGCTGGCTTCGTGGGAAATCGGTAGCCCACTGAAGGTCGAAAACGTGGGGAGGCCGACTGACGATGGTCACGCTCTCCGGCCCAAGGATTAGACCTCCGTTTGAAGGAGGATGTTTCAAACGGATTGAACACGAGGGTTAGTACGTTTATACATAGGGTTTGGTAGTATAATCAATATATATTTAGAATGCCAGTGTCGCTGCAGTGCGTGTGGTAAACATCACACATGTTCAGATAATGTATTTACATTATATGTCGACTAACATTTGAAAGGGGCGGATAAGCCAACTGTCAAACAGAACGAGTGAGAGTTCATTTTCCTATGCTGCTCCAGCAAAAAATAACTCTCACTCGTTCTGTTTGACAGTTGGCTTATCCGCCCCTTTCAAATGTTGGTCGACATATATGCAAATGTGTGTGTGCCTGAGATTCATCAAAAGGGGAATCTCATTGTCAAACTTTGACAACCAGTTTAAAATTTCAATTATGGCTGCCAAGTAATGTGATTGTAAACTTCGCTTGCTTCAAATTTCTGAAAAAATCGGTGCAAAAGGGAGCGGTTGTGGGATTCTATTCATCCGGATGAAAAGAAAAAGAACGTTTAAAACCATTTCACTGGCATAAAAACACAGCGGAGAACGCACTGATGACAGCACCAACCAGCGCACAGATAAAGAACAGATAAATAACAATGAGAAACTTTGACAACGAAGTTCCCGATTCACAGACTTGATACAGATTGTTAGCATCACAGAGAACAGATTAACAGGCTCGAAGGAAGTAATCGATTTTTTGTGTGTAAAATCTGTCGGTAGCGCCCTCCAGAAATAGTTTGCCAAACGCATCAAAAAATATGCATGTACCTTTATCAATATTTCTTTGTGCTGGAGTTACATAGCAGCGACGGCAGCGACATCAAGATTTAGTTTGCCACTTACTGCTCGAGGGGTGCTCTATTGAAGGATTACTTGTAGATTACATAAAAACCCTTTACACACTTTTTGTCAATTACCTGGTAGTCTGTTCTCTGTGTTAGCATCATGTTTACCACAATGAGTCCTATAGAAAAACAGCGACACTGGCATTCTATATATATTGATTCTACTGGTTTGGTATACAGATATTTTTATCGTTCACATACAATTAATCTATCATTTACCTGTTGGTATTTTCGTTCGGTATTTTTATTAAATTCACCCACAGAGAACAGACTACCAGGTAATCGACAAAAAGTGTGTAAAAGGTTTTTATGTAATCTACGAATAATTTTTCAATAGACCACCCCTCGAGCAGTAAGTGGCAAACTAAATCTTGTCGCTGCTATGTAACTCCAGCACAAAGAAATATTGATAAAGGTACATGGATATTTTTTGATGCGTTTGGCAAACTATTTCTGGAGGGCGCTACCGACAGATTTTACACACAAAAAATCGATTACTTCCTGCGAGCCTGTTAATCTGTTCTCTGTGCTAAAGGCACAGAGAACAGATTAACAGGCTCGAAGGAAGTAATCGATTTTTTGTGTGTAAAATCTGTCGGTAGCGCCCTCCAGAAATAGTTTGCCAAACGCTTAAAAATATATCCATGTACCTTTATTAATATTTCTTTGTGCTGGAGGTACATAGCAGCGATGGCAGCGACATCAAGATTTAGTTTGCCACTTACTGCTCGAGGGGTGCTCTATTGAAGGATTACTCGTCGATTACATAAAAACCTTTTACACATTTTACACATTCCATAATCCATTGTCACTGCCAGTGCACAACAATACTGCCATTGGAGATGCTTTTGGTGATGATGTGAGCAAATTGAACTATAGGAAAATCGATTTCGCTGCCCTGAATGAATACTTAACGTGCACTGATTGGAGTTCTCTATTTGTTGGTGAAGATGTTGACGAAATGGCTTCACAGTTTTGCAATATCATATCTCAGTGGTTGAGTTTGCATTTGCCGTTTGTAAGACGACCAGCCACCCCCGCATGGTGCACTCCTCGCCTCCGACAACTGAAACGTTTACGGAACAGCGCCCAGCGCGCCCTTCGCCGTTGGAGAACCGTTTTGACTCGACGCAATTTTAAGCTTGCCAGTGACAAATACCGCCGTCTGAATGCTTCATTATACAAATTGTATGTACTGCGTGTGCAGTCCGATTTTCGGAAGCAGCCGAAAAAATTCTGGAACTTTGTCAACTCTAAAAGGAAATGTTCCTCTATCCCTTCCAACGTGTATTACGACGACGTTGAGTCGAACTCAATCTCTGACTCCTGCGAGATGTTTGCGAAATTCTTCGCCTCAGTTTTCGCTGATGAAACTGCTCCCGATAGTATTGCTGGAATTGCTGCTGCACCTGTTCCGGCCGATTTGGTGGACTTGGGTTTGTTTACCATTACTACTGACATGGTGATAACTGCCGCCAAAAAACTAAAGCGCTCCTTTTCTGCGGGGCCTGATGGTATTCCAGCCGTAGTTTTGAGTCGTTGCATTGCAGTGTTGGCCAATCCGTTATGTTCTATTTTTAATAAATCTTTTGAACAAGGCAAATTTCCCGCCATTTGGAAACAGTCGTTCATGTTCCCGGTATTCAAATCGGGTGATCGTCACAATGTGAGGAATTACCGTGGAATCACCAGTCTTTCTGCATCATCAAAACTGTTTGAAATAATAGTGAGTAGCGTGATGTTGTCCTGCACTAGGAATTACATTTCAACGGCTCAGCATGGTTTTATGCCCGGTAGGTCTGTATGCACTAACCTGCTAGAGTTCACATCGATGTGTATTTCGGAAATGGAAGACAAGAAACAAGTTGATGTCATCTATACAGACTTGAAAGCTGCTTTCGATAGAATTGACCATACAATACTCTTGCGGAAACTATCTCGACTCGGTGCTTCTCAACAAATGGTGAAATGGTTGAACTCATACCTCAGTGGCAGAGTGCTTCGTATAAAACTTGGATCCGCTGTTTCATCTGTGTTTACTAATAAGTCAGGAGTTCCTCAGGGCAGTAATTTGGGACCATTGCTTTTCTTGTTGTTCTTCAACGATATTGCGCTGCTTTTGGGTACTGGCTGTAGGTTAGTGTACGCCGATGACCTGAAACTATTTGCCTCGATAGGAAATATAGATGACTGCCGTCGACTGCAGGGTTTGCTTGATTTGTTTACGAGCTGGTGCAAACAAAATTGGCTGATTATAAGCGTTGCCAAATGTGAAGTTATGAGCTTTCACCGCATTAAAAACCCGATCCTTTTTGGTTACACCGTTGATGGTATTGAGTTACGCAGAGTGGACCGAGTTAACGACCTTGGAGTCCTGCTGGACACAAAAATGACGTTCAATGTGCATCGTGAATCAATTATCTCCAAGGCATCACGGCAGCTCGGATTCATCTTTAAGATTGGTCGGAACTTTAAGGATGCCCACTGTCTTAAATCGTAGTATTGCGCCCTTGTTCGTCCGCTATTAGAAAATTGCAGCCTAGTTTGGTTTCCAAAGCAGCTAACTTGGAACCTGCGCATTGAACCTGTGCAACGGCGGTTTGTCCGACTAGCACTGCGACACCTCCCTTGGCGAAATCCTGACGACTTGCCCCCATACGCAGACAGATGCCGTTTACTCGACCTAGACACACTAGAACATAGACGCAAGGTGCAACAGGCATTATTTGTAGCAAAAGTTATTAATGGTGAAATTGACGCCCCTAACTTACTATCAATGATCAACTTTCGCGCTTCGCAACGATCCCTGCGCTCGACGGGTTTACTGCAGACTCAATTTCATCGGACTATGTTTGGATACAACGAACCAATTACTGAATGTGTAAGGACCTTTTCGAATGCGGAGGAATTGTTTGACTTTGGTGAACCGTCGCGCTTGTTTGCGCAGAGATTACGCAGATTTTATTTAGTATAAGATTTTATTCATGTAGACAATATTTTATGTCAGATGAAATATCCCTAATAAATAAATAAATAAATAAATATTCGTACGGGCTTCGAATTAACAGTTTTGATTTCGCAGATGTGGCTTAATTTCAAAAAATAGCGTTTAGTATGGTATCCCTTTCCCTTGGTCATTGCAACTGCCTTTAGTCGCTTTAGAATGCTGTCTACCAGTTTTTTCATGTATTTGATGGGAATTTGGTCCCATTCGTCCATTAAGTGCTTTCTAAGATCTTTTTTGTTAGAAATTTGATGGTTTCTAACTTTTTACAGAGAACAGATTAACAGGCTCGAAGGAAGTAATCGAATTTTTGTGTGTAAAAGCTGTCGGTGGCGCCCTCCAGAAATAGTTTGCCAAACGCATCAAAAAATATCCATGTACCTTTATCAATATTTCTTTGTGCTGGAGTTACATAGCAGCGACGGTAGCGACATCAAGATTTAGTTTGCCACTTACTGCTCGAGGGGTGCTCTATTAAAGGCTTACTCGTCGATTACATAAAAACCTTTTACACACTTTTTGTCAATTACCTGGCAGTCTGTTCTCTGTGATCACAGTAATCAGAGATAAACGGAAAAGTAACCAAAAGTAACTTTTTTCAGAGGTGCGTGGTAATCATAGCTGTTAGAAACCTCTTAAAGTTACCTTTGATTAACTTACTGATTACCTCTGATTACCATTTATTTATGGTAATCAAGCTTTTGTGAGTACTAAACATTAATCATGATTACCAATGATTACTTCCGATTTTCATTGATTACCATATACTGATTACCATTGATTACCCAATTAATTCGTAAGTGATTATCAAAAGTAATCTCTGATTACTACACACTTATACACCTTACTGGAAACCCCTTGGCACAGACCTGCGTACTTATCCCAAATTTTTCCGATTATCCAGAGTAATAACGAGGCTTGCCTCACTAACATTAACGCCCTTTTGCTGTTCTGTAACTCGCTAACTGAATAGCCAAGAGATGACGCTATAGTACATTTTACCTGAAAAGTCCACGTTGTCATGTTTATGGTCATTAGATGTTTGCTCTTTAATTCACCACAGAGATGGCGCTGTCGTCCACGTTTCTATTCTTTATTTATTTATTTATTCCAACAGGAAGCTTTGAAAAAAATTACCTTTAATCAAGGGGTGTTCAGTAAGGCGTATACGCGCGCAGTAATCAGAGATTACTTTTGTAATCTTTTACGATTTAATTACAGTCTACATCTACAGTTAAAGCCCGCATAGAGTGACTATATACAGAGTGGCGACAAGTCATCCCAAATGTATGCAATGCGGGTTTTCCAAGGGTTTTTCTTTCTCTTTCCTGCATACGCGTTGGATAGGTCGTCTGCTCGATTGGAATGACACTGACAGATAATTATCATTCCAATTTTGACATTGTCTCCACTCTGTATATAGTCACCCTAGGCCCGCGCAGTTCAAAATAATATTGTCCGTTTCTTTGGTAACAAAACGCGCTGCTCACTTTTTTGATAGCTTGAAATCGTCGCAGAGAGAATTTGCTTGGCTGTATGTAAGTTATAAGTATATATTATGCTTGTCTAGCACGTAAGCTATTGATTTACTTGACAAAATAAACGATATTTGCCCCCGCGATGATTCTGGCGACGGTTTCGCCCGCGACGGTTATAATTCATCGCGTTCGAAAGGGTCTGAAATTGATAATAGTTAGCTTCTAAATGCAGCCGTATTTAAGATATTTGATATTTAAGATGTTATTTTTTTATTTTAAACGTGCCCTTTTCATATGAGTCGCTCAGAAGGAAAGGGGTGTAAGTGACAAAAAGTATATTTCGAGAAAATCGGATCCAAAGTTAAGCTAGAACTCAGCTAGAAAATTCGTCAGGTTAAAATACAAAACTAATGGCGCACTATGGTTCTGTTAACTTCACTTTATTAATTTCTATTGACATCTTGGAAAAGCATTTTATAATTTTTGGGAGATATAAGACATTTTTGAAAATGTTATTTGCACTTATACACCCCTTTCCTTCCAAGCGAAACCCAACTTTTATTTTGCTCTTTTTTTTCATGTTTCTAAAAAAGTCATTAAACGGTAAAATTTTGACATGAATTTTCTAGCATGCATAAAACCATGCTCAAAGTATCGTTTCCTATCATTATCTCGATTTTTTCAATTTTGTCACTTACACCCCTTTCCTTCTAACCCCCTCATATGTTATCCGTGTTATATTACCAAGTTAGCAACTAGAATAAATATTACCTTTCAATTTGTCTGAATACACCTTGCTGATTCTGATAGTACAAAAAGGGTCAAAAAATTTTCAGTGTTTATTTTTTCAGGTTTAAAAATCAACTTTCTACAACTCACGTTTAGGCATCATTTTGGAGCAACCCTAGTTTCGGGAGATACGATTTTTCAAACATAGTACATATAAAAATAAATACGCCCTTTTAAAAGTGATTCTTGATCCTAAATGGTGCTAAATTCTGTGGAAGGTGCATATTTCTTCCTATCAAACACTTAAGTAACGTTTAGAATAAATACTTCAAGTTTTATCATTTACCTTTTGCACGTGGAACTACTAAAATTTGAAAATTGCGAAAATATATTTGGTCCCACCTTCAGAAAAACGTGAATACCTCAGCGAGATTTGAACATACGTCCGTACTTTTTTCGGCAAAGTTGTTCGTCATATAAAATTTCCCATCTACACAGTATACGTACGTTACTCTGAAATACTGTTCGATACCCTGTTTTGACGTTTATTTAAATGAAATTTCAAAAATTTTAAATTTTTGCCAAATTCAATAAATTTTTGTAACCAAATATGACTCCAGACATGCCATCATAACTTTTTTATGAATGTATCAGATCCCAATGATTGTGAAAAAAATAGTTAAGTACCTTTTTTTACCCACTTTACTATTTCTAAAAATATTTTTCTAAATTTACTCCGAAAAATTGCCATTTTTTCATAAAACTCAAATGTGCGACCCCTAAATCGCGGCAACCAATATTGACGTCATATAAAAGTTTTGTTGTGACATCCTAAGCTATCATTTGAGGGGTGAGCCCCCGGGTTTTCTGACGTAGTGCTATTTTGGAACACTCTATCTCTAATGAAATAAGCCTGTTTCATTTTCTGATACTGATAGCAATTTTGTTTAACAGATGAATCACGCAAGCAACAGTTATACACTTCTGGACGAGTGGAATTATTAAATAACGGTGAAAAACGAGGCGAAGCAGAATATCGGGGATTACTCGTTTGGCTGGCTTGGCGGGGGAATAGGAAATAATTTCGGCTGAATCCCGCGAGTGAATTCAAACTCACGGAAATATATACCCTTCTGCCAAGATGAGGCAGACATAGTTTTTTCTTTATATTCCGATCCAATTCCAACCTTGAAAGACACATAACTAAGCTCTTCCAGTCTTCTATCCCGAGGAACAAGTTTAACGATATCAATTGCGGATTCCGGTTCAATTTCCAAATCGCTGCGCACTAATTTCGAAATCTCTTCCACGGTGGCTCGTGGATCAAATTTCGATAGATACAGCCAGCATTTTGTCTCCTCTCGAGCGAGCGGTACTATTATATTGGCATCGACCTCTTTGTTACACATAAACTCCGTGCGCTACTGGCTACGCATTACTGCTTCGCCACTGGCACCAACTCGGACACGTTTAGCAGTTTGTGGTGGGAAGTTGAAGCTTGCAGTGCGTTTGGGGGTACGGAGTGTAAGATCAAGAATAGTATTGATCTTTACGGTATTTTTTTGCACTTCGCTTCTCAACACTTCTAACACTTTATTCTGTTGCACCTCGAGATGAAGCATAGCATCGTTTGTAGAAGCGATTGTTTGACGAAATGTGGCATTTTCATCATTTTGGTGCATGCCGCGCACACTTGTTCGTCCGTAAGCGTGTTAGTCCGCGTTTCTCAGCGCGGGTCTTCGGAGAAAGGCTCCGTTCCTATGAAATTAACCAAACTCGTGATTTTAGTCATGACCTTGAAATGCGGTCAGGCATATATTAATATTTTTTCGAAACGATGATTCTACAATTGATGAAGGGACGGTAAGGGAATTATCTGATTATAGTTTGGTTCGACCCATGCACCTTCCAACATTGGATAAAAGATAGGAGTCACAACGACAACTTGTTAAGCGTAGCTGCCTACCCCCCTTCCTTTCCACTCTTTCCCCTTCATTCTCAAAAAATCTTTCATTACTTTCCCTTACCGTCCATTCATCAATTGTAAAATCATCGTTTCAAAAAAATATTAATATATGCCTGACCGCATTTCAAGGTCATGACTAAAATCACGAGTTTGGTCAATTTCATAGGAACGGAGCCTTTCTCCGAAGACCCGCGCTGAGAAACGCGGACTAACACGCTTACGGACGAACAACGTCACACGCAGTACCTTGCAAGTCGTAAGGGCCTGCATAGTGTCGTCGTCCTGAAAGTAAAAACAAGTTAGATTAAAACTTCTCGGTCGGTAGTTTCTACAGTAGGTGGAGGAAGAGGCACAATTTGTGTCTAAAAATAGCCCAACCCATGTCGCTACGGTTAATAAGGGGGGTTGTGCAGACTTCTCTTGTCCAGCGCCTCTATGGTTCAAAGGCACACGGGTACCAGCGAGCCACATGCGCTGGCAGGTCTTGTGGGTTCAAATCCGGTTATAATCTCTGATTATAGCTTGGTTCGACCCATGCACCTTCCAGCATTGGACAAAAGATAGGAGTCACAACGACAACTTGTTAAGCGTAGCTGCCTATTACTCCCCTTCCTTCCCTTCCATTCTCAAAAAATCCTTCATTACTTTCCCTTACCGTCCCTTCATCAATTGTAGAATCATCGTTCCAAAAAATATTAAAAACTCATTTTTCAATTTATTCACTAAATTCTCTCACGTCCCTAGTTCGTTGTTTTTTTTTTCCATGTGTGGACTCATTACTGCGACCAGTATAGTTGATCTACTGTAATATCGCCCGGGTGTTTGCTGTATGACCTGCACTGCATTTCTTTTTGCTATAATCGCTATTGAGTGAGCGATATGCTCATTAAATTTTATGCGTGCTTGCGTGTATTGGGGTTTACCCTTCCTTCAAAGCTTAATCACAGAGAACAGATTAACAGGCTCGAAGGAAGTAATCGATTTTTTGTGTGTAAAATCTGTCGGTAGCGCCCTCCAGAAATAGTTTGCCAAACGCATCAAAAAACATCCATGTACCTTTATCAATATTTCTTTGTGCTGGAGTTACATAGCAGCGATGGCAGCGACATCAAGATTTAGTTTGCCACTTACTGCTCGAGGGGTGCTCTATTGAAGGATTACTCGTAGATTACATAAAAACCTTTTACACACTTTTTGTCAATTACCTGGTACTCTGTTCTCTGTGGCTTAATCTACTTTACCCACTTATTCCTCGCTGCCAGCACTATCCCATATTATAGCCGTCCCTGGCGAGGACTCATTCGTACCTCTGACCAGTACACTTAACTATAGGAGGGACATTTGCACTGTCAAGAGGCTTCAGAGGGTAAATATAGAATTCAGCACGAAGGAAGGGTAAATGGAGGGGCCTGAGAATAAACCCATGCTAAAGTCACTTGACATCGAATGGCTTGATTCTACTAAGATTCGAACCCACGACCACTCGCTGCAACATGTTTTTTAGAAAAATATTCAGAAAACAGTTGCATTTAAATCATAAATAAGTTTAATGGAAAACAAGATGTTATAAAAATGTTTTATTTCAAACGCCGATGTTTTCAGCCAGAATGACAGGTTAAAGTTGTATTTCGGTTGTACAGCTAAGCTTTGATCGATCATTTACAACTGAGTATTCGCGACTACGAAAGTAAAAAAGATTTTTAAGCCTGTTCGCACTCACACGAAAACCCATGCCGAATTGTCAAAACTTGCGTGAAAACGAAAGCAATAATACTTCCTTCTCTTTTTGTACCACACAAAAATCAAACAAATATCAGCAACTTCGTAGCTGCGATTTGCCGGCATTGAACAGCGGGCGAAGTGGTGACGATGAGTACAGCGCAGATCAATAACTTTGCCACATTTTCGCAAGATTGCAATATTTTATTGAGCTTAAATGCTCCAATTTATTAGTTTTCCGAGTATTTTTTGAGCGCAATTTAAGTTCTTTCACAAATAAAAATTAACTGTGAATCAGTTGTAAGTTAACGCAAAACAAAATTCATAGAGTACAACTTTTCATTGGTTTCGAATTTTTCGGCTATCGGTGTGCTCATTTGTACCCAATCTTGTATAAACATGGCCGATGACTGCCCCAAAATATAATAAAATAGATCAATATTTTTGTGTCGAAGAATGTATAAAAGGGACATATAACATAATTAATATGAAATATCCCACACGTTTTCAAAGAGATGAGCATGTTTTGTGAGATTGTCATAAAATGATATTTATTTTGATTCCACTCAGCTTTTGCTTATAAAAGTAAACCTTGAGCGCATAAATTTTTCGGAAGTAGAATGGCAAAGTTCACAATAAATTTGAAATCGCACTTTAGTTTGGATTATGTGAAGTTTGCTTTGCGTGATTGAGTGATTGATGAATTACCGAAATATACTTTAGCCATTTTATCTTGCGAAAAATGTCTGACATTATTTTGCTTGTAAATACATAATTCCAGGGAAATGTCAGAAAAATCCCTTCAACAGTTATTTGCGCTTTTCTGTTGGTAGTACAAAGGCCACGCAACGCATAGGCGTCACTTTGAAATACAGTGGTTTACCGATTTTATCTACCCATCTGAAAATTTTTGGTAGATATATTTGGAAAGTAGACAAATTTGGGGAAAAATAAATTGCTCCAAAATAATTTAAATTAACAAAAAATACTGTTATTATTAATCATTTTTTACAATTATGTATTATTTCAGCTTAATTTTACGCTAGGGCTTATTTTATTCATATCAACCATTAGCCATAATGCATGTCAACAATATTATGAAAAAGGACATATCGAAATTCAAAATTGCTCCGATTTCATTCAAATTTTGTGTACCTATTCCTTTACAGTAAATCTTATACCCTAGACAGACATACAATTGTACCAGCGTTGTACGTGTACAGCGTTGTACATGTACAACGGAAGGGTGACAGACATACTGCTGTACACGCTGTACATAGCACTCAATGAGATATATATAGGTGCAGTGAAGTTTGTAAAGTGGCGTGTGCAATTAAGAAATTTAAATTTTATTTTTAGAAAGCGTAACGTGCACCATTTTTCGATATTTTGGTAGTTTGACGTTCAATATTAGTTTATCGCTATATAGTATTGGCTAATACCAGGGGAATGAAACTGTCAAATTTGGCAGATTAAACATCCATGGATGGCGACAATTTTGAAGTAGCCTACATATGTCGACTAACATTTGAAAGGGGCGGATAAGCCAACTGTCAAACAGAACGAGTGAGAGTTCATATTCCTATGCTGCTCCAGCAAAAAATAACTCTCACCCGTTCTGTTTGACAGTTGGCTTATCCGCCCCTTTCAAATGTTGGTCGACATATCGACTCTAACAACTAATAACAGTAAAATTATAACTAATAGATTTCTGATTAGTTTCAGTAGTTTTAAAATCAACAAGTAAGTGGATACCAACACCAAAAGTACCAAAACCAAGGGGGACACGGACAATGTATGTAGTTTGCCACCCACATCACCCTTCTGGCTAATAGACCTTTGCATTTATGTGTGTGTTGGTGCTTGAAAATGAGGCAAACAGGCATCAGCCTTTCCCCAAAATGAGGCAAATATCATGTATATAAACCACGGGCGTAGCCAGAAATTTTTCCTGGGAGGAGGGGGGGGGGTACAAAAAAATACCGTAAGGCATTCAGGAAATGGGGAATTATTTTCTGTTAAAACTGTATGTTCGAATCTCGGCGAGGGAGGCTGTTAGAGTCGAAAGGATCAAGTTTCTTCGAGACGCGGCTAGAGTTGCTGACAACTTATCTCGCATGATTTTCAACATCGCTCTTGAAGTAACCCGACGAGCAGACTTAGAAACGAGAGGTTTGATTTTCTGTAAAGGTAGCAAACTTTTAAGCTAAGCAAGGGACTTTGATGTTAAAGCCAAAAACATTGCTATGGCGGAGACCATTTGCGCTAAGCTGAAAGCAGAGGCTAGGAGATCCAGCGGCATATTCAAGCAGGATATCGAACCTACTTTGCCCTTCGCAAAAACGCTAAGATCAAGAGGCATAAGCCGCCGGACTAACCTGACAATGTACAAACCTCCTAATAGACCAATAGTTTTTATGGATTTGACAATGCTCATGGAGGACACACGCGCCTTTGCGGACGACATTTGGCGGAGTACAAGCTGCAGCTACATACCTACGATTTTCAGCACAAAGTTGTATAGATGTATAAAGCTGGTCGCGCTTAATCGGATCTTATCGTATTGAAATACCTATATAAGTGTATCGCTCTAAATTATTACTTAGTGCGTAAATCGTATTTGACGTCGCTTGTCCGTACCATTTTGAAGTCGATATACGCAAAGCAAAGCAAAGCCTACTGTGTTACCTGACTCATAACGAACCCCTATTTCCGAAATTCTAAAATCTCTCATGCTTTTATTTTTGGAGTACACATGTAATTTCTTATGTTATATATTTGTATGCCCTATTCGAATTTATGATCAATTAAACGAAAAACCACATAGTTTGTGAGTTATGAGACCCTTCCCCGTATATAACGTATATTCGTTATGAGTGAGGTAACACAGTAGGTGCTACATTCCGTTATCGAAACTTGACCTTCTGTTTTCGACAGACTCCGCAGCCAGCTGTTAGAGTACAGGACAGTTACGGGGCTATTGCAAAAATCCTACTGACTCTAGCATCAGCGCCTAGGCGAGATTCGAATACGACGACTGGCTTGTTAGACCAGTATCGTATACCTCGAAGCTTACTGGGCGGGAAGATCGAATTAAATGGAGCTTAAAACAGCACGAACCACCCCCGGCTCTAAGCTGCTGAAAACGATGTCGAGGATCATACAACCAGCCCCGTAAATTTTCCTGTGCTTCACACCTAGCTATGAAAGTTCAAGCTTGAAAGTGTAAATCAAATTTTCTTCTGGGGGGGGGGGGGGGTTAAACCCCCAAGCCCCCCCCCCCCCCCCGTCGATACGCCCATAATATAAACGCGTATTTCGTGTTCGCTATAGTGTGGGTGCTTGAGCTGTCAGAAAGCTTTACTCCGACAAATGTTTTCTTCTTTCACACCTCTTTATACCTCATTGCACTGTACTCAACACGACACCTTCAATGTCATTTGTTTATGTTGGTTTTCATGAAATGTACTCAAATTTCAAAATGGTGAACGCTCGGAATAAAATTGCTACTAAAATCCTCCAAAATAATACCAAGAATCAAATTCTGCTGAAACAAAACAGGCACTTCAGGATGCTTGCGTTGGTTTCAAGGATGAGGCACAGCAGATACATGTCGATTCTCTCAACCCCGCTCAAACCAAGAAAACGCAGAGTTTGGTCAAAAGTACAGTTGAATTCAAGAATGAAAACTATTGCGGAGTTTGCACCAATTTAGAGTCCAACGCAAAAATTATTAGCGTGGTTATTTTCTGCGTCTATCACACATGTTTGCAATTTAGCAATTTGAACCATCTAGGGTTGCCAAGTGGCCGGTTTTTGGCCGGCCCGACCGGTTTTTCACTTGCAAAGCCGGTGGCCGGTAAATCCAGCAAAAAAGCCGGTTTTCCGACGTATGAAGCCGGATTTGTACTTTTGGCCTACTTACTTACTTACTTAATTGGCCTAACGTCTTATGACAAGGCCTGCGCAGTATAATTTCTCCATCTGTTTCGGTCCATGGCAACTGATCTCCAGTTCCGCGGGCACCCAGTGCTCGCCAGATCTCGCTCCACCTGGTCTTGCCACCTCGCTCGCTGCGCCCCTCTTCGTCTTGTTCCTACCGGATTTGATGCGAAAACCATTTTTGCAGGATAGTTGTCCGGCATTCTAGCAACATGTCCTGCCCAACGTATCCGTCCAGCTTTAACCACTTTCTGAATACTTGGTTCGCCGTAGAGACGCGCGAGCTCGTGGTTCATTCTTCGCCTCCATACACCGTTCTCTTGCACTCCGCCAAAGATGGTTCTTAGCACCCGCCGTTCGAAAACTCCGAGTGCTCGTAGGTCCTCTTCTAGCAATGTCCACGTTTCGTGCCCGTAGAGGACAACCGGTCTAATTAGCGTTTTGTACAGTGTGCACTTTGTACGGGGGCTCAGATTGTTCGACCGCAAGTGTTTGTGGAGTCCGTAGTAGGCCCGACTTCCGCTGATAATACGTCTTTTAATCTCACGGCTGGTATTGTTGTCCTCTGTTGCCAGCGAGCCAAGGTATACGAACTCGTCGACTACCTCGAACTCATCCCCGTCGATTACCACGGTGCTGCCCAAGCGAGCCCTGTCGCGCTCGGTCCCGCCCGCCAGCATATACTTCGTTTTAGACGTATTTATCTGCAATCCAATCTTCTCTGCTTCGCGTTTCAGTCTGGTGTACTGATCTTCCACCGCCTCAAATGTTCTGCCGACAGCATCCACGTCGTCAGCAAAGCAGATAAATTGACTGGATTTATTGAAAATCGTGCCCCGCATTTCGATCGCCGCTCGCCTTATAACACCTTCAAGCGCAATGTTGAATAGCAGGCAGGAAAGACCATCCCCTTGTCGAAGTCCCCTGCGAGATTCGAATGGGTCCGACAATCCACCCGAGATTCTCACACAGCACTGGATCCCATCCATCGTAGCCATGATAAGTCTAGTAAGCTTACCCGGAAAGCCGTTTTCGTCCAAAATTTTCCATAGCTCTTGTCGGTTTACGCTATCATATGCGGCTTTGAAATCGATGAACAGGTGGTGCGTGGGGACTCGGAATTCGCGGCACTTCTGGAGGATCTGCCGCAGGGTGAAGATTTGGTCTGTTGTAGACCGACCTTCCATGAAGCCGGCCTGGTAACTTCCCACAAATCTATTGGCTATTGGCGATAGTCGATGAAAGAGGACTTGGGACAGCACTTTGTAGGCGGCATTCAGGATAGTGATGGCTCGGTAGTTCTCACAATCCAGCTTATCACCTTTCTTGTAGATAGGGCAGATAACCCCGTCTTTCCACTCCTCCGGTAGTCGTTCCGTATCCCAAATCTTGACAATCAATTGATGCAGACAGCCGGCCAACTTGTCCGGGCCCATTTTAATAAGTTCCGCTCCAATGCCATCCTTTCCCGCTGCTTTGTTGTTCTTCAGCCGCTGGATGGCTTCTTTAACTTCCCTTATCGATGGGGGTGGCACATCTTCGTCGCTTGCTGCACCAATGTGGTCACTTCCTTCGCTATCATGGTCTTCCGCCTGCACGCCATTCAGGTGTTCATCGTAGTGCTGCTTCCACCTTTCGATCACCGCACGGTCATCAGTCAAGATACCTCCATCTTTATCTCTGCACATTTCGGCCCGCGGCACGAAGCCTTTGCGAGATCCGTTGAGTTTCTGATAGAACTTCCGTGTGTCGTGAAAGCGGTACAGCTGTTCGAGTTCTTCGCACTCCTTCTCCTCTTGGTGGCGCTTCTTTTCCTTGAAGAGTCGGGTTTGCTGCCTCCGCTTCTGTTTGTATCGCTCCACATTCTGACGGGTGGCTCTACGCAGCATTTGTACCCGCGCTGCGTTCTTCTCATCCAATATCTGCTGGCATTCCTCGTCAAACCATTCGTTACGTCGATTCGGTGCCACACTGCCTAGGACGTTCTCCGCTACGCTGTTAATGGCTGTTTTCACGGCATTCCAACAGTCTTCAAGAGGGGCTTCATCCAGCTCTCCCTCTTCCGGCAGCGCGGTTTCGAGAGATAACGCGTAGTTTTCGGCGACCTCTGGTTGCTTCAGTCGCGCTAGATTATACCGTGGCGGGCGGCGGTATCGTATGTTGTTCACAACAGATAGTTTTTGACGTATCCTTACCATCACTAGGTAGTGATCCGAATCAATGTTAGCGCCCGGATAGGTTCTGACGTCGATAATGTCTGAAAAGTGCCGACCATCTATCAGAACGTGGTCGATTTGTGATTCTGTCTGGTTGGGTGATCTCCAGGTGTACCGATGGTAGAGGTTATGCTGGAAGAAGGTACTACGTATGGCCATGTTCTTGGAGGTGGCGAAGTCGACAAGTCTTAGGCCGTTTTCGTTCGTTTGCGGGTGAGCGCTGAACCGTCCAATCACCGGTTTGAATTCCTCCTCCTGACCAACCTGAGCATTACAGTCCCCGATGATAATTTTGACATCATGTCTTGGGCAGCGGTCGTATTCACGCTCCAACTGCGCGTAGAATTCGTCTTTGTCATCATCGGTACTTCCGAGGTGAGGGCTGTGCACGTTAATTATGCTTATATTGAAGAATCGGCCCTTGATTCTTAATCTGCACATTCGGGGGTTGATCGGCCACCACCCGATCACCCGCTTCTGCATCTCGCCCATCACTATAAAAGCTGTGCCCAGCTCGTGTGTATTGCCGCAGCTCTGGTAGATGGTATGACCATCTCTATACGTACGTACCATCGTTCCTTTCCAGCATACCTCCTGCAGCGCTACGATGTCGAACTTGCGGCTCTTCACTTCTTTAGAAAGCACGTGGGTACTTCCGAGGAAATTTAGAGACCGACAGTTCCATGTTCCTAATTTCCAATCGTTAGTCCGTTTTCGTCGCCTGGGTCTTTGCCGATTGTTCCGATTAGAGTTATTATTATTACTTACGGAGTCCATTGCTTTGGTTTTTTTAGTGGTTCAGGCTTGCAAAGCCCGCAACCAACCCCACAGTATCGCCGGAGGGCCAACGTAGCTCGAAGGAGCCCTCCCCCCCTGTCAGCATACGACCTTGGTTTCCACCGGGGTTGGTTACCCGATCTCCACCCGAGGTTGCTCGTATCCCGGCTGGTACCACGAGGAGGTTGGGGTAGGAGTTGCTAGGTAAGAGGCTGTGAACCACTGTGGGGTCTATTTTATGCCCAGTGCACAAGGCACCGATGGTACGCATTACCTAGCCATTTACCAGCCAAGTACTTTTGGCCTGGTTTGTTTAATTTTCTGATAAATTTATTACCAATCCTGAACAGTGGGTCATTGAAGATAGCTAGTTTTGCAGTGATAATATCTTGCTTCTGGCGGTAATATACATTAAATTGTCCACTAGCGCCCGCATTTTTTGAAGGCAGGACCGACCGGCCGGTTTTTGTAATTTTCAGACTTGGCAACCCTAGAACCATCAGTGTTTCGTTATTGCCTCCCAATTGCACCCCTCCTTGCTTGACAAGCATATTTTCAATGTACTTAGTAAATACAGGATAATTATTATTAAAAAATGAATTTGCGTAGGACTCGTAAAATTGCTGCAAGGTACAATGACTATTTTTTAAATTATTTACGTTTTTCTTAGGTGGAAAATTCCAGATTCTGGGAACAAGAAGTGCCGAAATTTAGCGATAAAAAATTTAAGAACACGTTCCGGGTGGATAGATCCTCCTTCGATTTTTTGGTATCAAAATTGAAACATTTACGAAAAGATGATACCTGTTGGAGGCTTGCTATTCCGCTGCAGAAACGCATTGCTGTAGCCCTATATAGTCTTGGGTCTTCGGCAGAATACAGGACCATTGCTAGTTTGTTTGGCATCGGACGAACTACCACTGGTGAGCTTGTTCTTGAGTTCTGCAAGGCGATAGTAGAAGAGCTACAGCATGAAATGTTTGATGCTTATCCACCAACGCCTGACAAAATAGCTGAAATTGTCGGAGGATTCACTAAACTGGGTTTCCCTCAATGTTATGGGGCTATCGATGGATGCCACATTGAAGTCGGTGTACCGAAAGACGAAGCAACGGACTATTACAATTTTAAGGGCTGGCACTCAGTCATACTTTTTGCAGCGGTAGACCATCGTTACCGGTTCACGTATATCAACGTCGGGATGCCCGGGCGTGCAAACGATTCTACTATCTTCGAAAATTCCAAACTCAAAGAGATGCATTGTATGAACGAAGTCTTCCAAGCACATTCCCAAAGAATCGAAGGTGTAGAAATACCGATTCTGCTGATAGGTGATTCAGCATTTAAATTATCGAATTGTGTAATGAAACCGTTTCCATTCTCGATCAATCAGCCAGAAAGCGAAAAATTGTTCAACTACCATTTGTCGGCATGCAGACGCGTGGTTGAAAATGCCTTCGGTCATCTGAAAGCCCGGTTCAGAAGAATCGGGAAAGGAATGGAAGTTGACATTAACAATGTCAATGTGATTATAAAAGCCTGCTGCATCTTGCACAATATGTGTAACAACCGGAATGATGAAATATCCGATGGTTGGAAGACGAAGCTGGAGAATAGTAAGCGGCAGCCTCAAAGAGGTCTAGGGGTTAAACACGAAAGTACAGCAGGAACCGTGATAAGACAGGCACTGATGTTACACTTTAGTAAGTATTAAATTTAGTAAGTAAGTAACTGACCAACTTCGTGTTTTTGTCTTAACCTTGTAATGAGGTCAGGCATTTAATTAATTTTTTATATTGGTACTTTTTACAATTAACAGAGGGGACGATTTATTCTACCGGGCATGAAAGGAAAAGAGCGGAAAATGAGGTAAGAAAGGGTCATTGAAGCAACGCTAAAGCAGTTGTATACAGCTTTATTTTATCCATGCTATAATTGGCTTCGATTGGTTTAATTCGCGAATCCCTCAGCTTGGAAAAGAAGCGATACACTATTGCTTAAGCGCTGCTTCAATGACCATATCTTACCTCATTTTCTGCTCTTCTCCCTTCGCGACTAGTCCCATACTGATTGAATCCTATCAACATTTTTCATTGCTTTCTACTACCGTCCTCTCCGTTGATGGTAAAAAGCTATACCGTTATAAAAAATATTACAGCTGTTAATTACTGTTAGTAACGTGGGAGTTTGTTCATAAGTACCGATAAAAGGGAGGAGGAGAGGGTGTAAAGGTATCTTTTATCACCCCGGAGGTGGACTTGGATCCGGGTTCACCGAATGTGATCCAAGCTACTGACTATTTGACGACAGTGCAAACAGGCAATCGTTTAATTTTTAATTCTGGTTTATTAACAGAAACTGTAACAAAAAAATAAAATTACATTTTATCGATCATTTCACGCATTAGGTTGTTGTTCTCTTTCATCAATTGTACGATTTCACGATCGGTAGCTTTTGCGTGCTCCAAATATGATTTTATTGCAGAACTGTCTTTTTCAACTAGCTCAATAACTTTCTCTTGAAAATTTGCTTTCTTCCTCTTAGCCACTGAATACCTAGCCCGGGCGGAGGAAGAGGGTGTCGGTGATGATGCGGAACCAACGGATGACTGATATGAAGACTGACTGCAGGAACCGTCTTCCAGAGCCTCTTCTAGATACTCAGCGTCTCCAAATTCTTCATCTATGCAATAAAAATAACATTAAATGATTATTTGACCTATGCTGGAAGTGTTATTAATAAAGTCGCTTAATTTCTGAGATATTCCATAGAAGACCACGATTGCAACAATAAGAAATAAAATGGCTAATATTTGCGCATTGTCAGTAATCCGAAGTGCGAATTCACCAGATTGTAGTTGCTTTGCCATAAAATGCTTTTTGTCCCACTAATTAGTCTCCCATTTCTACGGATTTATGAGCCAGATATGGAGGTCACTTACGAGTACTATCTTTTTCAGACTGCAGATTTAGAAAACCGACAAATAAAAGCGAGGTGACAAATGTCTAGGAGCTGTTCATAATCTACGCACACCCATTTTTTGATCAGTACCTCTCTTTCTCCTTGGAAGACTTTCTTTAATCCATGAATATTTTGGAAACTTTGCATGTAGCCACGCATGTAGCGGAGGCTTACGCCTGCTTCTCGTCTCACCGAAAAGTGCACGTGGCTTATGAACAGCCTATATCTGTCTGATAAAACACTATTAACTTAAAAAAAAGTAGGTAGATTGTTCCCTTTAGCACTGTTTTTTCATTTTTTATATTTATAAGATATATAGATACATTTAGTTCTTAGATTAGCTGATGGGTTAGAGAATAAATTTGTTTAACATTAAACACAAATTTCGTTTATTGTGTGTGTGTGTATGTGTGTGTGTGTGTGTGTGTGTGTGTGTATGTATGTGTGTGTGTGTGTGTATGTGTGTGTGTGTGTGTGTGTGTGTGTGTGTGTGTGTGTGTGTGTGTGTGTGTGTGTGTGTGTGTGTGTGTGTGTGTGTGTGTGTGTGTGTGTGTGTGTGTGTGTGTGTGTGTGTGTGTGTGTGTGTGTGTACTCGCATGAACTAATGTGACTGACTATAACCGAGATAAAAAATTACTTCATTAACTAGTCGCTTTTGATCAATTGAAAAACTACTTTCTACAAAAAATATAAAACTGAAACTCGCACTCAATCCTGATTCATCTACTCGAAGGATGGGCCCTAAGGCTTCTAAGGAGAATCCGCTGACCGACTCCAGCACACCGACGTTTGCAACGTCGTGTTCTTCGTTAGCATTGGCACCGCCACTCGAATCCAGAGCCACCTCGAAAAAGCTGCATCCAAGAAGAATGCATCGGAAAAAAGTTCACTACCGACCGCATATGACCATTATAGCTGATGGCACTAGTTGCAGCATTTGCCCTTATGACTGGGGCAGCAGCAATATAGACGTTACCAGATGGTGGCATTGGTGAACCGGCTATCTAACTGATGTCGGGTCTCGGGTGGATGCACTTAGGAAACGAAATTTTTCAGTCGATGCCATATGCTTCTTGCTTTTCCGAAACTAGAAGAATACTTTACTACAAACAAAAAGCTTCTGGTGGCTGGATAGAAGACAGAATCAAGAAAATACTGTTGAGTAGATGTATATAATGGCGTATTTTTGGGGAAAATGAGACATTCTCCGCTGATGGAAAATGACATTACTCTTAAAACTGAGATCTCTAATCGTATTGATGTTGAGCAAGAGCAAGGCGAAGTTTGAAGTAATCGTTGCGGCTACTCCGGTACGTTGTTGCGTGCTATTTTGTTTAAGTAATACCCAGATAATATCTACAATTTGACTTTCTCAGTAAAATAAAATATTTTAGTATACGAGAAAATCTGATCTGATTGGGATTCATAATCGAAATAAATGGATTTTGTTTTGGTTTTTTAATCGCAGCTTGTTTTAGACACTCCGCCTACACTTACAATAATGTTAACGTTGAAGTTAAGAGAAAAATAACGTAATTTAAGTTTTAAGAGGCTATTACATTTTCTATGTGACTACTCACTCCAAATAATACATGAATATCCTTTCTATTTCTTACACCTCACGACAGGTGCACCCCAACAAACATTAAATTTGAAAAATAGTTGTCAACCATCATAAAACAAACATCCAGGAAACGAGTGCCTAACATAATCAATTATCAATTATGCAACAAAAATGTTTGTTGGGTTCATATTATAATTTGTTTGGTGGAATTGGATCAGATTTTTGTTTTTCGCTGGCTCGATTATAATCGATAGCGATCGACTATCGACACAACGTACAGAAAAAGCTGCCGTTTGGGAACTGAGTACTGGGTCCCCAAGGATCCTGACAATATTTATTATTGCCATAGTTTAATAAGCAATTGATACTTTTCTTACCTGTACCAATAACGTCATCCATCAATTCCCGGGTGCTGTTCTGTTTGAAACCATGAAGAAAGCTGTGCAGGGTGTCGAAGTATTCCCATGTAGATGGTGAACCTCCCGATGGACCCATGGCATTTCTTTCGGTCCTACGTATATAAAAAAAAAAGTTAATATTTTATAGCGATATCTAAAAAATAACTTGCCTGTACTTCCGCGTTAAATTGTGGATGCGATTTTTCAATTCGACGGGCGTTACGTCTACTCCCAGTCCCCGCAGCTCCTCGCACATTTTCGCGTAGATGTGGCTGTTTTTCGCATTGCTGCGTAGCGCCTGAACATTTTCCTTCCAAACTTCTATGACGACAAGCATCTCTGTTTTAGCCAGCACCGTGGCCTTCCGTTTTCTGGTAGTCTCCATTTCCTGTGTTCTGTGTTCACTCTTCACTTACAGTTGCAATAATCGATGAGGGAGAAAATTTTTGTGCCAATACGGATATATGCTTGGATTTGATTGTCAAAACTAGTTTTTATTCCTACCACCGCTGGTCAATGGCGTTGCGCACAGAAAAAATTGACAGGTTGTAGCTTCGTACAACGGCGAAAGAGGTAGGTACAGAAACCACGGTTGTACAACGTTGCTTGCGTGATTCTATCGTACATGGTGACAGACATACAATTGTACAGGTACAACGCTGGTACAATTGTATGTCTGTCTAGGGTATTAGATTCGTATTTTCATTTGGTACTTACACTCAAAATAATCCGCACATATCTAATGGAAAATTTCCATATGAAAATCCTTATGATTATTATGTGCCACATATAAACACAATCCGCCCAGAAGTACACATGAAAATTATATGCACATGAATAGTATGTGCAAATTTTAAAGGTAAATTTTAAAAACACATAACAGGTAACTGTTTGGCACATAAAGTTCATTTACTGGGCACATGGAAAAAATCTATGTGTGAAACACATAGAAACTATACGAAAAGTTTTTTCAGTGTAGGGTTCTCTTTTCTGAGTCAGTGTGGTCAGTCTGGTGTGGTTGCTATTTTTTCACCTTTCTTTCTTTAAAAATTCATAACTTTTGATCCATTGAACCGGTTTAAATGATGTTAGTACCAAATGGAAAGTATTTTAATGAGAAAAAATATTGGACTGAAGCCCAAACTTTTTTTTATTATCGCAAAAACAGTGAAATGATTCACTTTTTATGTTTCCATGGTGTGTAGATCAAAGAAACTCTTTTCATAAAGTGTCGAGAATACAATGGAGACGCATGGTTTTTGTTTTTAATTGTAATAAAAGGGGTTTTTGACAAAGAAATATGTCTCTCAAATAAAACGCCAGGCGAGTCCATTGCATTTACGCATCTTTATTTCTTAAAAAAAAGATCTTATCTCAAAAACTGAAAATATTACAGGTCTGTTTTTTGATCGTATGTAAACAACTAGCTTGCCATTAAATGTTTTAAGTGATTTTAAGAGGCTCCTACAAAAAATGTTTTTGCAATCATAAAAAAATTTGAACGCCAGTTTATTGTTTTTTCTGTAAAGCTCATTAAAATACCTTTTATTCCGTAATAAAATTATTGAAATCGGTTCAATGGTTCAAAAGATTAGAATTTTTAAAGAAAGAAAGGTGACAACCATAGTTCCTAGTGGAGACTTTATTTCCATTCAGACGTAGACCCATTCTGTGTATACACTGAAGTCGCTTTTTAGGCGGTTTGTTTTTTGCGCGACTATTTGTACGCAAATTTCGGAATTTACGCGGTTTTTTTACGCGAATTTCGGAATTTACGGGGTTTTGATTTACGCGGGACGTATCCTTCGCGTAAAAAGCGACTTGAGTGTAATTACATACCGCAGATGCCCATGCCATATAGTAAACTATAAAATACAAAGAAATATCCTCTGCTATGCATAAATTCATGAAATCTTCCAAATTTTCATGCCTCATGGTTGAAATGACAATTTAAAAAAAGGTAGATAAACCGGGTCTAAATGGTAGATAAAATCGGGGGTACCTAAAATCGGGTGTAGATTAAACCAGGTGTAGATATAATCGGAATACCACTGTATTTCACAAACATGTTACATTTTAGCTCGTTTCTTGCGCTTTTTCAGTCGGAAATTGGTTTTAAATGAGTATGCGAAAACGAAAGGTCAGCAATTAGCTTTGTTTTAAATCTGTTATCAATTCTTATTTAAAACCAATTGTGTTACTTGGGTTGCGGCTACGGTAGTTCGTTGTTACCATGGACACAGACAAACAGACAAGACACTCGCGATAATTCCATCGTCCAATCAAAAACCACTCATTTTTCAAAAAAGCATGTTTCGCAACATGGCCACATCGCGGCGCGCGTGTATTGCTTTGAGTTTTCAGTATAAAATCATTCAAATGTACAAAACCCTACAGCATAAAACCCTGCAAATCCAAGCTACTCCGCAACATGCATAACAGAGGGTGCTAGTGTGCAAGCAAAATGAGCAGGACGATGGTTTTTAAAGGATTTTCTTCTATGTGTCCTGTCAGTTCGTCAGTGCCATGGACTTCCATGAACCATCCCCTAGCTTTACGAGTGAATAAATGATGTGCAGACATAAACAATTCTTCCTGCGTAAACCCTTCTAACCTAGCATTAAATTCCACATCTTTCAAGAACTCATTCAATCTTCTACCGCTGTCCATTCCATCGTATTTTGTTCCCCATTGATACACCGGTAATCGGTTATGCTTAGGTACATTCTCTGCGTAAGGATTCGCCTTCCCTCTCGTTTTACCTTTAGCTACGTTTGACTGTTGCTCTTCATTCTCTCTAGCATCTATCAAAGAACTACATCTGTTTTTCAGCCAATCGAAAAAATTATCATTCTGCATCTCTATCCCGGCGTCCTCGTGAATCGAGTTTTCTTCCAAATCAACACTATTCCCAGTTATATTTCGTTCACTCTGCGGTTTAATCTTTTGAATGTCCTTTTCACGTTCCAACACCTCGATTCTATGCAATAATCGTTGCACTACGTATTTTAATTGATCGTTTTCATTGGTTAATTGCGATACTTTATCATTCTCTTCTACTCTCACTACGCCTCCTACTGCTCCCTCATTATAATTTTGAATCTCTAGTTCAACCCCATCTTGTGGTTGCATTTCTTCATTTTCAATGATATGTTTATCCCGTTGGTCACTCTGACCACTCGGAGCTACTCCCACTTCGTCTGTCTCAGAATCTACTTCCCTTCTTTCACTATTTTCTTGTCGCAATAACCGTAAATTTTCATCCATTCTCGCTACTTCTATTGTCCTAACGTCTTGTAAATCTGATGTTAACGAAAAAAATCTATTCCAAAGTCTTAAACATTCCTTTGCCACTCTAGCGATGTTACTAAGGTCCACCTCGTCTTTGGCGTGGCCTTGTACGCGTTCAAGTCGAAAATAGATATGTATGAGCTTGTATTCTTGATTTTGTTAAATTGTTTTCAAATGCACAATCTTTTGAGAATTGAACGTATGCAATGTTACTGCTTTGATAAATGTTACATACAACGCATGTAGCATGTATATATGTTGCATATAGCATGTATACATGATGAATCGAATGACTACAACAAGCATGAATACATGCCACTATCACTACAAAAAGACTTACGTAGTCCTGCGTCACCTATATATGCGGTCGTGTCTTGGACACAACCCCTCTGATTTTTTTAGCGATTCACAAACTTTAATGGTATAATTTCTTCTCTCGCTTCCTTAAAACTAGCTAACCTTTGTATCCTCTTTGTAGAGATGTTATGCAGAGAAGAGAGAGTGTGAGAGATTGCTAAGAAGGTTAGAGTATAGTCAGGTAGATGTAAGCAACCAGTTCAGGATATACTGTTGATGTGAACGGTCGAAATATAGTTTAAAGTCGCAAAGGAGTTTTGATTTAAAACCAGTGTTCGGCAAGTGTACAAGGTAAGATACAACAATTTTGGCGCAGTCGGTAGGATATTTTGTTTGCTGTTACCTTGCCATAGTTTTGTTTCTCTGCTTTGTGGCACTTTAGCCAAAATCTCAAGTTAAAGTTGGTTCTCTACCGTGGCGTAGAACTGCCGCCGCAAAAGAAAAAGAAAATGACGAAATCTTCTAGCCAACGCAGCTAGTTCACTACTACAAAACGAATTCACTTCAACAGATGAAGAGCGAGAGCGAGTCCGGTTCTATACCGAAGCGCATATTTCTACGCTAGTCGAACTGAATAAAAGAGCGAATGCCAGCCCGGCTTATGTACCGAAGCGCACATCTTTTAACGCTAGTTCGATTATATAAATCGAAGAGCAAAAGCGAGTCCGGCCTTTTGCCGAAGCGCATATGTAAATGTCAACCTTTCGGTGACTGAAATACGAGAGCGAGTCCGGTTCTATACCGAAGCGCATATTTCAATGCAAGTCTAATTGGGTAATTTGAAGAGCGATTGCGAGTCCGGTCTATTTACTGAAGCGCACAGCTTTAACGCTAGTCCGATCATATAAATCGAAGAGCGAAAGCGAGTCCGGTGTTGCCGAAGCGCATATGTAAATGTTAGCCTATCGGTGATTGAAATACGAGAGCGAGTCCGGTTCTATACCAAAGCGCATATTTCAACGCAAGTCCAATTGGGAAATTTGAAGAGCGAATGCGAGTCCGGTTTATTTACCGAAGCGCACATTTTTAACGCTAGTCCGCAGTCCGGTTACAGCAATCGAACACCGAACAGCGAAAGCGATCTAGTCTTTTGCCGAAGAGCATAGTTTAATTCCAGCCCAATGACAAGAAATGAAATGAGAGAGTAAGTTCCAAGAGCTTAAATCAGGGATGGTTCGATCACTTTGACTCAATTTTGATTCATTTGACACTACCGTCTCAGCCGAGCAAAATTTGTCAATTTGATGTATGGGACATTTGTAGATAATAACTAGATCTACAATTTTGCTAAATAAAGTGTTGCTGTAACTTTTGTAGTTACGGCGCTACAATGCTAGTACCTCTTTAGTAACTAAATGAACGTTCATTTAGTTACTAATGAGGTACTAGCATTGTAGCACCGTAACTATAAAATATACAGCAACACTTTATTCAGCAAAATTGTAGATCTAGTTATTATCTACAAATGTCCCATACATCAATTTGTCAAGTTTTGCTCGGTTAGGACGCTACTGTCAAATGAATCAAAATTGAGTCAAAGTGATCGAACCATCCCTGGCTTAAATACAATGCTTGTGTAGTTATAGCTACGGAATGCATACTCCATCTCATGTGAGTTTAATCAATGCACAATAGTCGGAAAATTGCGATTTTTGGCCAAAATTATTTTTTAGTTTCAAATTGATTCTAGATTATATTTGTAACAAAAGAAATGATTTAAACATATAAGAACTCATATTTAGGGTGATTTGGGGAAAAATGATCAAATGTTACCGATATAAATATTTGCTTGACAAAAAAAAATTTTCTTTCTCGCGGGGATTCTCCCATTTTGTCATTGAAACTCTCTTCAGGTACTAAATAAATTTAGTAACAAAGATAATCAAATTTGTTGAAAGAGTACTTAAAATTTCAAAGACTTACTAAAAATATGACAATTTAAAATTATTTTTTTTCGGAAAACGTCAAATTATAGCAAACTTTCAATTCATGTTTTGATACAACATACTTCGAGCTTTCAGACGCACTGTTAGAAACTGCGGCGACAAGAGGCGACAAGAGTTGTTTTTTTGATTAAAGTTTGTGAAAATTTCATTTTTATTATAAGTAGCGTATGGCGCACCACATTGAATTTAAATTTGTTTTCATTTCATTTTTTAATAGGCTAAAATATCAGTTTTAAAATAATATATAACAATAATATTTACATCCACGATAACTATTTAATTTTTTGACTTTTTCAAAATGACTCATTTTTCAAACTTTTGAAATGGGCAACTTTGACGGCTTATTTCTACATGACATTTTTTTTCTTTCAAAATTTTATTCACGAATCATAAAAATATAGACAATTTACTACAAAACCGCGTTTAGGCATGTGCTAAAATGTGAAATTTTACATTCGGCCATTTTGGCCGCTACTTTATATGGAGCCCTTCTTATGTGCAATGTGTGAAAAGGCGTAGCTCCCACCACTACTATAGTTAATACAGTTTAGTTACAGCAGTATACACTCAGTTACAATAGACGAAAATACAGTTTTGGACTTGAGCAGTAATCATCGCTCTCTTATACGTTTCGCTGCGGCATTTAGGTTGACAAAATAAGATAGAATCATCACTAATACTGTTTGGTATAATTGAAGTTTTCTTTAACTGTGTGTTATGCGTGCATTAGGCACTAAAGTGTAAGCCTCGAAAAATAAAAATAAGTTATTGGTCCTGTTATATTTAATTTAAACTAATACACGCAACGTTTAGTGAGTTTGAATCTTTTAAATCAACTTTTTCAGATGTACTCAACAGGGAAAGAGTTTCCGTTAGAACCCTTCAACGATATGACTGAGCCACAGAATCTGCGGAGAGAATGGGAAGAGTGGCACAGAGCGTTTGAGTTGGTAATGGAACTTCGAAACGTCGAGACGCAGCACGAGAAGCTAGTTATGATGTTGGCTTACGGTGGCAGAGGACTTCAACGCACCTTTGGTAATTTGAGACCCGTACCTGATGAAATTTATCCTGATCCGGTTAAGGTTCCTTTCATGCCAAGGAAAACTCCAGAATATGACAACGCCGTAAAACGATTGAACAAGTTTTTCATTGGTAAGCGAAACGAACGTGTGGAGTTAGAACTGTTCCGTGCCGTGAAACAGTCTAGTGAGGAACCTTTCAACCAATTTATTCTCCGGTTGCGATCTCAGTCGGCAAGATGTGATTTCGGTGGACGAGAGGAAAAAGAAATCCTACAGCAGATTATGATAGGTGCTCACGACGAAAAAGTGCGAGACAAAGCATTAGAAGATATCATGAGGCTTGTTGATTTGATAAATTACGCTATAAATCGTGAAATATTGGCTAAGCAAAAAGCAAAACTTAAACCATTTGGAGAGGATCATTCGTCATCATCAGTTGCAGTGGTGAATCAGGATAAAACAGGAAAACCGAGGATTAACGATTTAGACCGCGAAAGATCGAATGTCGGATTTAGCCGTATCTTTCAGCAAGGGAAAGGAAGACCGCCACTTTATGAATGTGGACGATGTGGATTAAATAATCATAAAGCTGATTCGCAGCAATGTTTTGCTAGGAATGCGCGCTATAACAATTGCGGTAAAATAGGACACTTCGCTCGGAGATGCAGAAGTACAAATAGAACTAACAGGTACACAAAATATAATGGACAGAACTATCGTCGCAAAATGTCGGAAGCGTGTGCGCTGCGTGAAGATGAGTGGATCGATGAACGCCCAAGTCACCCAGAGACAAAACATGTTATGAAGGTAGATAAAAAGTATTATTGATGACGTTATTATATCCACATTTGTTCAAACTATGCTGAAGGAGAATTAGCTTAAGTTTTATTTGTGTATCATACATGTTTCAAAACTGAATAAATAAGCATCCTATTTTTGCGTTTTAAGAAAATTGTTTTAAGAGGCAATTCCTAGGGCAATTCTATCTAGTCTATAATCTATAAGTCTATAGCGCTAAAACTATATGAATAGTGATGGTTTTTCTCTTTTTTTTTGTAAATAGGTAGAACCAAATGCACGAGATAACGGGATGGTAGTGTGCTTGATCGACAGTTTTCCCGTGACATTTTTGATTGATTCGGGTGCTGCTATTAATACAATATCGGAGAAAGCTTGGGACAATCTCGCTTCAAGCAAGGCGCAGATCTATAACAGAAAGTTTTATTGTAATCGGAAGTTTACTGCGGATGCAAGTCAAAATCCGTTGCGGGTACGCGCGGTGTTTGAAGGATGGATTTCGGTAAACGAAAACAAACCAAAATGCTACACTGAGTTCTTCGTGATAGAGGGAGCGAATAGATCTTTATTGAGTAAATCGACGGCGGAAGACCTAAAGATACTGAAAATTGGTCTCGACGTCAATAACGTTGAAATAAATACAACTCCATTTCCGAAGTTTCCCAATGTCCAGATAAAACTATCAATTGATAAATCAGTAGTGCCTCGGAAGCTGGCATATTTAAGAATACCCGAAGCAATGAAACAGAGAGTTGATACAAAAATTTTGGAGATGTTACGAGCAGATATTATTGAACCGGTTGACGGTCCGGCTGATTGGATTTCACCGATGATCGTCGTTCCGAAAGGTAGCAACGATATTCGATTCTGTATAAATATGCGGCATCCAAATAAAGCAATTCAGCGTGAACATTTCCCTATTCCGATCATTGAAACTTTTCTGAATAAGTTAAGAGGAGCTAAGTATTTCTCCAAGTTGGACATCACTTCGGCATATTATCATGTAGAGTTGCATCCTGAATCGCGAGATATTACGACTTTCATATGTCCCTAAAGCTGGCAGTACAAAGTTAGCAGAACATTAGTAGCAACATTCAGTTAATTGATGCTCAATTAATGCTAATTAATGCTCCTAATGACGAATTTAATGCTTCATTGTTTCATAGGAAAAAACAATGCACTGCTAGCTTTAGATAAAGTTAGCAGGACAAAGTTCGGAAATGGCACTTCCGGTGCAGATAGAGCTACCCAAGTACGACCATCATTTAATGCTCATTTAATGCTCCAGGAAAAACATAACTTCGATAACTTTGGACGTCATTTTCCATGAAAAATTGAGCAAAAAAGAAAATGTACTGCTAGCTTTAGATAAAGTTAGCAGGACAAAGTTCGGAAATGGCACTTCCGGTGCAGATAGAGCTACCCAAGTACGACCATCAATTAATGCTCATTTAATGCTCCAGGAAAAACATAACTTTGGTAACTTTGGACGTCATTTTCCATGAAAAATTGAGCATAAAAGAAAATGCACTGCTAGCTTTAGATAAAGTTAGCAGGACAAAGTTCGGAAATGGCACTTCCGGTGCAGATAGAGCTACCCAAGTACGACCATCAATTAATGCTCATTTAATGCTCCAGGAAAAACATAACTTCGATAACTTTGGACGTCATTTTCCATGAAACATTGAGCAAAAAAGAAAATGTACTGCTAGCTTTAGATAAAGTTAGCAGGACAAAGTTCGGAAATGGCACTTCCGGTGCAGATAGAGCTACCCAAGTACGACCATCAATTAATGCTCATTTAATGCTCCAGGAAAAACATAACTTTGGTAACTTTGGACGTCATTTTCCATGAAAAATTGAGCAAAAAAGAAAATGTACTGCTAGCTTTAGATAAAGTTAGCAGGACAAAGTTCGGAAATGGCACTTCCGGTGCAGATAGAGCTACCCAAGTACGACCATCAATTAATGCTCATTTAATGCTCCAGGAAAAACATAACTTTGGTAACTTTGGACGTCATTTTCCATGAAAAATTGAGCAAAAAAGAAAATGTACTGCTAGCTTTAGATAAAGTTAGCAGGACAAAGTTCGGAAATGGCACTTCCGGTGCAGATAGAGCTACCCAAGTACAACCATCAATTAATGCTCATTTAATGCTCCAGGAAAAACATAACTTTGGTAACTTTGGACGTCATTTTCCATGAAAAATTGAGCATAAAAGAAAATGCACTGCTAGCTTTAGATAAAGTTAGCAGGACAAAGTTCGGAAATGGCACTTCCGGTGCAGATAGAGCTGCCCAAGTACGACCATCATTTAATGCTCATTTAATGCTCCAGGAAAAACATAACTTCGATAACTTTGGACGTCATTTTCCATGAAAAATTGAGCAAAAAAGAAAATGTACTGCTAGCTTTAGATAAAGTTAGCAGGACAAAGTTCGGAAATGGCACTTCCGGTGCAGATAGAGCTACCCAAGTACAACCATCAATTAATGCTCATTTAATGCTCCAGGAAAAACATAACTTTGGTAACTTTGGACGTCATTTTCCATGAAAAATTGAGCAAAAAAGAAAATGTACTGCTAGCTTTAGATAAAGTTAGCAGGACAAAGTTCGGAAATGGCACTTCCGGTGCAGATAGAGCTACCCAAGTACGACCATCAATTAATGCTCATTTAATGCTCCAGGAAAAACATAACTTCGATAACTTTGGACGTCATTTTCCATGAAAAATTGAGCAAAAAAGAAAATGTACTGCTAGCTTTAGATAAAGTTAGCAGGACAAAGTTCGGAAATGGCACTTCCGGTGCAGATAGAGCTACCCAAGTACGACCATCAATTAATGCTCATTTAATGCTCCAGGAAAAACATAACTTCGATAACTTTGGACGTCATTTTCCATGAAACATTGAGCAAAAAAGAAAATGTACTGCTAGCTTTAGATAAAGTTAGCAGGACAAAGTTCGGAAATGGCACTTCCGGTGCAGATAGAGCTACCCAAGTACGACCATCAATTAATGCTCATTTAATGCTCCAGGAAAAACATAACTTCGATAACTTTGGACGTCATTTTCCATGAAACATTGAGCAAAAAAGAAAATGTACTGCTAGCTTTAGATAAAGTTAGCAGGACAAAGTTCGGAAATGGCACTTCCGGTGCAGATAGAGCTACCCAAGTACGACCATCAATTAATGCTCATTTAATGCTCCAGGAAAAACATAACTTCGATAACTTTGGACGTCATTTTCCATGAAACATTGAGCAAAAAAGAAAATGTACTGCTAGCTTTAGATAAAGTTAGCAGGACAAAGTTCGGAAATGGCACTTCCGGTGCAGATAGAGCTACCCAAGTACGACCATCAATTAATGCTCATTTAATGCTCCAGGAAAAACATAACTTCGATAACTTTGGACGTCATTTTCCATGAAACATTGAGCAAAAAAGAAAATGTACTGCTAGCTTTAGATAAAGTTAGCAGGACAAAGTTCGGAAATGGCACTTCCGGTGCAGATAGAGCTACCCAAGTACGACCATCAATTAATGCTCATTTAATGCTCCAGGAAAAACATAACTTTGGTAACTTTGGACGTCATTTTCCATGAAAAATTGAGCAAAAAAGAAAATGTACTGCTAGCTTTAGATAAAGTTAGCAGGACAAAGTTCGGAAATGGCACTTCCGGTGCAGATAGAGCTACCCAAGTACGACCATCAATTAATGCTCATTTAATGCTCCAGGAAAAACATAACTTTGGTAACTTTGGACGTCATTTTCCATGAAAAATTGAGCAAAAAAGAAAATGTACTGCTAGCTTTAGATAAAGTTAGCAGGACAAAGTTCGGAAATGGCACTTCCGGTGCAGATAGAGCTACCCAAGTACAACCATCAATTAATGCTCATTTAATGCTCCAGGAAAAACATAACTTTGGTAACTTTGGACGTCATTTTCCATGAAAAATTGAGCATAAAAGAAAATGCACTGCTAGCTTTAGATAAAGTTAGCAGGACAAAGTTCGGAAATGGCACTTCCGGTGCAGATAGAGCTGCCCAAGTACGACCATCAATTAATGCTCATTTAATGCTCCAGGAAAAACATAACTTTGGTAACTTTGGACGTCATTTTCCATGAAAAATTGAGCAAAAAAGAAAATGTACTGCTAGCTTTAGATAAAGTTAGCAGGACAAAGTTCGGAAATGGCACTTCCGGTGCAGATAGAGCTACCCAAGTACAACCATCAATTAATGCTCATTTAATGCTCCAGGAAAAACATAACTTTGGTAACTTTGGACGTCATTTTCCATGAAAAATTGAGCATAAAAGAAAATGCACTGCTAGCTTTAGATAAAGTTAGCAGGACAAAGTTCGGAAATGGCACTTCCGGTGCAGATAGAGCTGCCCAAGTACGACCATCATTTAATGCTCATTTAATGCTCCAGGAAAAACATAACTTCGATAACTTTGGACGTCATTTTCCATGAAAAATTGAGCAAAAAAGAAAATGTACTGCTAGCTTTAGATAAAGTTAGCAGGACAAAGTTCGGAAATGGCACTTCCGGTGCAGATAGAGCTACCCAAGTACAACCATCAATTAATGCTCATTTAATGCTCCAGGAAAAACATAACTTTGGTAACTTTGGACGTCATTTTCCATGAAAAATTGAGCAAAAAAGAAAATGTACTGCTAGCTTTAGATAAAGTTAGCAGGACAAAGTTCGGAAATGGCACTTCCGGTGCAGATAGAGCTACCCAAGTACGACCATCAATTAATGCTCATTTAATGCTCCAGGAAAAACATAACTTTGGTAACTTTGGACGTCATTTTCCATGAAAAATTGAGCAAAAAAGAAAATGTACTGCTAGCTTTAGATAAAGTTAGCAGGACAAAGTTCGGAAATGGCACTTCCGGTGCAGATAGAGCTGCCCAAGTACGACCATCATTTAATGCTCATTTAATGCTCCAGGAAAAACATAACTTCGATAACTTTGGACGTCATTTTCCATGAAAAATTGAGCAAAAAAGAATATGTACTGCTAGCTTTAGATAAAGTTAGCAGGACAAAGTTCGGAAATGGCACTTCCGGTGCAGATAGAGCTACCCAAGTACAACCATCAATTAATGCTCATTTAATGCTCCAGGAAAAACATAACTTTGGTAACTTTGGACGTCATTTTCCATGAAAAATTGAGCATAAAAGAAAATGCACTGCTAGCTTTAGATAAAGTTAGCAGGACAAAGTTCGGAAATGGCACTTCCGGTGCAGATAGAGCTACCCAAGTACGACCATCAATTAATGCTCATTTAATGCTCCAGGAAAAACATAACTTCGATAACTTTGGACGTCATTTTCCATGAAACATTGAGCAAAAAAGAAAATGTACTGCTAGCTTTAGATAAAGTTAGCAGGACAAAGTTCGGAAATGGCACTTCCGGTGCAGATAGAGCTACCCAAGTACGACCATCAATTAATGCTCATTTAATGCTCCAGGAAAAACATAACTTTGGTAACTTTGGACGTCATTTTCCATGAAAAATTGAGCAAAAAAGAAAATGTACTGCTAGCTTTAGATAAAGTTAGCAGGACAAAGTTCGGAAATGGCACTTCCGGTGCAGATAGAGCTACCCAAGTACGACCATCAATTAATGCTCATTTAATGCTCCAGGAAAAACATAACTTTGGTAACTTTGGACGTCATTTTCCATGAAAAATTGAGCAAAAAAGAAAATGTACTGCTAGCTTTAGATAAAGTTAGCAGGACAAAGTTCGGAAATGGCACTTCCGGTGCAGATAGAGCTGCCCAAGTACGACCATCATTTAATGCTCATTTAATGCTCCAGGAAAAACATAACTTCGATAACTTTGGACGTCATTTTCCATGAAAAATTGAGCAAAAAAGAAAATGTACTGCTAGCTTTAGATAAAGTTAGCAGGACAAAGTTCGGAAATGGCACTTCCGGTGCAGATAGAGCTACCCAAGTACGACCATCAATTAATGCTCATTTAATGCTCCAGGAAAAACATAACTTTGGTAACTTTGGACGTCATTTTCCATGAAAAATTGAGCAAAAAAGAAAATGTACTGCTAGCTTTAGATAAAGTTAGCAGGACAAAGTTCGGAAATGGCACTTCCGGTGCAGATAGAGCTACCCAAGTACGACCATCATTTAATGCTCATTTAATGCTCCAGGAAAAACATAACTTCGATAACTTTGGACGTCATTTTCCATGAAAAATTGAGCAAAAAAGAAAATGTACTGCTAGCTTTAGATAAAGTTAGCAGGACAAAGTTCGGAAATGGCACTTCCGGTGCAGATAGAGCTACCCAAGTACGGCCATCATTTAATGCTCATTAGATGCTCCAGGAAAAACATAACTTTGGTAACTTAGGACGTCATTTTCCATGAAAAATTGAGCAAAAAAGAAAATGCACTGCTAGCTTTAGATAAAGTTAGCAGGACAAAGTTGGACAGAACTGCCGGGTTCTGGGAAAATTCAGAAAAACAAAGCAAAAATCGCATGTATAGCAAATTTAAAAAATAAAAAAAAAATGCTTCCCCGCGTCTGGGCAGGGATTCGAAACTATGTCATGTCGCATGCTCTGCAGCTAGTGTAGCCAGTGAACCGTTGACGCAGTTATGTAACTGCGTGCAGAATGCGTATTTAATTTAGGTCTGTCAGTTCGAGAAGTGAATTTGTGCGTACCATCGGCAACAGTGAGTTTAGATTTCGCGCTTAGTTTTCGCTGCGTCTATGCAACATGTAGGGGAACATGCCATGTCGGAACAAAACGCGCCACTGTAATAAATTTTTAATTTTTTGTATGATTTATGTAATACAGGAAACTTTTATGATACACACGAGTTAATAATGAGAAATAGAAGCGAATAGCACCATAATTACTGTTGAAAAGTGTATAGATATGCGTATAATATTGCAGTGGCGCGTTTTTCCCCAACTGGGAATTTTATCCAGAATTCCCCTACTAATTTTTGTATGCTTGGCGACACTCTTGGTTGTAGGGTAGGTGGGGGTGATTCTGACTATGATGTGATTTTAAATTTTTTTCTCGAAAAGTCTAGCAGTTTGTCTGATTTCTCACCAAACTCCACTCGTTCGTTGTCTAGTTGTACCATAACTAACGTTAACTAACATATTGTGCTTTGCTTCGACAGTGTCGTAAACAAATCACCTACCTAAGTGTATTGCTGATGTTAGTTTGCCCTCTGATGTTTTAATATTTTTACAGTTTTGCCCCAGTCTCGAGAAACAAAAAGTGGAAAGTTGTTTTCAAGACACCGCATGTTTTACGTAGGACTACGCAACGTTGATGTAAGTTTACGTGAAAACATAGGTAATTCTCATCCATAACATTTTTCATGTAACATATACGTAAATTATTGGTAACTCGCACTCATACTAACCAGTTTACGTGCGATCCCGGTAGATTTTATCAACGTTCCCATTAACTAGTACATGAAGTTCATGTAAGTTGCTGTACAGAAGTTTACATAAGTTTTCACGTGGATGCGATGTGTCGATTTTTTTGAGTGCAGACGATCACGAGGTGGTCGATAGGTGGAAGCAGTTCTTCGATAAACATCTCAAAGGCGATATAATAGAAGGAGACGGAACGAAAGTTCACCTAGGAATACCTACAAACGATAACACAGTACAGGCTCCTCATCTCGAAGAGGCTCGGTGAGAAATTGGTCAGCTGAAGAACAACAGAACCACCGGAAAGGCCCGACTTGCTTCATAATTCTGCAATAATAGCCAAGAATCGCTAACTTCACGTCACTGGATAATTTCAAGGATTTGTGAGGAGGAAAAAATCAGAGAGGTTGAGTACAAGACATGACCGCATATAGGTGACGTAGGACTACGTAAGTCTATTTGATTTGATGAAATCGAAAAATTGTTATGTTAAAATGGTTTGGTTGTGCTGCAGGTTGGAAAATCTAAATTTTTGCAAGTCGATAATTGTTTACAGCGTTTTATTCATTCTCATGATATAAACTACTAAATACTAAATAAGTTAAAATTGTTTGCAAAATGTTTTGTACCTTACTGCCTTATACTGAGTTGACAGTCAAATAAACATTTGCATCACTACGGGTCCCTCTTGCCTTGTCTTGTGCATCATTTTCGAAAGAAAATAATCTAAATGTAATGCTTGACTATGGAAACTATGTAAAGAATTGCCAGCAACTAACTGATGCAAAGCAGCAAATGAAACGTTTAAAACTATTTTCGGATAAGAGAGTTACCGATTTTCCTCACTTTGAGAATTCTGTGTCATGTCATATGCACAAATACCAGACAATAGTTTGGAACAAATTCTTGCAGTGCCTACACAGAGAACAGACTACCAGGTAATTGTCAAAAAGTGTGTAAAAGGTTTTTAAGTAATCTACGAGTAATTCTTCAATAGAGCACCCCTTGAGCAGTAAGTGGCAAACTAAATCTTGATGTCGCTGCGATCGCTGCTATGTAACTCCAGCACAAAGAAATACTGATAAAGGCACATGGATATTTTTTATGCGTTTGGCAAACTATTTCTGGAGGGCGCTACCGACAGATTTTACACACAAAAAACCGATTACTTCCTTCGAGCTTGTTAATCTGTTCTCTGTGGTGCCTATATGGATACAATCTGGCAAAAGGAAAGTATGACCGTTCACTTTTCGAGGACGTTTTACCTTCAGGACATCAATTTGGACTAATTTCAAACTTAAATGTTAAAGGCGGTTGAAGAAAAGGGGTCGTTTTATACTTTAAGAAAATTATTTACCTTCAGCACATCACATTGGACTAAGTTTAATGCTGAAACGATGAAATCGATTGAAGAAGAGGGGTGGTTTTGCACTCTGAGGTACTTCCCAAGCACAGATATCAAATTGGTATAGGTTTAAGCGACGTAAAGAATCTTCAACCTATTGGAACGAGGAGTTTCTGTCACTTTGTTGCAAAAAACACGTGCAAACCATGATGAGGTTTTTTCTCCAACCAATCAGGTAGGGAGGATTCTAGTTGGACAATGCTTCATTATTTTCAGTTTTTCAATAGTGTACACTTACGAAATAATAGTGTTCTTCATTTGAGCCAATTCTTAGAAGATGTTCCGATCAATTGGTACAAAAATATTGAAAATCGATTGGGAAACCGCTATACTATTAGCACAGACAAACAGACGAGACATTCGCGAAAATTCCATCGTCCAATCAAAAACCACTCATTTTTCAAAAAAGCATGTTTCGCAACATGACCACACCGCGGCGCGCGAGTTTTGCTTCGAGATTTCAGTATAAAACCATACAAATGTAAAAACCCTACAGCATAAAACCGTGCAAATGCAAGCTACTCCGCGACATGCATAACAGAGGGTGCTAGTGGCCAAGCAAAATGTGTAGGACGATGGTTTTAAAAGGATTTTCTTTTATGTGTCATGTCAGTTCGTCAGTGCTATTAGCGTTCAAAACCTGACCACTTTTCGAGAATGATTTTTTGGAATGACACCCTTCCCAGCCAAAGCTTGCCGTAAGACGTAGTCCTACGTCAAAACTACTGGAGGAGTAGAAGAAAGGTGTAGTTTGTCCCATTGACAAAAAGAGCGATCGGCTAGATTGCTGTAACTGCGGCATTACGCTGGTCAACGTCGCCTACAGGATCTTGCTCAAAACATTAAATTGTTTGATTTTGTTACGTCGTCTATCCTCAATAGGAAAAGAGTCCGTAGAGTAGTATCAGGCGCGCTTTATGGAGGCCCGTACTCTTTCGGATCAAATGTTTCACTCGCCGCCAAACCCCCAGAAATGTTGGAAGCGTAACGTGCCCACGTATCATATTTTCGTGGATTTCAGGGCAGCATACGATACAGTCGAGCGCGAAAAACTCTGGCAGATAATGTACGAGAACGGTTTTCCGGACAAACTGACGCAGTTGATCAAAGCTACCCTGGAGCAAGTGACGTGCTACGTGTCAAAATCCCAGCAAATGCCATAGGAAATAGTTGCCGCTTAGTTTACACCGATGACTTACAGATTTATTAGATTCAGATTCGTTTAACCATTTTAAAAAGACAAATAAAATCACCGAATGCAGCGATTAAATTGTTTAAATAGCTAGAATTAAGCATTGTTTTGAAACTGGTGCTGGCTAGGTATAAAATAGAAACAGACTCAAGAACTAGTGTTCCAACCCTACTAGGTCGCTACTATCGCTATTCATTTACGGAATAGATCCAATCAATTCATAGAAATGACTGAAATTTTTTGAGGATTGAACGAATACAATGTTACTGCATTGATAATTGTAACATACAACACATGAGCATGATTTCATGAAGAATAGTATTATTACATGTATGGATTACTTGCAATTATTGCTACAAAGAGACTTACGTAGTCTTACGTTAACGATGTGTAATGGGTTGTACACAACCTCTCAGATTTTTGGTATGATGTTAGTTCTCATCTAGTCAATTACCACAAATCAACTTAATTGGCTTACCAAACCGGTGATTAGAGGGTTCAACGCACACCAGCTTACCAATGAAATAGGCCTAAAACTTATCGACTTTGCCACTTCCAAGAATATGGCCGTATGAAGTATTTTTTCTAGCAGACAATCCTACACAAGTACTCCTGGAGGTAACCAAATCAGATAGATCGACCACGTTTTGATCGACGGCCGGTACTTCTCAGACTCTTTCGACGTCAGATGGTATCGAAGCGCCCTACGCTGATTCGGACCACCGATGGTTAAGTGATGGTTAAGATGCGCCCTAAAATCTCCGGTACAGCTTTCGGTACCGACGCCAGTCTCGGTTAGATCTCGCGCGACTGAACCAGCCAGACGTCGCCGTAAACTACGCGCATTCACTCGAAGCTGCGCTGCCGGAGGAGGACGAGTTGGACGGAGCCCCTCTCGAGGACTGTTGGAACACTATCAAAACAGCCATCAGCAGTGTAGCGGCGTACACTATTAGGCATCTGGCTCGGAATCAGCGGAACGATTGATTTGACGATGAATGGAGGAGGGTGATGGATGAGGATAACGCTGCGTGGGCAGCCAAGATGCGCAGTGCCACACGTCAGAACATGGTAAGACACAAACAGAAGATGTAGCGAAACCAAATCTTCTGGGAGAAAAAGCGCTACCCGGAAGAGGAGGAATATGTAGAGATGGAGCTGCTACATTGTTCTCAAGAAACGCGAACGCAAAGTGACCGATAAGTGGAAGCAGCACCTGAATGGCGTCCAGGCGGAGAACCATGGCGGTGGGAAAAGCGATTTCGACGATGCAACAAACGGGAAAGAGGTGTCAGCCCAACGATAAGCGAAGATAAGGAGGCCATCATGCAGCTAAAGAACAAGTCAGCTGGGAAAGATGGCATCGGAGCGGAGTGTATTAAAATGGAACCAGAAAAGCTGGTCGTTTGTATGCACCGGCTTATTGTTAGAATTTGGAATACGGAATAGTTACCGGAGAAGTGGAAAGATGGGGTTATCTGCCCGATCTAGAAAAAGGGAGGCAAGTTGGACTGTGACAACTGATTAAATCGGATCCGATTAGAAATTGCGCTTCGATCAGAACACAACGTATGCTATAACACAGGTCGATCGGGACGTTTCGGAACGGGCCCGATCGAAATGTAGAATCGAGGCGATTATCGGCAGAACATCTGTGGCGGTGGGTGAACAGTACACCAGACTAAAGCGCGGAGCTGGTGATGTCCGTTAATCGTTCGATTAATTCAACTAATCGAATAACACATGGAATATTCGAATAACTTTTAATCGAATACTGCCAGCACGAGTAGTTAATTAATCGAATAGTTCAATGAGTACGAATAATGCCCGAACAATGCTGTTTAATAGTTCATAATCGTTCGATTAATCGAATCAAAGAAATATTCGAATATTTTTAATCGAACACCACTGACACGAATAATTGAATTAATCGATTAGTGCAGACAACGCGGCACCGCGCCGTACTGACGCCGCTTGGACAGTAGTATAATAATCGATGGCGATGAGTTTGAGGTAGTCGACGAATTTGTCTACCTTGGTTTACTGGTAATGGAGGACAATGATACCAGCCGTGAGATTCGGAGGCGTATAATCAGCGGAAGTCTTATTTTGAAGCAATTGCGGTCGAGCAGACTAAGTCCCCGTACAAAGTACACCCTCTACAAGACGCTCATTAGACCGGTTGTTCTCTAAGGGCATGAAATATGTACAATGCTCGAGGAGAATCTGCAAGTGCTCGGAGTTTTCGAACTACGAGTGGTAAGATCGATCTTTGGCGGCGTACAGGAGAACGGAGTATGGAGGCGGCGGATGAACCATGAACTCGCACAAGTCTATGGCGAACCCAGTATCCAAAAGGTGGCTAAAGCTGGAGGGATACGATGGGCAGGGCATGTAGCAAGAATGCTGGACATCTGCCCTGCAAAGATGATTTTCGCCTCAAAGTCAGTAGAAACATGGCGACCGGCAGCGCAGCGAGCAAGATGTTTAGATGGTGTCCGAGAAATTGGGGAACGGTAGCCCACAACCGAGTTATATGGAAAAACCTTGTTCAACAGGCTTTGTCTAAAGACAGCAAACCACTTAAGTTAGTAAGTAAACATGGTGAGGAATCGCAACAGGTTTTGACGGAGGACTACGTCTTTGATTTCTATATTGGGGTGCACTTTAGAAAAACGAAAAGGGAACATGTAACGAAAGGTGGTTATAGTTTGACGCTTATAACCAGGGAAGGCACAATCACTTTGACACAATTGTCAATGAGACTGTAGCATCTCAGTCACGCAGAATTTGAAAAAGTTATGTATCGGACGATTGAATAACTAGTTATTACCTACAACTTTTCTGAATAAAGTATTGCTGTATCTTTTCTATTTGTGGTGCTACAATGCTAGTACCTCTTTAGTGACTAAGTAAACGTTCATTTAGTCACTAATGAGTTACTAGCATTGTAGCACCGTAACTACAAAAGATACAGGAAAACTTTATTCAGCAAAATTGTAGATAATAACTAATTCTATAAATAATAAAATTTAGTCAAATTTTGCTTGGCTGAGACGGTACTGTCAAATGAATGTGAATTGAGTCAAAGTGATCGTGCAATCCCTGCTTCCCTACAGTCCCCTCTCGACCTAACAAAATTTCAAAGGATAGCTATAAACTTAGACCAATTCGATGTCGGTGTTAGGAAAGTGTCCCAGAAAAAGTGACAAGTCTCTTCTTTCCAGCAAGACTTCGTAGGACCACGACAAACCTAGTCCAACTTGATGTCCTGAAAGTGAACGGTTATAAAATAGTCTGCGACCAACCTTATTCGCCCGATTGTATTCATATACTGAAAGTATTTAACTGATTACTGATGTCTTAGGTATATGAAAAAGGGATTGTGGGAATATTCATGCATGTGACGTGATGCAGCAATTTTTAAAGTCTGTCTGATCCGAAAACAGAGTTTACTCAAAGAGGCACAAAGCCCAGTATCTTTTACATCGACATACAATAAAAATATATAGTACAAAATAAGTAAAAAACTAAACTTGAATCAGTAAATTTAAAATTGCACAAAAAAGTAGCTAAAAGTCCATGCTATTTCCGCGACGATTGTTCTCCAAGGCCATACGTCGAACTGGCTCGTGAAGTCCATAGTTAGTGCGGTGCGAATCGACGCATAGGAACTGTCGGTTCCGTTGAGGCCGAAGAGGACAGTATAACTGAAGCTGCGACAGAACAGCGGACAGTCAAGAACACCCAACAGTATCTTATGAGCGTCTTAGCAGACAAAGTTCTTCATAAGGCGGAAGAGCATCAGGGGTTCTCCAGGTTATATATCAACTATCTGTAAGGAAATTGACGAAAGTGAACCAGTGGTAAATGATAACCCAGATTATTTATTTATTTTTTTCGTTCAACCACAAGTTGTGCGTTTGTTTGAAGCTAGTTACCTAAAGTTAACTAGTGCTACAAGTCACACAAAAATTTTCATAATGCGACATCGTCGCTAATCACCATAAAAACTACAAGGTATACAGCCCTAAGGATTGTACGAAAGGGTGACGTAGGACTATATCAGATCATTAGATCAAAGACTAATGTAATCTGCATTTCAGGCATATGCATGTTTATAAGAATCTGTGAGTGCCATTAAGAGAAAAAGTGAAATATTCAGATTCAATTCTTCATTGAAAGCAATGGTGGCTTTGACAATACGTGGACGGGGGTTCATAAGTACAACGCCTGCAACCATTGAGATATAGAAATTTCCTTTAAAAATCACTTGTGTGCATAAAGGTTGAAAGAGTAATGAATGACCAGCTCACAGATTATTGTATTAAATATGATTATGCGTAGCTTGACATGTTCCAATAATCTTACTTTAACTCCCTTGTGGCCTTTAAAAGGGCCATTGGTTACAAGTAACATTAACCTTTACGTCCCCGACATCAAAAATGATGGTACTTGCAGTTACACTTTTGGCTCTATCTGCACTTATTTTCATTCGATTTTTATTCAATTAGTCTTAAAAGAACCTCATTAGATTGGCTTTAATAAAAAAATAAGGTAATAAATTATGGTTCCCTTTTCCCGGAGATATTCTAGATCGCAGTGGGATTTTTTGACGTCATACGTAGCATGAGATATAAAACTCTGAAATCTGCTTAACCGAGTACGCAAAAGTTATACATTTCATGTGTAGTCAATAAGAATGAATCTTACACTATCCTGTTGAGCGCAAGTTCATGTCCCACACTCCGGAACATCCGGTATGGGTTCTACCGGAACTGAAAATTGACCGTTTTAAATTCTCTTCAGTAATATGACAAATGGGGTATCAAACCAAAGGATTTTTCAACGCAAGTTCTTGGGTGGACTTTAGGATGCATTTTGAGCCGATCTGGACATTCCGGAACATCCGGTACCGGTTCTACCGGAGCTCAAAATTCTCTCAAAACGGCCAATTTTCAGTTCCGGTAGAACCCATACCGGATGTTCCGGAGTGTGGAACATTAACTTGCGCTCTACAGGATAATGTAACATTCATTCTTATTGACCACAAATGAAATGGATAACTTTTGGGCACTCTGTTAAGCAGATTTATAGTATTATTTCACATGCTAGTTATGACGTCAAGAAAATCCCACTGGGATCTGGAATATCTCCGGGAAAATGGAACCAAAATTTATTACCTTATTTTTTCATTAAAGGCCAATCTATTGTGATTCTTTTAAGACTAATAGCATAAAAACCAAATGAAAATAAGTGGAGATAGAGCCAAAAGTGTAACTGCAAGTACCATCATTTTTGATGTCGGGAACGTAAAGGTTAAAGCCAAAACACGTTCATCGTAAATATGACGTGCCATTCGAATGTCCTTCTCTTTTAACATGAATGGCAACAGGCACGTAAGTTAGCGGCGTCGATTCACTATCTTTTGCTTCGAGAATATTTAACTATTTACTTTCACACCTTACCGCTTGTTACACAGCAGAAAATATGGCACATACGCAAAAATTACTGTTTTATTTGTATGAGAGTCCTTATCCTCCTAGCACAGGGGTGAGGGGTCTCAAACCATCATAAAATAAATTGATGCCTCCAAACACCCCCACATGCCAAATTTGGTTCCATTTGCTCGATTAGTTCTCGAGTTATGAGGGAATTAGTATGTTATTTGCAATGGAGCCCCCCTCCTATAGAGGGAAGGGGTCATAATCCACCATAGAAAAAATTCTTGTCTTCTGAAACCTCCACATGCTAAATTTGGTTCTATTTGCTTAATAAGTTCTCGAGTTATGAGTTTGTATGGGAGCCCCCCCCCCTCTCAGAAGGGGAAGGGGTCTCAGTACACCATAGAAAAAATCCTGCCTTCTGAAACCTCCACATGCCAAATTTGGTTCCATTTGCTTGATTAGTTAGTTGAATAAGAACCCCCCTCTTACGCCCTCCTTAAAATTGCTTTCTTGAAATTGCTTCCCCATAAAATTGCTGGTCACTTTATCTATCCAACGACATATAAATTGTTCAGTTTCATGCAGTAGTTCAGAAGTTATTACAATTTGAAATCTTTCATTCAAACGTTACACTTCTATTTTCGTTTTTACAAAGTGCTACCCAGTCCTAGTATAGTAAACAAAGACGTAGTCCTACGTCAAAAGTGTGATTGTGGCCTGATGAAACTCTTGGTGAACCTACGAACTCTAAGAAATGGATATAACAGATATACAAAGCACGAGCATTTAGGAAATTTGAACTTGTCTTCTGATATCAAATTTATTGGAATGTTTGAGTGCATTTATTACAATACAGTAAATTAAAAATTTACGTGACAAACTTTTGCAAAATGTCAAGCTTTGTCGAATTGAGTTTTTTTCGGTGAAAATAAAAGCTATGATGCTTTCAGCGGACGTTTCGACTTACTATCCTTTAGTCATTGACTACGCATTAAACATCTATTCTCACTTCTCACATTGTTCTATAACTATAACAGTTAGTAATAGTTATAGTGGACGACGCAGTGAGAATAGATGTTTAATGCGTAGTCAATGACTGAAGGAGAGTAAGTCGAAATGTCCGCTGAAAGCATCATAGCTTTTATTTTCACCGAAAAAATCAACTAAAGTTATACATAAAATTCACGGTGACGAACTCTAACAATATTTGTTGAATTGAACCGGCATTCGTGGTCCAACGTGAGGCCCTAGTTAGTGAATCTAGGCACAGACCTTCATACTTTTCGTGATTTCTACCAGCACTTATTACTTCAACGTTGCGTAGTCCTACGTAAAACATGCGGTGTCTTGAAAACAACTTTTCACTTTTTGTTTCTCGAGACTGGGGCAAAACTGTAAAAATATTAAAACATCAGAGGGCAAACTAACATCAGCAATACACTTAGGTAGGTGATTTGTTTACGACACTGTCGAAGCAAAGCACAATATGTTAGTTAACGTTAGTTATGGTACAACTAGACAACGAACGAGTGGAGTTTGGTGAGAAATCAGACAAACTGCTAGACTTTTCGAGAAAAAAAAATTAAAATCACATCATAGTCAGAATCACCCCCACCTACCCTACAACCAAGAGTGTCGCCAAGCATACAAAAATTAGTAGGGGAATTCTGGATAAAATTCCCAGTTGGGGAAAAACGCGCCACTGCAATATTATACGCATATCTATACACTTTTCAACAGTAATTATGGTGCTATTCGCTTCTATTTCTCATTATTAACTCGTGTGTATCATAAAAGTTTCCTGTATTACATAAATCATACAAAAAATTAAAAATTTATTACAGTGGCGCGTTTTGTTCCGACATGGCATGTTCCCCTACATGTTGCATAGACGCAGCGAAAACTAAGCGCGAAATCTAAACTCACTGTTGCCGATGGTACGCACAAATTCACTTCTCGAACTGACAGACCTAAATTAAATACGCATTCTGCACGCAGTTACATAAGTGCGTCAACGGTTCACTGGCTACACTAGCTGCAGAGCATGCGACATGACATAGTTTCGAATCCCTGCCCAGACGCGGGGAAGCATTTTTTTTTTTTATTTTTTAAATTTGCTATACATGCGATTTTTGCTTTGTTTTTCTGAATTTTCCCAGAACCCGGCAGTTCTGTCCAACTTTGTCCTGCTAACTTTATCTAAAGCTAGCAGTGCATTTTCTTTTTTGCTCAATTTTTCATGGAAAATGACGTCCAAAGTTACCAAAGTTATGTTTTTCCTGGAGCATCTAATGAGCATTAAATGATGGCCGTACTTGGGTAGCTCTATCTGCACCGGAAGTGCCATTTCCGAACTTTGTCCTGCTAACTTTATCTAAAGCTAGCAGTACATTTTCTTTTTCGCTCAATTTTTCATGGAAAATGACGTCCAAAGTTATCGAAGTTATGTTTTTCCTGGAGCATTAAATGAGCATTAAATGATGGTCGTACTTGGGTAGCTCTATCTGCACCGGAAGTACCATTTCCGAACTTTGTCCTGCTAACTTTATCTAAAGCTAGCAGTACATTTTCTTTTTTGCTCAATTTTTCATGGAAAATGACGTCCAAAGTTATCGAAGTTATGTTTTTCCTGGAGCATTAAATGAGCATTAAATGATGGTCGTACTTGGGTAGCTCTATCTGCACCGGAAGTGCCATTTCCGAACTTTGTCCTGCTAACTTTATCTAAAGCTAGCAGTACATTTTCTTTTTTGCTCAATTTTTCATGGAAAATGACGTCCAAAGTTATCGAAGTTATGTTTTTCCTGGAGCATTAAATGAGCATTAAATGATGGTCGTACTTGGGTAGCTCTATCTGCACCGGAAGTGCCATTTCCGAACTTTGTCCTGCTAACTTTATCTAAAGCTAGCAGTACATTTTCTTTTTTGCTCAATTTTTCATGGAAAATGACGTCCAAAGTTACCAAAGTTATGTTTTTCCTGGAGCATTAAATGAGCATTAAATGATGGTCGTACTTGGGTAGCTCTATCTGCACCGGAAGTGCCATTTCCGAACTTTGTCCTGCTAACTTTATCTAAAGCTAGCAGTACATTTTCTTTTTCGCTCAATTTTTCATGGAAAATGACGTCCAAAGTTATCGAAGTTATGTTTTTCCTAGAGCATTAAATGAGCATTAAATGATGGTCGTACTTGGGTAGCTCTATCTGCACCGGAAGTACCATTTCCGAACTTTGTCCTGCTAACTTTATCTAAAGCTAGCAGTACATTTTCTTTTTTGCTCAATTTTTCATGGAAAATGACGTCCAAAGTTATCGAAGTCATGTTTTTCCTGGAGCATTAAATGAGCATTAAATGATGGTCGTACTTGGGTAGCTCTATCTGCACCGGAAGTGCCATTTCCGAACTTTGTCCTGCTAACTTTATCTAAAGCTAGCAGTACATTTTCTTTTTTGCTCAATTTTTCATGGAAAATGACGTCCAAAGTTATCGAAGTTATGTTTTTCCTGGAGCATTAAATGAGCATTAAATGATGGTCGTACTTGGGTAGCTCTATCTGCACCGGAAGTACCATTTCCGAACTTTGTCCTGCTAACTTTATCTAAAGCTAGCAGTACATTTTCTTTTTTGCTCAATTTTTCATGGAAAATGACGTCCAAAGTTATCGAAGTTATGTTTTTCCTGGAGCATTAAATGAGCATTAATTGATGGTCGTACTTGGGTAGCTCTATCTGCACCGGAAGTGCCATTTCCGAACTTTGTCCTGCTAACTTTATCTAAAGCTAGCAGTACATTTTCTTTTTTGCTCAATTTTTCATGAAAAATGACGTCCAAAGTTATCGAAGTTATGTTTTTCCTGGAGCATTAAATGAGCATTAAATGATGGTCGTACTTGGGTAGCTCTATCTGCACCGGAAGTACCATTTCCGAACTTTGTCCTGCTAACTTTATCTAAAGCTAGCAGTACATTTTCTTTTTTGCTCAATTTTTCATGTAAAATGACGTCCAAAGTTATCGAAGTTATGTTTTTCCTGGAGCATTAAATGAGCATTAAATGATGGTCGTACTTGGGTAGCTCTATCTGCACCGGAAGTGCCATTTCCGAACTTTGTCCTGCTAACTTTATCTAAAGCTAGCAGTACATTTTCTTTTTTGCTCAATTTTTTATGGAAAATGACGTCCAAAGTTATCGAAGTTATGTTTTTCCTGGAGCATTAAATGAGCATTAAATGATGGTCGTACTTGGGTAGCTCTATCTGCACCGGAAGTACCATTTCCGAACTTTGTCCTGCTAACTTTATCTAAAGCTAGCAGTACATTTTCTTTTTTGCTCAATTTTTCATGGAAAATGACGTCCAAAGTTATCGAAGTTATGTTTTTCCTGGAGCATTAAATGAGCATTAAATGATGGTCGTACTTGGGTAGCTCTATCTGCACCGGAAGTACCATTTCCGAACTTTGTCCTGCTAACTTTATCTAAAGCTAGCAGTACATTTTCTTTTTTGCTCAATTTTTCATGGAAAATGACGTCCAAAGTTATCGAAGTTATGTTTTTCCTGGAGCATTAAATGAGCATTAAATGATGGTCGTACTTGGGTAGCTCTATCTGCACCGGAAGTGCCATTTCCGAACTTTGTCCTGCTAACTTTATCTAAAGCTAGCAGTACATTTTCTTTTTTGCTCAATTTTTCATGTAAAATGACGTCCAAAGTTATCGAAGTTATGTTTTTCCTGGAGCATTAAATGAGCATTAAATGATGGTCGTACTTGGGTAGCTCTATCTGCACCGGAAGTGCCATTTCCGAACTTTGTCCTGCTAACTTTATCTAAAGCTAGCAGTACATTTTCTTTTTTGCTCAATTTTTTATGGAAAATGACGTCCAAAGTTATCGAAGTTATGTTTTTCCTGGAGCATTAAATGAGCATTAAATGATGGTCGTACTTGGGTAGCTCTATCTGCACCGGAAGTACCATTTCCGAACTTTGTCCTGCTAACTTTATCTAAAGCTAGCAGTACATTTTCTTTTTTGCTCAATTTTTCATGGAAAATGACGTCCAAAGTTATCGAAGTTATGTTTTTCCTGGAGCATTAAATGAGCATTAAATGATGGTCGTACTTGGGTAGCTCTATCTGCACCGGAAGTACCATTTCCGAACTTTGTCCTGCTAACTTTATCTAAAGCTAGCAGTACATTTTCTTTTTTGCTCAATTTTTCATGGAAAATGACGTCCAAAGTTATCGAAGTTATGTTTTTCCTGGAGCATTAAATGAGCATTAAATGATGGTCGTACTTGGGTAGCTCTATCTGCACCGGAAGTGTCATTTCCGAACTTTGTCCTGCTAACTTTATCTAAAGCTAGCAGTACATTTTCTGTTTTGCTCAATTTTTCATGGAAAATGACGTCCAAAGTTATCGAAGTTATGTTTTTCCTGGAGCATTAAATGAGCATTAATTGATGGTCGTACTTGGGTAGCTCTATCTGCACCGGAAGTGCCATTTCCGAACTTTGTCCTGCTAACTTTATCTAAAGCTAGCAGTACATTTTCTTTTTTGCTCAATTTTTCATGAAAAATGACGTCCAAAGTTATCGAAGTTATGTTTTTCCTGGAGCATTAAATGAGCATTAAATGATGGTCGTACTTGGGTAGCTCTATCTGCACCGGAAGTACCATTTCCGAACTTTGTCCTGCTAACTTTATCTAAAGCTAGCAGTACATTTTCTTTTTTGCTCAATTTTTCATGGAAAATGACGTCCAAAGTTATCGAAGTTATGTTTTTCCTGGAGCATTAAATGAGCATTAAATGATGGTCGTACTTGGGTAGCTCTATCTGCACCGGAAGTGCCATTTCCGAACTTTGTCCTGCTAACTTTATCTAAAGCTAGCAGTACATTTTCTTTTTTGCTCAATTTTTTATGGAAAATGACGTCCAAAGTTATCGAAGTTATGTTTTTCCTGGAGCATTAAATAAGCATTAAATGATGGTCGTACTTGGGTAGCTCTATCTGCACCGGAAGTACCATTTCCGAACTTTGTCCTGCTAACTTTATCTAAAGCTAGCAGTACATTTTCTTTTTTGCTCAATTTTTCATGGAAAATGACGTCCAAAGTTATCGAAGTTATGTTTTTCCTGGAGCATTAAATGAGCATTAAATGATGGTCGTACTTGGGTAGCTCTATCTGCACCGGAAGTGCCATTTCCGAACTTTGTCCTGCTAACTTTATCTAAAGCTAGCAGTACATTTTCTTTTTTGCTCAATTTTTCATGGAAAATGACGTCCAAAGTTATCGAAGTTATGTTTTTCCTGGAGCATTAAATGAGCATTAAATGATGGTCGTACTTGGGTAGCTCTATCTGCACCGGAAGTACCATTTCCGAACTTTGTCCTGCTAACTTTATCTAAAGCTAGCAGTATATTTTCTTTTTTGCTCAATTTTTCATGGAAAATGACGTCCAAAGTTATCGAAGTTATGTTTTTCCTGGAGCATTAAATGAGCATTAATTGATGGTCGTACTTGGGTAGCTCTATCTGCACCGGAAGTGCCATTTCCGAACTTTGTCCTGCTAACTTTATCTAAAGCTAGCAGTACATTTTCTTTTTTGCTCAATTTTTCATGGAAAATGACGTCCAAAGTTATCGAAGTTATGTTTTTCCTGGAGCATTAAATGATGGTCGTACTTGGGTAGCTCTATCTGCACCGGAAGTGCCATTTCCGAACTTTGTCCTGCTAACTTTATCTAAAGCTAGCAGTACATTTTCTTTTTTGCTCAATTTTTCATGGAAAATGACGTCCAAAGTTACCAAAGTTATGTTTTTCCTGGAGCATTAAATGAGCATTAAATGATGGTCGTACTTGGGTAGCTCTATCTGCACCGGAAGTGCCATTTCCGAACTTTGTCCTGCTAACTTTATCTAAAGCTAGCAGTACATTTTCTTTTTTGCTCAATTTTTCATGGAAAATGACGTCCAAAGTTATCGAAGTTATGTTTTTCCTGGAGCATTAAATGAGCATTAAATGATGGTCGTACTTGGGTAGCTCTATCTGCACCGGAAGTGCCATTTCCGAACTTTGTCCTGCTAACTTTATCTAAAGCTAGCAGTACATTTTCTTTTTTGCTCAATTTTTTATGGAAAATGACGTCCAAAGTTATCGAAGTTATGTTTTTCCTGGAGCATTAAATGAGCATTAATTGATGGTCGTACTTGGGTAGCTCTATCTGCACCGGAAGTGCCATTTCCGAACTTTGTCCTGCTAACTTTATCTAAAGCTAGCAGTACATTTTCTTTTTTGCTCAATTTTTCATGGAAAATGACGTCCAAAGTTATCGAAGTTATGTTTTTCCTGGAGCATTAAATGAGCATTAAATGATGGTCGTACTTGGGTAGCTCTATCTGCACCGGAAGTGCCATTTCCGAACTTTGTCCTGCTAACTTTATCTAAAGCTAGCAGTACATTTTCTTTTTTGCTCAATTTTTCATGGAAAATGACATCCAAAGCTACCAAAGTTATGTTTTTCCTGGAGCATTAAATGAGCATTAAATGATGGTCGTACTTGAGTAGCTCTATCTGCACCGGAAGTGCCATTTCCGAACTTTGTCCTGCTAACTTTATCTAAAGCTAGCAGTATATTTTCTTTTTTGCTCAATTTTTCATGGAAAATGACGTCCAAAGTTATCGAAGTTATGTTTTTCCTGGAGCATTAAATGAGCATTAAATGATGGTCGTACTTGGGTAGCTCTATCTGCACCGGAAGTGCCATTTCCGAACTTTGTCCTGCTAACTTTATCTAAAGCTAGCAGTACATTTTCTTTTTTGCTCAATTTTTCATGGAAAATGACGTCCAAAGTTATCGAAGTTATGTTTTTCCTGGAGCATTAAATGAGCATTAAATGATGGTCGTACTTGGGTAGCTCTATCTGCATCGGAAGTGCCATTTCCGAACTTTGTCCTGCTAACTTTATCTAAAGCTAGCAGTACATTTTCTTTTTTGCTCAATTTTTCATGGAAAATGACGTCCAAAGTTACCAAAGTTATGTTTTTCCTGGAGCATTAAATGAGCATTAAATGATGGTCGTACTTGGGTAGCTCTATCTGCACCGGAAGTGCCATTTCCGAACTTTGTCCTGCTAACTTTATCTAAAGCTAGCAGTACATTTTCTTTTTTGCTCAATTTTTCATGGAAAATGACGTCCAAAGTTATCGAAGTTATGTTTTTCCTGGAGCATTAAATGAGCATTAAATGATGGTCGTACTTGGGTAGCTCTATCTGCACCGGAAGTGCCATTTCCGAACTTTGTCCTGCTAACTTTATCTAAAGCTAGCAGTACATTTTCTTTTTTGCTCAATTTTTCATGGAAAATGACATCCAAAGCTACCAAAGTTATGTTTTTCCTGGAGCATTAAATGAGCATTAAATGATGGTCGTACTTGGGTAGCTCTATCTGCACCGGAAGTGCCATTTCCGAACTTTGTCCTGCTAACTTTATCTAAAGCTAGCAGTACATTTTCTTTTTTGCTCAATTTTTCATGGAAAATGACGTCCAAAGTTATCGAAGTTATGTTTTTCCTGGAGCATTAAATGAGCATTAAATGATGGTCGTACTTGGGTAGCTCTATCTGCACCGGAAGTGCCATTTCCGAACTTTGTCCTGCTAACTTTATCTAAAGCTAGCAGTACATTTTCTTTTTTGCTCAATTTTTTATGGAAAATGACGTCCAAAGTTATCGAAGTTATGTTTTTCCTGGAGCATTAAATGAGCATTAAATGATGGTCGTACTTGAGTAGCTCTATCTGCACCGGAAGTGCCATTTCCGAACTTTGTCCTGCTAACTTTATCTAAAGCTAGCAGTATATTTTCTTTTTTGCTCAATTTTTCATGGAAAATGACGTCCAAAGTTATCGAAGTTATGTTTTTCCTGGAGCATTAAATGAGCATTAAATGATGGTCGTACTTGGGTAGCTCTATCTGCACCGGAAGTGCCATTTCCGAACTTTGTCCTGCTAACTTTATCTAAAGCTAGCAGTACATTTTCTTTTTTGCTCAATTTTTCATGGAAAATGACGTCCAAAGTTACCAAAGTTATGTTTTTCCTGGAGCATTAAATGAGCATTAATTGATGGTCGTACTTGGGTAGCTCTATCTGCACCGGAAGTGCCATTTCCGAACTTTGTCCTGCTAACTTTATCTAAAGCTAGCAGTGCATTGTTTTTTCCTATGAAACAATGGAGCATTAAATTCGTCGTTAGGAGCATTAATTAACATTAATTGAGCATCAATTAACTGAATGTTGCTACTAATGTTCTGCTAACTTTGTACTGCCAGCTTTAGGGACATGACTTTCATGACGGACAGGGGCCTGATGCGTTTCAAAAGGTTGATGTTCGGGATTAATTGCGCGCCGGAAATATTCCAGCGAATCATGACTCAAATGCTCGCAGGAGATGAAGCAGTGATTGTCTACATCGACGATATAGTTGTGACTGGTAGAACAAAAATAGAACACGATGGAAGGCTGCAACAAGTTCTAGAAGTTTTGTCAAAAAAACAATGCTCAGTTGAACCAAGCAAAGTGCGTTTATGGAGTTCAACAACTAGAAATTCTGGGATTCGTAGTAAGTGCGATGGGTACAAGCCCGTCAGAAGAAAAGGTTAAAGCCATCAAAAAATTCAGAAACCCCAAAACGAAAGAAGAAGTTCGCAGCTTCCTTGGCTTAGTAAACTTTGTTGGCCACTTCATTCCCCATCTATCGACCAAAACTGAACCTCTACGTCAATTCTTGAGAGGCGAGGCGTCAATTTTTGGTCCAGAACAATCAGCGGCGTTCAATAATCTTCGATTAGAGCTTACTGAAAACGTAAAGAAATTGGGATACTTTGACCCTGCGGATACTACTGAGCTATTTGTTGACGCATCTCCGGTAGGGCTTGGGGTTGTGCTTGTCCAAAAGGATCGATTTGACACGCCAAGGATAATCAGTTATGCATCAAAGGGACTAACTGTGACAGAGAAGCACTGGCGGTGGTTTGGGCAGTAGAAAAGTTTTATTTGTATTTATTTGGCATACATTTCACTATCTTTACGGACCACAAAACTCTTGAGTTTATTTTCGGCGGAAAGCACCGAGAAGGGAAACGTGCGGTTTCAAGGGCAGAAAGTTGGGCTCTTCGCCTTCAACCGTTCGAATTCGAAATTAAGTATATTTCGGGATTAGATAATATCTCTGATTCACTATCGCGTCTATGTCCGGGTGTCGATTACCTGGAAAATCAGGGAAAACCTGGAAATGTCAGGGAAATTCGTTTCAACCTGGAAAAGTCAGGGAACGTCAGGGAATTTCATTTGAAGTCAGGGATTTTTGACATGGGAAGAAAATATACCAGAAAATCTAAGGCTTGGAAAAATAACATTTACTTCAAATATCTGGCACTTTTGACGTAGGACTACGTCTTTGTTTACTATATTGGGACTGGGTAGCACTATATGAAAACGAAAATAGAAGTGTAACGTTTGAATGAAAGATTCCAAATGCTAATAACTACTAAACTACTGAACGAAACTGAACAATTTATATGTCGTTGGATAGATAAAATGACCAGCAATTTTTTAAGGGGGTAAGAAAGCAATTTTAAGGGGGGCGTAAGAGGGGTGGGGGCTCCTACAAATGAAACACAAATTTTCTCAAAACTGCGAAATTGGCTTGTGGGGGTTTTTGGAGTTAAGATGTTTTTCTATGGTGTACTGAGACTCCGCCTCCTTCTAAGGGGGGGGGGGGCTCCCGTACAAATGAAATACAAGTTTCCTCAAAACTCTAGAACTAATCAAGCAAAGGGAACCAAATTTGGCATGTGGGGGTTTTAGAAAGCAGGAATTTTTTCTATGGTATAATGAGACCCATCCGTCTTTTAACAGGGGGGGGGGATTTTTTCTATGACCGATTACAACCTTTGCTTTCTTTAAGAAGGGGAGATCCCATACAAATTTCTTCATAACTCGCGAATGGCACCAAATTTAGCGTGTGGGTTTTTTTTTGAGGCATGCATTTTTTTTTGAATTTATTTATTTTATGATGCTTTGAGACCCCTCACCCCTGTGGTAGGAGGATAATTCATTACCATTTCAACCTTTATAATGCACACAAGTGATTTTTAACAGAGATTTCACCATTGCATTAAATGAAGAATTGAATCTGAATATTTTGCTCTTCTCTTTTAAACATTCACTTGGCACAATGGCACTCACAGATTCTTATAAACATACATATGCCAGAAGTGCAGTTTACATTAGTCTTTGATCTGATGATCTGATATAGTCCTACGTCACCCTTTCGTACAACCCTTAGGGCTGTATACCTTACAGTTTTTCATTCAAGGCCTTCACGTATGCCTAAATCAAATAGAATACGAGACGTTATTTTTACTCATGTGCAACCAATCTGCAGTGTACAAATTTCCGAGTTTCGAAATTTCGAATTTCATGAATGTGCGATTGACCTGCTTTAAACATCAACAACGGTTGAACCGATTTGATCGATTCTGGTTTCAAAGGGAAGTGCTTACAACCTAAACGATCATTGACACATTCCAGCGTTATGGGACACAATTAGCACCCATTGTTATTGTGTGAATCACCACCTATTTCACCAATTTTTTGGCAAACGGCTTGTAAAATAGTTGTTTAAAGAGTACTTCATTTTTCAGTAGAATGCCAGGGATTTGATTAAACAGGAATCGATCTGCATAGTTGGGATAGTGTCCCGTAACGCTGGAATGTGTCATTATGTTCAACCTGTACGGGCCAGAGCCCGGACTACAATTTTTCTCATGTCGATTACTAGTGAAAACCTACGCTTAATGCGTATTCGAATGAAAGAGCATCTCAGCTTCAAAATTCTGATTTAGTCTAACAAATCAATCATATCTTCGAAATTTGACTGCAAGCAGAGGATCGATAGAGTCGCAAACCTGATGTTTTCCTGAATATCAAAAGTGGCTACAAGTAGGTCGAATAAAAACAGAAGTTCAGGTTCCAAATAATACAACGATGCTGCGATGCTCGTTGAGTCATTTGGCCTCAAAAACTTTTATACTCCTGAGGAACAATTATTTCCTCAATTTTTGATAACAATTCGAAATAGCTGCTCAGACAAATCGGAATTTGGGTTATAAGATATCTTCAAATTATGTTCTAAACTAAAGACCAATTTTTATGTTTATTGTTTTGTATACTCAAATGTTCGAAGCGAATTTATACCCATTCATTACATGTGATCTAATAGGCAAAACGGCTCGTTCCACAACCCTTTGGCAACCAGATAAACCAGCAGGCTATTTTCTTTTTTTCCGAAAAGACATCTTGCAGTTTTTATATAGCTTGATCCTTTAATTTCGTTGTGCGTTAGTTAAGTTCGAATTAATTTTAATTTTGCACATAGAAATTTTGCATAAAAAGATGAGTTTGAATTAAAAAGGAAAATTAAATTCATTAGGAAATGATATTTCAAGAGTAAACAACCAATTAAGCCAAATAAACACTTTGATAAGTGAAATTAAGGAGATATTTTGCGTCTGGAATTTTTCTAAATACACCTGGAAAAACCTGGAAAAGTCAGGGAATTTTATTTTCGCTGGATAATCGACTCCCTACTCCGTCAGATACAGCATTCGATGATACCGCCGAACATTACTTATGCGCTGTTGGTGAGGGTTTTCCGGCTATAACTTTAGATGATATCAGGTTGAAAACAAAACATGATGAAAAACTGCAAGGCGTCATGAAAGCGTTAGAATCGGGAAACTGGCCAAAGGAGCTGTTTCGATACCAGGCATTTCATAAGGAATTAGGGATCACTAAAGGAATTGTTGTTCGCGATGAACGGATTGTGCTCCCAAAAGAACTGAGACCAATTGCTTTGAATATTGCACACAGGGGCCACCCAGGTATTGTAGCAATGCGCCGAAACCTTAGGTAAAGGTTATGGTGGCCCTGCATGGACCGAGATGTGGTTGATAAGGTACAGGAATGTGTCGGCTGTGCTGCGGTCTCTAGTCAATTTCCACCTGAACCACTACATAGAAAAGAAATGCCGATGCGAGCATGGCAAGATATCGCCATTGATTTTTTTTCAGCGAAGAGTTGTGCTACGTTCTTAGTGGTGGTCGACTATTACAGTCGTTTTCTCAAAGTGATCGAGATGAAAGGTACAAATGCTGCCAAAGCTGTAGAGGCCCTTGAAGAGATATTTTATGACCATACATACCCCGAAACAATCCGTTGTGATAACGGTCCACCGTTTTCAAGCGAGGAGTTCGCAAATTACTGCATAAACAAAAATATACGACTGATTCGCACTATACCTTACTGGCCGCAGATGAACGGTTTGGTAGAACGGCAGAATCAGGGGATCCTGAAAACGTTGCGGATAGCTATGGCTATGAAATCGGATTGGCGGAAAGCCTTGAAGGAATATATTTACACCTACAATACGACCCCCCACTCGGTAACAGAAAAAGCACCCTTGGAGCTTCTCACAGGCCGACCAGTAAAGGACCTGTTGCCCTCACTTAGGACTGACCCAAACTGGCACCGTGATGAGAGCATCCGTGAAGCCGATGCTATAAAGAAGACTAAAGACAGATTGTACGCCATCGTCGCCATGCAAGAGAATCAGAGATAAAAGTAGGTGACACAGTGATGGCAAAAAATTATGAACACGGAAAGCTTGAGCCGAAGTTTCGATTGGAAAAATTAAAGGTGATAGAGAAATCTGGCAATGATACAAAAATTGAAAATGAAGAGGGAATAGTATTGCGTAGATGTGTTACACATCTCAAGAAATGGCCCCCAACTAGAAGAGATGTTGAATTATCGTCGGAAACTCCTGTCACTGATACACAACCTAATACATCGTTACGAGTTCCAGAATCGTCGCCGAATTCATCGCAACGGATTATTGCAGCTGGAGGATCGCCATTATCGACATCATTATCACCCAGTCTACAGAAGCGGGAAAACCCAGAGTTCACCGAAAGACCTGCTATGCGCCCACAGAGGAAGAGGAAAGTACCTCGTCGCTATATTGAAAGTTTATAATAACCAGAACCACATTAATAATTTAGGAGTAGAGAAGGGATGTAGAGATGTTATGCAGAGAAGAGAGAGTATGAGAGATTGCTAAGAAGGTTAGAGTATAGTCAGGTAGATGTAAGCAACCAGTTCAGGATATACTGTTGATGTGAACGGTCGAAATATAGTTTAAAGTCGCAAAGGAGTTTTGATTTAAAACCAGTGTTCGGCAAGTGTACAAGGTAAGATACAACACTCTTCACTTCACTCTTCACGTTATCCACTATCCTCTCACTTAGCGGGTATTACGGTTTCCTCGGGCATGTAGTTGGTAGCCACGGGAACCAAGGCGACACTGGTACTCTCCGGACCACGATTATAGCGATGGGTGGTTCTAAACGGCGACAGTGACGACGTACAAAAGCCGGAAGTACGAGTACCGTTCGCAAACGGCGGGGAATCTGAAACTACGGCGAATAACGCGGCAACCAAAAGACCTTTGGCTGGGTGACCACGATGGCGGTGGTGCGTCTCGGTCAATGGCGATGACTGTTTGTATAATCCAAAAATCACGGTTTGTCTGTCCGAAAGTCACGGGGTTCTGCGGGTTAAGGGATAAAATACCCGCTTTAGATAATTAGCGTGATAGCGAATGCGTATAATGGGAATGCCGGGAAGGGAAGGTTTACCTGTTGTCCATCTATCTTTCACTCGCAATCACGGTTGCAGTATGCCAGATAAATCTGGATTTTGCCAAATTTTTGAATGCGCGCCAGATAAACAAAGCTCTAAATCTTCCAGATATTTGGCAAAGTACCAGATTTTTGCCAGATTTCCGATCCACTGTCTTGCAAAAAGGTCGTCACTTCTAATTTTGGGCGAAATTTTGCATCTACGGTGAGCAAAGCGAGCAAGATTTTTTCAGGAAAACGCCTCCCCATCGGAATAATTGACCACCAGATTTTTGCCAGACACTTTTATTCGTGTTCTCCAGATTTTCGGGAAAACCTGTTGGCAATAGCACTTATTCTTTTCAGCGTAACTGACACTGTACTTAGCAATGAGTTTTCCGTCTGCGCACTCTGGCTTTCTATTTGGTAATGATCAATCGATCGCTGGACTTTTCTTAATTTCGTACAGGTTTCGTACAGGTTCCCGTTACTATTCGGTCATTACCCTTCCTTATATATAAACATTTACATCTGCTCGCCAAACATCAGTTATTTCGCCTCTTATCATCCGTGAGCCGCCCGCGATTTCGCCTGTTTCCTCCTAGTGGTTGAGTATGGAAATTCGATGGGAGGTGGGCTGCGTGCGTTAAGGTATCGACACCTACTATTGGTTACTGTTGTGGGAAGTTTGCCGGTTTGCTGGACGATCGATTCAAACTACTCCTGATATTATGGATTAATTTAACGATGACAAAATTTAAACAAATAGTCATTTAAACCTTCGTGGCCCAAGTTACCGACACTTGCACATGTGACATTCACGGTTTTATTAGACACAGGAGCATGTGACTGTGGTGATTTCGCGAATTGGCGGACATTTTGTTGAATGCAAACTGGTTCAGTAGTTTTCGATTCTATAAGGAACATAGGGACAGACAGACACAAATCCATTTTATATAGGTATAGATTTGCATGGGAGCCCCCCCCCCTCTTAGTGGGGGGAGCGGTCTCTAACCATCATGAGAACCTTCCCTGGCCCCAAAAAGCCCTACATGCAAATTTTCACGCCGATCGGTTCAGTAGTTTTCGATTCTATAAGGAACATACGGACAGACAGACAGAAATCCATTTTTATAGGTTTAGATGGCGTCGTAAGTAAGTCGGGCCGGCCAAATACCGGTCACTTGGCAACCCTATCACAAGATTGCTTACAAAAGGTTAATGATAATCAGAGATAAACGGAAAAGTAACCAAAAGTAACTTTTTTCAAAGGTGCGTAGTAATCATAGCTGTTACCTCTGTTTAACTTACTGACTACCTCTGATTACCATTTATTTATGGTAATCGTGCTTTTGTGAGTACTATACATTAATCATGATTACCAATGGTTACTTAAGATTTTCATTGATTACCATATACTGATTACCATTGATTACCCAATTAATTCGTAAATGATTATCAAAAGTAATCTCTGATTACTACATACTTATACACCTTACTGGAAACCCCTTGGCACAGACCTTCGTACTTTTTCCCAAATTTGGATAATCATCCAGACTAACGAACGAGGCTTGACACACTCACGCATAACGCCCTTTAGCTGTTCTGTAACTCGCTAGCTGAGCCCAGAGATGACGCTATTGTACATTTTTCCTGAAAAGTCCACGATGTCATGTTTATGCTCATTAGATGTTTGCTCTTTAATTCACCACAAAGATGGCCCTGTCGTTCGCGTTTCTATTTTTTTTATTTATTCGAGCAGAAGTTTCCAACAGGAATCTTTGAAAAAAATTACCTTTAATCAAGGGGTGTCCAGTAAGGCGTATAAGTGCGCAGTAATCAGAGATTACTTTTGTAATCTTTTACGATTTGATTACAGTAATGATTACTACGCACCGCCGAAAAAAGTTACTTTTGATCAAAGTAAATTGATATATACCAGCTGTCATATACACTTTGCACTAACACATCTGCACTAGTTCTGAGATTTCGAGCATTTTGTATGGAAAATTAGTTAATTTTTTAAAAAAATCGTTGGATACGCAAGATTTGTCTATTTTTTTCCTCACAGTTTTTATGTTTATGCTTAGAACATTATTTCTAGTATGTATTTTCATGAATACAATGAAGTGCAACAGTCCAAATTGCAAGCGGAAATTTTTTCATCAAAACGGTATCAAGATGTCTCAAAGAAATGTCGTTATATCGCTTTCCTACAAGTAGTAAAACAAAAAAGATTTTTTTTTAAATGCTCGGACATGATTGTTCAATAAGCACCATGAGCAACATTGTTATCCGCCCGCGATATTTTTCGTCTGATTTCTGGTAAGCTTTTAAAGTGTTAATTATCTTCTAAGACCGTTTTGTAGCAATCTAAGATTACTTTTTATGGTTTTCTACACAGTGTTGCGACGGGTAAATTTATGATAAAAATCAGAGGGGTTGTGTACAAGACACGACCGCATATATAGGTGACGCAGGACTAATTAAGTCTCTTTGTAGTGATAGTAGCATGTATTCATGCTTGTAATAGGGTGTTTGCAGAGTGCATATGTATTGGAGAGCTGTTGGGCAGACAAAAGTGACAGCTCCATATAAACTTTATGGGCTGGAAAGGGCAAGATTTTTTTTATAATTTAATTTCTTCATTTAAAACAGAAATTACTATTGGCGTTATATGTATAGAAAGGTAACATATCTGTTTACTAAATAACAAATCTATTTTCAACAAACAAGCTAAAACGCGGTAGAATTAATCAAAAATGTAACTATTAACTATGTTAGCGGGATAAAACTGACCAGATATCAATAACCAGCGATTGCCTTCGGCCAAGAAAACAATAAATTATACTAAAATCAATGCTACATTCAGTTGTTTCGAACTTGGCCTATGCGGCATGCTGCATCCGAAAGTCGTATTTTTGGGTCACCGATTTAATGCTAATTCACTGAAATATTAGTTGCTAAATGTGGACATATATATCGGGATACATTTCTTGGTTGATTGAAACATTAATTGTTTCGAATGTATAAATAGTTTTAGAAAAAATGATCATTTTATCCAACGCGTTTTTGCTGCATCGAATAGGAAAAGATGCAATGTGTGCCTAACAGACGTCTTGCATGTGTGTGTAGCAAAAGCCCTATCATTCGATTCTTCATGTATACACGCTATATGCAACATATATACATGCTACATGCGTTGTATGTAACATTTATCAAAGTAGTAACATTGCATACGTTCAATTCTCAAAAGCTTGTGCATTTGAAAACAATTTAACAAAATCAAAACAAACTATTGTTTTCCTGCTCCCTTACTGAAATTAAAGATTGTTTTTATCACCGATGGTTCCCCACGTTGAAGGGATTTTACAGTAGAATCAATATATATATAGAATGCCAGTGTCGCTGTTTTTCTACACACGGTAAAAAAATAACACGTTGAAGCAAAGTGAATTACCGTTGGATTCGCACTACTTGCCTATCATTACGATTCGAAATGAAAATCCATTGAAAATGAATCAACACAAAGCAAAATGAAATCAATAGAAAATCACTTCAATTTCCAATGCACTATGTTTTAAACTTTTGAGCTGTCAAATGAATTGAATGTATTCGATTTAAAATCAATGATATGTTTGATTTTTTTTATTATTTGATTTAAACAAAATACAAATAAAAAAAAATTAAGCTCAGTTGTTAACAAATAAAGTGGATTGTTGTTTTAATGCTGGCATGTCCAAATATGGTTGAGTGTTGTTGTCGTAGTGGTGTAATGAATCCAACCTGAAACCAGAAACAACCTGAAAACAGATAAAAGTTTATTAATTTTAACGACATACATAATTTAGCTATACTCACACTCCAGAATAGCATTAATTTCAGTCGAAAACATATTTTCACCTTCTGGGTTCATGATTTTTTTTCGATTACCTACTAAAGGATACTTTGTTTTTTGATTACTGAAGTAGACTTCGCGAGTTTGTGACAGTTGTGAAATGCGAAAAATAATTAGTTGCAAATTCAATAGATATGCATTATGATTCGATGGTGATTTCCATTGAATAGTATTCGATGAAAGATCTCTTCTTCGAAAAATTGAAATCTCTCGAAAATCAACACTAAATCACTTCAATATGCAATGCTGCGTAACAGATTGATTCAAATGCAAGAACACTTGATTTGGGCGTGACGATTTTTTACCGTGCAGGACTCATGGTGGTAAACATGGTGCTAATAATCTGTATCAAGTCTGTGAATCGGGAGCTTCATTGTCAAAGTTGCTCATTGTTATTTATCTGTTCTTTATCTGTGCGCTGGTTGGTGCTGTCATCAGTGCGCTCATCGCTGCACGGTAAAAAATCGTCACGCCCAAATCAAGTGTTCTTGCATTTGAATCAATCTGTTACGCAGCATTGCATATTGAAGTGATTTAGTGTTGATTTTCGAGAGATTTCAATTTTTCGAAGAAGAGATCTTCCATCGAATACTATTCAATGGAAATCACCATCGAATCATAATGCATATCTATTGAATTTGCAATTAATTATTTTTCGCATTTCACAACTGTCACAAACTCGCGAAGTCTACTTCAGTAATCGAAAAACAAAGTATCCTCACAGAGAACAGATTAACAGGCTCGAAGGAAGTAATCGATTTTTTGTGTGTAAAATCTGTCGGTAGCGCCCTCCAGAAATAGTTTGCCAAACGCATCAAAAAATATGCATGTACCTTTATCAATATTTCTTTGTGCTGGAGTTACATAGCAGCGACGGCAGCGACATCAAGATTTAGTTTGCCACTTACTGCTCGAGGGGTGGTCTATTGAAAAATTATTCGTGGATTACATAAAAACCTTTTACACACTTTTTGTCGATTACCTGGTAGTCTGTTCTCTGTGGTATCCTTTAGTAGGTAATCGAAAAAAAATCATGAACCCAGAAGGTGAAAATATGTTTTCGACTGAAATTAATGCTATTCTGGAGTGTGAGTATAGCTAAATTATGTATGTCGTTAAAATTAATAAACTTTTATCTGTTTTCAGGTTGTTTCTGGTTTCAGGTTGGATTCATTACACCACTACGACAACAACACTCAACCATATTTGGACATGCCAGCATTAAAACAACAATCCACTTTATTTGTTAACAACTGAGGTTAATTTTTTTTATTTGTATTTTGTTTAAATCAAATAATAAAAAAAATCAAACATATCATTGATTTTAAATCGAATACATTCAATTCATTTGACAGCTCAAAAGTTTAAAACATAGTGCATTGGAAATTGAAGTGATTTTCTATTGATTTCATTTTGCTTTGTGTTGATTCATTTTCAATGGATTTTCATTTCGAATCGTAATGATAGGCAAGTAGTGCGAATCCAACGGTAATTCACTTTGCTTCAACGTGTTATTTTTTTACCGTGTGTGTTTTCATGCCAGTGAAATGTTTTTAAACGTTCTTTTTCTTTCGTCCGGATGAATTGAATCCCACAACTGCACCCTTTTGCACCGATTTTTTCAGAAATTTGAAGCAAGCCTTGGAAGCAAGCGAAGTTTCCAATCACATTACTTGGCAGCAATAATTGAAATTTTAAACTGGTTGTCAAAGTTTGACAATGAGATTCCCCTTTTGATGAATCTCAGGCACACACACATATGCATATATAATGTATATACATTATCTGAGCATGTGTGATGTTTACCACGCGCACTGCAGCGACACTGGCATTCTATATATATTAATTATACTGATTTTACCAATTCAATCCTATTTTATCAACAACACATCTTTTCACTACACTTCTAATGAAACAGCAAGCATGCCTATTCATACAGAGTCGTATTATAACCGAACACTGCAACTGTAGTACATTTTTCCAACACAGATATCAAATTTGCCGAGGTTTAATCGTCTCGCAGTAAAGAATTTGCGATCTGTTGGGACAGCAAACTTGTGTCATTTTTTCTGGCACACTTTCCTAACACAGACATCAAATTGGACTAGGTTTAATCGCGTTCGTAAGAAATCTGTTGGCACGAGAGGGCTTTGTCACTCTTTTTGGCGTACTTCCCAAGCAAGGACATCAAAATGGTCTAGGTTTAACCGCGGTGTTAAGAAATCTTGTTGAAATAAGGAAACATTGTCACTTGTTTAGGCTTACTTCCCAAGCACAGATATCAAATTGGTATAGGTTTAGATCATCGTAAAGAATCTTCCAACCAATCACGAAGCGACGATTCTGGTAAAACATAGGTTCATTATTTTCAATTTTTCAATAGTTCTGCATCAAGAGTCCATACTTTTCTTCATTTGGGTCAATTCTTAGAAGATTTTCCGATCGCTTGGTGTAAGAATATTGGAAATCGATCGGAAAACCGCTGAGCTATTAGCGCTCAAAACCTTTCATTTTTCGTGACGCTCGCATTTTTTGATTTTTTGGAATGACACCCTATCTCTAAACTTGCCGTAAGACGTAGTCCTACGTCAAAAGGTATCATCTTGGAACAGTTGACTTCAACTTAAGGATTTTCAAGCAGTAGCACAAGCATCTATTCGAATAAAACTATTTTTTAAAAGAAGACATCAAAGGCAGATATTCAAGAGCATCATGCAAGCAAAATGTTGGATGGAACGTGTTTTAATTTAAGCAACCGTATACCGTATTGATCGTGAAGTATTAGAAACATTAATTCATTTTTCAATTGCACATCGAAATAGTTAGTCACCCATGTTCTCAAATTTTTTACACATAATAAAGAAGGCTACAAGTGCAAATGACTTTAAAATATAATCCTTACATTTCATTGTAAATGTTCAAATATTTCCCTGGAATAATATAGCTGCATTAATTAATTACAATTAATTTAGTTTTAATTTTCATGCAAGTTCCACCATATTTCAGAACTATTTCTTCTTCTTTCTACACACACTAATGCAACCCTCGATGGTCACATACCTGGTATATATCAATTTACTTTGACTTTTGATTACTTTACTGATTACCTCTGATTACCAGTAGTCAATCTCTTGTGATTACTATAAATTAATCATGATTACCAATGATTACTTAAGATTATCATTGATTACTCTACTGATTACCATTGATTACCAAATTAATACGTAAATGATTACAAAAGTAATCTCTGGTTATTACGCACCTATCCAGCGTTTTACGCGCTATAATGGCGGACGCTATAAATTGTGTTCGTAATATACGAACAATCTTTTTGACAACTCTGCATCCATCAAAACTGAGCACTCTTCTCCTGTACGGCAGTGTTGCTCTTTCTTTCGTTTACGCAAAAGAAGGAGAGCAATAGTTTTATTTCTCTTGGATACAAATCACAACGCCTTCTTTGGCGTAAACGAAAGAAAGAGCAGGGTAGTGTTGCAAAAGAAAAGTGCCAGATTTGATGTATGCAGAGTTGTCAAAAAGATTGTTCGCATATTACGAACACAATTTATAGCGGCCATCATTATAGCGCGTAAAAAGCTGGATACGCCCTACTGGAAACCCCTTGATTACAGTCTACCGTTAAGGCCCGCGCAGAATTGGTACTTTGCGGTTGCGTTTGCGTTAATCTGACAGTTCAGATATTTGGCAATGTGCCAGATTTCCGATCCACTGTCTTGCAAAAAGGTCGTCACTTCTAATTTTGGACGAAATTTTGCATCTACGGTGAGCAAAACGAGCAAGATTTTTACCGAAGATACCGAAGAATTCGTTTTGCATGAACCCAGTGTTCTTCCGTTGTATTACATTGAAACTGGCTGAAATAGGATACAGCAGCACTCAAGTCTGGTCGCGATATAACAGTCAAATATGTTAAACATCCAATCAGTTCACGATATGGTTTATCCAGATTTGCCACCAACGTTGACTTTTCGAGCTGTAGGCTGGTTTCCATAGGAGTGGTTGACACCTTACACGATTCCATACCGAAACGCCTAATTATGGCTTCCGAATAATACGGTTGACTTAACTTCATAACTCCTGTCACAACATCATGTTCAATCTTCAAACCAATAAATGTCTCAACTGCCCCCAAATCCTGCATTTTGAATTGACACCTCAACATCTGCTTTACTCCTTCTACCTCATGGAGACTCTCCGAAATTATCAACAAGTCATCCACGTACAACAATAAATAAATACGAGCTCTTTTTCCTTGTCGCACGTACAAACAGGTATCCTCATCACAACGATGAAATCCCGCTCCTTCGGCAAACTCGTTGAAACGGTCGTTCCAGGCTTTAGAGGCTTGCTTCAAACCGTAGATGGATTTGTTCAATCTACATACACGGTTCCCCCCTCAAATCCTCTTGGTTGACGCATAAAAATATTTTCCGTTATACGCCCATTTAGGAAGGCAGTTTTGACATCCATTTGGTGAATGATCAGATTGTACTGATTCGCATAAGCAAGAATCAAACGAACAGTTGACATCCTCACTACAGGAGCGTAGGTTTCCGAGAAATCAAATCCGAAGCGCTGTGTAAAACCTCTTGCAACTAACCTAGCTTTTCGCTTTTGAATAGAGCCATCGGGATTCAACTTATGACGGAAGACCCACTTGCAATCAATGACCTTTTGTCTAGTAGGCAATTCCACGAGATCCCATATGTTGTTTTCCCGTAAAGATTTCAGTTCCTCTTCAACAGCAGTCTTCCATTCAGGCCAGTCAGTCTGTTGCTTCAGTGCCTCGATGTTATCCGGTACATTTTGCACGTATACTTCCGCATTCAATGCGAAAGCAGTACACATATAATCATTTAACTTCAACGGTGGTCTACGAATACGGACACTTTGACGTATTGTCGGAAAAGACTCGGGTTCTATATCTGTTTCTACGTCACTACTCGTTTCCATTTGACCATCTCCAGTGCCAGAGTTCTGATTCGAAATTTCTTGTGATAAATCATTCGAAAATGATCCAGCCAACTGATAATTACTACCAACTTCAGTCTCTGAGTTTTCTTCCTGCAACCGTAAACGTGGGGATTGCTCATCAACAACATCTCTTGCGATAAAAATCTTATAGCCATCCCACATTCGATAACCGTTTACTGTATACCCAACAAGATGACAGGTCATACTGCGAGCTCCAAGTTTGTTACGCTTTTCTGTTGGAATGAAACTATATGCCTTACTCCCAAAAACACGCAGTTTAGACACATCCGGTTTATGTCCGTACCACATTTCATACGGCGTTTTATTTACCGTCAACGCTGCACTCGGACTCCGATTAATCAAGAAAACCGCCGCTTGAACTGCCTCGCACCACATCACTTTGTTCATTCCCGAGTCTTCAATCATTGCTCTGGCCCTGTCCATGATGGTACGGTTGAATCGTTCGCTGACACCGTTTTGCTGCGGTGTATATGGTACGGTATATTCAATCTGAATGCCTTTGGACTGACAAAAGTTACGAAATTCACCACCCGTATATTCCCCACCGTTGTCGCAACGCAAACGACTAATGTGGCTATCAAAGTGCCCTTCTGCAAAATAAACATACGTTTCCCATGCCTTAAGAACTTCATCTTTTGTATTTAGAATATAAACGGCGCAAAAATGTGTAAAATCATCTATGAAGGTAACGAAATATTTCTTACCATTCCAAGCTGCTGGTGTCATAACTCCGCAGACGTCGCTGTGAACTAATTCAAGTGGTCGAGAACTTCGAGGCAATGGCATTTCCTTGAAAGGTTCCCTTGTTTGCTTTCCTTTCATGCAGGGCTCACAAATTTCATTACAGCCGGCTGCATCCTTTTTCAAATTCATGCCTTTCACCATTTCATCGCTAACTAGTTTCTTCAATCCGCTTTTCCCGATATGGCCGTATCTTCGATACCACAGAGTTTCTGCATCCATAGATTGTTCAGACACTAAGACTTCCGTTCCTGCAGCTCTGTTTACGTCGACATCCAATTCGTATGACCGATTGAGCCGTCGTCCGATACACACTATATTTCCGTTTTGTTTAATAACAGCCTTGTCTTTTGAAAACAATACCTCCATACCGCGCTCACTCACTCGACGAATAGAGAACAGATTATAGCTTAAGCCGGGAACATACAGAACATCCTGTACGACACATTTTTATCGAACCTTACCAACTTTACCCAAGCAACAATGTCAGTTTTATTGTACTCTTATGACGGTTTTCAAGGCCAATTTTGGTCTTAAATGCCATCGTAAGAGTGTAATAAAACCCAAATTGTTACTTGGGTAGTGATCATATCTAATTTTCCAACATGATGACATCGCGTAGTTTCACCAGACGCAACCTTGATGATGATAGGCTCTTCCAATCTTCTGACGTCTCGCAACCACTCGCTTGAGCTAACCATATGGTCCGAAGCGCCGGAATCCAAGATCCAACGAAAAACATTTCTATCAGCCAAACATTCACTCTCGCTCACCAAGCTGGTTATAAATGCAATTTCCGATTCACAGCAGTGTGCCTTTTCCTTCTTCCTTTTGTCCTCTCTCTCCTTCGTAAACTCCGCTTTGTTTTTAGATCGACATTCCGAACGCTTGTGTCCTACTTTTCCGCACAAATAGCATTTAAATTTAAATTTATCGCTTTTTCCGACGAACGCAGTTGACTCACATGCCGCTCCGTCATCATGCTCATTTTCACGTTTCACGCTTTCGTTTAACAATCTTGCTCTAACGAAATCCAGCGTACACTGCTCCGTGGTCAACGTTTCCAACACTGTCACTAAGTGTTTGTATGAAATGGGCATCGTTTCTAGAAGATAAAAGACTACTAACGCTTCCTGCTGATTCCAGGTCCCGAATCATCCGATCGAACAACAACAGATGTGCCTGCAGTGATCCATTTTCCGTGAATTTCATTGTAGACAGCTTTTTCAACAAATAGAATTGTCCGGAGATACCTTTTCGAGCGAACGTGTTGTGCAACGTCGTCCAGATTTCCATTGGAGTACGCTTCCCCTTGATGTATTCAAGTTGCGTATCTGAAATGTTACGGACAAGCACCGATTTGCACTTCAGATCTATTTTCTTACGATTCGTCTGTTTCTTCTCCTTTTCGCGTTTTACTTCGGCTGAATCAGACGGCAGCACTTGGAAATCCGTTTCCACGAGTTCATTTTCGATGCACTCCAGCAAATCCAGTTCTTCGAGATGTACTTCCATCCGAAAGCTCCAGTTCGCGTAGTTGGTGCCATCGAAGAGATATATCTTTTTCTCGTCTTCCATACGACAAAAATCGCGAACAAAAAAACTGCTTAAAACGCACTTTACGAGGGCAGTATACCGCCCGGGAAAAAAACGAGGTTAGAATTCGCGTTCTGGGCACATTACCTGCGAGCGAAATAAAACAACGTGTGCTTCAGTTGACAATCGCAGAAAGAATATTTATTGTACGCTTATTGTGTGTTCAGTGAAATACGGTTATTTAAGGGAAAGGAAATGAAAATTTATACATTTAATTAAGAGTGATCAGTTTGCTCCTGCTCCTCGCCTGTTTCCTCCTAGTGGTTGAGTATGGAAATTCGATGGGAGGTGGGCTGCGTGCGTTAAGGTATCGACACTTACTATTGGTTACTGTTGTGGGAAGTTTGCCGGTTTGCTGGACGATCGATTCAAACTACTCCTGATATTATGAAAGATTAATTTAACGATGACAAAATTTAAACCAATAATCATTTAAACCTTCGTGGCCCAGGTTACCGACACTTGCACATGTGACATTCACGGTTTTGTTAGACACAGGAGCATGTGACTGTGGTGATTTCGCGAATTGGCTGAATGCGAACTGGTTCAGTAGTTTTCGATTCTATAAGGAACATAGGAACAGACAGACACAAATCCATTTTATATAGGTATAGATTTGTATGGGAGCCCCCCCCCCCCTCTTAGTGGGGGGAGCGGTCTCTAACCATCATGAGAACCTTCCCTGGCCCCAAAAAGCCCTACATGCAAATTTTCACGCCGATCGGTTCAGTAGTTTTCGATTCTATAAGGAACATACGGACAGACAGACAGAAATCCATTTTTATAGGTTTAGATGGCGTCGTAAGTAAGTCGGGCCGGCCAAATACTGGTCACTTTGCAACCCTATCACAAGATTGCTTACAAAAAGTTAATGGTAATCAGAGATAAACGGAAAAGTAACCAAAAGTAACTTTTTTCAAAGGTGCGTTGTAATCATAGCTGTTAGAAATCCCTTAAAGTTACCTCTGATTAACTTACTGATTACCTCTGATTACCATTTATTTATGGTAATCGTGCTTTTGTGAGTACTATACACACAGAGAACAGACTACCAGGTAATCGACAAAAAGTGTGTAAAAGGTTTTTATGTAATCTACGAATAATTTTTCAATAGACCACCCCTCGAGCAGTAAGTGGCAAACTAAATCTTGATGTCGCTGCTATGTAACTCCAGCACAAAGAAATATTGATAAAGGTACATGGATATTTTTTGATGCGTTTGGCAAACTATTTCTGGAGGGCGCTACCGACAGATTTTACACACAAAAAATCGATTACTTCCTGCGAGCCTGTTAATCTGTTCTCTGTGCTATACATTAATCATGATTACCAATGATTACTTAAGATTTTCATTGATTACCATATACTGATTACCATTGATTACCCAATTAATTCGTAAATGATTATCAAAAGTAATCTCTGATTACTACAAACTTATACACCTTACTGGAAATCCCTTAGCACAGACCTTCGTACTTTTTCCCAAATTTGGATAATCATCCAGACTAACGAGGCTTGCCTCACTAACGCATAACGCCCTTTAGCTATTCTGTAACTCGTTAGCTGAGCCCAGAGATGACGCTATCGTACATTTTTCCTGAAAAGTCCACGATGTCATGTTAATGCTCATTAGATGTTTGCTCTTTAATTCACCACAAAGATGGCCCTGTCGTTCGCGTTTCTATTTTTTTATTTATTCGAGCAGAAGTTTCCAACAGGAATCTTTGAAAAAAATTACCTTTAATCAAAGGGTGTCCAGTAAGGCGTATAAGTGCGCAGTAATCAGAGATTACTTTTGTAATCTTTTACGATTTGATTACAGTCAAGGGGTTTCCAACAGCAATGATTACTACGCACCGCCGAAAAAAGTTACTTTTGATTACTTTACTGATTACCTCTGATTACCAGTAATCAATCTCTTGTGATTACTATAAATTAATCATGATTACTTAAGATTATCATTGATTACTCTACTGATTACCATTGATTACCAAATTAATTCGTAAATGATTACAAAAGTAATCTCTGGTTATTACACACTTATCCAGCTTTTTACGCGCTATAATGGCGGACGCTATAAATTGTGTTCGTAATATACGAACAATCTTTTTGACAACTCTGCATCGATCAAAACTGAGCACTCTTCTTCTGTACGGCAGTGTTGCTCTTTCTTTCGTTTACGCAAAAGAAGGAGAGCAATAGTTTTATTTCTCTTGGATACAAATCACAACACCTTCTTTGGCGTAAACGAAAGAAAGAGCACGGTAGTGTTGCAAAAGAAAAGTGTCAGATTTGATGTATGCAGAGTTGTCAAAAAGATTGTTCGCATATTACGAACACAATTTATAGCAGCCATCATTATAGCGCGTAAAAAGCTGGATACTGTAGCAATCAGGGTTATTAAATCGGTTTGTTCTTGTAGTTTCGATAAGTTTAGCAATTAGAGCATGTGCCACTAGAAATTATGGCTACGCATACGCAATGCATCTTACCCTTGCGTACAAGTTAGCCGAGTTTACTCTTTCCTAGCGCCGCTCATTCGCTATTCGCAAAACTCAGAAATCGAAGCGAGATTTGAAATACCCTCAGATAGGAACGAGGTTTTTAAATTTGAAAGCGGAATTTTGTAACGAACTTCTGCGACCAATTCAAACGCGAACAAATCTCTCTTTTTCCCATTGGTTTTTTGCATCTAACCATTTCATTTCCCAGAGTTTATTGAACTTTCTTCGGGCTAATTTGAAGAAGAACATGGCAAGGCAGTTTACGCTTCGTGCTTCGAAAATTGAGTTTTGCGCATAGCGAATGAGCGGCGCTAGGAAAGAGTAAACTCGGCTAACTTGTACGCAAGGGTAAGATGCATTGCGTATGCGTAGCCATAATTTCTAGTGGCACATGCTCTAATTGCTAAACTTATCGAAACTACAAGAACAAACCGATTTAATAACCCTGATTGCTACAATACGCCTTACTGGAAACCCCTTGATTACAGTCTACCGTTAAGGCGCAGAATTGGTACTTTGCGGTTGCGTTTGCGTTAATCTGACAGTTCAGATATTTGGCAATGTGCCAGATTTTTGCCAGATTTCCGATCCACTGTCTTGCAAAAAGGTCGTCACTTCTAATTTTGACGAAATTTTGCATCTACGGTGAGCAAAACGAGCAAGATTTTTTCAGGTAACGCCTCCCCATCGGACTAATTGACCACCATATTTTTGCCAGACACTTTTATTCGTGTTCTCCAGATTTTCGGGAAAACCTGTTGGCAACCTTGCTCGCAATAGCACTTATTCTTTTCAGCGTAACTGACACTGTACATGAGAACCTTTCCTGGCCCCAAAAAGCCCTACATGCAAATTTTCACGCTAATCGGTTCAGTAGTTTTCGATTCTATAAGGAACATACGGACAGACAGACAGAAATCCATTTTTATAGGTTTAGATGGCGCCGTAAGTAAGTCCCAAATACCGGTCACTTGGCAACCCTATCACAAGATTGCTTACAAAAAGTTAATGGTAATCAGAGATAAACGGAAAAGTAACCAAAAGTAACTTTTTTCAAAGGTGCGTAGTAATCATAGCTGTTAGAAACCCCTTAAAGTTACCTCTGATTAACTTACTGATTACCTCTGATTATTATTTTTTTATGGTAATCGTGCTTTTGTGAGTACTATACATTAATCATGATTACCAATGATTACTTAAGATTTTCATTGATTATTATCAATTTCCCACCCTTTCGTACGCGATGAATTATAACCGTCGCGTGCGAAACCGTCGTGGGCGAAACCGTCGCCAGAATCGTCGCGGGGGCAAATATCGTTTATTTTGTCAAGTAAATCAATAGCTTACGTGCTAGACAAGCATAATGTATACTTATAACTTACCTACAGCCAAGCAGATTCTTTCTGCGACGATTTCAAGCTATCAAAAAAGGGAGCAGCGCGTTTTGTTACCAAAGAAACGGGCGATACCATTGATTACCCAATTAATTCGTAAATGATTATCAAAAGTAATCTCTGATTACTACATACTTATACATCTTACTGGAAACCCCTTGGCACAGATCTCCGTACTTTTTCCCAAATTTAGATAATCATCCAGACTAACGAGGCTTGCCTCACTAACGCATAACGCCCTTTAGCTGTTCTGTAACTCGCTAGCTGAGCCCAGAGATGACGCTATCGTACATTTTTCCTGAAAAGTCCACGATGTCATGTTTATGCTCATTAGATGTTTGCTCTTTAATTCACCACAAAGATGGCCCTGTCGTTCGCGTTTCTATTTTTTTATTTATTCGAGCAGAGATTTATCAGAGATTACTTTTGTAATCTTTTACGATTTGATTACAGTCAAGGGGTTTCCAACAGCAATGATTGCTACGCACCGCCGAAAAAAGTTACTTTTGATTACTTTACTGATTACCTCTGATTACCAGTAATCAATCTCTTGTGATTACTATAAATTAATCATGATTACCAATGATCCCGGTAAACCACTCGTGAAATTCCTTTGTAGTTCTTTATACAAAAATAAAGCTTTGTGACGATAAATCTTTACGTTTAATTTTCAATAATATCGATACGAATATTTGAACTTCTTCATAGATCGATACTCGCATTTAAAACATTTTCTTTGTCAGTACAAATTTGAAAAAAGTTTATGTCACCCCCCCTTCAAAAATTTTCGAAATTTGAAGGGGCAAAAAAATATAGTGCAATAATGTTACATTCTTTAATGGTAAGCAGATTTTTACAATTCAACAAGTTTACATCTCTAAATTACACAATTCGTGCAAAGTTGAAGTAATTTACCCGTTAGTCTCGATCAACTATCCTACACCATCTTTGCTTTCTGATTCCTGCTACAGGACACAGACAACTATTGTGCTTAACCTTTAAGTTCCGACGCCAAAAATTGGGGTGCTTGGAATTAGACTTTTGGCCCATTTACTTTAAATTTTGTTCCATTTTAATTCAAATTGCTTCAAAAGAACCGAATTAGATTGAGGCATCAATCAACTAAACAATGTATTAGTGAAATTTGCTACCACTTTTGACGAAGATATTCCGAATTGCTGTGGGATTATATTTTACTGTCATAGGTAGTAGATAAGATTAAAATAGAAATACAACATATTACACACTTCGGAACATCAGCTTTCGGTGCTTTCGGGGCTCCAAATTGATTGTTTTATTCCGTAGTGTCCATGTACCTACCCTAATTTTTAATGTAAGGGACGAAAAACTTAAAGATAATTTTTTTTCCATGCATTGGACGCATGCAGAAAGGATGTCACTGAACTGTTCGAAACTTTTCTGGATATTGTCATGTTGTGATTATCACTGGGATCAACGGTGGCCCCGACCATTACATCAAATCAAGTCATGTTAAGTTATATGGCTTTTTTATTGAGCTTTAGTATGGAAATTACGAAGGTGGAATTAAATTGGAATAACACTTTCATTGTTAGGCAGTCGAAACAGTTTATCTCTCCAAACATTTCAATAGTTCGCAAAATCCCAGAGCTTTCGAAGAAAGATCTAAACATTTATACTGATCTTATAACAGGACATTGTCCAAACCGCTATCATCTGTAGCTTATGCCAGGTGATATATGTCGATTCTGTGGCAAAGAAAAAAAGACTCGGAACACCTGTTATGCCGATGTCCGGCATTTTTCAATTAAAGATCAAGGTTCTTCGACAGAGGGCTGTTAGAAGCCATGATATTTGGAAAACAGCTTCATCCGAAGTGTAGCACCGCACTGGACAAATGCTACTAATCAAACAAAGACAATCGCTTCTGATAGTGCCGTTTGCATCCTTAATATATCAAAGATAAACACGTTATTGTTGAGATCCAGCATCAGCTGAGGAATGGGCTGATATTCATATGACTGAAAGGTTGACCAAAAACAAGCGGTTTCACACGTGAATGGTGTCAGAAATTTTTTTCTTAAAAAATGTTAGTAGCATTGCACATGCGTTCCAAGTAAAACAGGCTTTAGGGACCCAAATTACCATTTTGACGAGAAGATTATATTCCGATACTATTTTGTGGTTATCGAGTTCTGAACTAATAAGTGACAGAGATTTGGATTATTCTAAAATACAAGGTAACTAACCGAGTGACATGCAAGTAAAAAACAAAATTCAAATGAAGGTCAAGTTATACGTTTATGGCTCTCTAAGGTGATCCTGTAGCACTCCACTATTTTCAAGTTGATTCATCTCTGCCAGAATATTTATTTTATGTGCTTGGATCAAAAAATTTTGAAAGTTGTTTTGGTTTGAACTAAAATTTAAGTACTGTACAACTTTTTTGTATTGAACTTTTATTAATCTGGAAAAATATACACTGGTTTCTTCTCCTTTGTTTAGTTATTGAAGGTTTGATGTTATTATTTTTTTCTTGCCCCCCCTTGAGCAATATTTTGAGACCAGGACATAAACTTTTTTCCAAATTTGTATAAGCCTAATTTGATAAAAATCTTTAAAGATATTACACTAAATTTTGTTCAGTATGAAAGTATCGCAAAAACTTCAATTTTCTTCGCAGGTATTTATCTAAAACTACTTCTGTTTTGATATCATTGTATCTTTTAACATTGATAAAGGATAATGAAGAATGGCATCGATGCGTATACATGTGCATAAATGATGTATGTTCAACTAGAAATTAACAATATGTTGGCCAAATCATTTGAACTGAGCACTGAACCCAAACATCTTCTTCTGCGTTTCGCCAAATTAGTTCGCGACTCTCGTAAATAGACGAATTCGCCAATATGTTAATATACATGCATGGGGTCCTTTAGAATATGATTGCCATTTTAATCTAAGCTCCTCAAGAGTAGTCGTAGATCTGAGGATTAGTGGTACAGTCACAGAGAACAGACTACCAGGTAATTGACAAAAAGTGTGTAAAGGGTTTTTATGTAATCTACAAGTAATCCTTCAATAGAGCACCCCTCGAGCAGTAAGTGGCAAACTAAATCTTGATGTCGCTGCCGTCGCTGCTATGTAACTCCAGCACAAAGAAATATTGATAAAGGTACATGCATATTTTTTGATGCGTTTGGCAAACTATTTCTGGAGGGCGCTACCGACAGATTTTACACACAAAAAATCGATTACTTCCTTCGGGCCTGTTAATCTGTTCTCTGTGGTACAGTTTAGAAATTGCATGGGTTCGAAACTTGCCCGAGCCAAAAATAAAAACAAAAAAAATTTACGTAAAGATTAATAACGAATTGGCGACAGAAATTGATATTTATTTTCGAAGATGACGGTTGATATCGATATTTTGGTGAAGATCTTTATAAAATAAACTTTAATTTTCTATTAAGTTTGTAGAAATTTCTTTTAGAAATGGTAACGATCGCCATCGATTTTCTCTATTGGTGTCTTTAAAGACTGATATATCGAAAAATGAAGAAACATGAAGAAATGGTTGCCCGGGATTACTTAAGACACAGAGAACAGATTAACAGGCTCGAAGGAAGTAATCGATTTTTTGTGTGTAAAATCTGTCGGTAGCGCCCTCCAAAAATAGTTTGCCAAACGCAAAAAAATCCATGTACCTTTATCAATATTTCTTTGTGCTGGAGTTACATAGCAGCGACGGTAGCGACATCAAGATTTAGTTTGCCACTTACTGCTCGAGGGGTGCTCTATTGAAGGATTACTCGTAGATTACATAAAAACCTTTTTGTCAATTACCTGGCAGTCTGTTCTCTGTGGTCCTACTTCAAGTCTGCGCCCGTGCCACTAGGCATGGACCCTTGTACTTTTTACACGGGGGATGCGTCCTGTGTAAAACAAAACCGTGCAAAAATAAACTGTGTTATTTCGAGAAACCGTGTAAAACAAATCCGTGTTATTTCGAGAAAGCGTGCAAAAAAAGTGCAAAAAAAATTCCGCGTAGAAGGATCCGTGTAAAAAAAGAATTGGGTGTGCAACTGGTGTTGGCGAAATTTTAGAAAAACCGTGTTATTTCGAGAAACCGTGCAACAAAAAATCGTGCAAAAAAATCCGTGTAAAAAAAATCCGTGCAAAAAAAGAATTGGGTGTATTTCAATATGCACTACAATACTGGAAAGAAAACCGAAAAATATATTAAATTTTAATAAAATAAATATAATGTTTAAATCTTGATATTTACGATATCAACGTGCGCGAGATGACAAAAGCACTTGTGTGAAAACAAAAGCAATACTTCTTTCTCTTTTTTTCTCACACAAAAACCAAAATGCGTAGCCGCGAATTTCCTTCCCTTTTTCGCCTTTTTCACGTAAACCAAATCAGTGTTGCTATTTTCATTGAACTGCTTTTAAATACCGCCCTTGTGGCGTAAAATTAAAATAGCATGCTGCGAGCAAAATCTAGATAGAATTAACACAAGGGCGAATGTCGCAAATGTAAACAAACCGGGTGAGAGAGAGTTAATTTTTGCTGGACCGGCGCACTTTTTCGTTATCTTCCAAGCAACGGGGTAACAAACTGACAGCTCCCATATATAAAAAACGTACCTCGAAATGCTGGTTCCTGGCTCCGCTACTAACCTCTGAGTGTGGTGAATAACAAGAAATGATAACATTGCATGAATTTTCATGCAATACGCGTGCAAATTTTGTCTTTCAGTATATTGCCCCTTTTATGACTACTTAGACTACTGTGATTATCATTTAATGCAACGTACCGCATTTTCCACTGTTAACCTGACACTAGAGTGGCTTTTAGTTTGATCTACTAATAAGTTTGACTTCTTTTTCCTTCTTCCCCTTCTTTTTCACTTCGTTTTCTTTGAGCGAAATCGTGTGCGAGATTCGACTGTGATAATCGTGTAAATCGGGGTAGTCTAAATAGGGGCAAATATCGCAATACTATTTAGAAACTATTGTTTCACTCAAGACTGTGAAAAAATGTCGGCATGGACCGACAATTCCAAAATCATCGTCGTAAATGCTTATTGCAACAAAGTTGATCTACCTTTTCATTCTACTTTTTTCGTTGAAATCTGCGTAAACAGATACAGAACGTTTGAAGCATGAACCTACAAAAAGGCATTTGTGCAAACGAAAACCAAAATAAGTAAAATATTGTTTTTCTACATATGCTGTTGTACCACAGAGAACAGATTAACAGGCTCGCAGGAAGTAATCGATTTTTTGTGTGTAAAATCTGTCGGTAGCGCCCTCCAGAAATGGTTTGCCAAACGCATCAAAAAATATCCATGTACCTTTATCAATATTTCTTTGTGCTGGAGTTACATAGCAGCGATGGCAGCGACATCAAGATTTAGTTTGCCACTTACTGCTCGAGGGGTGCTTTATTGAAGGATTACTCGTAGATTACATAAAAACCTTTTACACTCTTTTTGTTAATTACCTGGTAGTCTGTTCTCTGTGGGTGTACTGCGAAAAATTTACACTCGGTTTGTTCATGTTTGTATATTTGCCGTGTGGGTGTGATGGATTAAGTAAATCTTATTTGCTTACGACTCTCATCTTAATTACATAATTATAAACAAATACAACAAAGAATAAAAGCTATCGATTTACAATCAGCAAAATAAATGCAATTTTGTAATACGTGCATTTCAAATGTAATGCAAGATGAGTTTTTGCTTCCATAATTGATGCTACAAAAGAGAACGTTTTCCAATAAAAAAAAATCAGAGGGGTTGTGTACAAGACACGACCGCATTTATAGGTGACGCAGGACTACGTAAGTCTCTTTGTAGTGATTGTAGCATGTATTCATGGTTGTAATAGGGTATTTGCAGAGTGCATATGTATTGGAGAGCTGTTGGGCAGGCAAAAGTGACAGCTCCATATAAACTGTATGGGCTGGAAAGGGCGAGATTTTTTAAATAATTTAATTTCTTCATTTAAAACAGAAATTACTATTTGCGTTATATGTATAGCAAGGTAATATCACAGAGAACAGACATCCATTCAGGAACAAATTTTTCGGGAATTCTTGGATAAAATTTCAAATTAAAATCACCTAATATGCTAGCGACACCACCACTATAGTTTCCCAACTAAATGATTCTTTTGATATGCACACTGACAACCTTTGGCTCCTCTGGCGCTAGTATATATGGACTATATGCATTATGCTAGCGCCAGAAGCTAGCTGTTGTGAGTTTAGTGTAGAATTTCATGCGCCTTTAGCGACACCATTACTATAGTTTCCCAACTAATTTGACATAAGTTTTATCCAAGTGGGGACCTTTTGCTTGGATGTCTGTTCTCTGTGGTAATATATCTGTTTACTAAATAACAAATCTATTTTCAACAAACAAGCTAAAACGCGGTAGAATTGATCAAATATGTAACTATTAACTATGTTAGCGGGATAAAACTGACCAAATATCTATAACCAGCGATTGCTTTCGACCAAGAAAACAATAAATTATACTAAAATCAATGCTACATTCAGTTATTTCGAACTTGGCCTATGCGGCATGCTGCATCCGAAAGTCGTATTTTTGGATCACCGATTTAATGCTAATTCACTGAAATATTAGTTGCTGAATGTGAACATATATATCGGGATGCATTTCTTGGTTGATTTAAACATTAGTCGTTTCGAATGTATAAATAGTTTTAGAAAAAATGAAAAATTTTATCCAACGCGTTTTTGCTGCACCAAATAGGAAAAGATGCAATGTGTGCCTAACACACGTCTTGCATGTGTGTGTAGCAAAAGCCCTATCATTCGATTCATAATGTATACATGCTATGTGCAACATATATACATGCTACATGCGTTGTATGTAACATTTAGCAAAGTAGTAACATCACAGAGAACAGACTACCAGGTAATTAACAAAAAGTGTGTAAAAGGTTTTTATGAAATCAACAAGTAATCCTTCAATAGAGCACCCCTCGAGCAGTAAGTGGCAAACTAAATCTTGATGTCGCTGCGATCGCTGCTATGTAACTCCAGCACAAAGAAATATTGATAAAGGTACATGCATATTTTTTGATGCGTTTGGCAAACCATTTCTGGAGGGCGCTACCAACAGATTTTACACACAAAAATTCGATTACTTCTTTCGAGCCTGCCCAGGTAACCAATAAGCATTTGCAATGCAATTTAAAAGCAAGCCAATAAGCATTTAAGTTGCCTTAAATGCTACTTAAATGCTATTTTGGCAAAATATACGCCTAATTTACTGCTAGCCCTCTTATAGTGCTGACAATGCTTATTTGCAGCTAGTTACCAACAAGAAGAATTTAAATAGAATTGAGGATGCCAATTTATAACAGTTATGCAGTCAAAAAGCTGATTAACAACAACCTGCAGTATAAAACGCCAGGGATGCTAATAAACGACTGATTTACTGCTTATTTTAATGCTTATTGGTTACCTGGGTGTTAATCTGTTCTCTGTGGTAACATTGCATACGTTCAATTCTCAAAAGATTGTGCATTTGAAAACAATTTAACAAAATCAAGAACACAAACTATTGTTTTCCTGCTACCTAACTGAAATTAAAGATTATTTTTATCACCCATGGTTCCCCACGTTGAAGGGATTTTACCAATTCAATTCTATTTTATCAACAGCACATCTTTTCACTACACTTCTAATGAAACAGCAAGCATGCGTATTCATACAGAGTCGTATTATAACCGAACACTACAGCTGTAGCACATTTTTCCAACACAGACATCAAATTCGCCGAGGTTTAATCGTCTCGCAGTAAAGAATTAGCGATATGTTGGGACAACGAACTTGCGTCATTTTTTCTGGCACACTTTCCAAACACAGACATCAAATTGGACTAGGTTTAATCGCGTTCGTAAGAAATCTGTTGGCACGAGGGGGCTTTGTCACTCTTTCTGGCATACTTCCCAAGCAAGGACATCAAAATGGTCTATAGGTTTAACCGCGGTGTTAAGAAATCTTGTTGAAATAAGAAAACTTTGTCACTTGTTTTAGCTTACTTCCCAAGCACAGATATCAAATTGGTATAGGTTTAGATCATCGTAAAGAATCTTCCAACCAATCACGAAGCGAGAATTCTGGTAAAACATAGGTTCATTATTTTCAATTTTTCAATAGTTCTACATCAAGAATCCATACTTTTCTTCATTTGGGTCAATTCTTAGAAGATTTTCCGATCGATTGGTGTAAGAATATTGAAAATCGATCGGAAAACCGCTGAGCTATTAGCGCTCAAAACCTTTCATTTTTCGTGACGCTCGCATTTTTCGATTTTTTGGAATGACACCCTATCTCAAAACTTGCCGTACGACGTAGTCCTACGTCAAAATAATGCATCACTTATTCACGGTAAAAAAATATCACGTTAAAGTGAAGTGATTTACCTTTGAATTAGCACTACTTGCCAAACATTATAATTCGAAATGAAAATCTATTGAAAATGAGTCAATACAAAGTACGATGAAATCAACAGAAAATCACTTCAATTTCGAGTGTACTATGTTTTGAATTTTGGACTGTCAAATGGATTAAAAAAACATGCATGATAAAACTTAATTTGTTCGACAAGTTAATTTATTATATTATATTAATATATTGTGTAATGTAATTTACCATAATGAATGATATTAACATGTTATCCATGGTCATCGATAATTGAACTGGATTACAATTTGGTTTCAGTTTCTACTGGGATGGCTAAATATTGTTGAACGCCGCTGCGGGATTTATGTCCGTCTCCATTGGATTAATTCCGTATACTAAAAACATTTAATTTAATAATTCCGACTACAGAGATAAATTCACTTTACTCACAGTCCAGAATATCAGTGATTTCAAAGGAAACATGGTCTAATCTGCTGGTTTTCTGTCTTTCTGCGACTACTATAAGTTGCACTTTTGTTTCGCAAACCCTTGACATTTACGAATTGGAAAACAAAATTCAATTTCAATGGATGAAAACAGTCATGCAGATGGTGTTTTCCATTAAATACTTTTCAACGGAAGATCTCTTTGTTAAAAAATAAAAATCTCTTGAAAATCAATGCGAAATCACTTCAATTTGCAGTGCGGCGTGACAAATTGAAACAAATGCAAAAACACTTGAAATAAACGTGACGATTTTTTACCGTGTTATAGACGGCCCGAAAATGCGATTGCAGCACCGCTCACAACACTATGGTAGCAGTTACGGAAAACATGCTCTGAACTGTCATTATAATAGGGGATAGCTTCCAAGCAATAAGTGCGCCGAAGATACCGAAACGATTTAATGTAAAATAGCACTTTTATGAGCGATATCGCACTTTGGATGGTACAATTTTCCTTGCAATTCACAATACATTTATTTGTGTAAAAATTTTACGTCGAAACTGTGATAATATTACACGAAGTTGACTTATGTCGAATTTGTTTATTCAATCTGGGTTGAAACTGGATGAATTTTATCTGTCAGATAGGAGCAAATGAACACAAAAAGTTCATCCAGTTCCAATCCGGATTGAATAAACAAATTCGACATTACAAAAAAATATATGTAATTTTACACGACCACAGAGAACAGACTACCAGGTAATTGACAAAAAGTGTGTAAAAGGTTTTTATGTAATCTACGAGTAATCCTTCAATAGAGGAGAGCACCCCTCGAGCAGTAAGTGGCAAACTAAATCTTGGTGTCGCTGCCATCGCTGCTATGTAACTCCAGCACAAAGAAATATTGATAAAGGTACATGGATGTTTTTTATGCGTTTGGCAAACTATTTCTGGAGGGCGCTACCGACAGACTTTACACACAAAAAATCGATTCTTCCTTCGAGCCTGTTAATCTGTTCTCTGTGACACGACTGTGCGGAATATCACATGAAGATGTAAATAACATTGTAATAAAATGGGTGGAATATTATGTTTCATTTTTGTTTACATCTAATTTATGCGTACATCTACCCCGGTGGCAACTTTGACGTTTGCGAACAAAATAGGTGAAGCTAACATTCGCGATGACGGCATTGAAAAAGATTTCGTAGGCTGCTCGCACTTACAGAAAATCTCAACCCGAACTGTCAACGTGTGCGTGATGACAAAAGCAAAAATTCTTCCCTTACTTTTTTTCTCATGCAGAACCCTGAACAATATCAGCAACGCCATCATAGCGAATAGCTGGATCACTGGATCACTTTTATACGTATCGGATACTAGTGTGCGTGTAAAAGAACAATTCACACGATATTTTTGCAGCGCCACACGTGATTTTCGCTGCATTATCATTTATTTCTTCTCCTAAAGGCAACGTATTCTGTTAGTTGATAGTAAATTATTTTATCGATGAATTTTTATTGAGATTCATAAAATTCTTCACTTCTACGTGATTATGTTTTGTTGGTTTAATCGCATCACTTCACTGCCGTGTGAATGCTGCGCATTAAAAGCAAAACGCCTGTAGCGCCACCTCTTTTTGTGTCGGTTTCAGGAAACATAGTAGATGCCCGGGGGTTGCGTACATCGTTACCATTCCGTGATTTCCGATTACAATATTTTTTACTGTAGCATCATGATGTCATGTCCTGATAGTAGAATCAATATATATATAGAATGCCAGTGTCGCTGTTTTTCTACAGGACTCATTGTGGTAAACATGATGCTAACAATCTGTATCAAGTCTGTGAAATTATTTATGTGTTCTTTATCTGTGCGCTGGTTGCTGTCATCAGTGCGCTCTCCGCTGTTTTTTATGCCAGTGAATTGGTTTTAAACGTTCTTTTTCTTTTCGTACGGATGAATAGAATCCCACAACTGCGCCCTTTTGCACCGATTTTTTCAGAAATTTGAAGCAAACGAAGTTTCCAATTACATTACTTGGCAGCCATATTTGAAATTTTAAACTGGTTGTCAAAGTTTGACAATGAGATTCCCCTTTTGATGAATCTCAGGCACACACACATTTGCATATATAATGTAAATATTGTCAATTGCAAAGAAAATTGTACCATCCAAAGTGCGATATCGCTCATAAAAGTGCTATTTTGCATTAAATCGTTTCGGTATCTTCGGCATACTTTTTCGTTATCTTCCAAGCAATAAGTGCGCCGAAGATACCGAAACGATTTAATGCAAAATAGCACTTTTATGAGCGATATCGCACTTTGGATGGTACAATTTTCCTTGCAATTGACAATACATTATCTGAACATGTGTAATGTTTACCACGCGCACTGCAGCGACACTGGCATTCTATATATATTGATTATACTGTCCTGATGTCCTATTCGCGACTACGAAACTGAAAAAGATTTTTAAGCCTGTTCGTACTTATACGAAATCCCATGCCGAACTGTCATTGTATGAATGATGACAAAAGCAAAAATACTTCCCTCTTCTTTTTTCTCACATAAAAACCAAACAAAAATATCAGCAACTTCGTAGTCGCGAATAGGTTCAAGGTACATTAAAAGCAAGGTAAAGCCCGGTAAACCACTCGTGAAATTCCTTTGTAGTTCTTTATACAAAAATAAAGCTTTGTGACGATAAATCTTTACGTTTAATTTTCAATAATATCGATACGAATATTTGAACTTCTTCATAGATCGATACTCGCATTTAAAACATTTTCTTTGTCAGTAATTTGATAAAAATCTTTAAAGATATTACACTAAATTTTGTTCAGTATGAAAGTATCGCAAAAACTTCAATTTTCTTCGCAGGTATTTATCTAAAACTACTTCTGTTTTGATATCATTGTATCTTTTAACATTGATAAAGGATAATGAAGAATGGCATCAATGCGTATACATGTGCATAAATGATGTATGTTCAACTCGAAATTAACAATATGTTGGCCAAATCATTTGAACTGAGCACTGAACCCAAACATCTTCTTCTGCGTTTCGCCAAATTAGTTCGCGACTCTCGTAAATAGACGAATTCGCCAATATGTTAATATACATGCATGGGGTCCTTTAGAATATGATTGCCATTTTAATCTAAGCTCCTCAAGAGTAGTCGTAGATCTGAGGATTAGTGGTACAGTTTAGAAATTGCATGGGTTCGAAACTTGCCCGAGCCAAAAATATAAAACAAAAAAAATTTACGTAAAGATTAATAACGAATTGGCGACAGAAATTGATATTTATTTTCGAAGATGACGGTTGATATCGATATTTTGGTGAAGATCTTTATAAAATAAACTTTAATTTTCTATTAAGTTTGTAGAAATTTCTTTTAGAAATGGTAACGATCGCCATCGATTTTCTCTATTGGTGTCTTTAAAGACTGATATATCGAAAAATGAAGAAACATGAAGAAATGGTTGCCCGGGAGTATATTTCTTCTGTCAAACACAAACCACTAATACCCTAGACAGACATACAATTGTACCAGCGTTGTACGTGTACAGCGTTGTACATGTACAACGGAAGGGTGATAGACATACTACTGTACGTTGTACGTGGTTGTGCTCATCACCGATAATCTCTAATTGCATGATCTAAGCGTTGGTTTTTGTTCCTATTCACGAAATGTAAACACAAATTTCAAAATGCCGAGCGTTTAGCGTTAAATCTTTGCCAAAATCTTGCAAAATAATAATTAATTTAAAATTCTGCTTAGTTTTTGTTATCACAACTACCAGTCATTGGCGCTGCGCGCAGTAAAAATCGAGCAGTTGCAGCTTCGTACAACGGTGAGAGAGGTAGGTATAGAAACCACCGTTGTACCCACCCCATCGGCATGCAACCATGTTTTCGCCGCCAACATCTCGTGTGTGTGAAAATGAGATAGCATGTCAGCACTGCGTTCACTCAACTGGCAGCAGTCTGATTTGAGCCCGCTGTCAAATTTTGAGCCCAGGATATGATGTCGCTGACGTTCACTGCAGCTCGATATAGAGATGTCGATAGGGTGGTTGTACCACTTTGCTTGCGTGATTCTATCGTTGTACACGGTGACAGACATACAATTGTACAGGTACAACGCTGGTACAATTGTATGTCTGTCTCTGGTATAACATAACCTTACACACAGAAAAATTTCATGGTAAATTCTGCCATTTTAGGGGTAAGCTTGACCAGAAAAGTATGGTGGTTCTCAACCGACTGGGAAAACTGGTTTATACAACATTTTCATGGTTATTTCAACTATAAGCTTGGACAATGCACGCATGGTACGGCTGACCACGCATAGTAGGCATAACTACAACCTGTATACCATAAAATTGTCATCATTACAATGCTTTAGTTATCTTAACCTCTTTTTGTATGGTTTTACTGACAAGAAAATAGTCATCTTGGACAAAAAGCAAACGGAACTAGCTGATAGCAGTGACAATTTCATGATAAAAATGACCACACGGAGAAAAATGTATGGCAAAAACAACCATATAGGTTGCTTCAACCAGCTTTTCACATTGAAATTTGCGTAAATATATACTTGATTACTTTGACAAACCGCGATGCTTGAAATTAACTAAAATATTAGGTTGTTTTTGCTTTAGGAATTACCTTCAATTCAACAAATATTTGCTTGAAATAACCAGAATCTTGGTTGTTTGGTTTTGACAGTTGATATCTTTTAGGTAATATCAACCAAACTTTATAGTTTGATCTAAACAGATTTTAGTTTAAAACAAACTGATTAAATCTGTCAAGACAAACATTGAAACGTTTGAAACAAACTAATATTATTTTTTGAAATAAACCTGAAATGAACGTTAAATGTAACCAAAAATGTTGTTTGCAACAACCAAGAAATTTATTGAAACAATTTTTGCGGTTTTAAACATACATACGCATTGCCGTTGCAGTTCAAAACCGAGTCTACCATTCGGTTTTATTGTTGTTCTGTACGTCGCAAGTTGTGTGCTATATCACTGTGCGATTACAGCTTACCGCTTTCGACTTAATTGCGACACACAGAACAAGAATAAAATCGATTATCGCAGGTCGATTACTACGGTGTTCAACTGCATCAGCAATATCTTATAACTGTATTTTCGGAATACGAGACAATTTCATGAAAATAAAAAGTTATAAGTTATCACTAGTTTTAAATTTATGTCAGCTACTGTCGCTGATGACCCAAATCGACTACTTCGGCTTTCGGTCCACCTTGACCACCTTTGACGTCATTCGGGTACGCCAGCTTGTACGAGTTCTTCTCACCAGCCAGATTGTTACGATTTCGCCAGATCCCATCAATTAACGCCGCTCTGCTGGACCAAAGAGATAAACTGAAACTGAATTGTTGTTTTTGCCACCTCGAAAGTAGACGAATGACAACCCTTGTCTCGGCTTCCGATCAGTTTAAATGTTTTACCAGGCCAAAATCTCGCAAGATTCTTTTTCTAGTACCGGTAGGGTTGCCAAGTCCGAAAATTTCAAAAACCGGCCGGTCGGTCCTTCAAAAATTGCGGGGGGGGGCGGGGGGGGGGGGGGGTTGTGGCAGCATATTACAAGAGGATTTGCCTGTAATGTGTAATGTGCGGTAATTATTATTATTATTATTATTAACCACAACGAACATTGCATGGATTATTGAAGATACTAGAAGACAACTACCCAGGTAACCAATAAGCATTTGCAATGCAATTTAAAAGCAAGCCAATAAGCATTTAAGTTGCCTTAAATGCTACTTAAATGCTATTTTGGCAAAATATACGCCTAATTTACTGCTAGCCCTCTTATAGTGCTGACAATGCTTATTTGCAGCTAGTTACCAACAAGAAGAATTTAAATAGAATTGAGGATGCCAATTTATAACAGTTATGCAGTCAAAAAGCTGATTAACAACAACCTGCAGTATAAAACGCCAGGGATGCTAATAAACGACTGATTTACTGCTTATTTTAATGCTTATTGGTTACCTGGGTAGTTGCTTCTGGTGCTGGTGAAAAATTTAATGTATATTACCGCCAGAAGCAAAGTACTGTTACTAAAAAACTGGCTATCTTCAATGATCCACTGCTCAGGATTGCTAATAAATTTACCAGAAAATTTAACAAATCAGGTAAAAAGTACCAATCCGGCTTCCTATGGCGGAAAACCGGCTTTTTTGCAGGATCGACCGGCTACCGGCTTTGCAGGTGAAAAACCGGCCGGGCCGGCCAAAAACCGGCCACTTGGCAACCCTAAGTACCGGCACTGGGACTTCGACCGCCGTAAAACTAGACATTGGATGATAAAAAAAACATACGATAACCATCAGGATGAACTGGCGAAAGGGAAATCCGAAATATTCCATCCGATCAATGGAAGTTCAAGTCCAAATAGTTCAATTGCTGACGAAAGGATTTTGAATTTGTATGAATAGTTGCTAATATTCTGGCTTTTGAACTCACACAAACTAAAAACGATGATGCAGAAACGCGACACGTCGGCCACGTAGGCAAAAGCATCGTTACACTGACCATCCTGGATGTCCACCACCAGATTCATATCCAACGAGTCCTGCCTGACTTGATCTGGTAGCAGAACGTACGTCAACAGCGCCTTGTCGGTGTGGAGGTCGAAGGTCAAGCACTTTGAGAGTACAAATTTGATGCAGAATTGTTAGTGGGTCGATAACTCCGGCGTCCAGAACCCACAGTGGATCGCATTTATCGTCGTCAATTCGGTACAATGAAACCAACTTGCTACAGTCCGGATTCCCAGAATCCGATTGTGGGGTGGTGTAGAAGCTCCAGTCCGGATGCGGACTACAGGGAGTGCTGGGGTTTTTTTTATCGGTGACGGCATATAGGATAAAGTCGCAGGAACACCAGGATTCCAGCGGGGAGTAGTGATGAAGACGTGATTGATATATCGTTCCATGACGGAATATACATCCATCTGCATGACACCGAAAAGTCCTATGGCAAATCATATAAGAAAACGTGAGAAAATGGAATGAATAATCTTTAATGAATGTTACTTATTTCGGAACCTACCTCCGCGTATTCATACATGACTCAGGACAAACCATATTTCCCACAAGAGGTTTATTGTTTCAGATTTCAGTTTTCCTCTTGTGATGTGACGACGAACAGACCGCGAAAACGCGAGCGACGCGACGACCTACACGGCAAAAAATAATGACATCATCGCAACTTAAATTTTGGTTGGAATAAACATGCTTATGGTTGAAAATAAACTTTTAGTTTGGATCAACTGATATTTAATTTGTAACAATGCGAGTTAATCAAGTTGAAATAATGTGTAAAAGTCGTTACTTTCAACTAGATTTGTGGATTTAATGCAAACAAATTTCGATGTTAACGTAATCAAAACTTTAGTTTGGCTCCAACCAAATTTATGGTTGTTTTAAACTAGCCACATTTGTAAACGCAAACTAAGAACACGTTTGTTTTGAACTATTTTTAAGGTTGGTATTTGCGTAACCATAAATTTAGTTTATTTATGCCAACGGTTTAGGTTGATTTAAACTAACACCTCAATTTGAATTCAGGTAACATTAACTGTATTTTGCAACCTAAATTTTGGTTGAAATAAACAAGATTATGGTTGAAAAAAGCAAACTTTTAGTTTGGATCAACTGATACTTAATTTGAAACAATGCGAGTTAATAAAGTTGAAATAATGTGGAAAAGTCGTTTCTTTCAACTAGATTAGTGAATTTAATTTAAACAAATTCCGATGTTAACGTAATCAAAAATTTAGTTTGGGCTTCAACCAAATTTATGGTTGTTTTAAACTAGCCACATTTTTCTCCGTGCATGCATGGTTGGGACAACTATAATTTAAAACCACTTAAAACTATGCAATTGTTATCATAACAATCCTTTTGTTATCATAACCTGGTTTTGTATGGTTATCTTCTTCTTCAGCAGCATAGAGCCGGGGTGGCTCGTGCTGTTTCAAGCACTCGTCTCCATTCAACTCGGTCTTGGGCCACTCGTCCCCAATTTCCTAGTCGTCTCAGAAGTCGCAAATCGCTTTCGACCTGGTCGAGCCATCGTGCACGTTGGCTCCCCCTGTTCCTAGTGCCGGTGGGGTTGTTGAAGAGAACTATTTTCGTCGCACTGTCGTACGGCATCCTTACGACGTGTCCGGCCCACCGTAGCCTGCTAACTTTCGCTAGATGTACGATGAGAGTCTCCCCAAGCAGTGCCTGTAGCTCGCGATTCATACGCCTCCGCCACTCTCCGCTTTCAGTTTGTACTCCGCCAAATATCGTCCGCAGCACTTTCCGCTCAAACACGGCAAGGGCGCGTATGTCCTCCGTAAGCAGCGTCACGGCTTCAAGTCCATAAAGAACTACCGGTCTAATAATGGTTTTGTACATTGTTAGCTTCGTGCGGCGGCGTATGCTTCCTGATCGTAGCGTTTTACGAAGGGCAAAGTAGGCCCGATTTCCCGCTTGGATGCGCCGCTGGATCTCCTTACTAGTGTTGTTGTCCGCGGTCACCAGCGATCCTAAATACACGAACTCCTCTACCACTTCTAGTTCGTCGCCGTCAACGGTTACCGTCCGTGGGAGGCGCTCATTTGTTTCCTTTGAGCCTCTTCCTTTCATGTATTTGGTCTTCGACGCATTTATTTTTAGCCCAATTCTCCTAGACTCCGCTTTCAGTCTGGCGTAGATTGCCTCCGCCGTCGCAAAGTTCCTGGCAATGATATCGAAGTCATCTGCAAAGCCTAGAAGTTGGCTACTCTTGGTAAAAATCGTGCCTCTCGTTTCGATGCCCGCTCGTCGGATCACCCCCTCAAGAGCGATGTTGAACAGCATACAGGACAGGCCGTCACCTTGTCTCAACCCTCGTCGCGTCTCGAAGGGACTCGAGAGTGTCCCAGAGATGCGTACGAAACACATCACTCGATCCAATGTAGCTCTGATCAGTCGCGTCAGTTTGTCCGGAAAACCGTATTCGTGCATTATCTGCCATAGCTTGTCTCGATCGACTGTATCGTATGCTGCTTTGAAATCAATAAAGATGTGATGCGTGGGCACGTTGTACTCCCGACATTTCTGCAAGATCTGTCGGATAGTAAAAATTTGGTCCATAGTTGCGCGAGCCCCCATGAAACCCGCCTGATAATTCCCTACGAAACCTTGTGCTATCGGTGACAGCCGGCATAACAGGATCTGGAGGAGTACCTTGTAGGCGGCGTTTACCAGCGTAATACCACGATAGTTTCAGCAGTCTAACCGATCACCTTTTTTGTAGATGGGACAAACCACTCCTTCCATCCATTCCTCCGGTAGCTTTTCCTCCTCCCAAATCCTCGAAATAACCCAGTGTAGAGCCTTTGCTAGCGTTTCTCCGTCATGTTTATAAAGCTCTGCCGGTAGGCGGTCCTTCCCAGCGGCTTTATTGGTCTTCAGCAGCCTGATTTCTCGTTTGACTTCTTGGAGATCAGGTGCTAGGACATCACTATCTCCCATGGGCGCTCCTAGGTTAATTTCCGTTCCGCCTCCTTCTGCGACTTCGCCATTGAGGTATTCATCGAAGAACTGCTTCCACCTGTCGACCACCTCGCGCTCGTTTGTAATTAGATTCCCTCCCTCGTCCCTACACATGTTTCGGTTTCGGTGTGTAGTCCTTCCGAGTTTGGTTCACCTACTCATAAAACTTGCGCGTGTCATTAGCTCGGAATAGTTGCTCTAATTCTTCACGATCTCTGTCCTCCTTTTGGCGCTTTTTTCTCCTCAGGATCGTGGTCAACTGGTTCCTAGCTCGTCGGTATTTGGCCAGGTTCTCTCTAGTGGCAATACTTAGATACTTTTTCCAAGCATTTTTTTTTCTCCTCCACCGCTTGTTGGCATTCCCCATCAAACCAATCATTTTGTGTACTCCGAGGCTCAATACCTAGTGCGGTAGCGGCCTAACTCCTCGGAAGAAGGCAGTGCCTCATTCAGTACTCGCGCGTAGTTTTCGGCAGCTTGTGGGTTATCTAGCTGCCTGATGTTCAGCCGAGGAGGGCGGCTTTGACGTGTCCGGTATACGGTGGACAGCTTTGAGCGCACATGTACTGCTACTAGGTAATGGTCAGAATCAATATCCGCACCCCGACGGGAGCGTACGTTCGTGATGTTAGAGAAGAACCGGCCCTCTATGAGAACGTGGTCAATTTGGTTCATTGTACGTTGGTCAGGTGATCTCCAGGTGGCTTTGTGGATATCCTTGCGCGGGATAAAGGTGCTTCGGATCACCAGGCCTCGGGAAGCTGCGAAGTTTATACATCGTTGGCCGTTATCGTTTGTGTCGGTGTGCAGGCTATGGGGTCCTACCACCGGTCTATACATTTCTTCCCTACCGACCTGGGCGTTCATATCCCCGATAACGATCTTGATGTCCCGTGACGAGCAGCTGTCGTACGTTGCCTCCAACCTCGCGTAGAACGCTTCTTTCTCATCGTCGGGTCTACCTTCGTGCGGGCAGTGCACGTTAATGATGCTATAATTGAAGAAACGACCCTTTATCCTCAATACACACATTCTCTCGTTGATCGCCTTCCAATCTATCACGCGATCCTTCATTCCGCCCAGCACTACAAAGCCCGTTCCCAGTTCGTTGGTAGTGCCACCGCTCTGATAAAACTGGGCCTTTCCGCCACGGATCTTCCATACCTTCTCTCCTTTGCGACAGATTTCCTGCAGAGCTACGATGCTGAGTTTGCGGGGTTCCAGCTGTCCAATCAGCACCTGCTCGCAACCTGCGAAATTTAGCGTCCAGTTCCAAGTCCCGAGTCTCCATTCGTCGTCCTTATTCCGTCGCCTAGGTCGATGCCGAATATTCCGCTCCGAATATGCTTGAATGTTGTTAGTTTAAGTTTAATTTAGGTGTGTAGCCGTACTGGGGCAACACTACCGAGTCTCGCGATGGGGCTGCCATTTTATAGTGCCGAGACTCACTATACCTCCTTCCCGGTTAGTATACGACCTTAGTTTCCACCGGAGTTGGTTACCCGATCTCCGCTAAGGTTGCTCGTATTCCGGCTGGTACCACGAGGAGGTCGGGATCGGAGTTGCTGGATAAGAGGCTAACGACCACTATGGGGTCTATATTCCGCATTATCCAGCCGCTTACCAACCATGGTTGGTATGGTTATGCTGCACAGCAAAAAATTTGATGACAATATTACATCAAAACGATGCACATCACTCTTTCCATCTATTGCCCCTTTTATGACTATTTAGACTACTGTGATAATCATTTAATGCAACGTACCGCATTTTGCACTGTTAATCTGACACTAGAGTGGCTTTTAGTTTAATCTACTAATGTGTTTGACTTCTTTTTCCTGCTTCCCCTTCTTTTTCACTTCATTTTCTTTGAGCGAAATCGTGTGCGAGATTCGACTGTGATAATCGTGTAAATCGGGGTAGTCTAAATAGGGGCAAATGTCGCAATCTTTGTTGAATATTACACGAATATGCTTTATATAGAATGATGTACACAAAATCGTGTAATAGAAACAACGTAATAACAAAAATGTAAAAAAATCGATGTATTTAACAACGACGTACCGATAAAGATGTAAAAAAATCGATGTAATTAACAACGACACGGATTTCTTTCAAATAATGTCACTTAGACAGATTTAACAAAAGGGTGAATGTCGCAAATGTAAACAAAACGAATGAGAGTGATTCTTTGCTGGACCAGCATAGGAAAATCAACTCTCATTCGGTGTGTTTACACTTGCGGAATTCGCCCTTTAGTTAGTTCTATCTCCAGATTTTACACTTGACATATTTATTTAATATTTAATAATCTATACCTATAAAAATGGATTTCTGTCTGTCTGTCCCTATGTTCCTTATAGAATCGAAAACTACGAACCGATCGGCGTGAAAATTTGCATGTAGGGGTTTTTGGGGCCAGGGAAGATTCTCTTGATGGCAAAATACCCCTCCCCCCACGAAGAAGGGGGGGGGGGCTCCCATACAAATCTATGTCTATAAAAATGGATATCTGTCTGCCCTATGTTCCTTATAGTATCACTACTGAACCGATCGGAGTGAAAATTTGCATGTAGGGGTGATTGGTGCCAGGGCTTCATACATCTACAATTTGAGTGCGTTGTCCATTCGCCCGGTGTTTTCAGCGTTGGGTGCTGTATATCCAAAGATCTCATTCCTGTCGAAATCCGCAGCTATAGTACCGCTCACTGCGGGGACCACCACGCACCTGGAAGCAATGTCTTCGGCCGAGAACGGAAGCATGTATCGAAATGTACTCCGATTGCACCATAGTAGACATAACAGTATGAATGAGAGTAGCCTCTCGTGCGATCGCGTACCCCGCAACCCCGTACCCTGAACGCGCTTCTAACGCTCTAGCTTGGTGATGAATCTAGTTCGCTTCAGCGGGTTCGATCAAAAAGAACTGAAAATATGAGATCTGTTATTCGTTGATCATTAAGCGTATGCGAATGAGAATGAACCGTTTTGATAAGTTAAATAAGAGGTGGATTCGTCCCAAAATTAGTGTACGTGGTGCTGTCCTTCTTCGGCCTGCCTTTCTTTTCATATTGCCGTTTTCGTTTTTGTGGTGTAGCTACACCGTTTGGTGCTGCACTTTTCGCTGTATAAATGAACGCTCGCGGCGCAGCAGCAGTGATGTGGTATGGGTGGGTTGATATTTTCCGATCTGCACCAGCTACACTCTCTTTTTCTGGTGCAGCTGGTGCAGAAAAAGTGTAGCAATGGTGTAGCACAAAAATCGAAAACGAACAGTTTTGGTGCAAAAAAGCTACACCGATGTAGCCTCGGTGTAGCTACACCACAAAAACGAAAACGACAATAGAATGTGTCTGAAAAAAGATGGAAAAAGAAAAAAAAAGTTTTCGTTCTAACATGCTAATGGCGAATAGTCCGTAATTGGTAGAGCACCCTCAATCATCCCGTTCCATCTGTTGGAATTCCATTTGAATGAAGACCGTAAAGTACACTCAAAAGTTTTTTCTCCTACAAAAAATAGAAATTAGAAACAGCAATGTTGAATTAATTCTACATATGTATTAGTATTAACCATTGATCAGTGATTGTTTTTGAGCTCAAATAAAGTTTTATCTTCTGAGGCATATGTTGACCTAAACACATGAACCGAGCATTATGAGGGCACATATCTGGAATAAATCTTATAGAAAAGATTAAGCCTGCGTTAGTACACATGTTGATTGCCGAGCCTAACATTTGATGTAATGCAGTAATAAAGATATTATTATTGTTTTACAATCCTTGCACCCTTATGAAAATGATAAAGGTAACGGAAGAATCCAGTAAAGCGACCCTCATTTCCTGCTGTAACATTGCATGCACGTATTTTCATCTGGCTGAGCCCGGATGAATCAACCCCGGTCGGCTCAGAACATAATTCCCACATTTTATTCGATTACCCGCGCCGGTCAGTGACTCGATCGAGCGACGGCGCCGGTGGGGCAAAATACTTAGATGAAAAACAACGCGTTTGCACCATTCTAGGTTAACGAACGCGCAAGTTTCTTAACCTGCCGCAACGAACAGTTCCCAAAACAAATGCGGTGTTGCGCGAAGTATTGCAGTTTTGCCGACTAAGGTAAACAACGAAGCGAGGAACTGTTCGAGTTGACAAAAACAAAGTTCTCGCGCGAGGGGCTAAAATGTATGCGCGAGAGGGAAGCTCAACGGACAGCGTGAGGTCTGCCGCTAGGCAGAATAGGACGGAACTACCTCGGGAAGGAGGAGTTTCCTTAGGGCGAAGATCGTTTTAGTAAGTAAGAATTAACTTTGTGGAAAAAGTTTAGGAAAATAAATAGGATTCCGATTTGACACGCCGACCCGTCTGGTCGGAAGTGCGAATTAATTACTGTTTTTACTTTATTTACCCTTCATCGTGGTGACAAGCGGAAAAGCCTAGACCGCTCGGGCTCGCGTAGTCGAGTGATCGTATTGAATAAGTTAAAAAAAAAGTTTTTCGTTCAGCAAAATACCCGAATTGTGCTCCAAAGCTGTAAATCATTATCTCTGAAAAGGAAAATCTGTGTGATTTCGAAACAAATTAAGCTGAAGTCTGTGCCGTAGTTTGTGTTTAGTTTCCTGCATTTACGTCACTGTTCGTAATAAGAAGAAAAGTAAATAAGAATCGAAGAAAGTGTAACCCATCAAGTAAAGTGCAATTTGCTGCAAAATTGGACCATCGGCTACGATTGAAAAGCTGTGACAATTTTTAATTTTGTGCTGAGATTGTGTGGAACGAGAAATTCGAATAGTAAAAGAGGTCGCAGTAAGTGCGAAAAAGTGTACGGGGTGTGTAAAACGTATAACGAGTGTGGTAATCGGCGCTGAGTGAAACTAAATATTTCGCATACGAACAGAATTTAATGTTGAAAAGTTTCGAGGCTGCATTTTACACGGTGGATCACAGTAACCCTGAGAAAACGAGAATAGAAGTCAATTCAGCTGCAGATTTAAAGTTAAAAAAGTTTAAAACCCTGCATCTACTTTACCGTTCGGAATAAGTTTTGAACAGATATTTGAAATCTGTGATTCACGACGCACATTACATTCTGGTGTTTTACGTTACATTCTGGTGTTTTATAAGAAATCAACCAATTCTACCAAACGATAGCTTTACGTCGAATTATCATCCGTGTGAGCGAAACTGAGTCAGCTGTTTTTGCTCGTTCATTCAATAGTGTTACAAGTTCGCGGGTGGAGTTTAACGTTCAACTGGTTTTGCTTGTTGCTGGCAAACCAGCATAAATTAGAATTAGTGTTACTGTGTTTTTTTTTTGAACCGCTTACGATCGACGCAGCGATCTATCTTTATCGGTGGTCTCCGGGTAGAGGTGAACTCTCTTCCCCGAAGCGAGGGTAATTGTGAAAGAAAGTGAACGAACGTTGCACTTGCCTGATTTTTTTTTCTCGAGTAGGGGAGAGACGTCTACAGTGAGACACTTTTTTTCCAAAAATTTAAAAAAATTTTTGGTGATAGTTACCAACGAGGTCTTCAATCCATTTGAAAGGTATATCCTTCTAGTTATCTGAAAAAAAGTCTCAGCCCTTTTGGTTGAAAGATAAAATAGTTACAAACGCAAATGTGAAGGTGTCTTTTTGGCTCACTGTTCCCCAGTAGGTGGGAAGAGTGAAACAACGAGTATTGAATACTGGGACACATATTAGAATTAAACTTAAACCATATTTTTTGGTTACAAAGAATAGTTTAGAGGTCGTACTGTTTATTTTGTGCATAAAGGATACATTATTGTTGTGCATTATTGAAAATTTCGATTTTTCTCACATCTACATTTATATTCATATAAAATCCTGGCCAAACCCTGGTTATCTGACCTTCAAGTTACACTTTAGAACTCATGTACAATCAATTTATATGGATTGATTTACAATTCAACAAAATTTTTTTTTTTGAGAATTACCCACATCTGTTTGCCTCACTGTTCCCAATAAGAATGTTTTATAAGAAATAGTGAAATAGTGGTGTTAGCAAACAATTCGATGGTCTTATATTTTTTATTTTTATCTCTCATCCCTGTGAGATGCCATGTAGAAAATTTAATTTGGATTAGTTATGCGATTTAAAAAATCGCATAAAATCACCTGAAATGATCGCAATAACCGGAGACGAATGAATCTTAGATTTAAAGTCTCCGTTAACAAATAAAAACGAAACGAAACGACGATCGCAATAAAATTTACTTTGACCCCCCCAAAAACGACTTTTGTTGAAAAATATAGTAAAAAATTAACAATTTTTTCTCAAGTTGTATTATGTGATATAGATTCACAAACTTTACTTTGCAGGAAAATATCATGGATCTTGTATGTTTTATGGCGAAGCTATTCCCGATGTCTCACTGTTCCTGCTGTCTCACTGTTGACTACTCTCCCCTGCTTGCCTGATTTTTTTCCTCGACTGATTTGAGTGTTTTTGTGAACTATGTGACCGAGCTTCATACACTTATGGTCGCCAAAAGAAGCCATCAAACGCGAACAACTTTCATCCTCTGTACGATTAAGTTGTTAAAAATCTAGTTGTTCGATGTTACATAAGCTTCAAAGTAACTGATCTATTTATACGTCAATCCAACATATAATTGTTATACGATATCGAATTTTGTAAAAAGGAGACACCACTATTTTTTATCACTAACATAGAAAGAGCTTAGGGTCGGTCTAATTGCATACCCGAATCAACCAGGAGATAGACCGATGAGAGATAACGATCACTTGATCAGTAGCCATCCGATAGCGAACGAATAAACACAAGCTGTATGCGTTCATTTTTATAGCCTGAAATAAATGTAGTTTTTTCATAGAACAAATATATGGGAGTTCACTAAAAGTGCTGTAATATTTTTACTACGCCGAATTGCAAGGGAAGGATCTCGGAAAAGATGGGATATTGGACAGCTGGAAAGGATTGGATATTGGTCGACGATAAAGGAATGAAGGATTTCTAGTTCGAGACTGAAAGATAGACTAGAGGGGAGAGGCTGCTAGCTGTGTGATAGTTATCGATTGAGTACGGTCCTATATTTAGTGCGATACAAAAAATCGTCTTGGTTAAGCCAATCGTAAATCTGGCTTCAGCCCGCGAACCGCCTCCCAACATATGGTGCCGTGACCAGGATTCGCGGTTGAAGCTGGTCTATTATTCTGAAGGCATTGTATCGTACAAAGGAGAAATTGGCGTTATTCCGTCATTTTGCTGGCACTTGCTTCGATTGATTGGATGTGAAATATTTCACCTATGAGCTACAATACATTATATCAACCATATTGGTACTATAGTGTAATAGCAGCATCGGTCGTATTTCCTTAGCCTGCTAACTAATAATTGAATACAAGGCCTATATCAAATAGGCCACAGGTGAGTGGCCTTCCAAACCTTTACCTTCGCTTTTCGGTGCTACGTGGATCATTTTTGTCTTGCATGTTACTACATCTTGGAGCATTGGCGGCTTTCATGGTTCATAGCAATAAGCTACAGCGTATAGGTGGAAATCAAATCGGTGACGATCATCGGCGGTTGGGATCGAGGTACTCTTTATAGGACATACTAAGGCGGAAGCTGAAATTACCTGGAATATTCTGGGCTCAACCTCGCACAATACACCGACATCAATGGGATTAATTGGCGTTTATATATATTCAATCAAGGCCTATTATTGACAGGCCTCAGGTGAGTGCCTGTCCAATATTTTCATTCGGAAGGTGGGGTGTTACGTGTTTCTTTTTTTTATTACCTTTCATACTTTGGATCAACTTTACGTCGTGGTTGGAGTGGTAATTCATTTGCGGTTTGAAGCCTAACATTTTGCATCGACAGAAATTGCACTAGTATTGAGTGCACAGGCGTCTTTGGCGAATAACGAGAAAAATTAAATACAAGGCCTTTTTCGGACAGGCCTCAGGTGAGTACCTGTCCAAGGCAAATTACTTCAGAGACGGTGCTTCCTGGTTCCTTTTGTTTTATCTTTTTCGGTTGGAGTGTCTTTCGTCATTGCTCAGCTGGTAGTGGTAGTGGATATGGCAGATAAAGTAATCAAAGAAAGGATTAAAAAGCGTGAGCGCATGTTTGTGTCACTGAAAAGGCACGCGCAATTTTTGGAATCATACAGTGTGGAAACGCATAGTGGACAAATATCAAGCAGGTTGGAAAAGTTGGACAAAAAATGGGAGGAATTCGAAACCTTACAAGAGGAGATTGCGGATCTAGATGAAAATGGAGATCACGAGGAAGAAAGTAACAGAGCTCACGAAAGATTCGAGAACCAGTATTTTGAAATTCGTGCGGCGTTGCTCGAGAAAACATTACCAACTCGCCCTGCAGAAAATCTAGACACTACGATGGGACGAAACAACAGCGGCATGGGATTGCATAGCGGAGTTCGTTTGCCCCAGATCACGTTACCGGATTTTGATGGGGATTATAGAAGCTGGCTGTCATTCAAATCTACTTATGAGTCTCTCATTCATGAATCGGTGGAACTAAGTGACGTCCAAAAATTTCACTATCTGAAGTCAGCGTTGAAAGGCGAAGCTGCAAAACTCATCGAATCGTTGACCATCACAAATGGCAATTATGCGATAGCATGGGAAACAATTACAAAACGATACTCTAATGAATACCTCTTAAAAAAGCGTCATGTGCAAGCTCTGATAGAATATCCAAAAATTCAACACGAGTCGGCAATTGCAATTCATGGCTTGGTGGATGAATTCGAACAGCGCTTAAAAATACTAACACAACTGGGCGAAAAGACGGAGAGCTGGGGAGCATTAATTGTTCATTGGATGTGCTCAAAGCTCGATTCCCAGTCTTTAAAGCTATGGGAGGATCATGCGGCCTCGGTAGACGAGCCCACATTTGCCGTTTTGATTGCTTTTCTAGAAAAACGTACTAGAGTTTTGGATGCATTATCGTCGAGCACTGTGGAGGCAGAAAAATTTGATCAAAAAACTACAAACAGGCGTCCAAGATTAACTGTAAATGCGGCTACAAGTAACGAACGACCAACTTATAAATGTCCATGCTGCGGGGATGACCATTACATGGCTCGATGTGCTAAATTCTTGAAATTAAACAATAAAGAGAGGTTGGATCTCATAAACGCTAAACGACTTTGCAGCAATTGTTTTCGCACGGGTCATTGGGTGCGAGATTGTAATTCGGCTTTCAACTGTAGAACGTGTGGTAAGAAGCATCATTCGCTGATTCATCCCGGTTTTCTAGTTAACGACAGTCAATCAACAAGGCAGCCGTCAAACGAAGCGAGGGAATGTAACGTAGCTACGGGCGGTGAAGACGAGGAAACAATTGTAGACGAGGAGCATCGCGTAGGATCGTATAGCGTCGGAACAAAGCATGGTCGCTCGTATGTTTTTCTATCCACGGTAGTCTTGGCAGTACGAGATCAGAATGGTGAAATGCATTTAGCTAGAGCGCTGCTGGATAACGGTTCACAGGCAAATATAATGAGCGAAAGGTTGAGTCAGATACTAAAGTTGAACCGAAGAGCGGTTAACATCCCCATCTGCGGAGTAGGGGAAATGGAGTCTAAAGCTCGACACTTAGTCAGCACTCTCGTTAGTTCCAGAGTAACGGATTTCTCAATAAATGTAGATTTTCTCATTCTTCAACGAGTGACGTCTGTTTTACCAGCAGCTAATGTTTCCGTATCAAATTGGAAAATTCCGGAGGGCATTCAACTGGCAGATCCAGATTTTAACATAAACAATCAGATCGACCTTTTAATTGGTGCGGAATATTTCTATCGGTTCCTTTACGAGCGACAGATGAATCAAATTAGGTTGGGTCCTGGTCTTCCCATTCTGGTGGATACTGTTTTCGGCTGGGTGGTATCGGGAAAGGCCACAAAGGAAAAGGCTACTTCTATCAATTGCTGTCTGGCCACAGCATCGGAAAATTTGGAAGGTTTACTCGAACGTTTTTGGGCGATGGAGAGCTGTGATGATCGACCGGCTTGGTCGAAAGAGGAGCAAGATAGTGAAGCTCACTTCGCGAAAACTCACAGCAGATTGGACGATGGACGATACGTGGTACAGCTTCCGAAACAGCTAAATTTCGACAGGATGTTGGGCGAATCTAGAAATATGGCGCTAGATCGATTTATAAAAATGGAAAAACGATTGGATCGTGATTTAGAGATGAAAAAACAATACCATTCCGTCATACAAGAATATTTGGACTTAGGCCACATGCGGAAATTGTCAGACGAAGAAGTGCAACTTGAGTCTGATTGATTGGCGAAGCAACAAGTATATTTCCTTCCGCACCATGCGGTGGTTAAGCAATCAAGCAGCACAACGAAAGTCCGTATTGTTTTTGACGGGTCAGCCCGGTCTAATAATGGATATTCTTTAAATGACACTTTACTCAAAGGGCCGATAATTCAAGATGAACTCTTGAGTCTTCTTATACGATTTCGTAAACATGAAGTAGCGCTAGTGGCAGACATCGAAAAGATGTATAGGCAGGTTCGCGTACATTCTCATGACACTTCACTTCAACGAATTTTTTGGCGGTTTTCTCCTAACGAGCCTATCGGCGTGTACGAACTATTAACGGTTACGTTTGGATTGACACCTTCATCATTCTTAGCAATCAGGGTACTTCATCAGCTGGCGGTTGACGAAGGGCTTAAATATCCAAACGCAAAGGCAGTGCTGCTCAAGGATTTTTACGTAGATGATTACATTGGTGGGAGTTCTAATATCGATGGAGCGATTCAGTTGCGTACCGAACTAAACGAATTGATGTCCAAAGGTGGTTTTTCATTAAGAAAGTGGTGTTCAAATTGCCCAGCCGTATTAGCGGGGATACCTGAAGATCAGCTTGGAACAAATCTTTCTATTTCTTTTGAATTAAATCCTGGAGAAGAAATAAAAACTTTAGGAATTACTTGGGAACCGCGCTCAGACCAACTCCGTTTTGTCTTCGACGTCGACAATAATAACGTCATCTGGACTAAAAGGCACATACTCTCTAAAATAGCTAAGCTGTTTGACCCGTTGGGTTTGATATCGCCCATAGTTGTGTCAGCAAAAATCATCATGCAACAGCTTGCGTTGCTGCAAACAAATTGGGATACGGTGGTACCTCCGGAGTTGGAGAAAAAATGGACGACTTTCTATAGCCAACTACCCAAATTATCAGAAATACGCCTCAATCGGTTCGCATTCATTTCGGAATGGGTTGACGTTCAGATACATTGTTTTGCCGATGCTTCAGAAGTAGCCTATGGCACTTGTTTGTATGTGAGATCAGAAGATCGGTTAGGAAACATTCATATTGAGCTTTTGTCTTCCAAATCTCCTGTCGCGCCTTTGAAAAGGGTAACTCTTCCGCGCTTAGAACTATCAGCAGCCAAGGAGGCGGCGATTCTGTACTCGAAAGTATCGCAAGCGTTAGCTCTGAACAAGGTTACCTCATATTTTTGGTCGGATTCTACAATTGTACTTCACTGGTTAAACTCACCTCCTAACACGTGGAAAACCTATGTAGCAAACCGCGTTTCAAGTATTCAAACATTGACCCATGGACACCAATGCACAGTGGTCCAGCAGCGAAAATTAAGTGGAAAGTTTTTTGTGGTTCAAAATAGCTCCCCACAATGTTCAGCAAAGTTGTACAACTCTAATAGACAATTAATGCGAAATCAACGACTAAGTTCCAGTTTGGCTTGTGAACACATAATCCATAATAACTTTTTATAAGAAAGAGATAGAAGGATAACTTCTTCGACAAAGTTGTAGCTAAAGATTATATAAGTAACTTTGCCAAAGACATAGTAGGCGTAGTTCTAGGCGTTTCTAACTTACATGGTGTTTTATAAAAAGACCTCTCAAAAATCACTTTTTCGCTGATTTCTTCAAATGCAGTGGTTTTATTGCATCATAATGTTTTACAAAGTTGGTTATCTTATCAAAAGACATATTTTTGTAGAACATTGTATGTTGAAAACTCATACGTATAACGAGTTCTAACGTTTTTCCTGCGTTTTTTTAGTCTTTTTTGGAATAGAATATCTCAAAAAGGGGCAAACGAAAAACATCAAACTTGGCCGTTTCTGAAAGCTTGGAGTTTTATCTCAAACATATGTGAAAATAAAAAACTGGTTTTTTCTCTAACTCGAGTAATTTCAGTTTAATTATTTCATGTTTGACCATTTTCTACTATGCAGTATTTTCTAATATCTTCTTGAACATGTAAATAGTAAAAAAGAAATTTGTCGTACCATGACACAATTTCTTCTGATTGCCACGTAAAATAGTCTTCGAACTCCGGATAAGTTTAGAGATCTAGTTTTTTGACCTTGTGCTAGTTTTCGAACCACTGCTGAAATATTCATCAAATAAGTTTTTATAACGGTAGTTTTTACAATTGTTTATTGTCAAGATATATGGACTTCGCCCGTCATCCAATCCATACATATAAATATAAATTATAATACCAAATACAAAATAATATAAAATGCAGTGGTATTAGTGTACATGAAATTGACCTCTCAGAAATAGTCAGAAAGTTTTTTCTTAATAGTATCAGACGACATGTTTAAGTTTAGTATGTTTCTAAAACTGTTCATTAGCTGCATACAGCGGCAGGCTGGTTCATTGCGCGCGTAGTTAGTTCGACGGTGGTTTAGAGTGAAGGGCCTTGGTCTCCACAGAACTACTGTACTCTGGTTAGCAGTTATCCTGGATTTCAAATAATCGCTGTCGTATCGCCCTCTCTGCAAATGGAGCTCAGCACCAACTGTTTTTGATAAATATCTATCTTACAATTTTCATTATTTTACAAATAGTCATGGAAATCTTCATTTGGATATATGCACATGAAATTAAATTTTATATTGATATTTCTGTTTCTAGTCTAAAGTAATATTTTAAATTGCTTTAGTGTCAGAAAGCTGAGAAGTCTTCAAAATACTTCAAAATGTCTTATACGTATTCAGGAACAGGAACATGACTATGATCGTAGTAAAAAAGAGGAATATTTTCAAGCAAATCCTATTAGAGTTCTGGAGTTTTTTGTCAAAAGATTTGAGGGTACCGTTACTGTTATTTTAAATTAGTATCTAAAATGTTCGTGAAAGTAATTCGGTAGTTTAGGAGATTATTTCCCATTCAATTCCATATTAGCTATATAATGTTAGTACACGGCGAAGATATTATTAAGGCCACGGCACAACTCATAGGGTTATGAAGCGAAGAGGTACAGGAAACGCGAAATAAATGTATTTGTAAGTTCAGGAAATTTCACGTCAGAAAATCGTCACGTCAAACGCCTCCTGCTGTCGTCCGATCCAGTCATTGCAATACAAAATCGTTCTTATTGTACACGTACTCTGGAGCTTCCACCAAGCGCAAACCAATTATTAATATAATAAATTATTATATTGCTAACAATAATAAAATATTTCTAAAACAAAACATTTATTGAATCTCTCAAATAAATGACTACGCTTTTTTTCCAAATCAACGATATACTGATATAAGGTGGTTGAAGTTCGAAAAGGATCTATAGGTTTTTTTCTCTTTTACCTCTTTGCCTGTTTTGATATACTTGCCTGCTATTAAAAAATGGCATAAAACTAAAATAACAGTCAACAATATTACGTATGAAATAACCAATATTTTTTGCTTTTTTATTGAAAATTAATTTTAAAACATTATTGATGGTAGATTGAGCATATTTGCAAAATAATGAAAATTTAATGATAGATATTTATCAAAAACTGCTGGTGCTGATAGAAAACTGATGTCATATCTGAAGTTCGAAGACTATTTTACGTGACAATCAGAAGAAATTGTGTCAAGATACGACAAATTTCTTTTTTACTATTGACATGTTGACTTTAATCGTCTTCAAGAAGATATTGGAAAATACTGCATAGTAGAAAATGGTCAAACATGAAATAATTAAACTGAAATTACTCGAGTTAGAGAAAAATCCAGTTTTTTATTTTCACATATGATTGAGATAAAACTTCAAGCTTTCAGAAACGGCCAAGTTTGATTTTTTTCGTTTGCCCCTTTTTGAGATATTCTATTCCAAAAAAGACTAAAAAAATACAGGAAAAACGTTAGAACTCGTTATACGTATGAGTTTTCAACATACAATGTTTTACAAAAATATGTCTTTTGATAAGATAACCAACTTTGTAAAACATTATGATGCAATAAAACCACTGCATTTGAAGAAATCAGCGAAAAAGTGATTTTTGAGAGGTCTTGTTGTAAAACACCCTGAAAGTTAGAAACGCCTAAAAATACGCCTACTATGTCTTTGGCAAAGTTACTTATATAATCTTTAGCTACAACTTTGCTGAAGAAATTATCCTTCTATCTCTTTCTTATAAAAAGTTATTATGGATTATGTGTTTACAAGCCAAACTGGAACTTAGTCGTTGATTTCGTATTGATTGTCTTTTAGAGTTGGACAACTTTGCTGAACATTGTGGGGAGCTATTATAAAACGCTTAGCCGCAAAAGTAAGTTTCCACTTAACTTTCGTTTCTGGACCACTGTGCAATGGCGCCATATTGCGGGGAAAGAAAATCCGGCTGATTTAGTGTCGAGAGGAATGTCCATTGACGATTTCTTACAGAGTCAACTTTGGAAAAGAGGTCCATCATGGTTGCAAGAGACTGAAGAAAATTGGCCTTCTGAGACGTATTCGTGTAGCTGTTCGGAAGAGATGTTAGAAACTAGACAGCTTGTACACGCTGTCAAGATCTCATCCGACACTAATGAATTGTTCATGTTACGATCAGTTTTGGAACCACTTCTTCGGATAACAGCATACTGTATACGCTTCTGTCAGAATTGCCGCAACCCGAATGAACGCAATCGATCTCCTTTTCTTACTGTGGACGAAATAGCAACTGCTAAACTAACATTACTAAAGCTGGTGCAAATGGAATGCTTTGAAAATGATCTGAAACAGCTACGCAAAGGTCACGCTGTGAACCCAAATTCCACTCTTAAATTGTTAAGCCCCTTTTTAGATAAAGATAACGTCATTAGGGTTGGCGGTCGCCTCTGCCACTCAAGTCAAAATTATGTTACTAAGCACCCCGCTGTGCTACCCAATAATCATCCATTCACAAAACTCCTCATAGATTATTATCACCGACAAACAATTCATGGAGGTCGTCAACTAACGTTGTCGACGATGAGACAAGAGTTTTGGCCTATACACGGTAAGCAAGCGGTCAACTCAGTCTTGCGAAAATGTTATCGCTGCTTCCGCTTTAATCCAACACCCATTCAGCAACCAACTGGTCAGCTCCCAAAAACGCGTATTCGTCCAAGCGGAGCCTTTCTCATTACGGGAGTTGATTATTGTGGGCCGTTTTATTTGAAACCTCCGCATCGACGTGCTGCTGCTCCCAAAGCATATATAGCGGTGTTCGTCTGCTTTACGACGAAGGCAATGCATTTGGAAATTGTAAGTGATTTATCAACTACTGGATTCCTCTCTGCCTTTCGACGTTTTATTGGATATCATGGCATACCGCGCGAAGTTCACTCGGATAATGCAAAAAATTTTGCGGGTGCTAAGCACGAATTGAACGCTTTATATTGCATCCTAAACAATGAGTCAAGCTATAATCGTATAGGAACAGAACTTGCCCAATACGGAATTTCCTGGCATTTTATTCCTCCTAGAGCGCCAAATTTCGGAGGTTTGTGGGAGGCAGCCGTTCGCTCTGTTAAAACGTGCCTCAAGAAAGAAATCGGTGACCGCCGCCTGTCTTACGAGGATTTCTCGACACTACTCGTCCAAATTACAGCGGCTCTCAATTCTCGGCCGTTAATGCCATTATCAGATGATCCCAACGATCTGAAGGTATTGACACCGGCTCATTTTTTGATTGGGACTTCCATGCAAGCTTTACCTGAACGTGATGTGCGCAATGTTCCCTCCAACCGCCTTACCCACTACCAGCAACGACAGCAATTGTTCCAGCACTATTGGCAACGTTGGAGCAACGAATATCTCACCGAATTACAAGCAACCAGCAAGAAGCGACAGACAACAGCAGTTCAACAAGGAAACATCGTGGTACTACGTGAAGACAACCTACCGCCGTTACGTTGGCCTATGGCGAGAATTATCGACGTGCATCCTGGAGCTGATGGAGTGGTTCGCGTCGTAACCGTGAAAACGACCAACGGAATCTACAAACGTCCAGTCAACCGAATTTGTCCCTTGCCATCCAGTTGCCATAGTGGTATTTAACGTTTTTTTTGTTTTATTTTGTTAATATTCGTGAAAGATTTGTTCTATAAGATAAGGATTGAAGCAAGTTCAAGGGGGCCGGCAATGTTCGATGTTACATAAGCTTCAAAGTAACTGATCTATTTATACGTCAATCCAACATATAATTGTTATACGATATCGAATTTTGTAAAAAGGAGACACCACTATTTTTTATCACTAACATAGAAAGAGCTTAGGGTCGGTCTAATTGCATACCCGAATCAACCAGGAGATAGACCGATGAGAGATAACGATCACTTGATCAGTAGCCATCCGATAGCGAACGAATAAACACAAGCTGTATGCGTTCATTTTTATAGCCTGAAATAAATGTAGTTTTTTCATAGAACAAATATATGGGAGTTCACTAAAAGTGCTGTAATATTTTTACTACGCCGAATTGCAAGGGAAGGATCTCGGAAAAGATGGGATATTGGACAGCGGAAAGGATTGGATATTGGTCGACGATAAAGGAATGAAGGATTTCTAGTTCGAGACTGAAAGATAGACTAGAGGGGAGAGGCTGCTAGCTGTGTGATAGTTATCGATTGAGTACGGTCCTATATTTAGTGCGATACAAAAAATCGTCTTGGTTAAGCCAATCGTAAATCTGGCTTCAGCCCGCGAACCGCCTCCCAACACTAGTTAACCTAAGTTTTATTCAAATCAATCAAAACAATACTGTGTAAATTCCCCTAAGAGCAATTTTGGTGAGCAGTGAAATCTGGCATGATGGCTGGAGTAAATGGAAGGATCATATGGTGAGTCAATTTTACTTATTTTATAAAATTTTCTTTTTATATCCCTACTTAATAGTGAACTTTTATATACACACAAGTATTTTAATATACACACCTACCTAATATTGAAAATATATTTTACCTACCTACTTAATAGTGATCTTTAATATACATACCTACCTAATATTTGCTAATATTATTTTCCCACAATATATATTTTATCTTATAGTGATTTAAAAAAAAGGAATATAATACCAATGTGATATAAATGTTGCAGTTATTTTTTTTGCATTAAATTCATCAATTTAAACAGCCCACGACTTTGAAAATGCATTACGCTGTGCTTGGGGCGAATATTGGAACGCTCAAGGGCGAAAAACTAAAACAAGGGGTCGGAAATTGGCCCAATGGGACATTGAGTTGAAACGAGAGAATGAGTGAAAAATATACATCGCACACCTATTTCCTTTTAAGTGTTAATTGAATATACTTCCTTTTGTACTATTCTATCATATTTTCAAAAAAATAGCGCTATTTGAACGATGTATTGCATTTTGTTAGCCAGGCGTAATGGGTCGAATTATAGTGTCCTTATAGATTTTTTTTTAAAAAACCTACCTACCTAATAGGGAATTTTTATATATACCTACCTAATAGAAATCTTTTAAAATAACCTACCTACCTAATAGGGATTTTTTTAATACCCACCTACCTAATATTGGGTTTTACAATACCTACCTAATATTGATTTTTTTATGAAGAATGAATGGATTTTTTTAGAATGTTCTTTGGAATAGAATTTGCGTCATTTACCTGCCGTAATCGCGGTGGTAAGGTGAGGCGGAGTAGAAAGAAGCAACGACTGTTGCCACGCGTTTCGCTTATTTTATCATCGTTCGCCTGTACCGGTCGCAATTGCAGCGACGGTGGAATAATTAGAGGGTGAAGGGTGCAGTAATAGCTGCTTCGTAGAGCTTTGGCTTGTGCCAGCGGCACGAAATTAAAACAAATTCTCATGAGTGACCACCGAAGGGAGGTACTCTGAGTCTCTTTTTAGTTCATTCGCATTGCAAAGGCAATGTTTGCAAATGTTGAAATTAACTTTTCTCACGGCATTGAAGCCACGGTGAAGAAAGCGCTGAATCAGCAGTTTTGGGCTGCTCGCGCGTTTGAAATTATAAACAACATACCTTCGGCGGCGCACTATGATCGGAAGATCATGGTCTTTCGGCCAGAATCAGGTTTATGATAATATTGAAATGTTTGAAAAATCAGAGGGGTTGTGTACAAGACACGACAGCATATATAGGTGACGCAGGACTACGTAAATCTCTTTGTAGTGATAGTAGCATGTATTCATGCTTGTAATCATTCGATTCTTCATGTATACATGCTATATGCAGCATACATACATGCTACATGCGTTGTATGTAACATTTATCAAAGTAGTAACACTGCATACGTTCAATTCTCAAAAGATTGTACATTTGAAAACAATTTAACAAAATCAAGAACACAAACTATTGCTTTCCTGCTACCTTACTGAACTTAGATTGTTTTTATTACCCATGGTTCCCCACGTTGAAGGGATTTTACCAATTCAATACTATTTTATCAACAGCACATCTTTTCACTACACTTCTAATGGAACGGCAAGCATGCGTATTCATACAGAGTCGTATTATAACCGAACACTACAGCTGTAGTACATTTTTCCAACACAGATATCAAATTCGCCGAGGTTTAATCGTCTCGCAGTAAAGAATTTGCGATCTGTTGGGACAATGGACATGTGTCATTTTTTCTGGCACACTTCCCTAACACAGACATCAAATTGGACTAGGTTTAATCGCGTTCGTAAGAAATTTGTTGGTACGAAGGGGCTTTGTCACTCTCTCTGGCATACTTCCCAAGCAAGAACATCAAAATGGTCTAGGTTGAACTGCGGTGTTAAGAAATCTTGTTGAAATGAGGAAGCTTTGTCACTTGTTTTGGCTTACTTCCCAAGCACAGATATCAAATTGGTATAGGTTTAGATCATCGCAAAGAATCTTCCAACCAATCACAAAGCGAGAATTCTGGTAAAACATAGGTTCATTATTTTCAATTTTTCAATAGTTCAACATCAAGAATCCATACTTTTCTTCATTTCAGTCAATTCTTAGAAGATTTTCCGATCGATTGGTGTAAGAATATTGAAAATCGATCGGGAAACCGCTGAGCTATTAGCGCTCAAAACCTTTCATTTTTCGTGACGCTCGCATTTTTCGGAATGACACCCTATCTCAAAACTTGCCGTAAGACGTAGTCCTACATCAAAAAGTCTAATCATTTTGGAACAATGTTTTTCCTCTTGACATACGTAACCCAGGTAGTGATTTCTACGCTACGAAGCCGTAGAAACTTTTCATTAAGGTTAGCATTAATTTGAATTAATGTTACGACCGAATGTGCGGCAATAGCTGCCGGTTGAAAACTCATCGAAATTGAATGATCCACACCGCGGTGTTAATGACGTGGTGCGAGTTAATGAAAATACAATAAATGGCTGTAGAGCGAAAAAGCCAGCAGTAGAAGGAATTTTGAACTATCCTTTTCTACAAATGAATTGATTGCAGTGGGGTGACTGAGAATGAGTACCCCACCAAGATTCCTATTCAAACAAACAGACCCACACAGCCTGACATGTTGATCAGCTGTTGGGTGACCTAGTAAGATAAATGTAAATGAAAAGTATGCAAATGATCAGCTGATGGGGAAATGATAAATGATGATTGTGCTTTTATTGTGCTGCTACCCGTCATGGGCCACATAAATGCAACCAAATAAGAATGTAGCTAATACTTGTGTTGCTTCAAATGAAACCGAGTAGGGATGCTAAGTTTGTTTTATTCAAATTTATATTTTATTTAATTTTTCTTTTCCACCTTTTAAGAATACAGGCGGAACAGATTTGTATTACTAAAGCTTTAATAGTCCAGTTAATTAAATTTAATAATTTAATAAGAATTTTTTTTAATAAAAAGCAATTTTAACAATTTAAAAAAAAATAAAATTTAAAAAAGAAAATTATTGAATGATAATGTTAATTCGATGTGATCAGCTGATAAGCTAACAGCAGCGGTGGAGACAGCCAGCGGCATCCACAGCATATTTCTATGCACAAGCAGCGATTTTAACCATGCTGCAGACTCAGACTGATGTCTGTTATTAGTCAGGGATGCCTACTTTATAGAAAAAAATGTTTTCTTTTGTTTCATGGGAAAGATCTTGATTAATAATTTTTATTCAAAACTCAAAGTACACGTAGAGTAAATACTAAATAACCTTTTTTGCACTTGAGAAAATGGAAAAGGAAAGTAATAAATGAGGAGGAAAAATACGAGTACCCTCATTAGAAAGAAAGAAATTTGACAATATAACAAGTCAAACGAACAGACGAAAGAGTGTGGAAAAACACCTCTCTTTTAATATGATATATAAGCAGCAAAGAACTGCCAAATTTTACCTTTTTTCTCTCTCTCTGCCAAAAGGCAATAAACATGGAAGACTTTTACGGCCGAAAAGGGCATATGACAAATTACAAAAATTTAAGGACGAACGCCCCACGTAGAAAACATAGGACACTATAAAACAGAGCGGGAAATATAAAACAGATTGAAACGGGGAAAGATAGTAAGAAAATAATAAATATATCCGCGAAGAACGCGAAGGCCGGTGCATAGAGAACATGAGACACTATACACGCGAGCAAAAATAAAAAGTGATAATGAAATCGGGAAAAGATATAAAATACACAAGGGCCATAGAAAACGTGAGATAGGTACTATGCACATGAGCAAATCTAGAAAATATAATATATGAAAAATAAAAAGACAAATATGGAGAAGAGCCAGAAAGAGCCACTCCTTAATAAAAACGAATACATAATGACGATAGGGAGTCGCAGGACGATGCCTAGAATAAAGGCAGTTAAAAGATTTTTTTATATAAGGTACACCGGGGCAAGTGGGACCTAAAAAATGCATAGTTTGGGTTTATTCCACTGTGTTTTCTATATCTATGATTATTTCAAAATTCTCCCAGCACAGAAACTCTTCAGTGGTATCACTTCGAAGGATTAATTACGAAAAAGGCCAATCAATTTAGATGAAATGAATCTGGAAGAGAATTTTCAAAATTATGGCGATAGGTCCCACTTGCCCCCTTTACCAGGGCAAGTGGGACCTACATTCAAATTTGATTAAAAAGCATAAAATAATAGTAAATTGTGTAAGTTAATATACAGCAATGTTAAAGCATTGTAAAAAGCAATCAAAAACAATATTTGTACGAATGGTTCATTCAAAAATAGCGTTACAAAATCAGATCACAACGGGCTGATTCTTAGATTGGCCGCAATGTCCCGAAAGAATCAATTACAAACCATTCAGAGAAAAAGCACGTTTTTATTCAGTTGAGCATTAAGAGGTTATATAAAAAGAAAGTGACAGTAATACAGTGGAGGTGTTAGACAAGTAGATCGAAAGCCGAAATTGTCGATTCCCAACACCCCTGCTCAATTTCGTATTGGTTTAAGTCCTAATTTATCTCGCAGTCTCCTAAACGCAGCTACAGGTAATCCTTTTGTTAGTATATCAGCTTGTTGCTCCTCAGAAGACACATATTCAATACTTATTTGTCTCTTTTGAACCAATTCACGAATAAAAAAGTATTTCACATCCACATGTTTCATTCTCCGGTTATCACGAGGTTCCTCCGCAATACGGATACATGACTGATTATCTTCATGATACACTACCGGTCCATCCGTCGCGATACCAATGTCTGATAACAAACGCACCAACCAAACCCCTTCGCACGCAGCAGTGCATAAGGCAACGAATTCAGCTTCAGTTGACGAAAGGGACACCGTAGGTTGTTTCCTAGTCAACCAGGCAACGGTGCATCCAAACACCTTAAATAAGTATCCTGTCACGGAACGTCTATCGCTGACGTCATTGGCCCAATCGGCATCACTATATCCCGTCAAAGGAATGCGAAGACTATCGCTACAATATTCCAATTCAAGATCCAAAGTCCCTTTTACGTATCGCAGGATTCGCTTCAGATGAGTCCAATGCTCTTCAGTCGGACAGCTTTGAAACTGGCTCATGTAATTTATCGCAGATGATAAATCTGGTCTGGTAGCGAGAGTAACATATAAAAGACAGCCCACCAATTCTCGGTACGGTTTGTCAGTTCGTTTCTGCTCCTCGCCTTTTTGCAATTTTAAATGACATTCAACTGGCGTTGAAACCGGTCGACAATCCTGCATGCCGAACCTCTGCAGTAATCTTTCCAAATATCCACGTTGATCAATTCGCAATACCTTTCCTTGAATATCACGTACTATGCGCATCCCGAGAAAACTGTTTACTTCACCTAAATCTGATATTTCAAATTCCTTAGACAAGCGATTCTTTATTTCACTAATTATGGTCAGATTGTGGCTCACAACAAGTATATCATCGACATACAACACGAGAAAAACTTTATCTTTTCCAGAACTGCGTACATATAGACAAGCATCGTTGTCGCTCCGTTTAAAACCAATGTTGACCACAAAACAATGAAATCGATCGTTCCATGCCCGAGAGGCCTGTTTTAGACCATATATAGAACGCTACAATCGACAAACCAAATCTGTCCCCTGCTGAAACCCTTCTGGCTGTAATATAAAAATCTCTTCTTCCAAACGCCCATTCAAGAAAGCAGCACGTACGTCCATCTGGTGAACTAATAATTGTTGTTCATTTGCGACTGCCAAAACTACACGTAAAGTATTTAATTTAGCCACTGCACTGGCGCATATGTTTCCATATAGTCATAACCGTATCGTTGCGTAAATCCGCGAGCCACCAATCTAGCCTTGTACCGATTTTGCTTGCCATCAACGCCCGGTTTTATTTTAAAAACCCACTTGCAGGATATTGGTTTTCTGCCCTCAGGTAGTTTTGTCAAAATCCATGTTCCATTTCTGTTCAATGAATCCATTTCCTCTGTTACAGCAGCTTGCCACACAGGCCAATCATCACGTTCACGCATTTCATGTAGTGTATCTGGAAGGTTATCAACAAAGTTCATCGCGTTTAAAGCGTAACCTGCAAAATTCATATCATAATCCTTTTGCCACACAGGTACCTTTCGTATACGACGGTATTGTTCAATCGATTCTGCTTCCCTACTTCCGACTCTCCTCTTGCATGTACATCGTCAGAACTAGAAATACTTTCAAAATCTTCATCAGAACTGACTAATGGCTGTTCAGAATTCTGTTCCTCTTGTTCTTTATCCTCTTCACATTCAGATTTATTTGGCAAAATACTTAAATCCATATCGAGGTCACAATGAAGCTGTTTGCCCTTACTTTTCAATGAAACATTACTACGTTTTTCATCAAACACTACATCTCGAACGATTTCCACCTTATTTCTTTTTGGATTGAACACACGATATCCGTTTTTAGCGTAACCAACGAATGTTCCTTTCCAAGATTTTTCATCGAGTTTGCTCCGAAGTTCTTTAGGAATATGGCAATAAACCGCACATCCAAACACACGGAGACCAGACACATTGGGTTTGCAAATGGTGTTTTGTTTCGGTCAATCGCACTCGCCGGACTCCGATTAGTAAGGAAAGCTGCCGTCTCTATCGCCTCACACCAAAAACTTTTACTAATTCCTGCATCTATCAACATTGACCGAGCTTTTTCAACCAGTGTGCGATTCATCCGTTCGCTGAGTCCATTATGCTCTGGGGTATAGGGTACTGTATATTCTACTAGTATGCCTTTCTTACTACAAAATTTATCAAAACCAATACTGCGATACTCACCGCCATTGTCACAGCGAACACGCGAGATTCTTTTACCAAATTGTGCTTCCGCGACTGCCGTGTATTCCACGAAACACCGCAACACTTCATCTTTGGTAGCAATAGGATACACTTTTACAAATCAGCTCCAATCGTCGATGAAACTCACAAAGTATTTCATTCCGTTGTGGCTCACTGGTGTTACATACCCACACACATCGGTATGAATAAGCTCCAGCACGCGCGATGATCGTTTTCCATCGTATTTCTTATCGAAAGGCTTTCTTGACTGTCTTTAACAGAAATGGAACATGGATTTTGACAAAACTACCTGAGGGCAGAAAACCAATATCCTGCAAGTGGGTTTTTAAAATAAAGACTGTCTTCCTTTATATCACGATTCGCAAAACACAAAAGTAGAGTCATCATGAAATCTATCCTCTGGCCATTTCGTTAAACCGTCGACTATTTCGTTCCGAATAATTGACGTCAAATTCTTCTGACTAAGGTGACCATATCGCCGATGCCACAACTCGTTACACTTTCGAATTTCTCCGCACGAATACAATAACGACGCGTCGGTCGCACCGTCAACCATGTAAAATTCGAGTTCGTATAGCAGATTTCCGCGATTACCAATAGCAACAACATCTGAACCATTCAAGATTTTGACAGTCCCGTTTTGAAACATCACCAACATTCCAGCGCTTTCAACTTTTCTAACGGAAAACAAGTTGCATCTTGCTTCAGGCACGAAAAGTACATTTTTAACACGGCATTCGCGATTATTTTTCCCAACGATAGAATTTACTAACACAGTACCGGTGTACTTCGCGACAATACTCTCTCCATTTTTAACCACAGCAATCTCCATCGGACGTTCCAGCTGTTTCAGCTCTATAAAAAGATTACGATCATTCACTATATGTTCTGATGCGCCGGAATCCACAAACCACAAGATCTTTTTTGTTTTAATCGTACTGCTCACGCTCATAAAGCACACACCCTCATTTTCTTCTGCAAAATGAGCTGTTGACTTAGAATTTTCCTCTTTCTTCTTCTGTTTTTCCGGGCAGTCAAATGCTTTATGTCCTTCTTTCTGACAATAAAAGCTCTTGAATCTCTTCTTTTTCATGCTACTACCAAACGCTGCTGGTTCCTGCTTTGGTGTAACAGAATCGACACTCGTTCCATTGTGTTTTAGTTCCTGATCCAATAATTTACCTTTAACAAACTCCAGTGTAAGCATCTCAGCAGAAAACGACTCTAATGTTGTTACCGTTGTCCCATACGTTTTGCCCATACTGAGCAGCAATCCGCAAACAACATCGACATCCTCCATCACAGCTCCAATTCCACGTAACTGACGAACAAGGAATTCGTACTTTAAAAAAATGCTGCTGCAGCGGACCGCTCTCGTATTTGAGTTCTTTCAGCTGTTTACCTAGATGTATTCTTTTTGCTACACTTCTGCGTTCAAAAACTCGAGAGAGCGAATTCCAAATAGTTTTCGGGGTGTCGTGTCCTTGTACATACTCGATCTGGCTGTTACTAATTCGCGAAACAATAAGAGATTTACATTTGCGTTCCCGTTTCTTCCATTTTTCCGTTTCCTTTTCCTTTTGGAGCTTCTGTTGCGCAGAATCCTCTTCTTTTACAACTAGTTCCTCCCGCTCGAAAATGTCCCGTTCAATGCATTCCAGTAAATCATGTTCTTCCAGAAGTACTTGCATTCGGTATTTCCACGTTGGGTAGTTGGTTTCATCGAAGAGCTGCACCCGAAACAGGTCCTTTTCTTCTTCCGATTCGCGCAACATTTTTTATACACAAAAAAACGAAACGATCACGCATAAAACATTTATTTCACGTTAACTGGGCACATAACCTGATAGGTTTCTTAGATTGGCCGCAATGTCCCGAAAGAATCAATTACAAACCATTCAGAGAAAAAGCACGTTTTTATTCAGTTGAGCATTAAGGGGTTATATAAAAAGAAAGTGACAGTAATACAGTGGAGGTGTTAGACAAGTAGATCGAAAGCCGAAATTGTCGATTCCCAACACGGGCGACTTTATAATTTATATAAAACACAGATAGTGAGCAATTACGCTGTAAAGCCTTATTGTAATAAAATGTAGTTGAATATGTCGTTGTATTCTATTCTTGCGAGACGTAATTTACGATTAACCATTGTTTAATGGCTCGAAAATACGATTATGATCTGTTTGTTCTACCGTGCCCAATTCGGTAGAGCTACTCATAAGATATAGTTACGTTATAATAACCACAACACTTTATTGTTTCAATTCCAGTTGCAGATTTGCTTAATTGTGTCAAATTTGACTTTCCAAATTCAATTAACATCGTTTAGGTGTAACCAAAATGTGATAAAACTGTTTGTTCCCTCACAAGCTGTGCATATGGGTTTCTTTTTTGGGGCCCCTTGGTTTAGTCCTTTTCGGTTTTATTTTAAAGCTTTACTGGTATTGTGCTTCCCGAGAAAATATTTCGTTTTTCAGCTTCATATAGTTGTGCGCAAAGGTAAATCATGTATTATTGACAGTGTAAGCACGTGTAAGTTTTCTATGTTTATGCTCTTATTCTTTGCTTAGATAACATTTGTTTTGTTCTGTTACGTACAGACTTACAAACAACACAGTTACAATGTCTTACGTTAACCGAAAATGATAAAATTTAAATGCTGATTGCGTTTGTAAAAAAATTGTCCATGTTTGAACGGACAAACACGAAGCAAGCTACCCTAGCATTCAGCTGATGAGCGAGTGAGAAATATTGTTGCTTTTCTCATCACTCTTGCGTTGACAGTTTCTTACGAGATTTCGTGTGAGTGTAAAAGAGATACTTTGACTGCGAGCAACCAGAACAGAGCTGCGCGCAACTGTTAGGCGCACAACTAAACCTACGAAAGAAAAATTTTAGATAATAATCGCAATATAAATATTATGTAATTGAACTGAAAATGTTCGATAGTTCATCTAAAAAATGTATTAAGACAGGAAGTTTTGTGCTGAAACACTTAATTTTTAATAGGTCCCACTTGCCTCGGGTGCTTTGAAATGCCGACCTTATTTCGACCCATTTTTTTTAATGCCGTTTGTCAAATTAAACAACAAGTTTTCGGGTGTAATTTATTAATACACTCATTATGTTTACCTACTGTCAGAAAAACATGTACTTTCACGTAAAGCCTGTGGCCAAAATATCATTTATAGAAAGGTGCGTCAAACTTACAACGCAAATTGGAAATAACGCTCAAATTGAAAGTCCAATTTTGATGTTTGGAATGCCTGTTATAAATAATCTATAATTTTAATACATGCGTTTGAGTTGTATCTTTCATTTCTAGAAAGGTTCGGTTGGAGAAAATAAGGTTGAAGAGAGTTATGAGCTCCGTTCCCACTTACCCCGTATTCCCACTTGCCCCGGGGTACCTTACATACAAAATTATAAAAAGAAAAAAGAACAATGAATGACAAGAGGCCATGATGGCTATGATAATGAAAGTTTTTTTTGTTATTATTATCAAAGAGAAACATAGACACAGGGGAAAATGTTGATAAGAAATATTTGGAATGTTGGTAGAATCTCCCGAAGGGGATTTCTCGCGCAAGCCGGCTAGTACGACTCTTATTGAATCAAACAGTTTGCCGAAAGAACTGGAGTTAATGAGTATGAATGGGGATGAGTAAATGAGCGGGTTTTGGCGCCCGGAGTAAATGGAAGTATGAATGGCACAGTCTTACCGTTGCCCAATGCCAAAATCCTCAGGTGCCTGCACCTATAGAGGGAGAGGGGAGGAAGATGCAGGCTACTGCATAATAAAGTGGGAAAGTTGGGAAAAGACAGACGATCAAAGACAAATTTATTATTGAAGAAGAATTGAAAAGTAAATGGGGGAGCGAAAAGTGAAAGATAGAGAGAAAGGGGAAAGGGGATATTTAAAAAAAGGGGACGTTTAGAAAATTTTACACGTTGATGAAAAATGCCAACGAGGTGCAAAACAGAACTTTTAATGAAATAACGAAGGTATGGGAAAAGTCACCAACCTTACGTTGAAACTTAGGAATGAAAAAGGGTCATGAACCCGTAATTCGAACGAAGGCAAGGCGTTCGGCTCGAAAAAAAGAGAATTTATAGTAATCGAATTAAATACAACTTATTTGTATACAACTAAAATTATAACGAAAATGTTTATATTTATACATGTAAACTAAAAACCCCAAAACAATAAATCTTACAAGAATTAAACATTTAAACTAAACCATACGTTAAATAAAGACTTGCTTGGAATAGCATTAAGTAGCTAGACAGGGATCAAGAAAAATTACGGGCTTAGGCTATAAGAAACAGAACACAATAGATACAATAGAAGCAGACAACATTCTTTTTTTCAAAAACTTAATAAACAAAGTCATATGAATTATTACGGCCCGTCAGGAGAAAGGTAACCCGCGGTAGCCTTCAGGTAAATAAATGAACGCAGTCGATGTGTTTTTTGAGAAACTAAAAAAATCGTGTTGAGTTACCGCCGGTTAACGCATTTAGGAAGTGCTATTTTTAAGAAGTGAATATTACGAGAGGACGACGAAAATTAGCCATGGGGATGTGTCGCGCAAGACACTAACGGGCTCCATGTCAAATGAGCCATGATGACGAGACGATTTTTTTTGAGACGACGAGGTGAGTGGGAGTGGGGAGTCGCGAGCGTCAAGGATTGGCGGGATTCGAAGGAGACGAGAACCAAGGGACCACAACCAAGAAGCAGCTAGTGAATGCCAATGACGATAATAAAAAGTGAGGAAGGACGACCTCAATTTCGATAAGTGAAGAAGCAACGGAGGCGCAGGGTCGACATAAGCTAATACCGACGACCGCGCCATTTTTTTTAACACGATAGAACCTCCAAGCAAAAGTAGAGATGCTTGTTTGATTCCGCTGGTCACGCTATACAAGACCAGCCGAATCCTCGCTACGCACGCTACGCATTTGGGCATGTGCAGAAGGCCAAGGGGCCGCAATTATAAGTACGCAGTCTTATCTGCATGTAGGCCAAGGGGCCGTAATATTATAACCACAACCACGAAAGTTTATGATAGGCCAGGGGGCCGATACGAAAAAGTGAAAAAGTAATGTAATGAAAGTAATGAAAAAGTATATTGAAGCCAAGGGGTATATTCGAGCAACGCCAAGCACAGTGTTGCCACGCCATACACCACGCGCAGCCAATAAGCCGCGGGAACGACGATTTCTAAGAAGCATGCAGACGACGATTTTTTTTTGCGAGACAGTCGATGACGATAATACCACGAAGAATTACTACGATGCCTGATACCAAATTCCGAGAAGCTGCCCAGATGACGAAGAAGAATCCCGTTCATTTTCCGACACGCTCAACGCTCCCATCATTCCCCAGAACCTCTCAGATAACAGTAAAGATAAATACCATAGTTGCGGTGATCTGGACCGGACGATGACAGGTCGCCGACGTCGCCGATAGAACCTACCTAGATTGCTGACATTTACAGGAATACATACACGTGAAAACTTTCTCCAATACAGGTGCCTACATTATCAAGCAGTGTCAGCAATGGCCATAAGCGGCGGGGCACTAGCTAATTACAAGAAGAAAAAAAAAATAATCAGAAGAAGTTTATTTTATAATCAAGGTATTTCTCTACAAAAACTATTTTTATGCCAACGTAAGAACCGATAACTCAATATTTAGTGAACGGGACATAACACTAATAGTTCTTACAAACGGATAGTTTACCTTTTAAACCGACCGGTTTCGGGAAATATGTTTCCCATCATCGGGGTGATGTCCAACTGATTATCTTGAAGAGATGGAGCATTTACATCCTTAACTTAGTCAAACTGAAGAGCGGCGATATTATTGGAGCATCGTCCTCATTCATTAGCGGTTGCTCAGCTGTAGATATTTGCATAGACTCCCAGGCATTTAAGTGTGACGATTTTCTCACATTTTTTAACATTTTTGCACTGTCCCAGTCTATTTGATGTTGAAGACTAAAAAGGTTTCGTTCGATGTTAGTGCTCTATTTCCGAGTGTGCCAGTCCCCGCTGCTATAAAAAGCTTACGGGAACATTTAGAGAGAAATCGGGCTCCCCCCATTCACATCGAAGCTTACATAACGGTGGTGAAAGAATGTATGAGCCAGAACTTCTTCACATTTAGGGAAAAAATCTTCAAACAAGAATTTGGCCTTAGTATGGGGAGTAAACTCTCACCCCTCCTGGCTGAAGCGTTAATGAGTGACTTTGAAGTCGAATTGGGAAAGGAAAAGCTTTTCTCCAGAGTCTGGAAACGGTATGTCGATGATGTTTTCGCGATCGTAAAAGAAAGGCACCTGCCGCAAACTCTAGATTTACTACATCCTCGATACCCCACCATAAAATTTACAGTGAAAAAAGAAGCGGATGGAAAATTACCTTTCTTGGACCTGTTAATAACCAAGAAACAGGACAACACTCTGAAATTCGGAATTTATAGAAAACCAACGTCCACAGATCGATACATCACATCTGATTCCAATCATTTTGGCGCCCAAAAACAAGCGGCCTTCCATTCCATGGCACACCGTCTTGTCCATATCCCTATGGAAGAAGAAGACTTCATAGCAGAAAAAGAAAATATATATAAAGCTGCCAAAATTAATGGATACGACAAACAGTTTGTCGACAGAATCATCCGGGTACATGAACGCAAGAAACATAAACAAAATGTAACCACACTACAGCCAGAGAGGGAGAACATCGAAAGAATCAGCATACCGTTTTATCCCAAAATCACAAACCCGATAAAAAATATTTTAAAACGACATGGCTATCACGCAGTTTACAAAAGTAATACTACCATACGCGATTCACTGTGCAACGCGAAGGATAAGGTTCCCACCAAAGATAGGTCAGGAATCTACCAAATCAACTGTAAAGACTGCCCGTCAATATACATCGGCCAAACTCGTCGTAAAATCCAAGCCAGGATAAAGGAGCATAGGAATGCAACAGAGAACAAACGCATAAACGACTCCAGTGTGGCGATGCATGCCATTAGTCTTCAACATCAAATAGACTGGGACAGTGCAAAAATGTTAAAAAATGTGAGAAAATCGTCACACTTAAATGCCTGGGAGTCTATGCAAATATCTACAGCTGAGCAACCGCTAATGAATGAGGACGATGCTCCAATAATATCGCCGCTCTTCAGTTTGACTAAGTTAAGGATGTAAATGCTCCATCTCTTCAAGATAATCAGTTGGACATCACCCCGTTGATGGGAAACATATTTCCCGAAACCGGTCGGTTTAAAAGGTAAACTATCCGTTTGTAAGAACTATTAGTGTTATGTCCCGTTCACTAAATATCAAGGTATTTCGGTTTTATAATCTATTTAAAAAAGTCAATGTCAGAAAAAGTGTCAGAAATTATGTCGGATATCAATGAAATGAAGTCTATTCATATTGTATTCACTATTGAAAAGGGTAGTTATCCGCCACGCTATTAAGAGTTTTTACCATTCGCCTTCACTTCCATCTGTACACCAAGTACCCATCACCCACCAGTTGTCGAGCATCTCTTTCAGCGGTGCTCAACAGCTTATAAGGGGGGGAGATGTAGCGACCCTGCCCGCTACTCTCCCGTATACTAATCCTGCCTGGATCCGAAGGACGAAATCCTGGATCAAATCAGGCCACATTCAATCACATTCCATTACATTTTCTTACCGATGCCCGACACCACTATACTACGGTACGAGCATTTACACGGAAGAGAAACTTAACCAGGAACAATTTAATGAATCGCAAGATGAGGCGGGGAAGACACCAGAAGCCATCCAATATGTTTTCGAATACAATACTACCCAATTATAACAAACACAAAACACTACATTGTTCAAAACACACATAAACACTACATTTGAATTCCATTATAACACTCACCAACACTCATATACTTAGAAATTACAACTCGGCACTTGAGGCCAAATATTATACTACGCAAACGCTATTCAGTTTTTCTATGACATTATTACATTCTATTTTTTTCTATAACATTATAATATTATGAGGTAGGAACCCGGTACCACTATTAGATTAAATTGAGGAATGGTGTTAAATTGGCCATAAGAGGCTTTAGCACTTATCAAAGAGAAAACAATCAAGGACAAGTCAAATATATACACATAATCGAAAACCATAGCATACTGTTTCCACCTGACGTAGAGCTCCTCCACCGCGCAGAATTTTATCTTATCTGATATGCCCGTCTTACTTACCGAATTGCTGCGCCTCTCCTACAGAGACGCACAGCAAGCTTCTGAGGGTGGGGAAGTGAAGCGACCCTCATTTCCTGCTGTAACATTGCATGCACGTATTTTCATCTGGCTGAGCCCGGATGAATCAACCCCGGTCGGCTCAGAACATAATTCCCACATTTTATTCGATTACCCGCGCCGGTCAGTGACTCGATCGAGCGACGGCGCCGGTGGGGCAAAATACTTAGATGAAAAACAACGCGTTTGCACCATTCTAGGTTAACGAACGCGCAAGTTTCTTAACCTGCCGCAACGAACAGTTCCCAAAACAAATGCGGTGTTGCACGAAGTATTGCAGTTTTGCCAACTAAGGTAAACAACGAAGCGAGGAACTGTTCGAGTTGACAAAAACAAAGTTCCCGCGCGAGGGGCTAAAATGTATGCGCGAGAGGGAAGCTCAACGGACAGCGTGAGGTCTGCCGCTAGGCAGAATAGGACGGAACTACCTCGGGAAGGAGGAGTTTCCTTAGGGCGAAGATCGTTTTAGTAATTAAGAATTAACTTTGTGGAAAAAGTTTAGGAAAATAAATAGGAGTCCAATTTGGCACGCCGACCGGTCCGGTCGGTAGTGCGATTAAAACGGATGTTTTATTTCTTTTTTTGTTCCTTCCGCGCGGATTTTTAGGATCGAGGGGGCCCTTAAGTCCCCTTCACCAGGAATATTCACCAGTCACGTGACTCATTTATCATTTAAGTAGCTTGTACCAAATGTGGATTGCATTTTGGGTGCTTAAATCAGCCAACAAGTTAGGGTGCTCATTATGCCCCTAATACCCTTACGGATATTGAAAAAGGACGTGTCAAATACGAGACAGTTTAATATAGTTCCATGTCGTTTTAGAATTTTTCACTTGGGATAAGCCCCCGAGCGTCAATCCATAGTACCGCTATTCATGTTTTTTTTCTGAATGACGTTCTTCAAGGAGCCGTAGGCGAGGGAGGAAGAGGTCTTACGCGTTATCGAGCAAAAAATATTTGAAACTAGCTGACCCGACAAACTTCGTATTGCCACAAATTAACCTGTGTTGTACATAAATTATGAATCTCGGATAACCTTTGTCACAATCTCGAGTTTTGTAAGTTTCTGAGGAGTTCAACCTTAGATGATTCATTTTGGCAGTTACGTAACTATGCATCATAAAACATCCCAGGTAACCAATAAGCATCACCAATGCTATTCAAATGTAGGCCAATAAGCATTTAAGTCGCCTTAAATGCTACTTAAATGCTATTTTGGCAAAATATACAGCTACTTTACTAATAACCTTCTTATAGTGCTGACAATGCTAATTTACAGCTAATTACCGACACCAAGAATTTGAATACAATTTTGGATGCCAATTTACAATACCTATGCAGTCAAAAAGCTAATACACAACAACGTGCAGTATAAAATGCCAGATACGCTGATTTGCAGCTTATGTTAATGCTTATTAGTTACCAGGAATGGGTAGTTTAATATACAAATTTGCAATTTTTCCTCACAGTACAGTAGAAAACAACTCCCCTGTCCCCTCATTGCATAACCAGAAAGCGGATGGTAATATATGCCATGATTGTACAACATTTCGCCAAATATCATTTTGCGAAAAACCTTAAGCGGAATGTACCATTTCACGGAAAACTTTTTTGTGAAAAGTACCATTTCGCGATCCTCTCCTTACTCGCTGTCGCTCGTTCCAGGAAACCCAGGTAGACCTACTGTATTACCTAACTCACTGCGAATATGCGTTGTATTCGCGGGATCGTGTTGGTTCGAAAGGTTTCGAAAAATATCGCCCTTGTATCGAAAATATCGTTAATTTTGATCACTAAAAATAACGTACTTAAACGTTATAGGGTAAGAGCACCAGTTTTGGCCATAGTTTGTCAAACTTTTAAGGGTATCGATCACGTTTTATAAAAAACGAATAAACTAAATATGTTTAATCTCTTCAACAGGTAATTTCAGTCTTAATCTTCATAATGTATAAGTTTATTTGATGAAAATATGCTTTTTTGTTTTAATTTTTGTCGATTGAAAAACCTCTGCTGGGTTTTTATTTTGGCCATAATGTTCTTCTATTCGCCACTCTGTGTTCCTATTTTGGCCACCCTGCTGAAAAAGTATCGCAACACAAGTTAAACTACCACTTAAACTAATTTTACTGAATTAGTTATCTTTTTAATATGAAATTGCAAGGATTAGCATTGCTTCCGGGATTTTAACCTTTTTTCGTCACACCTTTTCTTGTGCAAGTGTGCAAAAATTGCTGTTATAGAAAAAAAAACCCGATTTAATCCACCTAGTGGTGAAAGGAACCTTTGTTATACGGTCTTAGTTGCTATTTGAGATAGAAACCGACACGTCTTCGGAGTATAATCCATCTATTGGTTAACGTTGCGTAGTGCGTTGGTTTACATAAAATTTTTGAAAATTGAATACGTTTACAAAATTTGAACAAAATATGACCACTTATAAATTTTGATAGATCCTTTTTTCATGAAATTGCTGAATAAGGATAAGTAAGTTGTTAATAATTTGAGTAAGTGCAAGTAAAAGTAGGTTGTAAGAGCAAATATTATTCTTTAACATATACATTGCGTAGTAAAGGTCTAGTTTATAGATTTTTGAACTATGCATAATTTCCTGTAATGCCTATTTGATTCACACCAATAAAGTTTTCTAGAATAAATTTCATCAATTTTTATTAACCTTCCGTTACTCACGCTGTTGTATTTTGTATAACACGTGTAGGTTTTTGAACGCCATATTGTTATAAAGTTACAAATCGTTGTGTAACTAACGTATATTCTTCAATAAACTTGTTATGAGCCAAATGTCAAAATTATTCAATGCATTAATACTTTAAATTGTTGGGAAAATTGATCAGCATAAACTGACATCACAGAAATGAAGCAATCAGCATATGAGGTGTACCGGAATTGGCCTGGAATTTTCTCTCGTTTCTTCATATGGAAAAATGGTGTCTGTATGCATCAAAACAATCAGCAATAATGTAAAATGTTTAAAATGTATCCGTCTGTTGGTAGTCGAGTAATCCGGAGTCAAAATTAGGGTATTTTTTATAATCAAAGTTCTACAGTTCCTAAACAAGCAAACATAGAGGTATACTATATTCAGCAAAGTTGTGTATTTTTACTATTTGTGCAACTTTGTAATACATGAAAATGTCATACAACAATTACGAAAAGAGCTAAAAAGCTAAAAATGTTTGTGCGGGGCGCAACTTTTCTATCGCCTGTTTCTCGGAGATGGCTGTACCGATTTGTTCGCAATTACTTTTGTTTGAAAGGTATTATTGCCTAGTATATCACTATTGAATTGTTTCGAGGTCCGACATTTCGTTTAAAAGTTATAAGTAAAAACGTGAAAATTACGTGACACGATTTTCTCCGGAACCAAATGACTGATTTCAACGATCTTGGTATTGAATGAAAACTCTTGTTAACGCTAAATTTTTCGGGTAAATTTTATTGAAAACAAACAAGTAGTTTAAAAGTTATCTTTAAAAAACCTGTTTTGACAAGGTAATAATTATCGCCTGTTTCTTAGAGATGGGTAAACCGACTTATGCGCTATTAGTCTCATTTGAAAGGTAACATAGCCTAATAGATCACTATTGATTTGTTTTTCGATTGGACGTTTAATTTGAAAGTTATGAGCAATTGAATACAACACATAAAAATTTACAATAATTTATAACCATTTCATCTAAGATGATTTATCTAGTTTGAATTATTTTTACATCAAATTAGAGATTTTAATGTTGCAAATATATCTGCAAAATTTCAGAAGAATTGGTTTTGCCGATCAAAAGATATTAACCCTCCAACACTCGCGCCAACTTTTGTAATACGGTTACTCGCGCGCACAATGGCCCAAAGCCAAAAAGACATGCGCACTAGAGTTTTGACTGGGAAAACTTGGTTTTAGGTTTATGGAACCTTTGGAGGAATTTCTTGAAATTGAAAATTCGATCGTCTGGTGCAATTTAAATTTTGATTAATCCCCCTAAAAGTGAAATAAAAAAATTATTTTTCTTCAGTTTCAATATAACACATTGATGTGTTCTGCAAAGTTATAGAGCATATTATTACAAGAAATTTTGCTGAAGACAGTAACCCTCTATCTCTTCAGCGAAGATAGAAAAATATTATTTATTGAATATGAATTTGTAAAATCAGTATTTTCTATTTTTGCTCTTTTTGTAATTGTTGTATGACTTTTTCATGTATTACAAAATTGTGCAAATAGTAAAAATACACTGAACATAGTATACCACTATGTTTGTTTGTTTAGGTACTGTAGAACTTTGATTAGAAGAAATGCCTTAATTTTGACTCCGAATTACTCGACTACCAGCAGACGGATACATTTTAAACATTTTACATTATTGCTGATAGTTTTGCTGCATACAGACACCATTTTTCCATATGAAGAAACGAGAGAAAATTCCAGTTGGGGTCAATTGCGGTACACCTCACATGCTGATTGCTTCGTTTCTGTGATGTCAGTTTATGCTGATCTATTTTCCCAACAATTTAAAGTATTAATGCATTGAATAATTATGACATTTTGCTCATAACAAGGTAATTGAAAAATATACGTTAGTTAAACAGCGATTTGTAACTTTATAACAATATAGCAAAACCTCAAAAACCTACACGTGTTGTACAAAATTCAACAGTGTGAGTAACCGAAGGTTAATAAAAATTGATGAAATTTATTCAAGAAAACTTTATTGATGTCAATCAAAAAGAATGACATTACAGGAATTTATGCATAGTTCAAAAACCTATAAACTAGACCTTTACTACGCAATGTATATGTTAAAGAATAATATTTCCTGTTACAACCTGCTTTTACTTGCACTTACTCAAATTAGTAACAACCAACTTACCCTTACTCAGTAATTTCAGGATCTATCAAAATTTACAAGTGCTGCTAGTTTGTTCAAATTGTGTAAACTTATTCAATTTCCAACAATTTTATGAAAACCAACGCACTACGCAACGTTAACCAATAGATGAATTATGTTCCGAAGACGTGTCGATTTCTATCTCAAATAGCAAGTAAGACCGTATAACAAAGGTTCCTTTCACCACTAGGTGGATTAAATCGGGTTTTTCCTTATGTTTAAGTTTATTTGAGATTATTTCTAATCCTTTAACCAGTTTTCAGTTATAAATCCGTTTTTGCAGCAATATAATCAATTATAGGAAATCTTTTTGGATAATTTTCATAGCCGATGATTCAACAACTTCTGCTTTATTTTTTGCTTGCTACGGGTGCAATCAGTGTAACAAATTTATCCGATTTAAAAAGCAAAACAAAGCAAAGCCCAGGTGCTACATTCCGCTACCGAAACTTGACCTACTGTTTTTATACGACAGACTTCGCAGCCAGCTGTTAAAGTGCAGGACAATTGCAGGACCAGTTACTGCGATCCTGTTAACTCTAACAGCCTCTCCCAGCATTATACCTCGAGGCAAACTGGGAGGCATGACGGAGTTATGTTAAACAAAAGTTTTTTTGAAACGATGATTCAACAATTGATGAAGGGACGGTAAGGGAAAGTAATGAAGAAGGATTTTTTTTCCGGGAATGAAGGGGAAGGGTGGAAACGAAGGGGGGGGGGGGGGTAATAGGTAGCTATGCTTAACAAGTTGTCGTTGTGACTCCTATCTTTTGTCCAATGCTGGAAGGTGCATGGGTCGAACCAAGCTGTAATCAGAGATTATAACCGGATTATAATCTCTGATTACAGCTTGGTTCGACCCATGCACCTTCCAGCATTGGACAAAAGATAGGAGTCACAACGACAACTTGTTAAGCATAGCTACCTATTACCCCCCTCCCCCTCTTCGTTTCCACCCTTCCCCTTCATTCCCGGAAAAAAATCCTTCTTCATTACTTTCCCTTACCGTCCCTTCATCAATTGTAGAATCATCGTTTCAAAAAATTATTAATATATGCCTGACCGCATTTCAAGGTCATGACTAAAGTCACGAGTTTGGTCAATAAACAAAAGTGTTTTTCATAAACCACAACTGCAAAAAATTGACATTCAACTTTCAGCTTTACATAGGACAATTTGGTGAGATATCGTAATATACTGATGCATTACCTTCAAACGTTTGAAAAGTGTGTAACAGACTTTTGATATCTGAATTTCAAACATAGTTTTCTTTAAATATTGTGATCGTGAAGAATAATAATCACTAGGTACCGTAAGGAAAAAAATAATTGGTCTTTCTAAACATACTTTTGTTCGAGCCACTTAATCTCAATTACAAAAATCGTCGCTTATAGCGAAACTAATCAGAGAAATCTATGCTGTTCTAGAAATGGATTATATTTCAACATTATTTTAAGTCTGATAAGTACTTTCTTATGTAATCGAGGAACATTAGAACCTATCGAGATATGAAAGCAAAACTTGAACTTCCCTTTGAGAAAACCATATGTATTATTTAATCTATTCCAGTATTTACATGGCTTTTCAAATTATAAGTGGTCATCCAACCCCGTTTTCTTTGACCAAGTCCCCATGTAGAGTGTAGAGAGAAAACCTTGAGCGACTTTTTTTCTGAAACGCTATCCTGGGAGTATAATCAAAACAATTATCAAATTAATTATGATTTCTTCGTAGTTTATTCACGTGGAAGCTTCCATGATAGCTTCGCTAACTCGGGCGCTGGCTGAAGTCACAGTTTCGGGAGTTCAAATTGATAGTTGTAGATGACGGACCATGAGAGACGAGAACCATTTCCTGTCCAACGTAAATGAAAGTTACCAAAAAAGTTGTGAATATTTTGAACAATATGTAAATTACATGAAAAATTATATTTTATGGAGTATCACGATTGTTTTTGGTAAGAAAATCCTTCACATTGAATAACTACGTATGATGCTGCACTATAAAATCGCTACGTAGTATTTCAATAAGCCAGGAAACAATTTTTTCCTCCTCCTTGGATAGTATCGTTCCAGTACTCTGTGTTGTGGTTTTCTGCCTCTTGCCACACGTACGGTATCAAATTGTAGACCTTAGATACCGTATTTTTTACGAGTCGCGTATTCTGAAGATACTTTGATTTTACACCTGGCAGGCAATGTTTTTCGATGAAGCGATAATTTTGTGTACAATCTTCAACAAAGAATATCAAATAGTCAATAAATTTATTGATAAATTAATCAATTAAGTAACTCACTGTCTTCCAGCGGTAAAAAAGAAAAAAATTTGAAATTCCACGACCACAATATCAGAACTAAATATCAGTAGATTTTACATATGGCGAAAACGGGCATATGAAATATAAAATTGCTTTGACGTATGGCCAAAAGCGGCATAGTGAAAGTTTTTGATCTCCTATGGCTAAACATCTTTTTACCTTTGTTATACTATAAAACCTGATTTAATCCACCTAGTGGTGAAAGGAACCTTTGTTATACCGTCTTACTTGCAATTTGAGATAGAAATCGACATGTTTGGTTTACATGAAATTTTTGGAAATTGAATAAGTTTACAAAATTTGAAACAAATAGAAGCATTTATAAATTTTGATAGTTTCTTTTCTCATGAAATTGCTGAGTAAGTTGTTACTAATGAGGGTAAGTGCAAGTAAAAGTAAGTTGTAAGATGAAATATTATTCTTTAACATATACATTGCGTAGTAAAGGTCTAGTTAATAGGTTTTTGAGCTATGCATAATTTCCTGTAACGCCATTCTGTTTGATTCACAACAATAAAGTTTTCTTGAATAAATTTCATCAATTTTTATGAACCTTCGGTTACTCACGTTGTTGTATTTTGTACACCATATGTAGGTTTTTGAATGCCATATTGTTATATAGTTACAAATCGTATATTACGTATATACTAACGTATATTCTTCAATAAACTTGTTATGAGCAAAATGTCAGAATTATTCAATGCATTATTACTTTAAATTGTTAGGAAAATAGATTAGCATAAACCGCCATCACAGAAACGAAGCAAGTAGCATGTGAGGTGTACCGCAATTGGCCCCAACTGGAATTTTCTTTCGTTTCTTCATATGGAAAAATGGTGTCTGTGTGCAGCAATACTACCAGCAAATGTAAAATGTTTAAAATGTATCCGTCTGTTGGTAGTCGAGTAATTCGGGGTCAAAATCAGGGTATTTTTTATAATCAAAGTTCTACAGTTAGTAAACAAGGAAACATAGAGGTATACTATGTTCAGCAAAGTTGTGTATTTTTATTATTTATACAACTTTGTAATACATGAAAAAGTCATACAACAATTACAAAAAGAGCTAAAATAGAAAAACTGATTTTTCAAATTCATATACAATAAATAAGATCTCTTCGTTGAAGAGATAGAAGGTTACTGTCTTCAGCAAAATTTCTTGTAATAATATGCTCTAAAACTTTGCAGAACTCATCAATGTGTTATATTGAAACTGAAGGAAAATAATTTTTTTATTTCACTTTTAGGGGGATTAATCAAAATTCAAATTCTACCAGACGATAGAGCTTTCAATTTCAAGAAACTCTTCCAAAGGTTCGATAAACTTAAAACCAAGTTTTCCTAGTCAAAACTCTAGTGCGCACGTTTTCTTTGGTTTTGGGCTATTGTGCGCGCGAGTAACTGTGATATAAAAGTTGGCGCGAGTGTTCGAGGGTTAATATCTTTTGACCGGTAAAACCAATTCTTATGAAATTTTACATATATATTCGTAGTGTGAAAACCTCTCGTTTGATATTAAAATAATTGAAATTAGGTTATTTTTCTTGGTTAAAATCATTATAAATTATTGTTAATTTTGGTGTGGTGTATTGAATTACTCATAACTTTCAAATTAAACTTCCAATCAAAAAACCATTCAATAGTGATCTATCCGGCTATATTACCTGCCAAATGAAACTAATAGCACGTAAATCGGTTTGGCCATCTCTGAGAAACAGGCGATCATTTGAGCCTTGTCAAAACTGGTTTTTTAAGCATAACTTTTAAACCACATGTTTGTTTTCAATAAAAATTGGCGTGAAGTTTAGCAATAGTAAGAGCTTTTATTTGGTACTAAGATCGATGAAATCGGTTATGTGGTTCCGGAGAAAATCGTGTCACGTAATTTTCACCTTTTTGCTTATAACTTTTAAACTAAAAGTCAGACCACGAAACCATTTAATAGTGATATACTTGGTAAAAATACCTTTCAAATAAAAGTTATAGCAGATGAATCGGTTCAGCCATCTCCGAGAAATAGGCGATTGAAAATTGAAGCGCACACACATACACACATACACACACACACACACACACACACACACACACACACACACACACACACACACACACACACACACACACACACACACACACACACACACACACACACACACACACACACACACACACACACACACACACACACACACACACACACACACACACACACACACACACACACACACACACACACACACACACACACACACACACACACACACACACACACACACACACACACACACACACACACACACACACACACACACACACACACACACACACACACACACACACACACACACACACACACACACACACACACACACACACACACACACACACACACACACACACACACACACACACACACACACACACACACACAGACATTGCTCATTCGTCGAACCTGATCGATTGGTATATGTGACACGGCCCTCCGGGCCTCAGATCGACTTCGTGTTTTTCGACCAATTCCTAAACCTTTGTTATATTGTATAACAAAGGTAACAAAGGTTTAGGAATTGGTCGAAAAACACGAAATTGATCCGAGGCCCGGAGGGCCGAGCCACATATACCAATCGACAGGGTTCGACGAACTGAGCAATGTCTGTGTGTGTGTGTGTATGTGTGTATGTATGTGCGGGGCGCAACTTTTCTATCGCCTGTTTCTCGGAGATGGCTGTACCGATTTGTTCGCAATTACTTTTGTTTGAAAGGTATTATTGCCTAGTATATCACTATTGAATTGTTTCGAGGTCCGACATTTCGTTTAAAAGTTATAAGTAAAAACGTGAAAATTACGTGACACGATTTTCTCCGGAACCAAATGACTGATTTCAACGATCTTGGTATTGAATGAAAGCTCTTGTTAACGCTAAATTTTTCGGGTAAATTTTATTGAAAACAAACAAGTAGTTTAAAAGTTATCTTCAAAAAACCTGTTTTGACAAGGTAATAATTATCGCCTGTTTCTTAGAGATGGGTAAACCGACTTATGCGCTATTAGTCTCATTTGAAAGGTAACATAGCCTAATAGATCACTATTGATTTGTTTTTCGATTGGACGTTTAATTTGAAAGTTATGAGCAATTGAATACAACACATAAAAATTTACAATAATTTATAACCATTTCATCTAAGATGATTTATCTAGTTTGAATTATTTTTACATCAAATTAGAGATTTTAATGTTGCAAATATATCTGCAAAATTTCAGAAGAATTGGTTTTGCCGATCAAAAGATATTAACCCTCCAACACTCGCGCCAACTTTTGTAATACGGTTACTCGCGCGCACAATGGCCCAAAGCCAAAAAGACATGCGCACTAGAGTTTTGACTGGGAAAACTTGGTTTTAGGTTTATGGAACCTTTGGAGGAATTTCTTGAAATTGAAAATTCGATCGTCTGGTGCAATTTAAACTTTGATTAATCCCCCTAAAAGTGAAATAAAAAAATTATTTTTCTTCAGTTTCAATATAACACATTGATGTGTTCTGCAAAGTTATAGAGCATATTATTACAAGAAATTTTGCTGAAGACAGTAACCCTCTATCTCTTCAGCGAAGATAGAAAAATCTTATTTATTGAATATGAATTTGTAAAATCAGTATTTTCTATTTTAGCTCTTTTTGTAATTGTTGTATGACTTTTTCATGTATTACAAAATTGTGCAAATAGTAAAAATACACTGAACATAGTATACCTCTATGTTTGTTTGTTTAGGTACTGTAGAACTTTGATTAGAAGAAATGCCTTAATTTTGACTCCGAATTACTCGACTACCAGCAGACGGATACATTTTAAACATTTTACATTTGCTGATAGTTTTGCTGCATACAGACACCATTTTTCCATATGATGAAACGAGAGAAAATTCCAGTTGGGGTCAATTGCGGTACACCTCACATGCTGATTGCTTCGTTTCTGTGATGTCAGTTTATGCTGATCTATTTTCCCAACAATTTAAAGTATTAATGCATTGAATAATTATGACATTTTGCTCATAACAAGGTAATTGAAAAATATACGTTAGTTAAACAGCGATTTGTAACTTTATAACAATATAGCAAAACCTCAAAAACCTACACGTGTTGTACAAAATTCAACAGTGTGAGTAACCGAAGGTTAATAAAAATTGATGAAATTTATTCAAGAAAACTTTATTGATGTCAATCAAAAAGAATGACATTACAGGAATTTATGCATAGTTCAAAAACCTATAAACTAGACCTTTACTACGCAATGTATATGTTAAAGAATAATATTTCCTGTTACAACCTGCTTTTACTTGCACTTACTCAAATTAGTAACAACCAACTTACCCTTACTCAGTAATTTCATGAAAAAAGGATCTATCAAAATTTACAAGTGCTGCTAGTTTGTTCAAATTGTGTAAACTTATTCAATTTCCAACAATTTTATGAAAACCAACGCACTACGCAACGTTAACCAATAGATGAATTATGTTCCGAAGACGTGTCGATTTCTATCTCAAATAGCAAGTAAGACCGTATAACAAAGGTTCCTTTCACCACTAGGTGGATTAAATCGGGTTTTTTTATATAAAAAAACTTCTTCACGTTTATCATATGATCGATATGGTTTGAGAAATAATCCATTACACCATATGGAAAACCCCAACGAAAAATAAATAATTTTAGGTAATAAATGTTATGTACTGAAAGTTCCTCTCGTACTATGCTGTCAATAGGTTATGTGGGAAATTAAGGGAGGCCTCAGGCGTTTTTTATTTTTGCAATATTCCTAGAATAATAATTTTCTAGTATTAGTTTTCATATAAGTTATATGAAAAAATATCAAAAATTTGATTTAGTTTCATCTAAAGTTGTATTATTAGCCATATATTTCATCATTTAACACGTAAATACAAGTATGGTCAAAACAGGTGCTATGGCTAAAACCGGTGCTTCTGCCCTATTTCATGTACCAGTAGTACGTAATAATTGTATTGTGAAACTGAATTGTTATTTATGCAACTTTTTACAAATTAAATGCAATAACAAAAGCACAACTTATAAAAAATCGTTTGTTATCGATATTAACTGCATATGCGTTATAATCGAATAAAACGTATGGTTACGTTTTATTTCAATAATACGCATATTCGCAGTGAGTCAGGTAAAACAGTAAGAAAACAAATAAATCTAGACAGTAGTGGTTTCTGCGGGGAGTTTCCTCCCCCAGTGAGCGGCGCTTCCGACGGCGGGTCACCGGCAACACTCGCGGCCGTCTCGTCTTGAATGATCTAGTGTTACTATAGATAGTTTTTGTGGTCTTGTTATTGACTAATGTTTTATGGAAGAGTCTCGATTTTCTCGAGTTCGATTAGTTTTTGAGTTTCTCAAAAATTTCTGTTTTATTTGTGTGAGAGTCCATATTCCCCTACCACAGGGGTGAGAGGTCTCTAACTATCATAAAATAAATTCAAGACTTCAAAATCTCCCATATGCCAAATTTGGTTCCATTTGCTTGATTAGTTCTCGAATTATGAGGAAATTTGTATTTCATTTGCGTAGAAGCCCCCCTCCTAAACAGGAGAGGGGTCTTAATTCATCATAGAAAAAATTCCTGCCCCCTGAAAGCCCCACATGCCAAATTTGGTTCCATTTGCTTGATTAGTACTCAAATTATAAGGAAATTTGTATTTAATTTGTATAGGAGCCCCCTCTTAAAAGGGGAAGGGGTCGTAATTCACCATAGAAAAAATTTCTGCCATCTAAAACTCCCACATGCCAAATTTGGTTCCATTTGCTTGATTACTTCTCGAGATAAGAGGAAATTTGCATTTTCTTTGAATGGAAGCCCACCCTCTTAAAGGGGAGATGGGTCATAACTCGCAAAACAAAAAATCTTGCCTCCAAAACCACTTACATGTCAAATTTGGTTCCATTTGCTTGATTAGTTCTCGAGATATGAGGAAATTCGTATTTCGTTTGTATAGGAGCCCCTCCCCCCTCTTAAAGTGGGGAGGGGTCCTAATTCATCAAAGAAAATATTCTTGCCCTCGAAAATTTTCACCTGCCAAATTTTGTTCCATTTGCTTGATTAGTTCTCGAGTTGTGAGGAAATTTTCATTTCATTTGTATAGGAGCCCCCCCTCCTAAAGTGGGGAGGGGTCCGAATTCATCATAGAAAAAATTTTTGTCTCCAAAAACACCCACATGCCAAATTTGGTTCCATTTGCTAGATTAGTTCTCGAGTTATGAGGAAATTTGTATTTCATTTGTATAGGATCTTCCCCTCCTAAAGGCCTAATTCACCATAGAAAATATTATTGCTCTCGAAAACCTTCATATGCCAAATTTGGTTCCATTTGCTTGATTAGTTCTCGAGTTATGAGGAAATTTGTATTTCATTTGAATGGAAGCCCCCCCCCCTCTTAAAGGGGAGAGGAGTCATAAATCCCCTTCTAAAGAGGGGAGGGGTCCCAATTTACCATAGAATAAATTCTTGTCACCAAAAACAACCACAAGCCAAATTTTGTTCTATTTGCTTGATTAGTTCTCGAGTTATGCAGAAATTTGTGTTTCATTTGTATGGGAGCCCCCCCTCTTTGTGGGGGAGAGGTCTCTAACCATCACTAAAACCTTTCCTGGCCCCAAAAACCACTACATGCAAAATTTCACGCCGATTAGTTCAGTAGTTTTTGATTCTATGAGGAACATCCCGACAGACAGAAATCCATTTTTATATATAATATGAGGCAAAAATGCGGTGTAAAAGGTACTATGCCCCCTTGAAGTCTATGAGTCCTACTTCCATTTCAGTATTGTTATATAGCGGCAAAGTATTTATTTGGGAAAGCGCAGCAAAAAGGGAATGTATGCCGAATGTAGTAGCGTGCTGAAAATACCCTCCGGTACCATATGTAATTTTACTTTACTTTTCTGTAGGGGAAGAATAAATGCTTAATGCGAGAAATGTAGATTCAGACAAACTGAAAATTCTTGATATTAGGCCAAAAATATAGACTTTGCGAAGGTGAGAGTCGAACTCACAGCTCCCAATCTCTAGTTGAGCGTGTTTTTAACCAATTACCCCACTTTTACTTTACTTTTATTGTGAGTTTCGTTGAAAGTTATCTACCGCGCAACTCAAACATGAAATGCTCTTTCATAGTTGCCGGGTCGATTTTGATATTATAGGAAGAAATTACACAGAAATTATAAAGTTTTAGTTACGTTTGGCGTCACCGTTCTATGAACAACATGTTTGTTCACAACATTCAGGTAATAGTGCTAGCGCGGTGTTTCCTTTAGACCGCGTTTAACTTTGGGCAAAGCTCCCAATACTTTATTTCGGGATCGGCACAGAACACCTCGTGATTGTAGTGTGCTCCGGGACAAAAATCAAACACGTCGTTCTCGGCTGCTGGGTAGAATACGAATGATATATATTTCTCTCTCCCTTATGTGCTGGGAGCTGATGACGGACATTTGAGCAGTGCGGCTAGTTTCGTATCGATTAATATATTAATCGATACGAAACTCGATATCGACACGATACTACATTTACTTTTTCCTTTTTATTTAAATAAAACCTGATTTAATCCACCTAGTGGTGAAGGGAACCTTTGTTATACCGTCTTACTTGCAATTTGAGATAGAAATCGACACGTTTGGTTTACATGAAATTTTTGGAAATTGAATAAGTTTACAAAATTTGAAACAAATAGAAGCACTTATAAATTTTGATAGTTTCTTTTCTCATGAAATTGCTGAGTAAGTTGTTACTAATGAGGGTAAGTGCAAGTAAAAGTAAATTGTAAGATGAAATAGTATTCTTTAACATATACATTGCGTAGTAAAGGTCTAGTTAATAGGTTTTTGAACTATGCATAATTTCCTGTAACGCCATTCTATTTGATTCACAACAATAAAGTCGACTGAAGTTTTTGGAGCGTCTTAGTAGAATACGAAACCTAAAAATAAAAAATAAGAAAACTTATCCAATTTAATTCTACTATGTGTATTTTATTCAATGACAGATACGTATTTCGCCTACGACTTGCAGGCTTCCTCAGTGTCTGTTTTCGAACTCGAAACAATAAAGTTTTCTTGAATAAATTTCATCAATTTTTATGAACCTTCGGTTACTCACTTTGTTGTATTTTGTACACCATATGTAGGTTTTTGAATGCCATATTGTTATATAGTTACAAATCGTATATTACGTATATACTAACGTATATTCTTCAATAAACTTGTTATGAGCAAAATGTCAGAATTATTCAATGCATTATTACTTTAAATTGTTAGGAAAATAGATTAGCATAAACCGACATCACAGAAACGAAGCAAGTAGCATGTGAGGTGTACCGCAGTTGGCCCCGACTGGAATTTTCTTTCGTTTCTTCATATGGAAAAATGGTGTCTGTGTGCAGCAAAACTACCAGCAAATGTAAAATGTTTAAAATGTATCCGTCTGTTGGTAGTCGAGTGATTCGGGGTCAAAATCAGGGTATTTTTTATAATCAAAGTTCTACAGTTCGTAAACAAGGAAACATAGAGGTATACTATGTTCAGCAAAGTTGTGTATTTTTATAATTTATACAATTTTGTAATACATGAAAAAGTCATACAACAATTACAAAAAGAGCTAAAATAGAAAAACTGATTTTTCAAATTCATATACAATAAATAAGATCTCTTCGTTGAAGAGATAGAAGGTTACTGTCTTCATCAAAATTTTTTTGTAATAATATGCTCTAAAACTTTGCAGAACACATCAATGTGTTATATTGAAACTGAAGGAAAATAATTTTTTTATTTCACTTTTAGGGGGATTAATCAAAATTCAAATTCTACCAGACGATAGAGCTTTCAATTTCAAGAAACTCTTCCAAAGGTTCGATAAACCTAAAACCAAGTTTTCCTAGTCAAAACTCTAGTGCGCACGTTTTCTTTGGTTTTGGGCTATTGTGCGCGCGAGTAACTGTGTTATAAAAGTTGGCGCGAGTGTTCGAGGGTTAATATCTTTTGACCGGTAAAATCAATTCTTATGAAATTTTGCATATATATATTCGTAGTGTGAAAACCTCTCGTTTGATATTAAAATAATTGAAATTAGGTTATTTTTCTTGGTTAAAATCATTATAAATTATTGTTAATTTTGGTGTGGTGTATTGAATTACTCATAACTTTCAAATTAACCATCCAATCAAAAAACCATTCAATAGCGATCTATCCGGCTATATTACCTGCCAAATGAAACTAATAGCACGTAAATCGGTTTGGCCATCTCTGAGAAACAGGCGATCATTTGAACCTTGTCAAAACTGGTTTTTTAAGCATAACTTTTAAACCACATGTTTGTTTTCAATAAAAATTGGCGTGAAGTTTAGCAATAGTAAGAGCTTTTATTTGGTACTAAGCTCGATGAAATCGGTTATGTGGTTCCGGAGAAAATCGTGTCACGTAATTTTCACATTTTTGCTTATAACTTTTAAACTAAAAGTCAGACCACGAAACCATTTAATAGTGATATACTAGATAAAAATACCTTTAAAATAAAAGTTATAGCAGACGAATCGGTTCAGCCATCTCCGAGAAATAGGCGATTGAAAATTAAAGCGCACACACATACACACACACACACACGCACACACACACACACACACACACACACACACACACACACACACACACACACACACACACACACACACACACACACACACACACACACACACACACACACACACACACACACACACACACACACACACACACACACACACACACACACACACACACACACACACACACACACACACACACACACACACACACACACACACACACACACACACACACACACACACACACACACAGACATTGCTCATTCGTCGAATCTGATCGATTGGTATATGTGACACGGCCCTCCGGGCCTCAGATCGACTTCGTGTTTTTCGACCAATTCCTAAACCTTTGTTATATTGTATAACAAAGGTAAAACATTTTAAATTGTTTTAGCGTAACTAACTGTCAGACTAAACGTAATCCTGCTGGTATGCTGGATGGCGCTTCGCTCTCTTGACTCTGTTCAGAGAGAGTATTTTTACACACAGCTACTGCGAGACAATTTTGATGACGAAAGATCCTTATCTTTAGAATTGTGGTTAGTGTTCAAAGTTTCCTCGGCGATCGGCTTCAAATGTGACACATGTCTTCGGTATTTCACTCCAGATTCTTCGGAAGCCGCTAATACCTCTGCACCCTTACGTTCTATAACCTTGAATAGTTCAGGTTCGAAATTCGGGGAGAGTTTGTTTGATTTGACCATTTTCTTCACCAGTACATGGTCTCCTGTCGCTATGGAATTGGGTTTGGCGTTTCGTCGTATGTCTGCGTATATTTTACCCATTTCTTTCTTTTCCTTGTCACGGTCGGCTGTTTTTTCATCTACCTCTTTCGGTTGTTTGATTCTCGGAACGCGATCACGAATGTTGTACCCAAATAACATTTCCGAAGATGTTTTACCCGTGGTTGTATGTGGAAATGAACGTTACATCAACAAATATTTATTCAATTCATCGACCCAATCCGTGTTGTCGGCTTAACTGATAGTAAGTTTTTTTTAAAATGGAGCAATTTTGTCGCTCTACTTCACCATTTTGTTGCGGCCAATACGGAATCGTGCTGATTAATTTAATATTGTTCATTTCACAATACCCACGAAACTCCTCGCTGGTAAACTGCGGACCGTTGTAAGTAGTGATTGATACCAGTAAACCAAAACAAGCGAATATTGTTTTTAATCCTTTAAAAGTTTCATTAGAATCTATCTTTTTTATTATCTCGATCTCAATATATCGGCTAAAGTAATCTACCACGACAAAGAGATAATGACCTGAGGGGAGGGGACCCAGAAAGTCAATGGCCAAGTGCTGCCACGGTTTTGAGGGTAAATCTCTTCGTTTAATCGGTTCTGGTGCTGGAGATGCAGTCACCAATATACAACCACGACAATTTTTGCAATAGTTTTTAACGTGGGAGTCCAATTTTGGCCACCCCCACCATACCTTGGCACGAAGCCGTTGCTTCATCAACGTCATATCTGGATGACCTTCGTGCGCCAAATCAAGCGTTCTTCTTCGTAATGCCTCGGGCATTACTATACGTGTCCTACGCAGCAAAATGTTACCTACCATGCACAGTTCAGTAGCAAATATCTTAAACGGGGTAGAATATTCAGTCCATTGTCCTCGTTCTAACCCTAGTTTGACTGATTCTATCGTTTTATCTTCTTTAGACGCTTGTTCAATCTCTGTTATTTTTACGGCAATAGGAGCAGCAGTCAGAACAACCCAATGTACATAGTTTTCCGTATTGTCTTCAAATGGCTTACCTTTTATGTCAGGCAGTACTGCTAATCGTAATAATGGGTCAGCAATGTTGGATTTTCCAGGTCAGTAAATAACTGTTCCTTTATATGCTTGTAAACGCATGACCCATCTTTCAATCCTCGCACAGGGCTTCGATTTTGGACCAAAAAATGTCTCCAGCGCGCTGTGCATCTGTAATTAATTCGAACGATCTCCCATACAAATAGAAATGAAATCGTTCGACTACCCAAACCAATGCTAAGGCTTCTTTTTCCGTTTGTGCATATCGCTTTTCCGCATCAGTTAAACTTCTGCTCGCATATGTGATGATTCTTGGTCCTGCATGGTTAATCTGGATGAGAACTGCACCAAGACCGACAGGGCTTCCATCAGCAATAACTTGAGTTCGATCTACAACATCAAAGTAACCCAAAGTTGTTGGGCTCGCCATGTGTTTTTTCAACTTGACGAATGCCGTTTGTTCTTCGCAACCAAACAAAAGTTTGATGTTGCTTCGTCAATCGACGAAGTGGATCAGTCAATGTCGCCAAATCAGGGATAAATTTGCCGACGTAATTCACCAACCCCAGAAAACTTCGCACTTCTTCCCCTGATTTAGGTTCACGAAAATTTCGAATCGAACCCAACTTGTCCGTATCCGGTCTTACCCCTTTCTCAGATAGAACATGTCCTAAGAATTGCAGTTCTGTAACACCATATATGCATTTGCATTTCCTGAAACCTGTGACGTGCATTTCCTGAAACCTGCATCGAACTTTTCCCAATCGCTGATCATGTTCCTGCTGGTTGGACCCATATACAATAACGACATAAATAAAATTCAAACAGCCGTCACACCCACTCAATACTTGTTCCATTATCTTTTGGAACAACTCTGGTGCGCAATTGATTCCAAACATTAGACGCGTATATCGGTATAACCCTTTTCGAGTAATAAACGTAGGGCCCTATTCTCACAGTCACTTCACCTCATCTCACTTCTCTCACGCGCTCTATTCTCACAGTCACCTCACCTCACTTAACGGCTCCCCGTTTGATTTGTACAGTCACCCAGGTGAGCGGGGTTACCTAGGTGACTGTGAGAATCGCAAAACCTGAAAAATTTAGGTGAGGTGACTGTGAGAGTAGGGCCCGTAGTGATTTTCCTCGACTTCGATGATATTTCAATCTAGAAACGAATAACACACCTAATAAAAAGCTTAAAATCTATTTATTAGTGTCCCAAATTGACAGTATATTCTTCTGAAACAGATAATTAACAAAACTTATTTTAACTGATTAAGAAAAGTATAAGGGTCCATGCCTAGTGGCACGGGCGCAGGCTTGACGTAGGACTATGAATGTAGCGCAATTCGTCTCCCAATGCTAAAACCGGTGATTTTTACATGAATTTCATATATAGATACTCAAGTTACGCATTAAAGAATTGTGTTCTTACATGTGAGAAATTCATAATTTCAACTCTTCAGCTAATTTATATGGTGGACCTGAAAAGGTTCGTTTGTTAATCTCGAATTCTCAAATTTCTGACTCGTATCGTCCATTGTCAACTTTCGTCCTTCAGATGGGCTATTGGGGTGAGCATTAATGGTGGGAATACTATTTACCGGACAAACGCTACTGGTAGGATCTGTAATCAAATAGACTTTTATGTTTATGATCGTTAGGATAAATTTTTCAACAATTAGCCTGCTACTTAGATGTCAAAGGAAGATTTGAACCGTTGCGGTTTAGTTTAGTTTAGTAACTGGTAAGATATTAGATATCACTGGTACCTGTAATTTAATTGTTTGCTGATGACATGAAATTTTCAATGAAAATACTCAATATTACTACTTACCTAAAGCAGTAAATATTGGCCGATGATAAGAGAAGTAGCTGATGAAACGTTTGCGTCTAACATTCGGAATATGTTTTGCAAAAACCATATCGATGCAAGATCCCCCTAGTGTGGTTGGTTGTCGATTTGATACTAGACTCAAGTCAAGAAATCAGGCCATGAACTCTACGAACTCATGACCTTCTGGTTTTGCGAGGTCAATATTAAAATCGCCGGTCACAATGATTGGAACAAGTTCATAAAAGTATCTGTACGTGAACAAGTTTCTCGTCATAAACAGCTCTGCTTGTTTTAAGGTCGTATTTGGTGGAAGATATTTGGAAAATATAATGGTTTTGCGGTTGCCAATTAAAACTTCCGCAGCACAAATGTCACCATAGCCATCTGATACTTCCAGCAGCGGATCGTGCTCTTCACTGAACTTGTTTATTACGTGTGGAACGGATGATGCAGACACATTTATCTTTTCGTAGATTGCTACGCCACCTGCTCGCACATTGTTACGCTTCGAGTTGACGATACATTGGAAACCTAAAGGTATAATTTTATTAAATTAAAATTAAAATAGTAAATTAATGTCAAAGCATAGATATACCTTCGACATCAACTATTGCATTGGTATCCATCCAAGTTTTACTGAAAGCAAAAATATCCGTCAACATCAACACGTCATCGCTCGATATGTCAAGCGTACACATTAAGGCTAACTAAATTACATGAATTATCGTCGCTGATTACGAAGCTGCGTAGTTCATCGCTACAATTCAGCGTTACAATTCGATGATTGGAGAGCCGTTGAATCTCGTTCTGCAATTCCTTCATTTTTTGTGTATTGCAACCTTTCGAATCATGGAATTTGAACTCGTTCCGCTTATTTGTAAGGTAGAGGCCTTGCAACGATGAAACGCGTGACAATCCAACATATACTAACTGTTGTTCTTGGCTCTTGTCGTAATCAAATACTACTTCTGAGAAAGTGCCTCCTTGCGATTTATGCACCGTAAGCGCACAAGCACTGACCATGGGAAATTGTGTTCGCTTGCATTTGATACTACTGCTAAGTGAAATGTTAGCTACCCGTTTGGAAATTGGTGTCCAATCTTGCTCTAGCACTCCAGGTCTGGCGAACACAAGGGGTCTTGATTTTATGCGTAATGCAGCGCCAATCGCAACATTCTCGAACTTGAGCCAAAGACGTGTTGGTGTTGGCTGTACGTCATTGTCGTCGTATTCTACAAATTTAAGTTCACCAATTGCTCCGTTTACGAGACCGTCTTCGACATCAACATTAGTGGTGATCATATACGGCATGTTGACAACCAAACACAGCAGAAACTGCAAACATCCGGATTCAGCAACACCCATTTTGTGCAGTTTTGTCCGAGCACTTGCCAGCTGTGACGCGTCTTTATAACCAGTGATTACATCACTGGCCGTACAGTTGAAACCATGTTTATCAAGTAAGGCCTGAGCGTTATATTTATCAACGGCTTCATTGCGATGATAAAGGCGGATTGCTTTAGGTGCATTTTCATTACACCATTCTACAGTGCGGAAGCGGCTTTCAATTACCTGTGATTCTTCGGCCGTCAATCGTTCACCGTTGCCGATTTTTGTAAGCAACGTAGAGAACTCTACATCACTCTGTCGCATCACTCGCGTTAATGGGAAGTATTTCAGGGATTGCCACAGTACTGCTCCGGTGATTGACTTAGCTGGTGGCTTGTACACAGATCTTGCGTTAACAAGAGGTAACTGTCGAAGGTCGCCACAAAAGATCATATTCATACCACCGAAAGGATCATCGTAGTTTCCCTTTATATCCTGCAATCGCATGTGCACAATATTAAGGATATCTGCGCCTAACATACTCACTTCATCAACAATGACTACTTTGATATTGGCAAACGCATTTCTATATAATTGCAGTGCCTCGAAACTAAGCTTCCTTTGATTCCTACCCGGTTGATGCGCAAGCGATGAAAGAATTATTTTGCGAGTTATGAACTTGGGCAAAGCGGTTATATGTCGCCATAAGAATCCTGGGGGTGAAGGTTTTGTCACAACCTGCCGGGCCTGTGAAGAATACTTTTAGTGGCTTACCATTCTCGTCAAAGCTGTGAAGACTGTTAATGGTCTGTAATATTAAGTCACCTTTCTCTTTACTTGACGATCGTACCAAAGCACAATAATCCTGCTTGGACATTACTGTCGTTCGTTGCTTAATAGCTGATATTCCGTTTGTAGGAAGCAGATTGATATCGTCATCGTTCGGGTTCATAGTGATAGCTTTCACACATTCATCAGGCTTTTCGTTTACAACTTCTTCCTGCGAATCTTGAGGATCGTCCATGCACAGCCTCAGATACTCCTCAATAGTTGGTTCGATATTGATTTGACTGTCGTATTCCTTTCGCTTCGCCAGAATAGCTGATTTGTGACCTTCGAACATCTGCAAGAACTTGTTCCCATCCAGTACATCACACAATTCGTTCCGAAATGGTATTAACATTTCACGCTTGTATTCTGATAACTGCGACATTTTATAACCGCACCATTGCAATATACGAGGAGTGCTACGGGCTTTATATATGTTATTGCTATTCCTTTCTTTTGTATACAGGACAGCGAAATCAGCCAAACAAACATCTTCTAGTCTAGCACGTGTTTCATACCGTTGGACGATATTCAACGTCCACACGTCCGTTGAGTTGTCTTCGATTCCTTCCTCATCCATTTGTGTATTTCGCTTTCGTGATTTGACTCGTTCGTGAGGCCACATTGTTGGAATGAATTGAGTTGCTCTACTGCTTTCTGACATTGGCTGTCTAAGAAGATACCATCCTGATTCCTGGGCGGACATTTCTACGGCGTTTAGCATTTTCAAGCTGACTTTCTTAAGTAATGCTGTATAGTCTTGATCAGGATATTCATCTTGCAGTGTTATTAACTCTCGATGCTGGTTGCTGACACCTCTATTGGTTTTGTTCACGTACTCCACCACATATGAAACACACGAGTAATCTTCTAATATAAATTGAAGATCCATATTAGACGCAAGATGTTTTGCAATCCACGGATTAAATGGATTAGTCCATAACTCAGTCATGGACCGTTTGAACAAGAAGGTCGGTCGACGCATAGAGGCTCGAATGACATCGAGATAAAGGTCGAAGGAACAGCAGCAGTCAGTAAGGAATGCTTCAAGCGTATCGAAAACCTTTGTTTCCAAGATACCTCGCATCTCTGTAGCTTTCTTCATGAGGTGGTTTCTGCGACTATCGTCCGTAGGGATGGGAAATACAACTCTGGTTTCGTCCATCGACCAGTACAAAATGTTGAAGCGGCAACGATTTTCATTTCGCTTAAAATAAGTGAAAGTATGCTTATGTACCTACAAAAGAAGTGTTTATTAAGCACAAGACATTGATTTCTAGGGTTATCTGGCATACTTGATTGGAGTAGTTGTCTGGCAAATCCTCAGGGCATACCGAACAAAGATCCCGTACTAACTGAATTGTAGCCGGTATAGTTTCAGAAACCGATTCGTTAGGATCGTTACTTAACCACAGCAGTATGTGAGCATGTGAACTACCACGATGCTGGAATTCGATTCTTTTGAAGTAATCTATAACACGGTATTTACCGAATGGACTAAACTTTGAAGAAGCTAGCAAGGTCATAATGACAACCACCAATTTTTTAAAATATACGCAACACGTGACCGGATCGTTATTAACTACAGTCGCACGCTGTAACGCAGTAAGCTCCCGCAAGGGATCTGTCAGATCAGTGCCGGTGTGTTCACCCGATAGACGATGCAGCTGTTTCAACAAATGTGGCCATTTCATTTCACTGGCATTCAACGTAAGAAACATCGTGGGTTTGCCAAGCTGTCGTATCATCGCGAACAAATCCTTCTTTCTTTGAAACCAATACTGCACGGAATTGGGAATCGATTTTAGGAATGTCAAATATCGGTCAAACATTTTTCGACAAACTCTCTGTCTCTCAGCTGTGCACCACAAACATCAGTGCCAGCACATTTGAACGTGCTCTGCAAACCTTCTGTAACGCGTAGCCGTAGAACCTTCATCGCCATGTATAGAAGGTGTTGAGGTTGTACTCCTCGTCTATCCTTGCGCCTTAGCTCGCTAGTAGCCATCATAAAATGTGTAATGCGCACACCTGGTGTTGGCGCAGCGAATCGAAAGACCCAGCTACTGGAATCGAAACTATATTTACACTAAGAGGGTTTCAATCTACAAATATTTCGTAACTTATTAATTATAATATCTCACATTTATATCATGGGCTTCAAATGGTGAGTTGACAACCTGGAAGGAGCGTCAAACACAGCTCTGGTCCTCACAAGCTCCCGCCTCACGCCTCCACGAGTCATATGATACCAAATGCGGCGTAGCCTGGGCAATGTTGTCAATCTGACAATAGCGAAGTGAGGAGGTGCGACGCGAATACTGGCGCGGTAACCATAGCATGGCGGTAGAGGAAATGCTTCGTCAAACACAAGCGTCTGTCCACCAAGGAGGTGCGGCTCAAACAGCGTCTGTTCTCCATGTTAGGGGCGGCTGATTATTATACTCGTCCTTATGCCAGCAGGGACTCTAAACAGTGCTGTGCACGATGGTCCTCCGGCGAGACAGGGGGTTAGGGGCAGGCCCAACAAGCCGCCCTGGAAAACTAAAAGTTACCAACAACGAAGAAAAAAATAGGGATAGGAACAATCGGCGTCGACCCACGCGACGAAATAAGGACTACGATTGGAAACTCGGGACATGGAATTGCAAATCGCTCGGCTTCCCGGGTTGCGATAGGATAATATATGATGAATTACATCCCCGAAACTTCGAAGTCGTAGCACTGCAGGAACTTTGCTGGTCAGGACAGAAGGTATGGAAAAGCGGGCATCGAGCGGCTACTTTCTACCAGAGCTGTGGCACCACCAACGAGCTGGGAACCGGCTTTATAGTACTGGGAAAGATGCGCCAGCGTGTGATTGGTTGGCAACCGATCAACGCAAGGATGTGCAAGTTGAGGATAAAGGGCCGTTTCTTCAATTACAGTATCATCAATGTGCATTGCCCATACGAAGGGAGACCCGATGATGAGAAGGAGGCGTTCTATGCGCAGCTGGAGCAGGTGTATGATGGCTGTCCGCGACGGGTCGTGAAAATCGCCATCGGTGACATGAACGCGCAGGTAGGACGGGAAGCTATATATAGACCGGTAATCGGGCCAAACAGCCTGCATGCCGCAACGAACGACAACGGCCAACGATGCGTAAATTTTGCAGCCTCCCGCGGAATGGTAGTCCGAAGTACCTTCTTCCCCCGAAAAGATATCCACAAGGCCACCTGGAGATCACCAGACCAACGAATAGAAAACCAAATTGACCATATTCTAATCGACGGTAAATTCTTCTCTGATGTTATAAACGTTCGCACCTACCGCAGTGCGAATATAGATTCGGATCATTTCCTAGTTGCAGTTTGCATGCGCTCAAAACTCTCGACGGTGCATAACACGCGTCGAAGTCGTACGCCGCGACCCAACATCGAGCAGCTACGAGTCACCGGAGTTGCCCAGGAATACGCGCGGCAGCTTGAAGCAGCGCTACCAACGGAAGAGCAACTTGGCGCAGCAACTCTTGAAGATGGTTGGAAAGGCATTAAGACCGCCATCGGTAGCACTGCACTAGCGGCACTAGATACAATGAATCCGAACCGAAGAAACGATTGGTTCGACGGCGAATGCGAGCAATTAGTGCAGGAGAAGAATGCAGCACGTGCGAGGATGCTGCAACACCGTACGAAGGCGAATGTGGATCGATATAAACAACCACGGAACAGGCAAAACTCGGTCTTCCGGAGGAAAAAGCGTCAACAGGAAGATCGGGATCGCGAGGCGATGGAAGAACTGTACCGTGCTAACGATAAACGGAGGTTCTACGAGAAGTTAAACCGCTCGCGCAAAGGCCATGTGCCGCAGGCCGATATGTGTCGAGACTCAGACGGTAATCTTCTCACGAACGAACGTGAGGTGATCGAGAGGTGGAAGCAGTATTATGACGAGCACCTTAACAGCGATGTAGCTGAACATGGAGGTGACGATATGGCAATAGATCTTGGAGCACGTGCAGAAGAGGACAGAATACCAGCCCCTGACCTCCAGGAGGTAGCAGAAGAGATCGGTCGGCTGAAGAACAATAAAGCGGCTGGGGCTGATCAGCTACCCGGCGAGCTGCTGAAATACGGTGGTGATGCACTGGCTAGAGCGCTGCACTGGGTCATTGTCAAGATTTGGGAGGATGAGCTACTACCGGAGGAGTGGACGGAAGGCATCGTGTGTCCGATTTACAAAAAGGGCGACAAGTTGGATTGTTGCAATTACCGCGCAATCACACTGTTGAACGCCGCCTACAAGGTACTCTCCCAACTTTTATGTCGTCGACTATCACCATTTGCAAAGGAGTTCGTGGGGCAATATCAAGCGGGATTCATGGGTGCCCGTGCCACCACGGACCAGATTTTCGCGCTTCGGCAAGTGTTGCAGAAATGTCGCGAATACAACGTGCCCACGCATCATTTATTCATCGACTTAAAATCGGCGTACGACACGATCGATCGAGATCAGCTATGGCAGATTATGCACTACTACGGATTTCCGGATAAACCAACGCGATTGGTCAAGGCGACGATGGATTGAGTAATGTGTGTTGTTCGAGTATCAGGGGCAGTCTCGAGTCCCTTTGGATCTCGAAGAGGGTTACGGCAAGGTGATGGGCTTTCATGTTTGCTGTTTAACATCGCTTTGGAGGGTGTGATAAGAAGAGCGGGTATAGACACGAGTGGCACGATATTCACGAAGTCCGTCCAGCTTCTTGGTTTCGCTGACGACGTTGACATCATTACACGTACCTTTGAGAGGATGGCGGAAACGTATATCGGACTGAAAACTGAAGCCAAACGGATAGGACTTGCCATTAATGTATCGAAAACAAAATACATGAAAGGAAGAGGTTCTAAAGAAGTGAATGCTGACCTCCCTCCCCGGATTCATTTAGACGGTGATGAAATCGAGGTGGTAGAAGAGTTCGTGTATCTGGGCTCACTGGTTACCGCAGACAACGACACCAGCAGAGAAATACAAAGACGCATTATGGCAGGAAATCGTGCCTACTTTGGACTCCGTAGGACGCTGCAATCGAACAAAATTCGCCACCGCACGAAGTTAACAATCTACAAGACGCTGATTAGACCGGTAGTCCTTTACGGCGGAGTGCAGATGGAAGACGGAACGTGGAGGAGGCGAATGAACCATGAATTGCATCAGCTGCTTAGGGAACCACCCATCGCTGCCGCCGCAAATATCGGTCGCCTGCGATGGGCTGGGCATGTCGTGAGGATGTCGGACGACTGCCCGGTTAAAAAAGTTCTCAATAACGATCCGACTGGAACGAGACGGCGGGGCGCGCAGCGAGCAAGATGGATCGATCAAGTGGAAGGCGAACTGCGGACCCTACGTAGACTACGTGGCTGGCGAATTGCGGCCATGGACCGAGTAGAATGGAGACGACTTCTTCGTACAGCAGAGGAAACCACGGCCTGGAGCTGATTAAAGCTAAAGCACATTTATATCAACAACTTACAATTCAGTGGCTCTTTATATTTTACTGGCCTTTCTTCTGACTGCCCAACTGAGGTTAGATTTTTATCCTAGTTTAGTGAATATTAGATTAGTTTAGTTATTTTATGTGTACCATAGTTTTACCTTTACTACTTTAAGTTTTAGCTTTAGTTATAATCGTAGTCGTAGGATACATTTGATAATAAGTAATATTTTATGTATATAAATTCACAAGACAGTAGTTTTAACAATTTACTCCGCACTATAACTTTCAACACGTGTGCCTTTCGATCGATCGTTGCTGACAAATTGACTGTAGCGCATTCAACTGTGTGCCCAGATCGGCAGGTCTACGATCGACTGTCGAGCGATAGGGTGCCCATTGTGCTACGGTTGCTCGACGCTTCTGTGGCAACTGTGTGCTTATAGACTCGCGGGTGACCCAATTAAATACCAGGGAATGAAAGTTCTTCTGCATTTTCGTCGTAGATTATGGAAAGAGGAACCCTATTTTGTCCGGGGGCGATTTCTAAACATTTGTCCTCATTCCATAATAATGTTTTCGGAACCGATTGATTTCAGCTCAACAGGATTTTCTGCGGATGTTACCGCTTGCAGGGTGTCGACTCAAATCCAAAAATAAAATTCCCTGACTTTCCCTGATTTTCCCTGATGCTTCAAATATTTTTCCCTGACCCTCAAAACTCGAATATCAAGCTTATTTGGGCGATTTCCGGCTTAAGTTTTTAACCCTTTAGCATTTTTTTTTTTTTTTTTTTTTTTACGAGTTGGGAAATCTGCTGAGCACCTTAGAAGATACGGTACTATCAGACACCTGAAAAGATAACTCAGGGAGTGGGGTTTAGGTATCCCGACCCCCCTAATGGGGCGTGAGGATCCCGACCCACTAAAACCCTACTCGAGTCTTCAGCCTCAATCCCCCCTGGCACCACCTTATCGGTATTACTTCAGGGAGGGGCTATTGTGCTTAATGCACTCGCTTAGATAACTACTGGACTATGGTAGTTAGGCTGTTTATTCGCCGTTGATCGGCTCTCCAGTGGTTTTGTAGCTCGAGTACAATCTGGGTAGCAGCCGCATTGACCGCTCCCCAGATGTCCGAGCTGGAACACATCTTTTGGACTAAGTTATCCGGGGTAGTGTCCTGTCCGCTCACTGCCATCATGCTGCTTCTCGCGCCCGCGAAACGAGGGCATATGAAGAAAGCATGTTCTGCCGTTTCCTCAACATCCACACATTCGGGACACGCGGGGGACTCCGCATGCCCAAACTTATGCAGATACTGTCTGAAGCAACCATGCCCTGACAGAATCTGTGTCAGGTGGAAGTTGACTTCGCCGTGGCGCCTGTTGACCCACCCAGATAGTTCCGGGATAAGTCGATGTGTCCACCGACCTTTTGTGGAATTAGACCATGCCCGCTGCCATGTGGTCATCGAGGCCGATCTTGTGGTACTCCGTATGCCTCTAGTTCCACGTTGGTTGAAGCACTCTACGTCTTCGCTGATGATAATGCCAATAGGCATCATACCTGCTAAGACGCAGATTGCGTCATGTGAAACTGTGCGATACGCACTCGCCACTCTCAAGCACATGAGACGATAGGTGCTTTCCAGCTTGGCTAGATAGCTTTTGGTACCTAACGCCGATGACCACACCGGTCCGCCATACCTAAGTATAGACTGGACCACGTTGGCTAATAGCCTTCGTTTGCTGCCATATACCGCAGAGCTATTAGACATCATACGAGACAATGCCGAAATAGCTGTGGAAGCCTTCTTGCAGGCATAGTCGACGTGGCTCCCGAACTTGAGCTTGTCGTCGACCATGACTCCCAGAAGTTTTAAGGACCGCGTTGACGAAATAGTGCAATCCCCGACGCTGATCTTTGCTTGCTGTACCGACTTGCGGTTGTTCACCACGATAACCTCCGTTTTATGATGCGCTAGCTCCAGTTTCCTGGATCGCATCCAATCTTCAACAATGCTTATAGAGTGGGCAGCCGTCAACTCAACCTCTCTGATAGATTCACCATAGACTTCCAGGGTGATATCATCCGCAAAGCCGACAATCACCACCCCTACCGGGAACTTTAGCTTCAACACCTCGTCATACATGACGTTCCACAACACCGGGCCCAGTATGGAACCTTGCGGAACCCCTGCGGTGATTGGAACGCACTTCTGACCCTCCTCCGTGTTATAGCATAGCACACGATTCTGGAAATAATTTTCCAGGATCCTGTACAGCGACACCGGCACTTGGACGTTCCGAAGCGAGTTGGCTATGGAGTCCCAGCTAGCGCTATTAAACGCATTTCTCACGTCAAGCGTGACAACTGCGCAATAGCGGATACCTGTCCTCTTGCGCTGGATTGCCACCTCGGCTGTCTTAGTGACAGACAAGATTGCATCCACCGTAGATTTGCCTTTTCGGAAGCCGAATTGATTCCTTGACAGACCGTTTGTACCCTCCGTGTACTGTACGAGTCTGTTAAGGATAACCTTCTCCAGCACCTTACCGGCAGTATCGAGCAGACAGATCTGCCTATATGACGAGGGAACACCCGGAGGTTTTCCCGGCTTCGGCAACAGCACGAGGTTCTGTCGCTTCCATCTGTCCGGGAAGTGGCCAGCTTCCAGGCATCTCCTCATTACTGCTCCAAATAACTCGGGAGCCTCTAACATAGCCGCTTTAATGGCCATATTCGGGATTCCGTCTGGCCCCGGTGCCTTGCTCACCTTTAGGGATTTAGCGATCTCAATGAGCTCCTCATTCGTAACCGTCACTTCGTCCCCGACCGCCAAACCGCCGTCGCCCACGTTACTTTGGATGTTCGGCTGGGAGGCCGACCATCCTACGCTATGGTCTGAGATACTGGAACGTCGGCCGTGGGACGACTCAGCGGCCTGGGGCCAGGGCCTTGGCTCGTGGCGCGGAAAGAGGCCCTCGATGATCCGCTCCAGCATCTCTGGCGATTGCTCTGAGGGCGCCATCACTCCCTTGGTCTTTGCCATTACGACCCTGTAGGCATCACCCCACGGGTTCGCATTGGCACTAGCACATAACCTTTCAAAGCAGGCTCGTTTACTAGCTTTTATCCCACTCTTAAGCGCTGCGCGTGCAGCAGCAAGTGCTACTCGACATTCAGCCCTGCCTTCGTCCGAGCGAGCTCTTTGCATAATTCTCCTCGCACGAAAGCAGGCTCCGCGGAGTTCCGCAATTTCATCTGTCCACCAGTAAGCCGGTGACCTGCCATACCTATGTCGACCTTTCCTAGGCATGGTAGCGTCACATGCTCGCGACAGTACCTCAACCAAATGATCAGCGTTCGGATCGGGCATACCACGATCACCGCACTCTCTTCGGATTGCTTCCACAAATACTTCGGGATCGAAGTATGAAGTCTTCCATCCACGGGTGGTTGGAGTGTCGGCTCTACTCGCCGCCTGCCGTCTCGTTATCTGACCGACACCATAGCGGACCGCCTGATGGTCGCTGTGAGTGTAGCCATTGTCTACCCTCCAGTCTCCTATCAGACCAGGACTGCCAATGTCACGTCGATGATAGACTCCGCACCGCTCCTACTGAAGGTACTTGTGGTGCCGACGTTGACCAGATCTACGTTGAGCTTTGCCAGAGCTTCAAGCAGAATCCGGCCCCTGTGGTTCGTGCGACGACTTCCCCACTCTACCGCCCAAGCGTTAAAGTCGCCCGCCACAACCAACGGCCTTAGACCAGTCAGCACAACTGATACTCGGTCTACCATCCGCGTGAACTGCTCGATAGACCAACTCGGCGGAGCATAGCAGCTGCAGTAGAACACTCCACCTACTTTGGCAACCACGAATCCCTCGTCTGCAGTTGACACAACATCTTGAACCGGGAACCTGCTTGTCGTCCATATAGCCGCCGTCCCGGACCTATCCGACACCCAGTTACCGTTTCCGGCAGGGATGCGGTATGGGTCCGAGATGATTGCAATGTCCGTCAACGACTCAGTAACTGCTTGGTACAACAGCTGCTGAGCCGCGTGGCAGTGGTTCAAGTTCAGTTGCGTTACCTGCACTACGCCCGGGTTTTAGTCGCCAGCGCGCCTGCCGGGCACTTCGGGCCTCCTGTTGTGTGCTTAGCGTCCCGTTGGCCGGTACATATCAGGCACTTGGGTGGCGCAGTACAGTCCCTCGCTATATGACCCGTACCGCCACATCTCCTACACAAGTGGCTTCGGTCTGGCCCCTTACAGCTCCAGGACCTGTGCCCTCTCTCAAAGCACCGGAAGCAGGCCTCCGGCTGCTGGAACACGCTCAGTGGGCACACGGACCATCCCACCTTCAGCTTAGCCACTTTCAGGGCTGCATTTCCGTCTTCCAGTGGAAGTCTTATAGTTGCTACCTGGGTTCCCGCCGGTCCCTTACGCAGACGAACTGCCTCGGTAGTCACCACCACTTTGCATTGCTCGTTGAGAGCTCGTGCTAGTTCGCCCGCAAGGGTGATCTCGTCCAGGTTTTTAAGCTGGAGAGTCATCTCGGGCGTTAGTGCGCGGATCTGCACGCTATCGCCAAGGACCTTTTCTGCCAGCACTTTGTAAGCGGAACCCTTTTCAGTGGCGTTCTTTTTGAGTTCAAGAATCATGTCGCCTGTGCGAGAGCGGCGGATACTCCGCACATCCACGCCAAGACCCTTCAACTGATCATGCCCTCTCATGGCCTTTAAAACTTCCGCATATTTCGGCCCCTCAGTTTTGAGGATAAGGGCATCGCCTTTGCTCCTTTTTTTCCTAGCCACTTTCGGTGGAGCTCGATCCTCCTCTTTCTTCCTGGCCTTCTTCTTTTTGACCAACTCCCACTGGTTGTCGGACGCTAACAGCGTCTTGTTACCCTCAGTAGGTTCTTCAGTTGGCTTACGACCCTCTGCTATCATGCGCTTCTTTGGACCCGTGGGGGTTTCTTCCCCTGGGGACTGCCTTGCGCGTTTGGCGGATGCCTTGTCGTTAGACTGCTCCGTAGTCGCGAGTGCCACGGAATGGTCAGTCATTGACGGGCAGGCATCTGTTTGTGCAGACCTTGATACAAGCGTCTTCTCTTTCTCTGCAACTTTTACTCGCGCTTCGAGTTCGCTGTGCTCCTTCGTCGCAGCACGCATGGTGCTCCGAAGCATGAGCAGACTTTGTTTCAGGTCCTTCGCTAAGGTGCTGCGACCTGCCACGAACTCGATAATGGCATCGAGTTGATGAGGTGCCGCTACCACTCTTGGTAGCATGTCTCTCTTGCCTGCCACTGCTTTTATTAGCGACGGGCCGTTCATTGCTGCGTCCGGCGTAGATGCAGTTGGAGCGACAGGTGTGCCGTTTCCTTTTCCGCTTACGCTGGCGCTTCTACTGGTATCCATCGGCGGAGACCTCTGGATACCACTTCTTGCGAACGGATTGTCTAATCCGTCCGCGCTCACTGAAGTTATTATTTTATTTTGATTGCTCATATAGAATCCCACGAGTTGAGGGGAAAGAAGAGTCCGCCGCATCAGAGCCCCTCATGATGCGGTAAGGGCTGTTTACTGTGGAGGGCGCTCTGGTACTCCACAGGCTCCGTTTGAGGCTGAGTATTTATGAAACCCCCCCCACCATTCATCCCTCGGCACGGGTCGCATGACACCTTGGATTAGGGGTTTATCCATTCTTGTTTTTACTTTTAGCCATGGATAACAGCTATTAAAACCATCCTCCTTTGGGGGCTTTGGACCCTCTGCTCAGGTTCTCAGTATTTTCAGGTTCATCGAACATGCTTCTACCGAGATCCGTCATTTGCAGGCGGAGAGTTTACACTCAGCCTTCGCGTGAGTGCCCCCTTCTCTGTCCGCATACGACCCTAGTTTCCACCGGTTGTCCGATTTCCACTAAGGAACGTATCCCGGATGGTACCACGGGGAGGTAGAGAGAGGAGTTGCTAAATAAGAGGCTGTGGAACTTCGTGGTAGTTCTGGAGCGCATTATTCAACCATTTACCATCCAACCCTTTAGCATGGCTTATGCGAGCTACTGAAAACTAAAGCTAGATTTCTTCATGTCTTTAGAACATATATCAAAAATTCTTAACCTATTTCTTACCAGCGTTTCGAAAACGCCCTCTTCTATCGAGTCTAGGGACAGTTATGTTTGAGGTATCAACATGAATCCAAAGAAACAAAGATTGAGAAATAATCTAATATTCTAATCCACCTGTTTTTGCACAAAGCTTAGATGTTACATACAAAAAAATTACAGCCGTGTAAACATAACAAATCTTGCTAATTTTCAGTCAGCTCAAACTAGTAACTTTGCCGCTGGAAGGTGGACACATGTCTGCGAGTTTTCAGTTAAACTAAAACAAAACTTTCCTGGAAGTTCCAGCTTGTTATCTTTGCTGCAAAAAGCATGGGGTTAAGGAAATGATTCCCCAAAGTACGAGCTTCGAGGTACGGCAAAACTTTAGCTAGATATATTATTAGAAAATGTCCAAATGGCAAATATTTTAACCCTCAATGGTGGACAGTTAAGACTAAAGCTGTGTGTCATGATTTCGGATTGCAACTATCGAGGCTTGAAAGCAACATTGACTCGAAGGCAGTTCGGTGGCCGGCCGTTCGTTCCGATGACCGTATATGGGTGTTGAGAATTAAGGCAAATTCTTCAACTACAGCTACGTATAGTCACCAACAAATCATAAATTCTATGGTACTAGGGACGAATTGAACCGCCCAGTTAGCTTCGAGGTACGATGCTGATCTAACAAGCTAGTTGTGTTCGAATCTCGGCTAGCCGGTTTTTGTTAGACAGAACCAGTAGGATCGTTGCACTGACCCCGTAATTTTCCTGTACTCTAACAGCCGGCTGCGAAGTCTGTCGATAAAGAAGGATAATGTCTAGTGACGGTTAAGACTTTGCTTTGCTTTGCTAGGGACGAATTCTATGACAGGTTCGAAAGGATTTATGTGGGGTGTGCACGACTTGAAAATTCAAGACTCTAGCTCCCAGATCGATCGTGTTTAACGGTCAAAACTTTTTGGAAGTCACAATATACATCTTGACCACTATCTCGTCGTAAAATCCACGCAAGGTTATCGAAATCGGCGAAGGCTCGCACTGAGAGGATGTTGCAGTTCAACATCTAGCGCAGTGATGGCTAAACTGCGGCCCGCGGGCCGCATGTGGCCCTTTGAGATAATTTGTGCGGCCCGCGGACTGATTTGAAAGATGGTGGACTTAGGAAAAAAATTTTTGATGACATAGGAGTCCCTCAGTTTAATCGTTATGCCTCGTGCATGTTGTTAATCTGAATGCTTTCCGGTTTAAATCTTATGGTGATTCCTAGAAAATGGTTTTTGTTGTCACCTATTTTACATTTTGTTATGCACAGGAATGGCCAGACATTATTGCGGCCCGCGGCATTCATGGGCGATCTGATTTGGCCCGCACCATGCCTATGCCTGGGCACCTCTGATCTAGCGGTTTACGGCATATGACGTTGCAGTGGAGTACACCAGAAAGCTTGATCAACGAATCGCAGAACAGCAGGACGAAAGGGAATAAGACGTAAGTAGGCTGTGGAGGATCCGCCATGGCGCCAACAACTACGAAGGAAGTGATAGGCACGACGTGGGGAAGACAATCACCCTTATTCTGCGAGTCACGTGACTCAATACGACAATTGTCACTCGCCGTGACTCGCCATGGCGAGTCGAATTGAGTGCTGTCACCTAGGTGACAACCGTGTCACCTAGGTAACACCCCGTGTCACCTAAGTGACAAACCGTGTCACCTAGGCGACAATTGTCACCTCATTCGCGATGACTCCAAATTAGTTACGTCACTCGCCTCGCAGAATAAGGGTGAGTGTAACAGCTTGTTTGATGTCGAATGCCAGAAAATGACAGATGAGAAGAACCAGGCCAAGAGTCGCATGCCCACTGCGGATCACGTCAGAACAGAGAAATATGTAAGCTTTCTGCGTATTACGTAACCAGCAGAACCAGTCCCGAAGGTTGCCAACTCTCATAAGCGCAAATTCTACAGAACGTTAATGCTCCCGGTAACCCTTAACGGACATGATTCATGGACACTGAAGGAAGATGATCAATGCTTGGGGCTTCTGAGTGTAAAATTCTGCAATTGGTGAAAACGCTGTAGATCGCGTGTAAATAACAGTATGTATCCCGCTTTGTGCTCTCGATGTCTGCAGCGTGAAGTGCGTGAGGCCTGCCATTGCCGATTACGAGCACTACAGCGAGTGAAGTCTGACAATTGTACGGCGCAAAACAAATAAAAAATTTACGGCAAACTGAAAGATAATCGAATCGCCACTAGACATGTAACAAGTTTTAATTCAACCGATCAATCTGCGTATATTTTACACGAAAATTGATTTGATTCCAAAGTTGATCAACAATATTGCCGGGTAAACAAAATTTCCCTGATTGAATTTCGAAATTCCCTGATATTCCCTGATTTCCCTGATCCAAAAATGAATTCCCTGATATTCCCTGATTTTCCAGGTTTTTCCAGGAAATCGACACCCTGGCTTGGTCACTGTCTACGAAAGTTATGCCATTTCACCGGTAGAGAGGTGTATTTACTAAGTACTGAAGCCATGACTTAACAGTGCTTTTCTTTACATACTCGGACAAGTAAGAAGATTTGTGGACCAAGTGCTTTTTTACAATTACATTGAAGGCTTGGTCATCTTCCAGTTGTCGGGGAAGAGCTTTTACCATAGTGTCAACATTCACCGGAACGTTGATCACTAGGCCAATTATGCCATAACTACCAGAATATGAAAATGATTTTATCAAGAAAATTTTTCGATAATAAACATTGAAACAGACCTGTTGCGTGCCGTAAGCGACGAATCAGCATGAACGGTAGTCGGGGAGATACCAATCTTTCAGTGATTGGATCGAGAGGAGGCAAACCTGCTGGATACTCAGGATAGGTAAACCCATTCGATTTGGACAGACTTGGTATTTTGCTATGTTTCAAGTTACTATGACAGGTTTGACAGACAGAAAATCCTTATACTGTATCGAAATAATTGGTCTGTAATAATAATACTGCATCTGCTTGCGTTATTGGTTTTAGGTCTCCCTTAAACCAAAGCCGATCGCAGACACTACATGCGACACCAAATTCATTTTCCCAGAATCGCTTCGTGAATTCTCGGTCAGCACGATCGTTATTAGGTTCCACAACTAGAAATTGACCCAAAAAAGCAAACATGAGATGGTATATTGACTTGTGAAATACAAATGCCCAAGTGCATAACTCACCCTAGCTTGAATGCCCAGGAAAGAAATCCTGCTCGCTGCAAATAGTCTCTCTTAGCGCAGCAGAATCGGTAACTCTAGCGGGACTGTGCACTGGTGCAAAAATTGCATTTAAAAGTCCATCGTCAATGGAGTCCGTCACTCCACGCACTGTATCGTCATGAACTGGACGTATTGAACTAAATTCTATAACGCACGAGAAAAATTACTGAAGTACATTTGTAAATATTTGTAACAAGTTAATATCTTGGACTTTCTCTTGTTTTCACCATTCAATCATTACACCTCGTATCAAATACTTACGTGAACATTTTACAGTCAACTCAGAGACACATCTGAATTATTTTTCGATTGAGGAAATTTTCTACTATGCAAACTATAAGTTAGTATTATTTCATATGATATATTCTAGCTGAATTCTTCCCAAGTAGAAATTTTTATTTATTTAGTATCTATGAAAACAAAGGTACAAAGTAGCACAATGAAGCATCTACCTCGATCCAACCTCCTACTCCTATTCATTAACATAGCTACATTAAAGCTAGAATTATCATGAAAAGTGAAACCCGTGGCATTTACCTTTAAAACTATTCAAATTGTCACATAGTATTTGTCAATATAGTTCTTTTGTATGGAATGTAAGCGTTTTTAACCCCATTTACTTAAAAAAACATTAACTTGATTCCGCCATTAGTTTGATGTTTCCAGTTAAAGAGTTAATCAAATTTATATAACGAAATTCACAAGAAACATATCTGTAGTTAATGATTTACTTGAATTTATCTAAAAATTATCGAAGACTACAGAACTCATGACTGGGTATTCTGTCAAATTTATTTTCTTTATTTTCTTTATTTTTACAATTCATCTGACTTGTCAGTCTTAATGAACTACGCTATAATAAGCTAGAGCTTGTAATCAATCGCTTGAATTTATGCAAAGGTTCACCAAATTCGAAATATTCTTCAACACGACTAAACATTCTAGTACACGATGCAATCGGTTCATTGCGGCCAAATTCAGTGCGGTGAAAGCGGTTGGTCAGCAGTGATGATGGTCGCAGAGTCCTTTTTGCTGCGCGAAAATTCACCAGCGATAGTAATTGCGGCGAGTCAATCTCGCCGTGTAACAGTTTTGCCACAAACAAAGCTTGTTGGATGTTCCGACGATGTTCTAAGGTATCTAGACCAAGCAAGCGACAGCGATCCGGATACGGAGGTAGATTTTCCGGGTCCCGCCAAGACAAACTACGCAGGGACGATCTTATGAACCTCCTCTGCACTCGTTCAATTCGGAGGTTCCAATAGAGTTGATGTGGAGTGCAAATTAGGCACGCATATTCGAGAAGGGGGCGAACTAAGGAGCAATACAGGGCCTTAAGGCAATGCGGATCTTTAAAATCTCGTCCAATTTTTGCAATAAATCCCAACTGGTGAGTCGCTTTTAAGATCATCGTTGTACGGTGACGATAGAAAGTTAGTTTCGGATCGAGAATCACACCAAGGTCATTCACATGCTCAACCCTTTTTAGTATCTGGTCGTCAATTTTGTAGTCGAAAACTATAGGCGATTTGATTCGGTGAAACGTCATAATCTCGCATTTAGAAACGCTGATAGTCATGTTATTCACTTTGCACCAATTTACAAATGTGTCCAAGAGAAGTTGAAGGCGATAACAATCCTCGATGCAACGAATCGTCAAGTAGATTTTAAAATCATCAACATAAACCAGTCTACATCCTCTTTCAAGGGCAGAGGCAGCGTCGTTAAAGAATAGAATAAATAAAAGTGGTCCTAAGTTACTGCCTTGTGGGACACCAGATTGATTCGTAAACGGGGACGATACCTTCGAGCCAAGTTTTACTTGTAAAACTCTGTCGCACAAATACGAGCGTAACCATGTAACAAACTGTTGCGAAACACCCAGTCGTAATATTTTATCAAGCAATATGCGATGATTGATGCGATCGAAGGCAGCTTTTAAATCAGTATATATTACGTCTACTTGCACTTTGCGCTCCATTTCAGTAATGCAATTGGAAGTAAAGACAAGTAGGTTCGTCGTCACAGAGCGGCCAGCCACAAATCCATGTTGGTTAGAGGAAATGTAATGTTTAGTGCTACGAATTAAAGCATCGCTTACGATTATTTCAAGTAATGTGGACGCGGCGGATAAACTGGTAATACCACGGTAGTTCCTGACACTTCGGCGATCTCCACTTTTGAATACCGAGAACATGAACGAATGTTTCCAAATGTCCAGAAATTTTCCTTGTGCGAAAGATTTATTAAAGGTGCAGCAGAGGGGTGCAGCTAAAGCTGCGGTGTACCGACAGAAAACAACGGTAGGGATTCCATCAGGTCCAGCACAATACGATGATTTCAATTTTTTGGCGGCAGCGATGATCATGTCAGGCGTTATCTTGAAGATATCAAAGTCGACACAATTGGCAGGAACCATTAACGCAGCGCCATCATCTGCCCCTCTTGGTCCAGGATCACAAGTGAAAACAGACGAAAAGAACGTAGCAAATAACTCACATGAACTGGATTCAGTGGACGATTCAGTTCCATCAAGGTAGACTTCCGTAGGAATCGAAGAGCGTTTTCTTTTTGAATTTACAAATGTCCAAAATTTTTTCGGGTTTCTACGCAAGTCTGTTTGAACACTCAAAACATACGACTTATAAACTTATAACTTTAAACGTCTGTAATCTTCACTACTGTGTTACCTGACTCACTGCGAATATGCGTTGTGTTCGCGGGATCGTGTTGGTTCGAAAGGTTTCGCCCTTGTATCGAAAATATCGTTAATTTTGATCACTAAAAATAACGTGCTTAAACGTTATATTTCATGCGCCAGAAGTACGCAATAATTGTGTTGTACAACTGAATTGTTATTCGTGCAACTTTTTACAAATTAAATGCAATAACAAAAGCACAACTTATTAAAAATCGTTTGTTATCGATATTAACTGCACATTAGAGTGTCCCAAAATAGCACTATGTCAGAAAACCCGGGGGCTCACCCCTCAAATGATAGCTTAGGGTGTCACAACAAAACTTTTATATGACGTCATCATTGGTTGCCACGATTTAGGGGTCGCACATTTGAGTTTTATGAAAATATGGCATTTTTCAGGAGTAGATTCAAAAAAATAGTTTTAGAAATGTTAAAGTAGGTGAAACAAGGTACTTAACTATTTTTTTCACAATCATTGGGATCTGATACATTTATAAAAAAGTCATGGAGGCATGTCTGAAGTCATATTTCGTTACAAAAAATTATTGAATTCGGGAAAAATTTAAAATTTTCGAAATTTCATTTAAATAAACGTCAAAACAGGGTATCGAACAGTATCTCAGAGTAACGTACGTATACTGTATAGATGGGAAATTTTATGACGAACAACTTTGCCGAGGAAAGTACGGACGTATGTTCAAATCTCGCTGAGGTATTCACGTTTTTCTAATGGCGGAACCAAACATATTTTCACAATTTTCAAATTTTAGTAGTTCCACGTGAAAAAGGTAAATGATAAAACTTGAAGTATTTATTCTAAACGTTACCTACGTGTTTGATAGGAAGAAATGTGCACTTTCCAGAGAATTTAGCACCATTTAGGCTCAAGAATCACTTTCAAAAAAGGCGTATTTATTTTAATATGTACTATGTTTGAAAAATCGTATCTCCCGAAACTAGGGTTGCTCCAAAATGATGCCTAAGCGTGAGTTGTAGAAATTTGATTTTCAAACCTGAAAAAATAAACGCTGAAATTTTTTTGACCCTTTTTGTACTATCAGTAGATGGTAGAATCAGCAAGGTGTATTCAGACAAATTGAAAGGTAATATTTATTCTAGTTGCTAACTTGGTAATATAACACGGATAACATATGAAAAGGGCACGTTTAAAATAAAAAAATTAAATATATTAAACTTTTTTTTCATATATCTTAAATACGGCTGTATTTAAAAGATAATTATTATTTTGAACACGTGTTGTTAAGCACATACGAAGTTGTTCTTCAAATTCAAATTACATATATGTATAACGAGAAATATAAGAATAATAATAAGAAATATAATAATAATCTTAGGTTACAAAATATTCATAAAAGTCGTTGTTCTGCAAAATGTACCATTTCAGAAAAAGCGTCAAAATGCATCAAATCACCACTATTTTTCCAAAAAAATATTCGAAGTTACCATTTCCTGTATATTTTAATTTTACATTTTTTCCTTACTTTAGAACATAGTGAATTTTTTTTCAGTGTTTATTTTTTCATGTTTAAAACTAAATTTTCAAAAACTCACACTTAGGCTTCATTATGGAGCAAACCTAGTTTCAGGAGATACAAATTCTCAAACATAGTACTTATTAAAATAAATACGCCTTTTTTTAAAGTGATTCTTGAGCCTAATTGGTGCCAAATTCTTTGGAAGGTGCATGTTTCCTCTCATTAAAAACGTTTAGAGTAAATAGTTCAAGTTTTATCATTTACCTCTTTCACATGAAACTGCTAAAATTTGAAAATTACAGAAATGTGTTTTGTTCCGCCTTTAGAAAATGGTAGATATCTCAGCGAGATTTAAAGATACGTCCTTTTTTTTTTGTTAGATTATAGTCACTTTAACAGCTTATGTCATTCGTGACTTCTGCGGGGCTGGGATTTGAACCCGGGTCCTCGGCGTGAGAGGCGTGAATGCTAACCACTACGCCGGGACTGACCCCTAGATACGTCATTACTTTCTTCGGCAAAGTTGTTCGTCATAAAATTTCCCATCTATACAGTATAGCTACGTTGCTTTGAGACACTGTTCGATACCCTGTTTTGACGTTTATTTAAATGAAATTTCGAAAATTTTAAATTTTTCCCGAATTCAATAATTTTTTGTAACCAAATATGACTCCAGACATGCCTCCATGACTTCTTTATGAATGTATCAGATCCCAATGATTGTGAAAAAAATAGTTAAGTACCTTGTTTCGCCTACTTTAACATTTCTAAAAATATTTTTTTGAATTTACTCCTGAAAAATGCCATTTTTTCATAAAACTCAAATGTGCGACCCCTAAATCGCGGCAACCAATGATGACGTCATATAAAAGTTTTGTTGTGACACCCTAAGCTATCATTTGAGAGGTGAGCCCCCGGGTTTTCTGACATAGTGCTATTTTGGGACACTCTACTGCACATGCATTATAAACGAATAAAACGTATGGTTACATTTTATTTCAATAATACGCATATTCGCAGTGAGTCAGGTAAAACAGTAGCACGCTTAAAATCGTGTTTAGTATGAATAGTCCTCCACCGACGATGCTTACAGACTAAAAATCAGAGGGGTTGTGTACAAGACACGACCGCATATATAGGTGACGCAGGACTATGTAAGTCTCTTTGTAGTGATAGTAGCATGTATTCATGCTTGTAATCATTCAATTCTTCATATATACATGCTATATGCAACTTATATACATGCTACATGCGTTGTATGTAACATTTATCAAAGTAGTAACATTGCATACGTTCAATTCTCAAAAGATTGTGCATTTGAAAACAATTTAACAAAATCAAGAACACAAACTATTGCTTTCCTGCTACCTTACTGAAATTAAAGATTGTTTTTATTACCCATGGTTCCCCACGTTGAAGGGATTTTACCAATTCAATCCTATTTTATCAACAGCACATCTTTTCACTACACTTCTAATGAAACGGTCGGTAAGCATGCGTATTCACGGGAAACTAGCAGTAATTGACTCTTCGTCGGAAAGCCCAATTTCGGAAGCAGCTTTTCGGCCCAAAAGCGGGATTGTGTTTATAAAAATGTATATACTGCATTCTTCTTGCCAATCTGAATACAGTGAATATATTTTCATAAACCGAATTTTTATTTCAAACAAAAAAACTGCTTTTGAAATTGGCAGAATCGATGATGACTAATTTCACCTTCATACAGAGTCGTATTATAACCGAACACTATAGCTGTAGCACATTTTTCCAACACAGATATCAAGTTCGCCTAGATTTAATCGTCTCGCAGTAAAGAATTTGCGATCTGTTGGGACAACGAACTTGTGTAATTTTTTCTGGCACACTTCCCTAACACAGACATCAAATTGGACTAGGTTTAATCGCGTTCGTAAGAAATCTGTTGGCACGAGGGGGCTTTGTCACTCTTTCTGGCGTACTTCCCAAGCAAGGACATCAAAATGGTCTAGGTTTAACCGCGGTGTTAAGAAATCTTGTTGAAATGAGGAAACTTTGTCACTTGTTTTGGCTTACTTCCCAAGCACAGATATCAAATTGGTATAGGTTTAGTTCATCGTAAAGAATCTTCCAACCAATCACGAAGCGAGAATTCTGGTAAAACATAGGTTCATTATTTTCAATTGTTCAATAGTTCGACATCAACAATCCATACTTTTCTTCATTTGGGTCAATTCTTAGAAGATTTTCCGATCGATTGGTGTAAGAATATTGAAAAGCGATAGGAAAACCGCTGAGCTATTAGCGCTCAAAACCTCTCATTTTTCGTGACGCTCGCATTTTTCGATTTTTTGGAATGACACCCTATCTCAAAACTTGCCGTAAGACGTAGTCCTAAGTCAAAAAAAAGTACCGAGTTCGGTAAAATATCGTAAATTTTACTGAACTCTGAGCAGCAGAACGTTCGGTAAAAAAATTTCATGATGCCAAACATTACTAATGATCCGTAAACGTCGATTGGCACCATCGAATTTTACCGAACGTTCGGCTGCTCAGAGTTCGGTAAAAAAAAATTAAGTGTGTACGCTGACATTTGTTGCGAACACGCTTCAAGCGACGCAGCAGATGTGTGCTCCACTCAGGAGAGGAAGCGGGTTTCACGAAAGGCAAATTCTGATTTAACCATAATCGGATAGTGTCACAAAAACGCATAGACATGGTGTCAACCGAGTCAGTTTCGTACAAGCTGGACCAATCAGTATCCGAAAGATGTGCAGAAAAGGCATCGAAATTAATCTTGCGGAAATTCAACTCGCGTCTTACTGGTACAATATAATCTTGTGCGGCAACTTGTTGAGTGGCGGGGAGCGAAATGATCAGGGGAGGGTGATGCAAGTCCGGTTGTGTTAAAGGTGCTACCGCCGTATCAACCATAATATTGGTATCACTAGTAAAAACTAAATCAAGCATACGTCCAAGTTGATTACGCTGAACATTAGCTTGATAGAGGTTCAAAAAATCCATGCCGTCTATTAGTTCTGCATTCGCTGCCGAAAGCTGCGCTGAATCAATTTGCCGTATCACACCGTTACATGTATTCCAAGTGATACGTGGCTGATTGTAGTCACCGCATACAATCACGGTACTATCATCAGAATGTTTCTCCCAAAAATTCCGCACAGAGGCAATATGCATATTGACAATTGCTTCGTCATTACTTTTATCTGGCGCTATATAAATAGCACAAAGCAATATTATCGAGCCCCGTATAGTCGCTTTAACACAGACTTGTTCCAAATGCCTGCCATGTGCGGGCTCGTATAAAGCACACGGATACCGTTCTGCCACAGCTATCAACACACCACCGAACGAACGTTTGTTGCTGTTCGAGTGGCTCCTATCGTACCGAAAAATCAGAGGGGTTGTGTACAAGAGCGACCGCATATATAGGTGACGCAGAACTACGTAAGTCTCTTTGTAGTGATAGTGGCATGTATTCATGCTTGTAATCATTCGATTCTTCATGTATACATGCTATATGCAACTTATATCCATGCTACATGCGTTGTATGTAACATTTATCAAAGTAGTAACATTGCATACGTTCAATTCTCAAAAGATTGTGCATTTGAAAACAATTTAACAAAATCAAGAACACAAACTATTGCTTTCCTGCTACCTTACTGAAATTAAAGATTGTTTTTATTATCCATGGTTTCCCACATTGAAGGGATTTTACCAATTCAATCTTATTTTATCAACAGCACATCTTTTCACTACACTTCTAATGAAACGGCAAGCATACTCAGTCATACAGAGTCGTATTATAATCGAACAGTACAGCTGTAGCACATTTTTCCAACACAGATATCAAGTTCGCCGAGGTTTAATCGTCTCGCAGTAAAGAATTTGCGATCTGTTGGGACAACGAACTTGTGTCATTTTTTCTGGCACACTTTCCTAACACAGACATCAAATTGGACTAGGTTTAATCGCGTTCGTAATCGTAAGAAATCTGTTGGCACGAGGGGGCTTTGTTACTCTCTCTGGCGTAGTTCCCAAGCAAGGATATCAAAATGGTCTAGGTTGAACCGCGGTGTTAAGAAATCTTGTTGAAATGAGGAAACTTGGTCACTTGTTTTGGCTTGCTTCCCAAGCACAGGTATCAAATTGGTATAGGTTTAGATTATCGTAAAGAATCTTCCAACCAATCAGGAAGCGCTAATTTTGGTAAAACATAGATTCATTATTTTAAATTTTTCAATAGTTCAACATCAAGAATCCATACTTTTATTCATTTGGGTCAATTCTTAGAAGATTTTCCGATCGATTGGTGTAAGAATATTGAAAATCGATCGGAAAACCGCTGAGCTATTACTGTTTTACTTGACTCACTGCGAATATGCGTATTATTGAAATAAAATGTAACCATACGTTTTATTCGTTTATAACGCATGTGCAGTTAATATCGATAACAAACGATTTTTAATAAGTTGTGCTTTTGTTATTGCATTTAATTTGTAAAAAGTTGCACGAATAACAATTCAGTTCTACAACACAATTATTGCGTACTACTGGCACATGAAATATAACGTTTAAGTACGTTATTTTTAGTGATCAAAATTAACGATATTTTCGATACAAGGGCGATATTTTTCGAAACCTTTCGAACCAACACGATCCCGCGAACACAACGCATATTCGCAGTGAGTCAGGTAACACAGTAGCGCTCAAAACCTTTCATTTTTCGTGACGCTCATATTTTTCGATTTTTTGGAATGACACCCTATCTCAAAACTTGCCGTAAGACGTAGTCCTACGTCAAAACATTGAATGAATTACCGAACAGCTGAAGTGATTGAATGCGGTCGTCTAATCCAGTTTCGGTGAGGATAATAACATCGTACATGCAGCCTTCGGTGTTAAGAAAAACTACAAAGTATACAGCCCTAAGGGTTGTATGAAAGGGTGACGTAGGACTGTGTCATATAATACTCATTATATTGATAACATGTTTTAATCGATGAAGTATAACTTTATGTCTGATCATTAAATCAAAGACTAATGTAAACTGCATTTCTGGCATATGCATATTTGAGTATTTGTGAGTATCATTGTTAATAAACACACTCAAATAAACACTCAATTTGTAAAAGAAGAGTGAAATATTCTGATTTAATTCGATCAATTCGAAAAAAACCGTTTGAAATTGTTTGGTGGCCCTGAAAAGAACTATGTTTGAGCTGATAGCACTTCTTAAAAATCAGTACTATAATTACTGTTGCCAATATATAGATGGATGTCGCTATTCGGTCCTTTAGACTCTAGGATGTTGGTTGCCCGCTAATACAGGAGTGATAGGAAATACCAAATCACTGTAAAGTAGAAATGGATTAGTTTTATCAAAATACTGACCATCCGTCAGTGCGATCGTGCGGTAAACGAGCAGACGGCGAACCTAGTGTGCGATTTTATAGTCACTGGTACTGCCGTTGCTACTTGTAAGCTAGTGTACACTGAGAAAACTTTTCGTATAGTTTCTATGTGTCCCACACATAGATTTTTGCAATGTGCCAAGTCAATGAACTTTATATGCCGCACAGTTATAATTTATGGGTACGCGAAACTTTTGCACATACTATTCATATGCGCATATTTTTTATGTGTATAATTGCACATACTATTCATATCCGTATAATTTCTATGTGTATTTCTAGGCGGATTGTGTTTATATGCGGCACATGATAATCATCTAGAATTTCATATGGAAATTTACCATTAGTTATGTGCAGAATATTTTGAGTGTAGGTATGGGAGAAACCAGATCGGCTGCTGTTGCTGCGGTTATCCGAATGGAACGTTAACCATTTTAGAAAATGTAGAAAAATCTTTCTATTCTTCAATTACTATAGTTCTTATAAGAACTGTTTAAGACCACAACGGCCTGCTGCTGAATTTGCTGCCCGTCAGTCGATCCGTTTCCATTTGCCTTCAGTGTCCGATAGCCGTCGATGATAAATAAAATACTGACCGTCCGTCAGTGCGATAGTGCGATAAATGAGCAGGCGGCGAACCAAGTGTACCATTTTATAGTCACTGGCACTGCCGCTGCTACTTGTAAGCTAGTGTAGGTGGTGGAGGAAACCATATCGGCTGCTGCTGCTTAAATGATTGTCCTACATTGATTGAACCAGCTATCGAACAATTTCGCATGTCTGCGATGGGGATAATGCAAATGTAACGTAAAGTGCATCGTATGGGATTCACGTTGGCCATTGCCCGCTGATTCCGCTTGTCTTCGGGGTCGGTGTTGCCGTCAATAGCCATCGATGTTGCCAATTGGATTGGAAAAGGGGTGTGGCTTACAAAGTGGTCTCAAAGGTTATCATTTGGATCCAAATCCTTTGGTGTATCTAATTGTCGTCCATGCCTGTGAAGCTAGGCGATCACAAGGGAAATGTATGGGAAAATTCGGCCTTAAAACTTTACACACATTTTCACTATTTAGCGTATAAAAATTATTATTAATATGTTACTATAAAATTGCTGGACATTTTATCTATCCAACGACATATTAACTGTTATGTTTCGTTCAGTAGTATAGTAGCTATTAGCGTTTGAAATATTTCATTCAAACGTTACACTTCTATTTTTCGTTTTTACAAAGTGCTACCCAGTCCCAGTATAGTAAACAAAGACGTAGTCCTACGTCAAAATTTCGTCGATTTTGGTTCGCAGTCCGCACACGTTCTGATAGGTAAGCCAGATATTGTTTTCGATACGCTCAGACTGCTTGGCGGTGGAGCTGGAGCCCGCAATACTGGAACCGGGGTAAATATCAGGTACCGAGAAATCATAATTATTATTATACATGCCTGATATTACAGGCTGGAAGACCCCATCCCGCACTCCGATAACAGGACCGGGACGAAGACGATGGCGGGTATCAGTAGAAAGCACGATTGTCTCGGAGGGGTTGGGGCTTCCATAGTGCCTGGTAAAGGGTATCCCGGATCCACAGAAGCAGCGACGGGAGTATCTAACGACGATGGCGAGTGGGATCCAACATCATTTATACCATTTGCTCCATCCTCGGCTGACGGAATGCGTTTTTGGCTGGTTGATGAATTCCCGAAACATCAAAACTGCAGGTCATGAAGAGGGATCCAATGCTATCTCCTTCAATGTAGGGTCAAGGCCGATTTTATATGACACAAATGGTAGGCTACTGTGTTACCTGACTCACTGCGAATATGCGTTGTGTTCGCGGGATCGTGTTGGTTCGAAAGGTTTCGAAAAATATCGCCTTTGTATCGAAAATATCGTTAATTTTGATCACTAAAAATAACGTACTTAAACGTTATATTTCAAGTGCGAGTAGTACGCAATAATTGTATTGTGAAACTGAATTGTTATTTATGCAACTTTTTACAAATTAAATGCTATAACAAAAGCACAATTTATAAAAAATCGTTTGTTATCGATATTAACTGCATATGCGTTATAAACGAATAAAACGTATGGTTACGTTTTATTTCAATAATACGCATATTCGCAGTGAGTCAAGTAAAACTAGTAAACCCTTCTCAGAGCAAAAGACAGTGAATCGACGTCGTTAACTGCCTGTTGTCATTCATGTCAAAAGAGAAGGACATTCGAATGGCACATCATATTTGCGATGAACGTGCTTTGGCTTTAATGTTATTTGTAACCAATGGCCCTTTTAAAGGCCACAAGTGAGTAAAAGTAAGACTATTGAAACATGTCAACCTACGCATAATCATATTTAATACAATAATCTGTGGGCTGGTCATTCATTACTATTTCAACCTTTATGTTGCACACAAGTGATTTTTAAAAGAAATCTTCAATGTCTCAATGGCTGCAGGCGTTACTTATGAACCCTCGTCCACATATTTTCGAAGCCACCATTGCATTCAATAAAGAATTGAATCTGAATATTTCGCAATTCTGCTTTAAACATTCACTTAAACAATGGCTTAGATTCTTATAAACATACATATGCCAGAAATTCAGTTTACATTACTGTTTTACCTGACTCACTGCGAATATGCATATTATTGAAATAAAATGTAACCATACGTTTTATTCGTTTATAATGCATGTGCAGTTAATATCGATAACAAACGATTTTTAATAAGTTGTGCTTTTGTTATTGCATTTAATTTCTAAAAAGTTGCACGAATAACAATTCAGTTGTACAACACAATTATTGCGTACTACTGGCGCATGAAATATAACGTTTAAGTACGTTATTTTTAGTGATCAAAATTAACGATATTTTCGATACAAGGGCGATATTTTTCGAAACCTTTCGAACCAACACGATCCCGCGAACACAACGCATATTCGCAGTGAGTCAGGTAACACAGTAGTCTTTGATCTAATGATCTGATATAGTCCTACGTCACCTATTCGTACAACCCTTAGGGCTGTATATCTTGTAGTTTTTCACTAATAGGTATGTAACAGAGAATGAAATTGTCCGCTTTATACTTTTTAAATCGTACGCATTGCTCCAGAGACAGATTTTACTTTTTTTCTCCCTTTATCTCTAATATTGATGCCGTTTATTTAAAACTCTCTCGCCCTTTCTGTACCTGTCGAAACACGCCGACATCGTTTACCTATACAGAAACAATTACATACCGGCTATGTACACCTATGCAGAAGCGATTACATCCTATTTCGACGACCACATAAGCATTTGCCTCGAAGCCACTTTTTCTACCTGTATTGAAGCGATTGTGTTGAGGTAAATTTTTCGTTCGCTTCCTTTTTTCCGCATTTACTTACTTACTTACTTAGGTGGATTGCCGTCCTAAGACAAAGCCTGTTGAACAAAATTTCTCCATGTAACTCGGTTGAGGGCTACCGCTCTCCAATTCCTCGGACACCGAGTACTCTCCGCCAGATCTCGCTCCACCTGGTCTAACCATCTTGCTCGCTGCGCTCCTGGTCGTCTTGTTCCTACCGGATTTGAGGCGAACCCCATCTTTGCAGGGCAGTTGTCCGGCATTATTGCAACATGCCCTGCCCATCGCATCCGTCCAGCTTTAGCCACCTTCTGGATACTGGGTTCGCCATAGAGCTGTGCGAGTTCATGGTTCATCCTCCGCCTCCATACTCCGTTCTCCTGTACGCCGCCGAAGATCGTTCTTAGCACTCGTCGTTCGAAAACTCCGAGCACTCGCAGGTCCTCCTCGAGCATTGTCCATGTTTCATGCCCGTAGAGAACAACCGGTCTAATAAGCGTCTTGTACAGGGTGCACTTTGTACGGGGACTTAGTCTGCTCGACCGCAATTGCTTGTGGAGCCCAAAGTAAGCACGACTTCCGCTGATAATACGCCTCCGAATCTCATTGTCCGCCGTTACCAGTGAGCCAAGGTAGACAAATTCATCGACTACCTCAAACTCATCGCCGTCGATCAATATACTACTGCCCAAGCGGTGTCGTTCGGCCTCGGTTCCGCTGGCCAGCATGTACTTTGTTTTAGACGGTTTTTTCATTTAACCCAATCTTTTCTGCTTCGCGCTTTAGTCTGGTGTACTGTTCAGCCACCGCCACAGATGTTCTGCCGATAATATCCATGTCATCGGCAAAGCAGATGAATTGACTAGATTTGTTGAATATCGTGCCACGCGTGTTGATATCCGCTCGGTTCATAACACCTTGTAGCGCTATGTTGAACAGCAGGCATGAAGGACCATTACCTTGACGAAGCCCTCTGTGTGATTCGAATGAACTTGACAATCCACCCGAAATCCGAACACAGCACTGCGTACCATCCATCGTAGATTTAATCAGTTTGATGAGCTTCCTGGGGAAGCTGTTCTCGTCCATGATTTTCCATAGCTCTTTCCGGTCGATGGTATCATATGCGGCTTTGAAGTCAACGAATAAATGATGCGTGGGAACTCTGTATTCACGGCCCTTTTGGAGGATTTGCCGCAGTGTAAATATTTGATCCGTTGTAGACCGACCTTCGACGAAGCCGGCTTGATAAGTTCCCACAAATCTATTCGCAATTGGTGATAGACGGCGGAAAATGATTTGGGACAGCACTTTATAAGCGGCATTGAGAACGGTGATCGCTCGATAGTTCTCACAGTCCAACTTGTCGCCCTTTTTGTAGATCGGGCAGATAACCCCATCTTTCCACTCCTCCGGTAGCTGTTCCGTATCCCAAATTCTAACAATTAGTCGGTGTAGACAAACGGCCAGCTTTTCTGGTCCCATTTTAATAAGCTCCGCTCCGATGCCATCTTTTCCAGCTGACTTGTTGTTCTTTAGCTGCATGATGGCCTCCTTAACTTCGCCTATCGTTGGGGCTGGCACCTCTTCCCCGTTTGCTGCACCGTCGAAATCGCTTTCCCCGCCGCCAGGTTTTCCGCCTGGGCGCCATTCAGGTGTTCGTCGAAGTGCTGCTTCCACCTATCCGTCACCTCACGATCGTCCGTCAGAATACTGCCAGTCTTATCCCGACACATTTCGGCTCGCGGCACAAAGCCTTTGCGGGATCCGTTCAGTTTCTGGTAGAGCTACCGCGTTTCCTGAGAACGATGCAGCCGCTCCAACTCCGCATATTCCTGCTCTTCCAGGTAGCGCTTTTTCTCCCGAAAGATTTGGTTTCGCTGCATCTTCTTCTGTTTGTGTCTTTCCACGTTCTGACGTGTGGCACTGCGCATCTTGGCCGCCCGCGCAGCGTTCTCCTCATCCATCACCCTCCTACATTCATCGTCAAACCAATCGTTCCGCTGATTCCGGGCCACATGCCCGATGGAGCTCTCCGCTACACTGCTGATGGCTGTTTTGATAGTGTTCCAACAATCCTCGAAAGGGGCTTCGTCCAGCTCGTCCTCTTCCGGCAATGCAGCTTCGAGTTAATGCGCGTAGTTTGCGGCGACGTCTGGCTGCTTCAGCCGCGCGAGATCTTGGCTGGTGAATGGCTATAACAGTGTAACCTGACCACTTTCAGTTATAGCAACTCTTATCCCTACCTCCTCGTGGTGCCAGCTGGTAATACAACCAAGTCCCGGGAAAAACCAGAAACTTCCCTCTGGTTGGACCCGTGGTTGTAAACAGACAGGGAGAGAGGGACACCTAGACCTTAAACTTCTGGTCTACCAGGTGTCTGAAGGTGTCGTTGGGACCCATTGGGGCCGATGCCAGTAAGGTTTCAACTTCGGTAAACTGGCGGCTATGTTATTGGACATGATTCGGACACGATATACAACACGACTTAGGGCTGGCATTTGCGACGAGCTCCCCTAGTAAAGTCACGTGATAGCGACTTGAAACGGCGAGGTGGCAAACGGTGCATGTGTCTCCGTCCCGTAAAACCTGGCAGGCCTTCAAGTACGTTCCAAATCTATCGACCGGCGACCACCGGGCGGGAGTAGGTTCAGATGCTTTTTCCTGATTTACGCCGATCTGGCTCTGAGGTGCAGTTGCCCATAAGGCGCTGCCCCAACCCTCGCATGGTTCTCCCTGTTCCATAGATCGCCATGGGATCATTAAAGCGACTACTTCAAATGGGTTTGGATAGCGGCTTGAAGGGGGACCCTTTAGAATCAGAATGAGTCTTCTAAACAAATTTACAGCAAGTGCGGATACGGTGGAAAACCCGTTCGCGAGGGGAGGCATCCAACGTTCTCCACCAAGGGTGGAGAAGGATGCAACCCGAAGTGCTAGTGTGGGTGGCAAGGGCAGCGGTACGCCTGCCACGCCAGACACAGCGATGAACGGCCCATCGCTAATCAAGGCGATGGGAAAGAATAGAGAGGAACTACCCAAAGTGGTAGCCGCGTCACAGCAGCTCGATTTAATCATCGAGTTCACGTCAGGTCGCGGCAATTTCTCCAAGGACCTGAAGCAGAGCTTGCTCATGCTTCGGAGAACCTTGTGTGCTGCGACCAAAGTGCATAACGACCTCGTGGCGCATGTAGGAGAGGTGAAGACCGTGAAGGCGTCGAAGTCGGTACAAACGGATGCCTGCTCGTTGACGGCGTGTCGCAACGTGGCCCTGGAAGCCACGGAGAGCGCTACCAACAGCGGTAAGGCATCTGCTAAGTGTCTGAGACAGTCCCCGGGGGATGGCACCCCTGGTGGACCAAAAAAACGCCTGATCGGTAAAAGCCCTCAGGCTAGCGAGTTGGTGGAGCCAACTGACCAAGCAGCGGGAAACACCAAGACGGGTGGCCCGTGGATCGAGGTCACGGTCAAGCAGAAGAAAAGAAGAAGCTCCACCAAAAAGAAAGCTTCACCTAAACCGACAGGGAAGCGAGCGAAGAAGGGCGACGCTCTTATCCTGAAAACCGACGGGTCGAAATACTCGGAGGTTCTGAAGGCCATGAGAGGAGATGCCCTACTCAAGGACCTGGGCGCGGACGTGCGGAGCATCCGCCGCTCACGCACGGGCGAAATGATCCTTGAGTTGAAGAAGGACGCCACCAAGAAGAGTTCCGCATATAAGTCGATAGCGGAAGGAGTGCTCGGGGAGGGAGTGAAGGTACGTGCTCTCACACCAGAAATGACTCTCCAGCTTAAAAACCTGGATGAGATCACCGATGTGTGTGAGGTCGTACAGGCCCTCAAAGAGCAAAGTGGAGTGGTGGTGGCAACCGAGGCGGTTCGCCTGCGTAAGGGTCCTGTCGGGACCCAGGTAGCCACCATACGACTTCCGCTGGCGGACGGAAATGAAGCCCTGAAAGCTGCTAGGCTAAAAGTGGGGTGGTCGGTATGCCCGCTAAGCGTGCTGAAGCAATCGGAGGCTTGCTTCCGATGCTTCGAGCACGGGCATAAGGCCTGGAACTGCAAAGGGCCAGATAGGAGCCAATTGTGCAGGAGATGTGGCAGTGCTGGCCATAAAGCAAGGGACTGCGCGGAGCCTCCCCAGTGCTTGATCTGTACCGTTAAAAGGGACGCAAATCACGTAACGGGAGGTCCAAGGTGCCCGGCTGGTGTGCCGGCGACCAAGCCACGATCATAGTGCAAGTGACACAACTCAACCTGAACCACTGCAGCACGGCTCAGCAGCTGTTACACCAAGCAGTTTCCGAGTCGGCAACGGACGTTGCCATCATCTCGGACCCATATCGCGTCCCTGCCGGAAACGGCAACTGGGTGTCGGATGGGTCCGGGACGGCGGCTATATGGACGACAAGCAGGTTTCCGGTTCAAGAGGTTGTGTCAACCGCAGACGAGGGATTTGCGGTTGCCAAAGTGGGTGGAGTGTTCTACTGCAGCTGTTATGCTCCGCCGAGATGGTCTATCGAGCAGTTTACGCGGATGGTAGACCGAGTATCAGTTGTGCTGACTGGTCTAAGGCCGGTGGTTGTGGCGGGAGACTTTAACGCTTGGGCGGTAGAGTGGGGAAGTCGTCGCACTAACCATAGGGGTCGGATTCTGCTTGAGGCTCTGGCAAAGCTCAACGTAGATTTGGCCAACGTCGGCACCACAAGTACCTTCAGTAGGAACGGTGCGGAGTCTATCATCGACGTGACATTTGGCAGTCCTGGTCTGATAGGAGACTGGAGGGTAGACAATGGCTACACTCACAGTGACCATCAGGCGGTCCGCTATGGTGTCGGTCAGATAACGAGGCGGCAGGTGGCGAGTAGAGCCAACACTCCAACCACCCGTGGATGGAAGACATCATACTTCGATCCCGAAGTATTTGTGGAAGCGATCCGGAGAGAGTGCGGTGATCGCGGTATGCCCGATCCGAACGCTGATCATTTGGTTGAGGTACTGTCGCGATCGTGTGACGCTACCATGCCTAGGAAAGGTCGACCTAGGTATGGCAGGTCACCGGCTTACTGGTGGACAGATGAAATTGCGGAACTCCGCGGAGCCTGCTTTCGTGCGAGGAGAATTATGCAAAGAGCTCGTTCGGACGAAGGCAGGGTTGAATGTCGAGTAGCACTTGTTGCTGCACGCGCAGCGCTTAAGAGTGGGATAAAAGCTAGTAAACGAGACTGCTTTGAAAGGTTATGTGCTAGTGCCAATGCGAACCCGTGGGGTGATGCCTACAGGGTCGTAATGGCAAAGACCAAGGGCGTGATGGCGCCCGCTGAGCAATCACCAGAGATGCTGGAGCGAATCATCGAGGGCCTCTTTCCGCGCCACGAGCCAAGGCCCTGGCCCCAGGCCGCTGAGTCGTCCCACGGCCGACGTTCCAGTATCTCAGACCATAGCGTAGGATGGTCGGCCTCCCAGCCGAACATCCAAAGTAACGTGGGCGACGGCGGTTTGGAGGTCGGGGAGGAAGTGACGGTTACGAACGAGGAACTCATCGATATCGCTAAATCCCTAAACGTGAGCAAGGCACCGGGGCCAGACGGTATCCCGAATATGGCCATTAAAGCGGCTATTCTGGAGGCTCCCGAATTATTCGGGGCAGTAATGAATAGATGCCTGGAAGCTGGCCACTTCCCGGACAGATGGAAGCGACAGCACCTGGTCCTATTGCCGAAGCCGGGAAAACCTCCGGGTGTCCCCTCGTCATATAGGCCGATCTGTCTACTCGATACTGCCGGCAAGGTGCTGGAGAGGGTTCTCCTTAACAGACTCGTACAGTACACGGAGGGTACAAACGGGCTGTCAAGGAACCAATTCGACTTCCGAAAAGGCAAATCTACGGTGGATGCCATCTTGTCTGTCACTAAGACAGCTGAGGTGGCAATCCAGCCCAAGAGGACAGGTATTCGTTATTGCGCAGTTGTCACGCTCGACGTGAGAAATGCGTTTAATAGCGCTAGCTGGGACTCCATAGCCAGCTCGCTTCGGAGCGTCCAAGTGCCGGTGTCGCTGTACAGAATTCTGGAAAATTATTTCCAGAATCGTGTGCTATGCTACAACACGGAGGAGGGTCAGAAATGCGTTCCAATCACCTCAGGGGTTCCGCAAGGTTCCATACTGGGCCCGGTGTTGTGGAACGTCATGTATGACGAGGTGTTGAGGCTAAAGCTCCCGGTAGGGGTGGTGATTGTCGGCTTTGCGGACGATATCACCTTGGAAGTCTACGGCGAATCTATCAGAGAGGTTGAGTTGACGGCTGCCCACTCTATAAGCATTGTTGAAGATTGGATGCGATCCAGGAAACTGGAACTAGCGCATCATAAAACGGAGGTTATTGTGGTGAACAACCGCAAGTCGGTGCAGCAAGCAAATATCAGCGTCGGGGACTGCACTATTTCGTCAACGCGGTCCTTAAAACTCCTTGGAGTCATGGTCGACGACAAGCTCAAGTTCGGGAGCCACGTCGACTATGCCTGCAAGAAGGCTTCCACAGCTATTTCGGCATTGTCTCGTATGATGTCTAATAGCTCTGCGGTATATGGCAGCAAGCGAAGGCTTTTAGCCAACGTGGTCCAGTCCATACTCAGGTATGGCGGGCCGGTGTGGTCATCGGCGTTAGGTACCAAAAGCTATCTAGCCAAGCTGGAAAGCACCTATCGTCTCATGTGCTTAAGAGTGGCGAGTGCGTATCGCACAGTTTCACATGACGCAATCTGCGTCTTAGCGGGTATGATGCCTATTGGTATTATCATCAGCGAGGACGTAGAGTGCTGCAACCAACGTGGAACTAGAGGCATACGGAGTACCACAAGATCGGCCTCGATGATCACATGGCAGCGGGCATGGTCTGATTCCACAAAAGGCCGGTGGACACATCGACTTATCCCGGAACTATCCGGATGGGTCAACAGGCGCCATGGCGAAGTCAACTTCCACCTGACACAGATTCTGTCAGGGCATGGTTGTTTTAGACAGTATCTGCACAAGTTTGGGCATGCGGAGTCCCCCGAGTGTCCGGAATGCGCGGACGTCGAGGAAACGGCAGAACATGCTTTCTTCATGTGCCCTCGTTTCGCGGGCGTGAGAAGCAACATGATGGCAGTTAGCGGACAGGACACTACTCCGGATAACTTAGTCCAAAGGATGTGTTCTAGCTCGGACGTCTGGGCTGCGGTCAATGCGGCTGCTACTCAGATCGTACTTGAGCTACAAAACCGCTGGAAAGCCGATCAACGGCGAATAAACAGCCTAACTACCATAGTCCAGTAGTTATCTAAGAGTGTGCGTTAAGCACAATAGCCCCTCCCTGAAGTAATACCGATAAGGTGGTTCCAGGGAGGATTGAGGCTGGAGACTCGAGTAGGGTTTTAGTGGGTCTGGATCTTCACGATCTTCACGGGATACCAAACCCCACTCCCTGAGCTGTCTTCTCAGGTGTCTGATAGCAGATTTCCCTACTCGTAAAAAAAAAAAAAAAAAAAAAGATCTAACCGAGGCTGGCGTCGGTACCGAATGTTGTTCACAACGGAGAGTCTTGGGCGCATCTTAACCATCACTAGGTAGTGGTCCGAGTCAACGTTAGCGCTTCGATAGGATCTGACGTCGATAATGTCTGAGAAGTACCGACTGTCGATCAAAACGTGGTCGATCTGTGATTCTGTCTGATTTGGTAACCTCCAGGTGTACTTATGATGGATTCTGTGCTGGAAAAAGGTACTACGTACGGCCATATTCTTGGAGGCGGCAAAGTCGATAAGTCTTAGGCCCATTTCATTGGTTCGCTGGTGTGCACTGAACCTTCCAATCACCGGTTTGTATTCCTCCTCCTGGCCGACCTGAAATCCCCGATGACGATCTTGATATCATGTTTTGGGCAGCGGTCGTATTCACTCTCTAACTGCGCGTAGAATTCATCCTTGTCGTCATCGGTACTTCTGAGGTGAGGGCTGTGCACGTTGTTGATGCTTATGTTGAAGAATCGGCCCTTGATTCTCAACCTGCACATTCGAGGATTGATTGGCCACCACCCAATCACCCGTTTCCGCATCTCGCCCATCACTATGAAAGCTGTACCCAGCTCGTGTGTGTTGCCGCAGCTCTGGTAGATGGTATGTCCATCTCTGAACGTACGTACCGTTGAGCTCTTCCAGCACACCTCCTGCAGCGCTACGACGTCGAACTTGCGGCTCTTCAATACGTCGGAGAGCACTCGAGTGCTCCCTTGGAAGTTGAGAGATCGGCAGTTCCACGTCCCGAGTTTCCAATCCATAGTCCTTTTTCGTCGCGTGGGTCTATTCCGATTGTTCCAGTAAGAATATATTTGTTCTTCGTTCCATGCTTTAATATTTTTCGTGGTGACGGCTTGCAAAGCCTGCTACTCCAACCCCCTGTTTCGCCGGAGGGCCAACGAAGCTCGAAAGAGCCCTCCTTTCCTGTCAGCATACGACCTTGGCTTCCACCGGGGTTGGTTACCCGATCTCCACCAAAGTTGCTCGTATCCCGGCTGGTACCACGAGGCGGTAGGAATAGGAGTTGCTGAATAAGAGGCTATGAACCACTGTAGGGTCTATTTTATGCCTACACGTGCAGTTTTTCCGCATTTAAGCCTAACATCAAACTACTACCTGCTCTTTGGCAGAACGGAACCCGACTATTAATTTTCCGCACTCAAGCGACTGGTACATTTCAAAACATTCCTGCACTTTAGCAGAATGGAATCAGACTATTCGTACCGCATTTAAGCGACATATCCATATCAATTTCATTTTCAGTGTAATTATTCTTGGTTTTTTATATTTAACTTACCTAAGGAATTCGCCATTTAGTTCCTCGTCGCCAATGTAATGTGCTCCGGGACGAAAGTCAAACACGTCGTTCTCGGCTGCTGGGTAGAATACGAATGATATATACTTCTCTCTTCCTTATGCGCTGCCCGCTTAGGCGCGTCCGGCAGAAATCGAACAAAAATCTGGCAGCGAAAAACTTTTTCTGCCAGACATTCTGCCGGATTTCTGGCCGCCGTCACCCGTGAAAACTAGCAGACATGACACATCGGATTCGGGCAGAAACTTCGCCTTACGGTTTTTCTGTCGGATTTCTGCCAGAGGTATCGAATAAAAACCGGCTTTGTACCGATTCAGCTTTCCCTCCTTTTTTGGAGGGTAGCAGCAGCGGATTGTAGCAGCAAGAACCGTGCAATAAACAGGTTAACAATTAAACCTGCTTTATCATGTTCCATATTATTCTCTTACCTTTTGCCCGAAACTGCAAAACTGATGAACCACTTTTCTTCTGCCTCAAAATGTCACATTTGACATAAAAAGAATCGAGCGAAAAATGAAGACTGGTTCTGTTCGATTTCTGCCAGGCATCCGACTTTTTCGTAAGCGGGTGGGAGTTGATGACGGACATTTGAGCAGTGCGGCTAGTTTCGTATCGATTAATATATGAATGATTTCTTCTTAAACCTAATATTTGCGGAGATATAAGCGCAAGAAAATAAGTGGGTTTAACAAAAACCTCCAAAAAAAGTTGGTATGACATAATTTGTTTAAAATTATGCCAAGAATTTTTTTGTTTAGGTTTTACCTAAAAAGTAAAACTTGGATGTTTTTGACAAATTTGTCAAATTTTAAAAAGCTATAAAAACTATGAGGCAATTCTGTGGCGACATGTTTTGAAATAATTCACCTTTTATGATTTTTATTATGATTTTACAATTTTACACTGAAAATACATTTAATAACTCATAACTTATTTTTTGACGTCATTTTCATCAAAGTAGTAGTAGATATGATTTTTTATTAAGATAATCTCATTTCTAAATATGCCCTTTTGAAAAGTTTCTCTTGACAAAAAAAATTATGTTTATGGAAAATAAAGGCATGCGTAGTATCCAATATATCAGTAAATTTCATTCCAATCAAATATAGTCGAGACAAAATGGCTTTTCTCAGCGTTTTGAGCTGGAAATGCTCTATAATCCTTTCCAGGTGGCACGTTTTTCGAAATTTTGCGGTAAATTATTACTACGAAACAATTACTACTCCTAGAACGTATTTAATTATTGTAATATGAAGTGTAACTATTCAGCTAACATTGCTCAACTTTTTGTAGGTTTCATGAACGATTCGAGGTCAAAAATTTAGCAAAATCTTTCACCTTCACCAGGGCTACTATGTTACCTGACTCACTTCGAATATGCGTTGTGTTCGCGGGATCGTGTTGGTTCGAAAGGTTTCGAGAAATATTGCCTTTGTATCGAAAATATCGTTAATTTTGATCACTAAAAATAACGTACTTAAACGTTATATTTCAAGTGCGAGTAGTACGCAATAATTGTATTGTGAAACTGAATTGTTATTTATGCAAATTTTTACAAATTAAATGCAATAACAAAAGCACAACTTATAAAAAATCGTTTGTTATCGATATTAACTGCATATGCGTTATAAACGAATAAAACGTATGCTTACGTTTTATTTCAATAATACGCATATTCGCAGTGAGTAAGGTAAAACAGTACTTGGTTCTTATCACTATAATAAATATAAAGAATAATACTACTTTTCATTTGATATCAAAATCAAAAGTCGTTCCGAAGTTATGATTAAAAAAAAGTTTCTTCAAATTCTTGGACAATTTTCTTTGGAAATGTGAAAATGATTTCTTCTTAAACCTAATATTTGCGGAGATATAAGCGCAAGAAAATAAGTGGGTTTAACAAAAACCTCCAAAAAAAGTTGGTATGACATAATTTGTTTAAAATTATGCCAAGAATTTTTTTGTTTAGGTTTTACCTAAAAAGTAAAACTTGGATGTTTTTGACAAATTTGTCAAATTTTAAAAAGCTATAAAAATTATGAGGCAATTCTGTGGCGACATGTTTTGAAATAATTCACCTTTTATGATTTTTATTATGATTTTACAATTTTACACTGAAAATACATTTAATAACTCATAACTTATTTTTTGACGTCATTTTCATCAAAGTAGTAGTAGATATGATTTTTTATTAAAATAATCTCATTTCTAAATATGCCCTTTTGAAAAGTTTCTCTTGACAACAAAAATTATGTTTATGGAAAATAAAGGCATGCGTAGTATCCAATATATCAGTAAATTTCATTCCAATCAAATATAGTCGAGACAAAATGGCTTTTCTCAGCGTTTTGAGCTGGAAATGCTCTATAATCCTTTCCAGGTGGCACGTTTTTCGAAATTTTGCGGTAAATTATTACTACGAAACAATTACTACTCCTAGAACGTATTTAATTATTGTAATATGAAGTGTAACTATTCAGCTGACATTGCTCAACTTTTTGTAGGTTTCATGAACGATTCGAGGTCAAAAATTTAGCAAAATCTTTCACCTTCACCACCAGTAGTACGCAATAATTGTCTTGTGAAACTGAATTGTTATTTATGCAACTTTTTACAAATTAAATGCTATAACAAAAGCACAATTTATAAAAAATCGTTTGTTATCGATATTAACTGCATATGCGTTATAAACGAATAAAACGTATGGTTACGTTTTATTTCAATAATACGCATATTCGCAGTGAGTCAGATAAAACAGTAGGTGATGATCAGCACTGTAGCGGCATTGTTATTTAAGAAGAATTTTCGATAATACGCATTTAGTTGCGCAGTAAGTTTTGTGCACGATAATTCTCCTTGAATACAATAAGCACAACTGCGCAACTACTTGTCCAGGAATTGTGAGGTCGGTTCTAATCTAATCTAATCTAAATTAAAAATTGAACAATTTAATCGGCGTTTCAGTAATGCGTCGCTATAAAATATGATTGTCTTTCTTATATAACTTTTGAGAAATGCGCCTCGACTGATTATTTCGAATGAACTGTTCCTGGAGCATTAACTCATGAGCAGCCAAGTCCATTTCCTCCTGTGTCATATCTAGCGCTTCCCGCATTTCCAATTGAGTACAATGCACGAATCCTGGGTCGCAGTATTTGCCAAGTCCTTGTTCCAGCAATACCTGAAAATAAATGCATACGACAGTTATGTTATTATTTTTGGAAGTAGGTAACACGAAATAGTTGTGCTTTTGTTATAGCATTTAATTTGAAAAAAGTTGCATAAATAACAATTCAGTTTCACAATAGAATTATTGCGTACTACTCGCACTTGAAATATAACGTTTAAGTACGTTATTTTTAGTGATCAAAATTAACGATATTTTCGATACAAGGGCGATATTTTTCGAAGCCTTTCGAACCAACACGATCCCGCGAACACAACGCATATTCGCAGTGAGTCAGGTAACATAGTAGCGCATCAATCAAGTCCTGCTCCTCCCCTACTCTCCTCTCCACCTCATTCGTTTCTTTGTTTTTTTTCGGCAGAGAGCTTGCACGATAAGAAATTGTCCACTGCATCAGTGACTGGCTTGATACAGCAAGGGCAAATTGCTGTGGAGGGTGCCTCTCCCTACTGTTTTACCTGACTCACTGCGAATATGCGTATTATTGAAATAAAACGTAACCATACGTTTTATTCGTTTATAACGCATATGCAGTTAATATCGATAACAAACGATTTTTTATAAATTGTGCTTTTGTTATTGCATTTAATTTGTAAAAAGTTGCATAAATAACAATTCAGTTTCACAATACAATTATTGCGTACTACTGGCACATGAAATATAACGTTTAAGCACGTTATTTTTAGTGATCAAAATTAACGATATTTTCGACACAAGGGCGATATTTTTCGAAACATTTCGAACCAACACGATCCCGCGAATACAACGCGTATTCGCAGTGAGTCAGGTAACACAGTAGGCTCCGTTGCGGCGAGAGAATTTATAGAACCCCCTCCACCATTCACGTTACGTTTATTTTAAATAATACGCATATTCGCAGTTAGTCAGGTAAACCAGTAGGGGTGGTATATATATATATATATATATATATATATATATATATATATATATATATATATCTATATCTATATCTATATCTATATCTATATCTATATCTATATCTATATCTATATCTATATCTATATCTATATCTATATCTATATCTATATCTATATCTATATCTATATCTATATCTATATCTATATCTATATCTATATCTATATCTATATCTATATCTATATCTATATCTATATCTATATCTATATCTATATCTATATCTATATCTATATCTATATCTATATCTATATCTATATCTATATCTATATCTATATCTATATCTATATCTATATCTATATCTATATCTATATCTATATCTATATCTATATCTATATCTATATCTATATCTATATCTATATCTATATCTATATCTATATCTATATCTATATCTATATCTATATCTATATCTATATCTATATCTATATCTATATCTATATCTATATCTATATCTATATCTATATCTATATCTATATCTATATCTATATCTATATCTATATCTATATCTATATCTATATCTATATCTATATCTATATCTATATCTATATCTATATCTATATCTATATCTATATCTATATCTATATCTATATCTATATCTATATCTATATCTATATCTATATCTATATCTATATCTATATCTATATCTATATCTATATCTATATCTATATCTATATCTATATCTATATCTATATCTATATCTATATCTATATCTATATCTATATCTATATCTATATCTATATCTATATCTATATCTATATCTATATCTATATCTATATCTATATCTATATCTATATCTATATCTATATCTATATCTATATCTATATCTATATCTATATCTATATCTATATCTATATCTATATCTATATCTATATCTATATCTATATCTATATCTATATCTATATCTATATCTATATCTATATCTATATCTATATCTATATCTATATCTATATCTATATCTATATCTATATCTATATCTATATCTATATCTATATCTATATCTATATCTATATCTATATCTATATCTATATCTATATCTATATCTATATCTATATCTATATCTATATCTATATCTATATCTATATCTATATCTATATCTATATCTATATCTATATCTATATCTATATCTATATCTATATCTATATCTATATCTATATCTATATCTATATCTATATCTATATCTATATCTATATCTATATCTATATCTATATCTATATCTATATCTATATCTATATCTATATCTATATCTATATCTATATCTATATCTATATCTATATCTATATCTATATCTATATCTATATCTATATCTATATCTATATCTATATCTATATCTATATCTATATCTATATCTATATCTATATCTATATCTATATCTATATCTATATCTATATCTATATCTATATCTATATCTATATCTATATCTATATCTATATCTATATCACAGAACAGAAGTGGAAGTTCGAACAATCGTTCGAGCAAAACCTGGCATCTACGCTCTGGTCTAAAACTCTACCAATAAGTAAGAACTTTGACGAGTTTTTGTTTTGAGTGCACTTGTCATTCAAAATCTCGTCTAAACGAAATTCCTCAACTCGTCTAAATATTTCAGCTTTACTTCGCACATAGGAGTATTTGATGCAAAATGTTGGCCATAAGTCCAAAATGGAAAATGCATGATTTTATCAAAATATCGTATCTATTATCACAATAGGGCCTACTAGTCACGTTAGTATTGTTCTATGCAGGATTGATTGATTTTTTTTTTCACAGAATATGCTGTTATTTTGGATAGCAGTTTTCAAGAAGTATCCTATCGTTCGTGGGTATATAAACCTGAAAATCTGAATGAAATATTATTTGTTTAACATAAGTAAGCATTTTCTCTGTAAAGAAGGATATTTTTAAATAATTTTATCTAGCTTTTTACGAGCCGTATTGGTGAACCGTATAATCTGTGTTAGTGTGTTCGTAATATTTGGACAGTATTTTTGACATTTCGTAATTACATCGCACGTTTTCTTTGCGCACGTTCACGTTAAAATTAACGGAACGTTCGGAAAGAAAACGTGCCATGTATTTAGGAAATGTCAAAAATGCTATCCAAATATTACGAACGCCGTCCGCCGTTATGGCATGTAAAAAGCTGGATATGCATTTATATATCCATCAGCTTCTTCGAGCCATAATGGCGACTGTCATTCGACTCAGTTCGACAAGAACAAAATATATTTGTCATTATGTTTACGTATATATGTATGCACGCATGTACATATGCATATACAAGCATAGGCGTCACACACATAAAACAATTTTATGTCACATACACAAACCAGTTAGCACCGCCTAGTTAGCTTCGAGGTACGATGCTGGTCTAACAAGCCAGTCGTCGTATGTTCGAATCTCGGCTACACTGAGAAAACTTTTATGTGCCAAACAGTTATCATTTATGTGCAAGCGATAAATTAGCACATACTATTCATACGCATATAATTTTTATGTGTATTTCTGGGAGGATTATGTTTATATGTGGCTCATGATAATCATATGGAATTTCATATTGTTGATTGCAAGGAAGATCAATGTCTAATCAATAAGTGCGCAATCGCTCTTAAAAGTGCTATTTTGGCTTAAATCGTTTCGGTCTCTTAGGTGCACTTATTGCTTGGAATGTAACGAAAAAATGCGCCGAAGATACCAAAACGATTTAATGCAGGATCGCACTTTTATGAGCGATTTCGCACTTTGGAGGGTACAATTTTCCTTGCAATCAGCAATATGGAAATTTACTATTAGTTATGTGCAGAATATTTTGAGTTTGGTTGGGGCTTGCTAGTTAGAGTCAGTAGGATCGTTGCACTGGCCCCGTAATTTTCCTGTATTCTAACATCCGGCTGCGAAGTCTGTCGATAAAGAAGGGTAATGCCTAAAGACGGTATAAACCCATGACGTTGGCTTTTTACACAAACCAATTTCGATTCAATGGATTCGACCGCAATAAATTTTATGGAAAGCTCTAAGGTAACAAGTTTATATATTTTTGGATAGAACTAAGTGTAAAATCGACTATCTGAAGAACCTTAAGCGAAACTGAAATAAACTTTTTCTCACCGAATAAGTCAACAAGAATAACATCACAGAACAGAAGTGGAAGTCCGAACGATTCGGCGATCAAAACTGGTAACAAATAGCGTTTTTGTTTTTTTAACCTGGGTTTATTCCAACCGACCACTAAATAAACAAACATTTTCGCGAGCATAAACAAACGTTTTCGGGTTGTCAGTGTTTTTCGGGTTGTCAGTGTATTGCTTATTGCGAGGTTCAAACTGTGAAAAAACTCAGTGTGAACCCGTCGTCTAAAAAGTGCAACCCAGAGCGAACCAACCTGAGTGAAAAAACAAACGTTTTGACAGCCGTTCGATTGGAACTAGAGCGAACCTAGATTGGACCTAAACAAAAACAAAAACGGTAAAAGTCTTTTTTGTTTTTATTTTTCTTTGGGAAGGTTTTCGTATAGAAGCGAATAACAGCAATATAAGCAGAACGCTCGCTGCCAATCGCATAGCAGCTTTCACATGCTTTTGTGTGCATTCGTATACGTTCGTGTGTTTTTGTGGAAAAAAGTGACTCGCTACCGCCAGGTTCGCTAGTATCTGTAGAAATCTGTAGCATGTACCTGTTTGGATTTTTACTGCCATTTCTGTTCTGTGATAACATATTAACCTCTCTAAGGTCTTTTCTATTTTCATAACGTCTATAGATAATGGCCATATGTCTTATGGCCCCGGAGTTATAATGGAGTTCTTTGGGGGACCGCGACATGGCTTTTTTAGATAGTTGCCAAATATTTAAAATTTGTTTGAAATCTGTTGATTTTTGTAAATGTATCATCGATTGTGGACATATAAGTTACTTTGCCGCAGTTACGAGCCATGGCGCGCACGGTCCGGATCCGGGGGGACACTATGAATCCGGAACCGGTTCCCATAAAGGGACATTTCAGCATCAGTAAAGTATGTCGTGTCGCATATCAAAAAACATCAGCATTCGATAAAACAGCGATTGGCGATCAGTTCATGTCTCAAGAGAAAAATTTGTGCGCTGCCGTCCGAATACTTTTTTTGGCTGATTGTTACGTGTCAAAGCGCAAATCGCGAAAGCAAATTTCTCAAAACTGTATTTCCAAAGTCGATGAGCATGATTTCTCGAAAAAACCTACACTGATCCACTTGAAACCTTTAAACAAGTTATATTTTCGTTTTGTTGATTTAATACAAGTTTTCTGGAAATATTTTCTAGAGATTAATCGAAGAGTAAAATTATTTTTTTTGGTCTGTTACCGTAACATGTATACAAATTTCCACTTTAATCAGTTAAAAGGTTTAGTCCTCTCAACTGTGTAAAGTATAACCTCTTAACCTTCAATGCATTAGAAAAAAGATTTGAGATTGCTCTCATTCTCATTTTAATTCGAATTTCGTTTTGTATTTTGAAATAATTCATTGCTGCAAGCATCAATTGATGTACCGCAAACCTCTAATCACATCAGCTTGATGAAATATGACTAATAGAAGTAATGAAGATATTTTGGACCAACATGGCCACTTCACCGGAAAAACATCTAGTACCTGATTCGCGACACATTGTTTAAATTTTAGGATAATTCATCTTACGGCACATCAAATCATATCATCTTGATAAAATGAGACTATTGAAAGTATAATAAAGACATTTTGAAAGCAAATGACCACATCACTATCGGATCTGGAACATCCGGTACCTGGTTCAGGGAAATTTTTTGGATTTTGGGATAATGCATCATGAGGCACATCAAATCATATCGCTTTGATCAAAAGACATTGATGGAAGTACAATGGAGACATTTTGGAACCAAATAGCCACTTCAGTAACCGGGTTTGGGTTCAATTGATGATTTTAGGGTATATAAGCGATTTAACTTATAATGAACCGGTTAACGGGGTAGTTCTGGTTATATTGGGGCGGTTTAAAACAAAATCCTATGGCACTGAAAACTACAATACATATATCAAACTAATAATGCGTTTTAGAAGCAACCATTACCATTGGAATAAAAACCATCTTATGTGTTGAAGGCATATCTGGTATCATAGCTTCTAAGGTATTACACATCTTTGTCCCGAATAATCCCATATGTGCTAAATCATAATCCACCCAGTTAGCTTCGGGGTAAGATGCTAACCTAACAAGCCAGTCGTCGTATATTCGAATCTCGGCTAGGAGGTGCTGCTATAGAGTGAGTAGGATCGTTGCACTAGCCCCGTAATTATCCTGTACTCTAATAACCGACTGCGAAGTCTGTCTGTCTGCCCAAGTACCGGGAAGTTCCATTAGTGTTATTTTGCTAAGCCAATGTGATTTGATGTGCCGCAAAATGAATTATCTCAAAATACAAAAATGTCCCCGGAGACAGGTGGTTAATGTTCCGGAGCCGACGCAGAAGCGGCCATTAGTACAAAATACTCCGAAATTTACCTTGGGTGTCAGTTTTGGGTCATACCTTTCAAGGGAGGCAAAGAAAACTAAGTTCGGATTGAAAATGGATGAAAAAGAGCAAGCTCAAAATTTGGGTCCTTTTTGATGATGGTTTCGTTTAGATGGACCGATAATACTAATTAATTGGGGAGTCAAACGACATGCATTGTACAACGGGAGCAAATCATTTGAATTTATAAGAAGCAATAAATTGAAATAACTTACAGAAGATAACTATACAAAAACTTTTTAAAATAAAACTATCGTAAAAAAAAAAAGAATTCATAACTACATATTTCATCACTTTACCCACTGTCCAGGCAGATTAGACTAGACACAGGGGGATTAAAATACCCAACTTTTGTTTTTGTTTCACTGAGCGAACTGACAGATTCAGTTGGTTCGACTAGTTGAATTTCATAACGGAGACAACAGCTAATAATAGTAAAATTGTAATAAAAATACAGTGTTTAATTGCTTCCTGTTTAATACTTCCAACCAGCAAGTGGGAGCAAAACCAAAACTGATAAATGCTATACGGACAATATGTAGAATTTGACAGCTTCACCAGTCCCTAGTGGCGAGACTGGAGCATTTAGACGAGTTGGCAAGGATGCCAGAAAGAAAAGTGTTATGAATTTTCAAAATGTATCATCGAGACGAGAATCGAAATCAACATGCGGCTTGTGATCTTAAATAAATTTTATATTGCGAATTGCATCAAAAACGTGAAATGCAAGAGACTTGCAGACATGTTACAAGTAAAAGCCCCGCAACGAGCTGTCAATTACATATGTCAATTTATTGGGATTGACACTCGCAATAAGTTGACATAAATATTTGACAACTCGCCGCTGGAATTTTACGTGCAAACTGTTTTCAAGATTTTTGCATTTCACGTTTTTAATGCAATTTGCAATATAAGAATTGTTGATGTGCGACTGTATTGGTGGTTTGTATGCATCGGGAAACACTTTGCAATGAAAAATAACTCCAGATGCAAACAAATCGCGTATACGTATACGCGGCGATGTGTGCGTAATATTCTTGTCAGCAATCTCTATGCTAAACTTCCAACGATATGCGTAACCGGTGAAACGTATAAAATGGGATTAAAATCAAAAGTCGCGTAGGTATAGATTTTGATTTTTATTATTGATCACCTGCGGTTAGCGGCAACTACATTAGCATGTTTGAGAGATGAAAAAACACCTATGCTAGTTTTGATCACACGGTGGCAACTTTGACGTTTTCGAACAAAATAAGTGAAGCCAACACATCTGGATCACTGGATCACTTTTATGCTAGTGCGCGGCTAGTTTGCGTGTAAAAAAACGATTAATACGATTTTTCCGCAGCAGCAAACTTAACTTTTGTAGCGGCGTCATTTGTTTCTCGCCCGAAAAGTGAAGTTTTATGTTAGACGAATGTAAATTATTGTTACCAATGCACTGTTTTCGAGATTCCTAGAAAATTATTCACTTCTATATAACTAAATTGATACATGCATGATTGAGTTTTTGTTGGTTTGGTCGCGTGAGCATAAAGATTATTAACACCTTTTTGCCATTTCCGTACAGGAATTCCATAGAATAGTTCTGGCAACTTTGCTTTGGGTCAGCTAGTCTAAACTTGGAAAACAGTATAGTAAATTTTCCGTGTAAAAAGCCACTTTCCACCGCCAGGTTCGCTAGTATCTGTAAAAGGTTAGAGTTACGAGTTTTGATTTTAACTTCCACTTCTGTTCTGTGTCTATATCTATATCTATATCTATATCTATATCTATATCTATATCTATATCTATATCTATATCTATATCTATATCTATATCTATATCTATATCTATATCTATATCTATATCTATATCTATATCTATATCTATATCTATATCTATATCTATATCTATATCTATATCTATATCTATATCTATATCTATATCTATATCTATATCTATATCTATATCTATATCTATATCTATATCTATATCTATATCTATATCTATATCTATATCATCTATATCTATATCTATATCATCTATATCTATATCTATATCATCTATATCTATATCTATATCATCTATATCTATATCTATATCATCTATATCTATATCTATATCTATATCTATATCTATATCTATATCTATATCTATATCTATATCTATATCTATATCTATATCTATATCTATATCTATATCTATATCTATATCTATATCTATATCTATATCTATATCTATATCTATATCTATATCTATATCTATATCTATATCTATATCTATATCTATATCTATATCTATATCTATATCTATATCTATATCTATATCTATATCTATATCTATATCTATATCTATATCTATATCTATATCTATATCTATATCTATATCTATATCTATATCTATATCTATATCTATATCTATATCTATATCTATATCTATATCTATATCTATATCTATATCTATATCTATATCTATATCTATATCTATATCTATATCTATATCTATATCTATATCTATATCTATATCTATATCTATATCTATATCTATATCTATATCTATATCTATATCTATATCTATATCTATATCTATATCTATATCTATATCTATATCTATATCTATATCTATATCTATATCTATATCTATATCTATATCTATATCTATATCTATATCTATATCTATATCTATATCTATATCTATATCTATATCTATATCTATATCTATATCTATATCTATATCTATATCTATATCTATATCTATATCTATATCTATATCTATATCTATATCTATATCTATATCTATATCTATATCTATATCTATATCTATATCTATATCTATATCTATATCTATATCTATATCTATATCTATATCTATATCTATATCTATATCTATATCTATATCTATATCTATATCTATATCTATATCTATATCTATATCTATATCTATATCTATATCTATATCTATATCTATATCTATATCTATATCTATATCTATATCTATATCTATATCTATATCTATATCTATATCTATATCTATATCTATATCTATATCTATATCTATATCTATATCTATATCTATATCTATATCTATATCTATATCTATATCTATATCTATATCTATATCTATATCTATATCTATATCTATATCTATATCTATATCTATATCTATATCTATATCTATATCTATATCTATATCTATATCTATATCTATATCTATATCTATATCTATATCTATATCTATATCTATATCTATATCTATATCTATATCTATATCTATATCTATATCTATATCTATATCTATATCTATATCTATATCTATATCTATATCTATATCTATATCTATATCTATATCTATATCTATATCTATATCTATATCTATATCTATATCTATATCTATATCTATATCTATATCTATATCTATATCTATATCTATATCTATATCTATATCTATATCTATATCTATATCTATATCTATATCTATATCTATATCTATATCTATATCTATATCTATATCTATATCTATATCTATATCTATATCTATATCTATATCTATATCTATATCTATATCTATATCTATATCTATATCTATATCTATATCTATATCTATATCTATATCTATATCTATATCTATATCTATATCTATATCTATATCTATATCTATATCTATATCTATATCTATATCTATATCTATATCTATATCTATATCTATATCTATATCTATATCTATATCTATATCTATATCTATATCTATATCTATATCTATATATATATATATATATATATATATATATATATATATATATATATATATATATATATATATATATATATATATATATATATTTCTCGAGTTCGATTAGTTTTTGAGTTTCGCAAAAATTTCTGTTTTATTTGTATGAGAGTCCATATTGTTTATTGTTTATTGTTTATATGTATAAAATTTATCTGACTATAAGTCTACATAAATTATTTGTGGTCAAATTCATAACAATACACACGACAGTAACTTCTGTAGAAACTTGTGAGACGGCATGCCGAAGTCAAATAGGTCCTCCACTTTACAGAAAGTACGAATACAGCAGGCTAACGGTTCGTTAAAACCAAACGTCGTGCGATGAAAATTCTGCTGTAGTAAACCAGTTGATCGGAGCGAACGCTGCGAGGCACGGAAGTTCAGCTGAGCCAATATATCCGGGCAGTCTATCTCACCATTCATAACTTTAGCGACAAGCATTGCTTGTTCATATTTCCTGCGTCGTTCAAGAGTTTCAAGCCCGAGGAGTCGACAGCGGTCAGGGTACGGAGGCAGGTTCACTGGGTCTCGCCAAGGCAGGTTTCGTAATGCAAACCGAACAAACCTTTTCTGCACGCGTTCGATTCGCAAAATCCACACAAGCTGTTGAGGGCACCAAACCACGCTAGTATATTCAAGTAGTGGCCGTACCAACGAGCAATACAGTGCCTTCAGACAGTGCGGGTCATTAAAATCTCGAGCGATTTTGGAGATAAAGCCGAGCTGACGTGTTGCTTTAGTGATCAGATTCGCACGATGTAGATTGAAAGAGAGTTTGGCATCCAGCAGAACACCAAGATCAGTAACTTGGTCTACTCTCGTGAGTTCTTGGTCGTCGATTTGATAGCGGAAGACTACAGGGTTCACTGAACGGTGAAACGTCATAACATAACATTTAGCGATGCTAATAAGTAACCAGTTTCTGCGGCACCAGCTCACAAGAGCTCTTGCAATCGGCGACAATCATCGATAGATCTTACAACAAGATACAGTTTCAAATCATCGGCATATACTAGCTTTACACCTACACCCAGCAATAATGTTACGTCATTAAAGAACAGGTTAAATAGCAAAGGCCACATATTACTGCCTTGAGACACACCAGAGTTGTTTGTAAATTATGACGAATGGCAGGAATTGAGATTCACACGCAGACTTCTGCCACGCAGGTATGAACCAAGCCATAGAGTAAACTTTTGTGAAGCTCCAAGTCGTGAAATTTTCCTTAATAGTATGCCATGGTCTATACGATCGAACGCCGCTTTCAAATCTGTATAGATTGCATCGACTTGAGCCTTTTGTTCCATGTGCGAAATGCATGTTGACGTAAATTTAAGAAGGTTCGTGCTAGCAGATCGCCCAGGCATAAATCCATGTTGATCAGTGGAAATATAATTTTTCGTACGAGACAGAATAAAGGTGCTTACTATAATTTCGAATAGCTTTGAGGTGGCAGAGAGACTCGTAATGCCACGATAGTTCCTCACGTTCCGACGATCGCCACTTTTGAATACTGGAAACATGAAAGATTCCTTCCAAATTGCAGGGAATTTACCTTGGTCGAATGATTTGTTGAAAATACAACGCAAAGGTTCAGCCAAAACGTTAACACATTTACCGATGACGACAGATGGAATCCCATCCGGGCCCGGAGTCGACTAAATTGGCAGGAACAGACAGCGAAGCTATTTCAGATTCCAGTCCCGATGCAGAACTGTCGGCGAAGACAGAGGCAAAAAAGCGGGCAAATAATTCACACGAGTCCGAATTTGACTTAGACTCAGTATCATCAAGATAAACATTACCAGGAACTGATGCACATTTTCGTTTGGAGTTTACAAAGTTCCAAAATTTCTTTGGTTTCACACGTAGATCTGCTTGAACCCGCATGACATATCTTTTGTATAGCGAAGCATTCATTCGCCTATATTTATCACTATATTGCTTGAACCTGCACTTTGTTGCAATGGTTTTCCAGCGACGATATTTACGTTGCCAAAAATTGCGCTTCAACGAACACAGATACGGGGTTGTCCATGCAGGGGAAACGGGCGCCTTCAATAACGGCAAATTTGTATCTAGCCACTGGTACAAAGTATCGCAAAACAGTTTAGCCATATCGTCAACATTATTTTGTTCAATCAAAATTGCCCAATTTACGCTTGTCAAATAATCCGTAAAAGCTGCAAAATTTATTTTACGGTAATTCAAAGCTCTGTTTTCAATTGTTGCACATTGCCAAGCAGAGTTGGCGTCAATATTGCCGTCAGTAGTCAGTGTAATAGCTAATGGAGGATGATACGGGCCAATGGGCGATACTAGAGGAGCAACGTAAGTGTCTGTTACGCATTGTCGTTCCGAAGAACAGAAAACCAAATCCAGCATACGGCCTTGATGATTGCGTTGATCGTTTGCCTGGCGAAGATTAAGAAAATCCATGCCATCCACTAGCGCCACAGCAGCAGCAGACAGTTGTGTTGAGCTGGTTTGCTGCATACCATCGAAGCAATTGTTCCAATTAATGCGAGGCTGGTTATAATCCCCGCAAACTAAAATAACTTCTTCTCTTGCCGACCTATTGCCGTACAGTTCCGAAAGCGAGGCAATATGCATATCGACGACACCAACCAGTTGAGATTTGTCAGGTGGAATATAAACGCCACAAATCAACAATTTTGTACCACGTACAGTGGCACGAACGCACACTTGCTCTAGGCAACGACCATTGACAGTTTCAACAATAGCGCTGCGATGATTACTTGCGACACCGATCAAAACGCCTCCGAAGCTGGTCTTGTCACTATTAAGACGATTCCGATCACAACGAAATACGTTGAATGATGATCCAAAAATTTGCTGTGAGTTGATGCGATCATCCAACCCGGTCTCGGTCAGTATGATAATGTCGTAGCTGCATTCAGACGTTGTCAGGAATATATCGTCAATTTTCGTTCGTAGGCCCCTTACGTTCTGGTAGAAGTAGAAAATTTCATTCATGTTGTTAGCATCACACGTGGGCTGCTGGGCGGGGAAGCGGGAAACCGAAGTACTAGAACGGGGAAAGTAATCAGGTACCGACAGTTCAGAATTATTGTTATACATGCCTGGAATTACAGGCTGGAAGACCCCATCCCACACTCCGACAACAGGACCGGGACGATGACGATGGCGAGTTTCAGCAGGAAGCACGACTGTGTCGGAGGAGGTTGGGGCTTCCATAATGCCTGGTAAAGTGTGTCCCGAGTCCGGAATGGCAGCAGCAGAAAAATTAAACGATGACAGCGAGTGGTAGCATCCGACAGTAGGCTCGTGAAGAATATCAACTAGTTTTTTGGTAAATTGACGAATTCCCGAAACAACATGCCAGTCGGCCACGAAGCTGGATCAAGGGCGGCATTTTTCAGATCTGGATCAAGGCCGATTTTATACGAAACATATGAAAGATTGGAAACATCCGTTCCTCTGCGAACGAGCCGAATAGCTGTAACAGGCTCAGTAGTATTCAAGCAGCGCGAGATGATTTTTTGTATATCATTGTCGGTAAGTTGCGGGTTCAGTCCCGACAAGTACAACCAAAAGCGATTCTGTGGAGCTACTGAGACAATAGATGGCACGGATAAATCACTTAAGTCAATATTGTTCGCACCGCGATCTGATGTAATGTCAATAGGCTCCATTCGGCGACGTTTTGCATTTTTTATTGGCCAAATAGGCGTAGTGGAAATAGCCGTAGGGGTATCGGGAACGACAACATCAATAATCGGTTTAGATGGCAAGCTATCGATTTTCTTGCTTAGTCCATCCACGACCTCTAAAATTTTATGAACCTGTACAGGCAAATCGTTCAGATTTTGCGGTAGAGAGGTTTGGGTTTTCTGCAAATCGGCAACGTAAGCAGAAACGGAGCGGCCGTTTAACATAATTCTGCACGTCGGGCATATATACATTATTTTTCCTTGTACAAGGAATTCTTTGCACAAACGGCTATTTATCCCGCAGCATTGCTGATTAATGTGAAAACACGCATCGCAAAAACCGCAACAGATAGGTTCAAGATCGTTTATAGCCAATTTGCATTCTCCGCACAGTGTTTTATCCATCTTGTATTGATCAGCAAGCAGCAGCAATATTTAACGAAGGTCGCTCGTCGCAAAACAGAACAATGGCGATATATAGCACTCAGCACAATGTAGATTGCAAAAATAAAAACTTCTCCGATTACGGGCACAGGTAGATAAATCACCAAAACTTCACAATATTTGATTACGGTATCAGAAATAGTCCACTAAACACAAGTAAGCAGTACGATATAAGCTGTTTTACTTTAAAAAATCACAAAATATCCGGTACAAAGTTAACAGATGTCAATACAAGTTATTAGCAACGATGATTACCGTACCGTATCCCCCTACCACAGGAGTGAGAGGTCTCTAACTATCGTAAAATAAATTCAAGACTCCAAAATCTCCCACATGCCAAATTTGGTTCCATTTGCTTGATTAGTTCTCAAATTATAAGGAAATTTGAATTTCATTTGTATGGGAGCTCCCCTCTTAAAAGGGGAAGGGGTCGTATATATATATATATATATATATATATATATATATATATATATATATATATATATATATATATATATATATATATATATATATATATATAATATATACCTATAAAGAAGGATTTCTGTTTGTTTGTCTGTCTGTCTGTCCGTATGTTCCTTATAGAATCAAAAACTACTGAACCAATCGGCATGAAAATATGCATGTAGAGGTTTTTTGGGGCCAGGAAAGGTTTTAGTGATGGTTAGAAACACAAATTTCTGCATAACTCGACAACTAATCAAGCAAATAGAACAAAATTTGGCATGTGGGTGTTTTTGGAGGCAACCATTTTTTCTATGATGAATTAGGACCCCTTACCTTTTTAAGAGGGGGGGCTCTCATACAAACGAAATACAAATTTCCTCATAACTCTAGAACTAATCAAGCAAATGGAACCAAATTTATCATGTGGGTGTTTTTTGGGGCAAGAATATTTTCTATGGTATATTTTCTATGAATATCCCCACTTTAAGAGAGGGGGGAGGGTCCCATACAAATGAAAAACAAATTTCCTCATAACTCGAGATCTAATCAAGCAAATGGAACCAAATTTGACATGTAAGTGGTTCTGGACGCAAGGTTTTTTTCTATGGTGAATTGAGACCCCTCTCTTCTTTAGAAAGCGAGTTATGGCTCATCTCCCCTTTAAGAGGGTGGGCTTCCATACAAATGAAATGCAAATTTCCTCTTATCTCGAGAACTAATCAATCAAATGGAAACAAATTTGGCATGTGGGAGTTTTAGATGGCAGAAATTTTTCCTATGGTGAATTACGACCCCTTCCCCTTTTAAGAGGGGAGCTCCCATACAAATGAAATTCAAATTTCCTTATAATTTGAGAACTAATCAAGCAAATGGAACCAAATTTGGCATGTGGGAGATTTTGGAGTCTTGAATTTATTTTACGATAGTTAGAGACCTCTCACTCCTGTGGTAGGGGGATACGGTACGGTAATCATCGTTGCTAGTAACTTGTATTGACATCTGTTAACTTTGTACCGGATATTTTGTGATTTTTTAAAGTAAAACAGCTTATATCGTACTGCTTACTTGTGTTTAGTGGACTATTTCTGATACCGTAATCAAATATTGTGAAGTTTTGGTGATTCATCTACCTGTGCCCGTAATCGGAGAAGTTTTTATTTTTGCAATCTACATTGTGCTGAGTGCTATATATCGCCATTGTTCTGTTTTGCGACGAGCGACCTTCGTTAAATATTGCTGCTGCTTGCTGATCAATACAAGATGGATAAAACACTGTGCGGAGAATGCAAATTGGCTATAAACGATCTTGAACCTATCTGTTGCGGTTTTTGCATTGCGTGTTTTCACATTAATCAGCAATGCTGCGGGATAAATAGCCGTTTGTGCAAAGAATTCCTTGTACAAGGAAAAATAATGTATATATGCCCGACGTGCAGAATTATGTTAAACGGCCGCTCCGTTTCTGCTTACGTTGCCGATTTGCAGCAAACCCAAACCTCTCTACCGCAAAATCTGAACGATTTGCCTGTACAGGTTCATAAAATTTTAGAGGTCGTGGATGGACTAAGCAAGAAAATCGATAGCTTGCCATCTAAACCGATTATTGATGTTGTCGTTCCCGATACCCCTACGGCTATTCCCGCTACGCCTATTTGGCCAATAAAAAATGCAAAACGTCGCCGAATGGAGCCTATTGACATTACATCAGATCGCGGTGCGAACAATATTGACTTAAGTGATTTATCCGTGCCATCTATTGTCTCAGTAGCTCCACAGAATCGCTTTTGGTTGTACTTGTCGGGACTGAACCCGCAACTTACCGACAATGATATACAAAAAATCATCTCGCGCTGCTTGAATACTACTGAGCCTGTTACAGCTATTCGGCTCGTTCGCAGAGGAACGGATGTTTCCAATCTTTCATATGTTTCGTATAAAATCGGCCTTGATCCAGATCTGAAAAATGCCGCCCTTGATCCAGCTTCGTGGCCGACTGGCATGTTGTTTCGGGAATTCGTCAATTTACCAAAAAACTAGTTGATATTCTTCACGAGCCTACTGTCGGATGCTACCACTCGCTGTCATCGTTTAATTTTTCTGCTGCTGCCATTCCGGACTCGGGACACACTTTACCAGGCATTATGGAAGCCCCAACCTCCTCCGACACAGTCGTGCTTCCTGCTGAAACTCGCCATCGTCATCGTCCCGGTCCTGTTGTCGGAGTGTGGGATGGGGTCTTCCAGCCTGTAATTCCAGGCATGTATAACAATAATTCTGAACTGTCGGTACCTGATTACTTTCCCCGTTCTAGTACTTCGGTTTCCCGCTTCCCCGCCCAGCAGCCCACGTGTGATGCTAACAACATGAATGAAATTTTCTACTTCTACCAGAACGTAAGGGGCCTACGAACGAAAATTGACGATATATTCCTGACAACGTCTGAATGCAGCTACGACATTATCATACTGACCGAGACCGGGTTGGATGATCGCATCAACTCACAGCAAATTTTTGGATCATCATTCAACGTATTTCGTTGTGATCGGAATCGTCTTAATAGTGACAAGACCAGCTTCGGAGGCGTTTTGATCGGTGTCGCAAGTAATCATCGCAGCGCTATTGTTGAAACTGTCAATGGTCGTTGCCTAGAGCAAGTGTGCGTTCGTGCCACTGTACGTGGTACAAAATTGTTGATTTGTGGCGTTTATATTCCACCTGACAAATCTCAACTGGTTGGTGTCGTCGATATGCATATTGCCTCGCTTTCGGAACTGTACGGCAATAGGTCGGCAAGAGAAGAAGTTATTTTAGTTTGCGGGGATTATAACCAGCCTCGCATTAATTGGAACAATTGCTTCGATGGTATGCAGCAAACCAGCTCAACACAACTGTCTGCTGCTGCTGTGGCGCTAGTGGATGGCATGGATTTTCTTAATCTTCGCCAGGCAAACGATCAACGCAATCATCAAGGCCGTATGCTGGATTTGGTTTTCTGTTCTTCGGAACGACAATGCGTAACAGACACTTACGTTGCTCCTCTAGTATCGCCCATTGGCCCGTATCATCCTCCATTAGCTATTACACTGACTACTGACGGCAATATTGACGCCAACTCTGCTTGGCAATGTGCAACAATTGAAAACAGAGCTTTGAATTACCGTAAAATAAATTTTGCAGCTTTTACGGATTATTTGACAAGCGTAAATTGGGCAATTTTGATTGAACAAAATAATGTTGACGATATGGCTAAACTGTTTTGCGATACTTTGTACCAGTGGCTAGATACAAATTTGCCGTTATTGAAGGCGCCCGTTTCGCCTGCATGGACAACCCCGTATCTGTGTTCGTTGAAGCGCAATTTTTGGCAACGTAAATATCGTCGCTGGAAAACCATTGCAACAAAGTGCAGGTTCAAGCAATATAGTGATAAATATAGGCGAATGAATGCTTCGCTATACAAAAGATATGTCATGCGGGTTCAAGCAGATCTACGTGTGAAACCAAAGAAATTTTGGAACTTTGTAAACTCCAAACGAAAATGTGCATCAGTTCCTGGTAATGTTTATCTTGATGATACTGAGTCTAAGTCAAATTCGGACTCGTGTGAATTATTTGCCCGCTTTTTTGCCTCTGTCTTCGCCGACAGTTCTGCATCGGGACTGGAATCTGAAATAGCTTCGCTGTCTGTTCCTGCCAATTTAGTCGACTCCGGGCCCGGATGGGATTCCATCTGTCGTCATCGGTAAATGTGTTAACGTTTTGGCTGAACCTTTGCGTTGTATTTTCAACAAATCATTCGACCAAGGTAAATTCCCTGCAATTTGGAAGGAATCTTTCATGTTTCCAGTATTCAAAAGTGGCGATCGTCGGAACGTGAGGAACTATCGTGGCATTACGAGTCTCTCTGCCACCTCAAAGCTATTCGAAATTATAGTAAGCACCTTTATTCTGTCTCGTACGAAAAATTATATTTCCACTGATCAACATGGATTTATGCCTGGGCGATCTGCTAGCACGAACCTTCTTAAATTTACGTCAACATGCATTTCGCACATGGAACAAAAGGCTCAAGTCGATGCAATCTATACAGATTTGAAAGCGGCGTTCGATCGTATAGAACATGGCATACTATTAAGGAAAATTTCACGACTTGGAGCTTCACAAAAGTTTACTCTATGGCTTGGTTCATACCTGCGTGGCAGAAGTCTGCGTGTGAATCTCAATTCCTGCCATTCGTCACAATTTACAAACAACTCTGGTGTGCCTCAAGGCAGTAATATGGGGCCTTTGCTATTTAACCTGTTCTTTAATGACGTAACATTATTGCTGGGTGTAGGTGTAAAGCTAGTATATGCCGATGATTTGAAACTGTATCTTGTTGTAAGATCTATCGATGATTGTCGCCGATTGCAAGAGCTCTTGGATATATTTGTGAGCTGGTGCCGCAGAAACTGGTTACTTATTAGCATCGCTAAATGTTATGTTATGACGTTTCACCGTTCAGTGAACCCTGTAGTCTTCCGCTATCAAATCGACGACCAAGAACTCACGAGAGTAGACCAAGTTACTGATCTTGGTGTTCTGCTGGATGCCAAACTCTCTTTCAATCTACATCGTGCGAATCTGATCACTAAAGCAACACGTCAGCTCGGCTTTATCTCCAAAATCGCTCGAGATTTTAATGACCCGCACTGTCTGAAGGCACTGTATTGCTCGTTGGTACGGCCACTACTTGAATATACTAGCGTGGTTTGGTGCCCTCAACAGCTTGTGTGGATTTTGCGAATCGATGGTTCAGTAGTTTTTGATTCTATAAGGAACATACGGACAGACAGACAGACAAACAGACAGAAATCCTTCTTTATAGGTATATATATTATATATATGTATATATATATATATATATATATATATATATATATATATATATATATTACCTAGAATGGTTGCGGCGTCTCATCAGCTCGATGCCATTATCGAGTTTGTGGCAGGCCGCAGCACCCTAGCGAAGGACCTGAAACAAAGCCTGCTCATGCTTCGGGGCACCATCCGTGCTGCGACGAAGGAACACGGCGAACTCGAAGCGCGAGTAAAAGTGATAGAAAAGGCGTTTGTATCGAGGTCTGTACAAACGGATGCCTGCCTGTCAACGACTGACCACACCGTAGCCCTTGTGACTACGGAGCAGTCCAGTGACAACAAGATATCGACTAAACGTGCAAGGCAGTCCCCAGGGGAACAAACCCCCACGGGCCCGAAGAAGCGCTTGATCGCTGAGGATCGTAAGCAAACTGTGAAACCCTCCGAGGGTAATAAGACGCAGTTAGCTCCCGACAATCAGTGGGAAACAGTGAAAAAGAAGAAGGCCAGGAAGAAAGAGGAGGATCGAACTCCACCGAAAGTGGCCAGAAAAAAGAGGAGCAAAGGCGATGCCCTTATCCTCAAAACCGAGGGGCTGAGCTATGCAGAAGTTTTGAAGGCCATGAGAGGGGATGAGCAGCTGAAGGGTCTTGGCGCGGATGTGCGGAGTTTCCGCCGCTCCCGCACCGGTGACATGATCCTTGAGCTCAAAAAGGATGCCACTGAGAAGGGTTCTGCCTACAAAGTGCTGGCAGAAAAGGTCCTTGGTGATGGCATACAGATCCGCGCACTGACGCCTGAGCTGACTCTCCAGCTTAAAAACCTGGACGAGATCACTGAAGCGGTCGAACTGACACGAGCTCTCAAGGAGCAATGTAACGTGGTGGTGACTACCGAAGCTACAATAAGACTTCCACTGGTAGACGGGAATACAGCCCTGAAGGCGGCCAAGCTGAAGGTGGGATGGTCCATATGCCCACTGAGCGTGTTCCAGCAGCCGGAGGCTTGCTTCCGGTGCTTTGAGCGAGGGAACAAGTCCTGGAGCTGTAAGGGGCCTGACAGAAGCCACCTGTGTAGAAGATGTGGCGGTGCGGGCCATATAGCGAGGGACTGTTCGGCGCCGCCCAAGTGCCTGATATGTACAGGCCAACGGGACGCTAAGCACACAACAGGAGGCTCAAAGTGCCCGGTAGGCGCGCCTGCGACTAAAACACGGGCGTAGTGCAGGTAACGCAACTAAACTTGAACCACTGCCATGCGGCCCAGCAGCTGTTATACCAAGCAGTTACTGAGTCGTTGACGGACATTGCCATCATCTCGGACCCATACCGCATCCCTGCCGGAAACGGTAACTGGGTCTCGGATAGGTCCGGGTTGGCGGCTATATGGACGACAAGCAGGTTCCCGGTTCAAGAGGTTGTGTCAACTGCAGACGAGGGATTTGCGGTTGCCAAAGTGGGTGGAGTGTTCTACTGCAGCTGTTATGCTCCGTCGAGTTGGTCGATCGAGCAGTTTACGCGGATGGTAGACCAAGTATCAGTTGCGCTGACTGGTCTAAGGCCGGTGGTTGTGGCGGGCGACTTTAACGCTTGGGCGGTTGAGTGGGGAAGTCGTCGCACGAACCATAGGGGTCGGATTCTGCTTGAGGCTCTGGCAAAGCTCAACGTTGACCTGGCCAACGTCGGCACCACAAGTACCTTCAGCAGGAATGGTGCAGAGTCTATTATCGACGTGACATTCGGCAGCCCTGGTCTGATAGGAGACTGGAGGGTAGATAATGGCTACACTCACAGTGACCATCAGGCGGTCCGCTATGGTGTTGGTCAGATAACGAGGCGGCAGGCGGCGGGTAGAGCCAACACTCCAACCACCCGTGGGTGGAAGACATCATACTTCGATCCTGAAGTATTTGTGGAAGCGATCCGAAGAGAGTGCGGTGATCGCGATATGCCCGATCCGAACGCTGATCATTTGGTTGAGGTGCTGTCGCGAGCGTGTGACGCCACCATGCCTAGGAAAAGCCGACCTAAGTATGGTAGGTCACCGGTTTACTGGTGGACAGAAGAAATTGCGGAACTCCGCGGAGCCTGCTTTCGTGCAAGGAGAATTATGCAAAGAGCTCGTTCGGACGAGGGCAGAGCAGAATGTCGAGTAGCACTAGTTGCTGCACGCGCAGCGCTTAAGAGTGGGATAATAGCTAGCAAGCGAGCCTGCTTTGAAAGGTTATGTGCCAGTGCCAATGCGAACCCGTGGGGTGATGCCTACAGGATCGTAATGGCAAAGGCCAAGGGCGTAATGGCACCCGCAGAGAGATCGCCAGAGATGCTGGAGCGGATCATTGAGGGCCTCTTTCCGCGCCACGACCCAAGGCCCTGGCCTCAGGCCGCTGAGTCGTCCCACGGTCGACGTTCCAGTATCTCAGACCATAGCGTAGGATGGTCGGTCTCCGGGCCGAACATCCAAAGTAACGTGGGCGACGGCGGTTTAGAGGTCGGGGAGGAAGTAACGGTTACGAATGAGGAACTCATTAAGATCGCTAAATCCCTAAAGGTGAGCAAGGCACCGGGACCAGACGGAATCCCGAATATGGCCCTTAAAGCGGCTATTCTGGAGGCTCCCGAATTATTCGGGGCAGTATTGAGTAGATGCCTGGAAGCTGGCAACTTCCCGGACAGATGGAAACGACAGAATCTGGTCCTATTGCCGAAGCCGGGAAAACCTCCGGGTATCCCCTCGTCATATAGGCCGATCTATCTGCTCGATACTGCCGGCAAGGTGCTGGAAAGGGTTATCCTTAACAGACTCGTACAGTACACGGAGGGTACAAACGGTCTGTCAAGGAACCAATTCGGCTTCCAAAAAGACAAATCTACGGTGGATGCCATCTTGTCTGTCACTAAGACAGCCGAGGTGGCAATCCAGCCCAAGAGGACAGGTATTCGTTATTGCGCAGTTGTCACGCTCGACGTGAGAAATGCGTTTAATAGCGCTAGCTGGGACTCCATAGCCAACTCGCTTTGGAACGTCCAAGTGCCGGTGTCGCTGTACAGGATCCTGGAAAATTATTTCCAGAATCGTGTGCTATGCTACAACACGGAGGAGGGTCAGAAGTGCGTTCCAATCACCGCAGGGGTTCCGCAAGGTTCCATACTGGGCCCGGTGTTGTGAAACGTCATGTATGACGAGGTGTTGAAGCTAAAGTTCCCGGTAGGGGTGGTGATTGTCGGCTTTGCGGATGACATCACCCTGGAAGTCTATGGTGAATCTATCAGAGAGGTTGAGTTGACGGCTGCCCACTCTATAAGCATTGTTGAAGATTGGATGCGATCCAGGAAACTGGAGCTAGCGCATCATAAAACGGAGGTTATCGTGGTGAACAACCGCAAGTCGGTACAGCAAGCAAAGATCAGCGTCGGGGACTGCACTATTTCGTCAACGCGGTCCTTAAAACTTCTGGGAGTCACGGTCGACGACAAGCTCAAGTTCGGGAGCCATGTCGACTATGCCTGCAAGAAGGCTTCCACAGCTATTTCGGCATTGTCTCGTATGATGTCTAATAGCTCTGCGGTATATGGCAGCAAACGAAGGCTATTAGCCAACGTGGTCCAGTCTATACTTAGGTATGGCGGACCGGTGTGGTCATCGGCGTTAGGTACCAAAAGCTATCTAGCCAAGCTGGAAAGCACCTATCGTCTCATGTGCTTGAGAGTGGCGAGTGCGTATCGCACAGTTTCACATGACGCAATCTGCGTCCTAGCAGGTATGATGCCTATTGGCATTATCATCAGCGAAGACGTAGAGTGCTTCAACCAACGAGGAACTAGAGGCATACGGAGTACCACAAGATCGGCCTCGATGACCACATGGCAGCGGGCATGGTCTAATTCCACAAAAGGTCGGTGGACACACCGACTTATCCCGGAACTATCTGGGTGGGTTAACAGGCGCCACGGCGAAGTCAACTTCCACCTGACACAGATTCTGTCAGGGCATGGTTGCTTCAGACAGTATCTGCATAAGTTTGGGCATGCGGAGTCCCCCGCGTGTCCCGAATGCGTGGAAGTTGAGGAAACGGCAGAACATGCTTTCTTTATATGCCCTCGTTTCGCGGGCGCGAGAAGCAGCATGCTGGCAGTGAGCGGACAGGACACTACCCCGGATAACTTAGTCCAAAAGATGTGTTCCAGCTCGGACATCTGGGGTGCGGTCAATGCGGCTGCTACCCAAATTGTACTCGAGCTACAAAACCACTGGAGAGCCGATCAACGGCGAATAAACAGCCTAACTACCATAGTCCAGTAGTTATCTAAGCGAGTGCATTAAGCACAATAGCCCCTCCCTGAAGTAATACCGATAAGGTGGTGCCAGGGGGGATTGAGGCTGGAGACTCGAGTAGGGTTTTAGTGGGTCGGGATCCTCACGCCCCATTAGGGGGGTCGGGATATCTAAACCCCACTCCCTGAGGTATCTTCTCAGGTGTCTGATAGTACCGTATCTTCTAAGGCGCTCAGCAGATTTCCCAACTCGTAAAAGAAAAAAAAAAAAATATAGGTATATATATATATATATATATATATATATATATATATATATATATATATTATATATATATATATATATTATATATATATATAGCGAGCATCAAGCTGTTGTCGCTGCAAAACCAATTATGTGCAATGAACCCGGAATGTAGGTATTTTGATGTTTCGAGTAAGATTTGGGGCGCTATTTACATTCATTTAAAAATAATCGAATTTTCTTAATCTGCAGCTCTTCTCTGTTGGGTACTCTTACCACTACATATATATATATATATATATATATATATTTATTTATGTTTTATTTTTAGCGAGTAGGGAAATCTGCTATCAGACACCTGAAAAGACAACTCAGGGAGCGGGGTTTGGTATCCCGACCCCCCACTGGGACGTGAGGAACCAAACCCACTAAAACCCTACTCGAGTCTCCAGTCTCAATTCCCCCTGGCACCACCTTATCGGTATTACTTCAGGGAGGGGCTATTGTGCTTAACGCACTCTCTTAGATAACTACTGGACTACGGTAGTTAGGCTGTTTATTCGCCGTTGATCGGCTTTCCAGCGGTTTTGTAGCTCAAGTATGATCTGGGTAGCAGCTGCATTGACCGCTCCTCAGACGTCCGAGCTAGAATACATCCTTTGGACTAAGTTATCCGGAGTAGTGTCCTGTCCGCTTACTGCCATCATGTTGCTTCTCACGCCCGCGAAACGAGGGCATATGAAGAAAGCATGTTCTGCAGTTTCCTCAACTTCCACGCATTCGGGACACGCGGGGACTCCGCATGCCCAAACTTGTGCAGATACTGTCTAAAACAACCATGCCCTGACAGAATTTGTGTCAGGTGGAAGTTGACTTCGCCGTGGCGCCTGTTGACCCACTCGAATAGTTCCGGGATAAGTCGATGTGTCCACCGACCTTTTGTGGAGTTAGACCATGCCCGCTGCCATGTGATCATCGAGGCCGATCTTGTGGTACTCCGTATGCCTCTAGTTCCTCGTTGGTTGAAGCACTCTACGTCCTCGCTGACGATGATACCAATAGGTACACTCCCTCCACAATTATGGATCACCCACAATTATGGATCACTTTTGTGTTTCAAGTGAAATAACTCAGTTAAACAAACTGTTTGAAGGTATGAAGCATTTTTACAACAAAATACACCCTATTAACTAGCTTTTAACACATAAAACATCCTTTAAATCCCGACATTGATGCTTTTTCAATGAGTGTACAAAGTTGTTATCGAGAATCTATCAAAATGTCTGTCGTTTTTTCAATCAGCATAAGCAGTACGTTTCTCATTCATAAGGTTGCTATGTGACATAATCACCAATTTTCGAGCAAAAAATGTCTCGCACATAAAGATTAAGCTAAGTTCTTAACGATTCAGCGAAATATTGGGGATTGCCAATGGTTTTCCTGTAAAAATAAGTAATTTTCAAAGTGATCCATAATAGGGACCAAAACAAGGTAATTTTTCACAATTATGGATCACTTTGATTCCAATGTAATTTTTTCAAATTCAAACAGTTTAGCACCTATTACAAACGTTTTTTAAGCAGAATCGAAAGCTGCACAGATCTGAGTTTTTGGAAAATGCTGTTTCTGCATTACGCAGGACAGGAAAGCTACGTAAGGTAGTAAAACGCTATGATGGTACATATGCAAAGGTTCATCGCAAAAGTTAAGCGAATGTTAGCTCTAATGCAACAATCTAAAACGTTAATTTTTTCCTTAACTTTCTAGAAAAATTGTTTATGTTTATTTTTCATTTTTCGGTTTATTGTCGCCTTTCCACTGTTTCGAACAGAGTCGCATCATAGCAGCGATTAAAATAAACTCTTGCATCGATTAACTTTTCCGAGATCCACTGTACCTACATCGTTAAGAACAATTCGGAAAAAAGAAAGCTTCATCCTATACTAGTCTTTTCGGAGCCAACGCAGCCGGTGAGCCTAAGATTTTTTTTCCAGGACAAAAAATCAGTCGTGAAATTGCGAAAAGCATTCCCAAAGGCTGATCGGTAGGTGTCTTCGAAGAAGGACGGCAGGCATCTAAAGACAGACCAAAAGCCACACAAGGTCTTTCATACGATTTGAAACATGTTATTTTAATGTTATTACATGATTTGAATAAACTTCATTGAGTCAATTCGCTGCAAAAAGTGTATTGTTATTTTGATCCATAATATGATGAAAATTGTTTCATTATTGTGACCGCTTCCAAAAGTGATCCATAATTGTGTATTTGATCAGTCATAATATAGGCTTAATTTCCGTGGAAAACTTGCACTAAATGGGTTTAAGAACTGAATCAACTGAAATATTACATATTTCTGTAACTAAAAACGTTTATAAACTGCTTGTAAACAATAGTATGCGCTACAATTGATTGTTTTAAAATCATACTTCTGCTTAAATGGTCCATAATTGTGGGGGAACTGTATCATACCCGCTAAGATGCAGATTGCGTCATGTAAAACTGTGCGATACGCACTCGGCACTCTTAAGCACATGAGACGATAGGTGCTTTCCAGCTTGGCTAGATAACTTTTGGTACCTAACGCCGATGACCACACCGGCCCGCCATACCTGAGTATGGACTGGACCACGTTGGCTAATAGCCTTCGCTTGCTGGCATATACCGCAGAGCTATTAAACATCACATGAGACAATGCCGAAATAGCTGTGGAAGCCTTCTTGCAGGCATAGTCAACGTGGCTCCCGAACTTGATCTTGTCGTCGACCGTGACTCCCCGGAGTTTTAAGGACCGCGTTGACGAAATAGTGCAGTCCCCGACGCTGATATTTGCTTGCTGCACCGACTTGCGGTTGTTCACCACGATAACCTCCGTTTTATGATGCGCTAGCTCCAGTTTCCTGGATCGCATCCAATCTTCAACAATGCTTATAGAGTGGGCAGCCGTCAACTCTACCTCTCTGATAGATTCACTATAGACTACCAAGGTGATGTCATCCGCAAAGCCGACAATCACCACCCCTACCGGGAACTTTAGCTTCAACACCTCGTCATACATGACGTTCCACAGCACCGGGCCCAGTATGGAACCTTGTGGAATCCCTGCGGTGATTGGGACGCACTTCTGACCCTCCTTCGTGTTGTAGCATAGCACACGATTCTGGAAATAATTTTCCAGGATCCTGTACAGCGACACCGGCACTTGGACGTTCCGAAGCGAGTTGGCTATGGAGTCCTAGCTAGCGCTATTAAAGGCATTTCTCATGTCGAGCGTGACAACTGCGCAATAGCGAATACCTGTCCTCTTGCGCTGGATCGCCACCTCAGCTGGCTTAGTGACAGACAAGATGGCATCCACCGTAGATTTGTCTTTTCGGAAGCCGAATTGGTTCCTTACCAGACCGTTTGTACCCTCCGTGTACTGTACGAGTCTGTTAAGGATAACCCTTTCCAGCACCATGCCGGCAGTATCGAGCAGACAGATCGGCCTATATGACGAGGGGACACCCGAAGGTTTTCCCGGTTTCGGCAGTAGGGCCAGGTTTTGTCGCTTCCATCTGTCCGGGAAGTGACCAGTTTCCAGGCATCTATTCATTACTGCCCCGAATAATTCGGGAGTCTCCAGAATAGCCGCTTTAATGGCCATATTCGGGATTTCGTCTGGTCCGGGTGCCTTGCTCACGTTTAGGGATTTAGCGATCTCAATGAGTTCCTCGTTCGTAGCCGTTACTTCCTCCCCGACCTCTAAACCGCCGTCGCCCACGTTACTTTGGATATTCGGCTGGGAGGCCGACCATCCTACGTTATGGTCTGAGATACTGGACTGTCGGCCGTGGGACGACTCAGCGGCCTGAGGCGAGGGCCTTGGCTCGTGGCGCGGAAAGAGGCCCTCTATGATCCGCTCCAGCATCTCTGGCGATCGCTCTGCGGGTCCCATCACGCCCTTGGTCTTTGCCATTGCGACCCTGTAGGCATCACCCCACGGGTTCGCATTGGCACTGGCACACAACCTTTCAAAGCAGGCTCGCTAGCTAGCTATTATCCCACTCTTAAGCGCTGCGCGTGCAGCAACTACTGTTTTACCTGACTCACTGCGAATATGCATATTATTGAAATAAAATGTAACCATACGTTTTATTCGTTTATAATGCATGTGCAGTTAATATCGATAACAAACGATTTTTAATAAGTTGTGCTTTTGTTATTGCATTTAATTTCTAAAAAGTTGCACGAATAACAATTCAGTTGTACAACACAATTATTGCGTACTACTGGCGCATGAAATATAACGTTTAAGTATGTTATTTTTAGTGATCAAAATTAACGATATTTTCGATACAAGGGCGATATTTTTCGAAACCTTTCGAACCAACACGATCCCGCGAACACAACGCATATTCGCAGTGAGTCAGGTAACACAGTAGCATTGTTTCTAAAAAGTCATGAAATTCGTTTAGATTTGTGGATGGCGGTCGATACACTGCACAAATATTTAACAATCTGCTAGACGACAATTTGATTCGAATTTTTATGTAGGTACTGGAAGCTATAATCTGTGCTATCAGTGTGGACAATTTCAAAATTTTACTGTTTTTTAATAAACATCATTAGCCCTTCCCCTCTGCTACCAATCCTACTTGAATTAATTTTATCAAAGCCTTCAATATTGCATATTTTTTTCATTTTCACTGTTAATCCACGTTTCTGATAAAGCAATTATATCGATTGAAATTTTTAAATCATTCAATAGTAAGACAAAATCATCAAACACGAGCCATAATGGCGGACGTGTTTGAAATATTTGAACAGCATTTTTGACATTTCCCTAATACATCGCACATTTTCTTTCCGCGCGTTCACGGTAAAATTAATGGAATGTACGGAAAGAAAACGTGCGATGTGTTAGGGAAATGTCAAAAGAGCTGTTCAAATATTACGAACCCGTCCGCCATTATGGCTCGTAAAAAGCTGGATAAACTTGTTACCTTAGAACTTTCCATAAAATTTATTGCGGTCGAATCCACTGAATCTAAATTGGTTTGTGTATGTGACATAAAATTGGTTTGTATGTGACGCCTATGCTTATATATGCATATGTACGTACGTGCATACATCTACACGTAAACATAATGACAAATTTATTTTGGTCGTGTCGAACTGAGTCGAATGGCAGTCGCCATTATGGCTCGAAGAAGCTGGATACATAAATGCATATCCAGCTTTTTACGCTTTTACGCCATAATGGCGGACGACGTTCATAATATTTGGATAGTATTTTTGACATTTCCTAAATACATCGTACGTTTTCTTTCCGCACGTTCCTTTAGTTTTACCGCGAACGTGCGGAAAGAAAACGTGCGATGTATTCTATTAACGAAATGTCAAAAATACTGTCCAACGAACACAGATTATGCGGTTCGCCATTATGGTTCGTAAAAAGCTGGATAAAATTATTGAAAAGTATTCTTCTTTACGGGCAAAATGCTCACTCATGTTAAACAAATAATATTTCATTCAGATTTTCAGGTTTATATATCCACGAGCTTCTTGAAAACTGCTGTCCAAAATAACAGCATGCTCTGTGAAAAAAGATATCAAACAATCAGGCATAGAACGATACTAACATGACTAGTAGGCCCTATTGTGATAATAGATAAGATATTTAGATAAAATCATGCATTTTTCATTTTGGGCTTATGGCCAACTTTTTGCATCAAATACTACCATGTGCGAAGTAAAGCTGGAATATTTAGACGAGTTTAGGAATTTCGTTTAGACGAGATTTTGAATGACAAGTGCACTCAAAACAAAACGTCGTCAAAGTTCTTACTTATTGGTAGAGCTTTGGACCAGAGCGTAGATGCCAGGTTTTGCTCGAACGATTGTTCGAACTTCCACTTCTGTTCTGTGACCTTACTTTACTACTTTCCTTCCGAGAATCGAATTGGGTCACGAGCGAATGTTGCCACGAGAAGTCGCCCTACATGTTGCTTGTTGCATTGTGACACTTCAACGTCTTTTATGATACAGAATGTTGTTGTGTATTGAATTCTTTCACCACAACTTGTAAGTGACAAGTGGTGGCCAATGAAACGTTTTTGATGAAGCTTGCTCAAGCTTCTTACCAACACCAATATTTATTTATTTATTTATTTATTTATTTATTTATTTATTTATTTATTTTATTATACTTGTAGATTAAGAACAATTCTTATTGATTTCTACAATCGGACTTTGACTTTGACAACCACATTAATACTAACTATGTTTTCTTATAACTACTATTATGCTTGGACATAATTCCTTCCTTCTAACCATTCGATGCATTCGTGACGGAACCGTGAAGATGTATTGATTGTTTTAATTCCAGCAGGAAGTTGGTTCCACCAGACTACTGCACGTGCAAAGAAGGTACCACTATAGTGTGATGACGTATAACGAGGCAAAACATAATTCCTCACCCGTGAACTTCGAAAAAGCTGTAATTTTTCGCGTAGGTAATTTGGTCCATTTTGAAGTATTTTGTGAAAAGTTACACAGCATCGCAATTTGAAATAATTGCTATAAGAACAACCTAATAGTGCATTTTGGAGATGTGAAACTCTTGAATACCTATTTAGCTTATAAACCCAGCGGACGCAACAATTTATTGCAATTCGCAATCTCTCGATGGCTCTAGCAGAGGCATTTAGAACTAATTCTAATCCATAGTTGACATGTGGAAGCAGCAGAGACTTGAATAGTTTTAACTTCAAAGAAAGGGGTAACATAGATGCAGTCAATTTTAAATGACGTAATCCCGAGTAAATTTTACCGCATTGAGCATTCACCTGATCGTCCCATTCTAGGTCTTGTTGGAAAATTACCCCCAAAACGGATAACTTCGGAACATAGCTAATTTTTTCGTTATTAATCATAATATCTGGCAAAACGGTTGGACGTTGTCCTCGTGTTACGAACATGGCTTTGGTTTTAGAGGAATTTATAGGAAGTAAATTTCTCTCAGACCATGAGAATATATTAGCAAGATCATTATTTATAAGCCGAGCCATTTCATTAATTTCTAGCTGCGACGAGTAATAATAGATTTGAACATCATCCGCAAATATATGGATTTTGCAAAATTGCAATACATTAGGCAAATCGTTAATAAAAAGAGAAAAATCAGAGGGCTTGTGTACAAGACACGACCGCATATATAGGTGACGCAGGACTACGTAAGTCTCTTTGTAGTGATAGTAGCATGTATTCATGCTTGTAATCATTCGATTCTTCATGTATACATGCTATATACAACATATATACATGCTGCATGCGTTGTATGTAAGATTTATCAAAGTAGTAAGATTGCATACGTTCAATTCTCAAAAGATTGTGCATTTGAAAACAATTTAACAAAATCAAGAACACAAACTATTACTTTCCTGCTACCTTACTGAAATTAAAGATTGTTTTTATTACCCATGGTTTCCCACGTTGAAGGGATTTTACCAATTTAATCTTATTTTATCAACAGCACATCTTTTCTCTACACTTCTAATGAAACGGCAAGCATGCGTATACATACAGAGCCGAATTATAGCTGAACACTACAGCTGTAGCACATTTTTCCAACACAGATATCAAGTTCGCCGAGGTTTAATCGTCACGCAGTAAAGAATTTGCGATCTGTTGGGACAACGAACTTGGGTTATTTTTTCTGGCACACTTCCCTAACACAGACATCAGATTGAACTAGGTTTAATTGCGTTCGTAAGAAATCTGTAGGCACGAGGGGGCTTTGTCACTCTTTTTGGCGTACTTCCCAAGCAAGGACATCAAAATGGTCTAGGTTGAACCATGGTGTTAAGAAATCTTGTTGAAATGAGAAAGCTTTGTTACTTGTTTTGGTTTACTTCCCAAGCACAGATATCAATTTGGTATAGGTTTAGATCATTGTTAAAAATCTTCCAACCAATCATGAAGCGAGAATTCTAGTAAAACATAGGTTCATTATTTTCAATTTTTCAATAGTTCAACATCAAGAATCCATACTTTTCTTCATTTGTGTCAATTCTTAGAAGATTTTCCGATCGATTGATATAAGAATATTGAAAATCGATCGGAAAACCGCTGAGCTATTAGCGCTCAAAACCTTTCATTTTTCGTGACGCTCGCATTTTTCGATTTTTTGTAATGACACCCTATCTTAAAACTTACCGTAAGACGTAGTCCTACGTCAAAAAGTAGCGGCCCCAAAACTGATCCTTGTGGGATACCAGAAAGAATAGTTATTTCATTAGAAAACTGACCCTCAACTTCTACAACTTGGAATCGACTACTTAAGTATGAAGAAATTAAGTTGACTGCAGCACGAGAGAAATTGAACTGGCTAGAAAGCTTCTTCAGAAGTTTGACATGCGACACTCTATCAAACGCTTTCGAAAAGTCTATAAGAAGGAGAAAAGCCAATCCTTTTCCATCTATGGCTTTGTGGATATCATCATGGACTTTGAGTAGAGCTGACGTTGTACTATGTTTTGCGCGGAATCCAGATTGATGAGGAGTGAGCAAATTGAAATCCTGTATGTGCTCTAGAACACGTTTTTTGATGACTTTCTCGAAAGCTTTAGACAGCGAACACAAAATGCTTATCGGCCGTAAATTATTAAGGTCGGCTCCGCGTGGCTTTTTGCGCAAAGGGATAATTTTAGAAAATTTCCACGCGCGCGGAAATTTTGAGGATGATATGATCAAGTTAAAGATGTATGTTATTTGAGTTATTAAGCGAGGAAGAATTATCTTAACAAATTTAACCGGTATGCCATCTAGACCAACAGCATTTGAAGTAATAGAATTTATTGCTAGTATTACTTCATTTTCATTGCAAGGAGCGAATTTGAGTCCGTTGCTATTATCAGGTAACATTGGCAAGTGCTCAGTATCTTGAGTAAAGTTTTCGCTAAAATAATTATTAATTTCATTGGTTGTATTAATAAACTGGATTCTGCTAGAAGAGATTTTGACAGCTTTAATTTCTTTAAGCTTTTTCCACATTACTCGATTGGAGCTTGCGGAATTTAAAGTTGCTGAAAAATAATCCGATTTTGCTTTATTAATAAGAAATGTTACACGATTGCGTAATCGTTTGTACTGCACATGATCTGATTCAGTTTTACTGTTGACCCACTGTCTATATGCAGTATTTCTTTCTATCATTGCGAAGCGAATACTATCATTGAACCATAGTGCATTGTTTCGCGGTGAGCTTACGGTTTTTGGAACAAACGTCTCAAAAAGCTGAAGGAGACGTGAATTAAGAAAATCTAGAGCTAAATCAGTATCGTTAATGCTGTACAGCAATGACCAATCCATGGAAGTTAAAGTTGATTCCAACTGAGGAAAGTTAATTCTGTTGTAGTTTCTATACTGCTGCGGTGCATTTTCGCAACGACTAATATTGATTGAAGAGAAGATAATATCATGTTTTGAAAATCCTGGCGCTGATACTTGATTAAAATTTAATATAAAATCTGAATCACTCGCCAACAATAAATCAATACCAGAACAACCACCTGGATAGAAATGGGTAGGTTGTTGATTGATGCAGCAAATCCCAAAATTATCTATAACGCTGTGGAATCGAGTAGTTTTAGCATTAACCTTGGATACATCAGTGTTGAAATCACCAATAAGCACTATGTTTGAATACTGTAAGAACATATCGGAGAGTTTTTGATGCAAAATGTCTGAGCAATCGGATCTGGGGGACAGTAGAATACTGCTAATAAAAACTTGTCATTTCTGTGTAGTACTTCAACAAGTAAATATTCAATGGGATTACTATTGTCAACTCCTAAGGACAAATCCGGGATGGTAAATGGTTGAATAATGCGCTCCAGAACTACCACGAAGTTCCACAGCCTCTTATTTAGCAACTCCTATCTCTACCTCCTCGTGGTACCATCCGGTGGTGCATTTGAAAATAATTTAACAAAATCAAGAACACAAACTATTGCTTCCCTGCAACCTTACTGAAATTAAAGTTTGTTTTTATTACCCATGGTGCCGTGGTTCCCCACGTTGAAAGGATTTTACCAATTCAATCCTATTTTATCAACAGCACATCTTTTCACTACACTTCTAATGAGACGGCAAGTATGCGTATTCATACAGAGTCGTATTATAACCGAACACTACAGCTGTACTGTAGCACATTTTTCCAACACAGATATCAAATTCGCCTAGGTTTAATCGTCTCGCAGTAAAGAATTTGCGATCTGTTGGGACAACGGACTTGTGTCATTTTTTCTGGCACACTTCCCTAACACAGACATCAAATTGGACTAGGTTTAATCGGGTTCGTAAGAAATCTGTTGGCACGAGGGGGCTTTGTTACTCTCTCTGGTGTACTTCCCAAGCAAGGACATCAAAATGGTCTAGGTTTAACCGCGGTGCTAAGAAATCTTGTTGAAATGAGGAAACTTTGTCACTTGTTTTGGATTACTTCCCAAGCACAGATATCAAATTGGTATAGGTTTAGATCATCGCAAAAAATCTTCCATCCAATCACGAAGCGAGAATTCTGGTAAAACATAGGTTCATTATTTTCAATTTTTCAATAGTTCAACATCAAGAATCCATACTTTTCTTCATTTAGGTCAATTCTTAGAAGATTTTCCGATCGAATGGTGTAAGAATATATAAAATCGATCTGAAAATCGCTGAGCTATTAGTGCTCAAAACCTTTCAATTTTCGCGTTTTTCGATTTTTTGGAATGACACCCTATCTCAAAACTGGCCGTAAGACGTAGTCCTACGTTAAAATATGAATGGATAAACCCCTAATCCAAAGTGTCATGCGACCCGTGCCGAGGAATGAATGGTGGGGGGAGGGGGGGGGTTCTATAAATACTCAGCCTCAAACGGAGCCTGTGGAGTACCAGAGCGCCCTCCACAGTAATCAGCCCTTACCGCATCATGAGGGGCTCTGATGTGGCGGACTTTTCTTTACCCTCAATTCGTGGGATTCTTATGGAAAACAAAATCAAAAATACAACAAGTGTAGATACGGTGGAAAACCCGTTCGCTAGAGGAGGCATTCAGCGTTCTCCACCAAGGGTGGAGAAGGATGCAACTAGGAGCGCTAGTGTGGGTGGCAAAGGCAGCGGTATGCCTACCACGCCGGACACAGCGACGAACGGCCCAGCGCTTATCAGGGCGATGGAGAAAAATAGAGACGCTGTACCTAAAGTGGTAGCAGCGTCACAGCAGCTCGATGTAATAATCGAGTTTACGTCAGGTCGCAGCAATTTCTCCAAGGACCTGAAACAGAGCTTGCGACCGACGGGTCGAAATACTCGGAGGTTCTGAAGGCTATGAGAGGAGACGCCCTACTCAAGGATCTGGGCGCGGACGTACGGAGCATCCGCCGCTCACGCACGGGCGATATGATCCTCGAGTTAAAGAAGGACACCACAAAGAAGAGTTCCGCATACAAGTCTATAGCGGTAGGAGTGCTCGGGGACGGAGTGCAGGTACGTGCTCTCACACCAGAAGTGCCTCTCCAGCTTAAGAACCTGGACGAGATCACCGAAGTGCGTGAGGTCGTACAAGCTCTCAAAGAGCAAAGTGGAGTGGTGGTGGCAACCGAGGCGGTTCGCCTACGCAAGGGTCCGGCCGGGACCCAGGTAGCCACCATACGACTTCCGCTGACTGACGGAAACAAAGCCCTGAAAGCTGCTAGGCTAAAAGTGGGGTGGTCGGTATGCCCACTGAGTGAGTCCAAGCAGTCGGAAGATTGCTTCCGGTGTTTCGAGCACGGACATAAAGCCTGGAACTGCAAGGGGCTAGATAGGAGCCAGTTGTGCAGGAGATGTGGCAGTGCTGGCCTTAAAGCAAAGGACTGCGCGGAGCCTCCCAAGTGCCTGATCTGTACCGGTAAACGGGACGCAAAGCACGTAACGGGAGGTCCAAGGTGCCCGGCCGGTGTGCCGGCGACTAAGCCACGTTCATAGTGCAAGTGACACAACTCAACCTGAACCACTGCAGCACGGCTCAGCAGCTGTTACACCAAGCAGTTTCTGAGTCAGCAATGGACATTGCCATAGCCTCGGATCCATATCGCGTCCCTGCCGGAAACGGCAACTGGGTCTCGGATAGGTCTGCGACGGCGGCTATATGGACGACAAGCAGGTTCCCGGTTCAGGAGGTTGTGTCAACTGCAGACGAGGGATTTGTGGTTGCCAAAGTGGGTGGAGTGTTCTACTGCAGTTGTTATGCTCCGCCGAGTTGGTCTATCGAGCAGTTTACGCGGATGGTAGACCGAGTATCAGTTGTGCTGACTGGTTTAAGGCCGGTGCTTGTGGCGGGCGACTTTAACGCTTGGGCGGTAGAGTGGGGAAGTCGTCGCACGAACCATAGGGGTCGGATTCTGCTTGAAGCTCTGGCAAAGCTTAACGTAGATCTGGCCAACGTCGGCAACACAAGTACCTTCAGTAGGAACGGTGCGGAGTCTATCATCGACGTGACTTTCGGCAGTTCTGGTCTGATAGGAGACTGGAGGGTAGACAATGGCTACACTCACAGTGACCATCAGGCGGTCCGCTATGGTGTCGGTCAGATAACGAGGCGGCAGGCGGCGAGTAGGGCCAACACTCCAACCACCCGTGGATGGAAGACATCATACTTCGATCCCGAAGTATTTGTGGAAGCGATCCGGAGAGAGTGCGGTGATCGCGGTATGCCCGATCCGAACGCTGATCATTTGGTTGAGGTACTGTCGCGATCGTGTGACGCTACCATGCCTAGGAAAAGCCGACCTAGGTATGGCAGGTCACCGGCTTACTGGTGGACAGATGAAATTGCGGAACTCCGCGGAGCGTGCTTTCGTGCGAGGATAATTATGCAAAGAGCTCGTTCGGATGAATGCAGGGCTGAATGTCGAGTAGCACTTGTTGCTGCACGCGCAGCGCTTAAGAGCGGGATAAAAGCTAGTAAACGAGCCTGCTTTGAAAGGTTATGTGCTAGTGTCAATGCGAACCCGTGGGGTGATGCCTACAGGGTCGTAATGGCAAAGACCAAGGGTGTGATGGCGCCCGCTGAGCAATCGCCAGAGATGCTGGAGCGGATCATCGAGGGCCTCTTTCCGCGCCACGAGCCAAGGCCCTGGCCCCAGGCCGCTGAGTCGTCCCACGGCCGACGTTCCAGTATCTCAGACCATAGCGTAGGATGGTCGGCCTTCCAGCCGAACATCCAAAGTAACGTGGGCGACGGCGGTTTGGAGGTCGGGGAGGAAGTGACGGTTACGAACGAGGAACTCATTGATATCGCTAAATCCCTAAAGGTGAGCAAGGCACCGGGGCCAGACGGTATCCCGAATATGGCCATTAAAGCGGCTATTTTAGAGGCTCACGAATTATTCGGGGCAGTAATGAATAGATGCCTGGAAGCTGGCCACTTCCCGGACAGATGGAAGCGACAAAACCTGGTCCTATTGCCGAAGCCGGGAAAACCTCCGGGTATCCCCTCGTCATATAGGCCGATCTGTCTACTCGATACTGCCGGCAAGGTGCTGGAGAGGGTTATCCTTAACAGACTCGTACAGTACACGGAGGGTACAAACGGTCTGTCAAGGAACCAATTCGTCTTCCGAAAAGGCAAATCTACGGTGGATGCCATCTTGTCTGTCACTAAGACAGCCGAGGTGGCAATCCAGCCCAAGAGGACAGGTATTCGTTATTGCGCAGTTGTCACGCTCGACGTGAGAAATGCCTTTAATAGCGCTAGCTGGGACTCCATAGCCAGCTCGCTTCGGAACGTCCAAGTGCCGGTGTCACTGTACAGAATTCTGGAAAGTTATGTCCAGAATCGTGTGCTATGCTACAACACGGAGGAGGGTCAAAAATGCGTTCCAATCACCTCAGGGGTTCCGCAAGGTTCCATACTGGGCCCGGTGTTGTGGAACGTCATTTATGACGAGGTGTTGAAGCTAAAGTTCCCGGTAGGGGTGGTGATTGTTGGCTTTGCGGACGATATCACCTTGGAAGTCTACGGTGAATCTATCAGAGAGGTTGAGTTGACGGCTGCCCACTCTATAAGCATTGTTGAAGATTGGACGTGATCCAGGAAACTGGAGCTAGCGCATCATAAAACGGAGGTTATCGTGGTGAACAACCGCAAGTCGGTGCAGCAAGCAAATATCAGCGTCGGGGACTGCACTATTTCGTCAACGCGGTCCTTAAAACTCCTTGGAGTCATGGTCGACGACAAGCTCAAGTTCGGGAGCCACGTCGACTATGCCTGCAAGAAGGCTTCCACAGCTATTTCGGCATTGTCTCGTATGATGTCTAATAGCTCTGCGGTATATGGCAGCAAGCAAAGGCTTTTAGTCAACGTGGTCCAGTCCATACTCAGGTATGGCGGGCCGGTGTGGTCATCGGCGTTAGGTACCAAAAGCTATCTAGCCAAGCTGGAAAGCACCTATCGTCTCATGTGCTTAAGAGTGGCGAGTGCGTACCGCACAGTTTCACATGACGCAATCTGCGTCTTAGCGGGTATGATGCCTATTTGTATCATCATCAGCGAGGACGTAGAGTGCTTCAACCAACGTGGAACTAGAGGCATACGGAGTACCACAAGATCGGCCTCGATGATCACATGGCAGCGGGCATGGTCTGATTCCACAAAAGGCCGGTGGACACATAGACTTATCCCGGAACTATCCGGATGGGTCAACAGGCGCCATGGCGAAGTCAACTTCCACCTGACACAGATTCTGTCAGGGCATTGTTGTTTTAGACGGTATCTGCACAAATTTGGGCATGCGGAGTCCCCCGAGTGTCCCGAATGCGCGGACGTTGAGGAAACTGCAGTACATGCTTTCTTCATATGCCGTCGTTTCGCGGGCGTGAGAAGCAACATGATGGCAGTTAGCGGACAGGACACTACTCCGGATAACTTAGTCCAAAGGATGTGTTCTAGCTCGGACGTCTGGGGTGCGGTCAATGCGGCTGCTACCCAGATCGTACTTGAGCCACAAAACCGCTGGAAAGCCGATCAACGGCGAATAAACAGCCTAACTACCATAGTCCAGTAGTTATCTAAGAGCGTGCGTTAAGCACAATAGCCCCTCCCTGAAGTAATACCGATAAGGTGGTTCCAGGGGGGATTGAGGCTGGAGACTCGAGTAGGGTTTTAGTGGGTCTGGATCGTCACGCCCCAGTAGGGGGGTCGGGATACCAAACCCCACTCCCTGAGTTGTCTTCTCATGTGTCTGATAGCAGATTTCCCTACTCGTTAAAAAAAAAGGACAAATCCGAAGCTGATATAATTTTACAATTAAGATCGGTTTTGTAGTAAACACAGATACCTCCACCACGGCTATAGACTCTATCGTTTCGTAGAAATTTGTAACCTTGAACTGCAACCATATTATCTGCGATGTCAGCTGAGAGCCAAGTTTCAGTTACGCAAACTATATCTAGCTTACTGTTCACAAAACACGATTTAAATTATTCAAATTTACTCATTTGACGCGCGCAAAGACTTTGAATGTTCATATGGCACGGATTGACACAATCGGAATGCAGGGCAGCATTCATAACGGCTCGCGGAATAATGCCGATACCTTCATTATCACGTACAGTATTAACTGTATGGTCACCCGACATCGATAAATATAAACAGGAAGAATAAAAAGAATAGCATCTTCAGGCTAGAATGGAAGGAAGAGGTCATTATGAGTAAGATTTTATCTATATACGCTACATTCAACTCCATAACAAATTTTAAACAATATGTGGTTGTCACTTCGTGGTTTATCAAAGATATCGCATATATGTACACGTCGTTGCTCGGTAGCAGCAAATAACAACAGCAGCAGCAGTAGCAGCTGTATAAGTAAGTAGCAATAGCAATGAACAGCAGCAGCGAAGTCCATAAGAGTGTGTTTTTTTTTCGACAAACATCAGCAACAGCAGCAGCAACCATCCTCAGTCAAGCAGCAAACATCCACGGCAGCGCGATCCCAGATTTTTTTTTGTTTGACTTTCAGGACGGAATATAAGACGGATAGCAACGGGAGCGGAAACATAGAAAATTTGTGAAGGATAAAAGAGAATATTTTTAGGAAAGGCTTTTTTAATACTATTTGACTTTCAGGCGGGGAATAATCAGGGAAAAATAGTGGATCGGTGTCATGGATAAATTTAGGAAGGAAAATGCGATTGCAAGGACAGGTAATTGTCGTTGTTTCCAAGCACACTGAGTTCGGCCAAATCATGAGTGGCCTTAGCTGGCATGTCGGCTTTTGGTTTTACGAAAATGATCCCATCCTTGGAGTAAATGTCACGGATTCGACCAGCTTTCTTCAGCTTAACAGCGATGCCTTTGATTTTTCGTGCGGTATTCGTCAGGTTTTCATTTACATAGATTCGTTTACTACTATTGAACCCAATGTGCGACAGGCAGATATTTCGCTTCGAGAGATAGCGGGAGAAAAAGTCGTCACGTGCAGCTTTGAAAGCGAATTGCAGTAGTATTGATGGTGAAGAACCAGTACCGTGTGAGATCAGGGCCGAACGCTTAGTAAAGTCGTGTGGAACATCCGTATCCCCATAACCGTGTGGGACCCGGGCCAGACGCTTCGTAAAGACGTGCGGAACATCCGTATCCCCATATCCGATGCTGGCTGCAACTTTTCGAAAAATGCTGCATGTGTTCTCCGTACGAAAATATGGTACCCCCGTCAGTATCAGCTCATTAGCTCTCTCGCTTCGATCGACAGTTTCTTTGCTGAACTTTACATCGGAGTTCAATTCTGAGATCGTTTGTTTTAGGCGATTTACATCCGAAACGTAATCAGCTTGCAACTGCTGGACGTCCTGCCGTAGGGTGGTGATTTCGTTCCTCAAATGGTTGTAACTGGACTCGATTTTAAAGTCAATTTTAGCGATACCGTCATCGATCATCTTTTTCATCTTAAACAACAGCCCTTCCACCGCATCTTTCACTAAAGCACAGTTGCTCTCTTTAGCAATCTTGGCAGTTGGCCGAGCCGCGAGAGTAATGTTTTTATTCATTTCGCAAGGCAGTATGCGGTGTATATAGACACAAACACCAAGTTTTAAGCAAATGATCACTTGCCGAATCAACGCGCGAGAACAATGTGGCATTAACCGTGACGATTATTTGTTGAAAATTTCTTTCGGCGAAAACACGGTTTTTACTGGTAATCGAGGCTGTACTTCATTTCTCAGGCGTCACTCTTAGTACCGGAAATATTCATCACGGGAAATAACTACGTATCACAGATTTAAACAGCCAGAAATCTTTGATAAACCACCGCACAAACAACTCACAGACCGACACGGTTCATCATATTCGGCTTTTCGGCAATAAGCTGGATAGAAATGAAGAAAAGCTTAACTCCACCTCCTACATTTAGACTTAAGAGAAATGCTAGAGTAGGGATGAAAGTTTAGAATGTAAGAAGTGTGATTATAAGTAAAAGATTTTAAAGAAATACATTCGATGATTGAACGTCAAACTGTGTTATCGTTATTTCAAATATCACGGCAAAGGAAATTGCCAATGTCTAGTGTAGTGAGTTTGCGCCAAAGTCGGTAAAATTGCCAAAGAGGGGAGGATTCCATTCAAATGAAATACAAATTTCCTCTTATCTCCAAAACTAATCAAGCAACTGGAACCAAATTTGGCAAGTGGGGGTTTAAGGATGCAAGATTTTTTTTTATGAATTAGAACCCCTCCCCTGTTTATGAGAGGGGGAGGAGGGGGAAGGCTCCCATACAAATTTCCTCATAGCTTGAGAACTAATCAAGCAAATGGAGCCAAATTTGGCATGTGGGAGTTTTCGGAGGCAAGAATTTTTTCTATGTTGAATTATGACCCCTCTTCCTTGTAGGAGGAGGGGTTCCCATTCAAATAAAATTCAAATTTCGTCAGAACTCGAGGACTAATCAAGCAAATGGAACCAAATTTGGCTTGTGGGGGTTTTCGGAGGCAAGAATTTTGACGTAGGACTACGTCTTTCAGGAAGGTAGCTGGTATAGGGGGTCATTCCAGAAAATCTAAAAATGCGAGCGTCACGAAAAATGAAAGATTTTGAGCGCTTATAGCTTAGCGGTTTTCCGATCGATTTTTGTATTTTTGCACCAATCGATCGGAAAATCTTCTACGCATCCACACCAATAATGAAGCCTATTGATTTAAAAGTACGTGCTATTGAAAAATTGAAAATAATGAAGCATTGTCCAATTGGAAATCCTCGCTTTGTGACTGGTTGAAAGAATCTTTACGATGATCTAAACCTATATCAATTTGATATCTGTGCTTGGGAAGTAAGCCAAATCAATTGACAAAGCTTCCTCGTCTTAACAAGATTTCTTAACATCGCGATGAAACCTAGACCATTTTGATGTCCTTGCTTGAGAAGTACAAATTTCATACGAACGCGATAAAAGCTAGTCCAATTTAATGTCTGTGTTAGGGAAGTGTGCCAGAAAAAATGACCAAAATCCATTGCACCAACAGATGTCAAATTCTTTGCAGCGAGACGATTAAACCTAAGCGAATTTGATATCTGTTTTGGAAAAGTGCGGTACAGCTGTAATGTTCGGTTGTAATATGATTCTGTATCGATACGCATGTTTGCCGTTGCATTGGAAGTACAGTGAAAAGATTTGCTGTTGATAAAATGGGATTGAACTGATAAAATCTCTCCAATGTGGGGGAACCATTGGTAATAAAAACAATCTTTAATTTCTGTAAGGTAGTAGGAAAGCAATATTTCGTGTTCTTGATTTTGTTAAATTGTTTCCGAATGCACATAGAAATAACTCTGAAATCTATTGAGGATTGAACGTTTACACTGTTACTACTCTGATAAATGTTTACAACGCATGTAGCATGTATACATGCTGTATATAGCATGTATACATGAAGAATCCAATGATTACATGCATGGATACATGCTACCATCATTACAAAGAGATTTACGTAGTTCTGCGTCACCTACATATGCGGTCGTATCTTGTACACAACCCCTCTGATTTTTTTTGTTGAATTAGGACCCCTCCCCTGTTTAGGAGAGAAGGAGCTCCCATTCAAATGAAATACAAATTTCCTCATAACTTGAGATGTAATCGAGCAGATGGAACCAAATTTGGCAGGCGGGGGGGTTTCGAAGGCAGAAATTTTTTCTACGGTGAATTATGGCCCCTCCCCCTTTTAAGAGGGAGGGCTCCTACGTAAATCTTGTATACCTATAAAAAAGGATTTCTGTCTGTCTGTCTGTCTGTCTGTCTGTCTGTCTGTCTGTCTGTCTGTCTGTCTGTCTGTCTGTCTGTCTGTCTGTCTGTCTGTCTGTCTGTCTGTCTGTCTGTCTGTCTGTCTGTCTGTCTGTCTGTCTGTCTGTCTGTCTGTCTGTCTGTCTGTCTGTCTGTCTGTCTGTCTGTCTGTCTGTCTGTCTGTCTGTCTGTCTGTCTGTCTGTCTGTCTGTCTGTCTGTCTGTCTGTCTGTCTGTCTGTCTGTCTGTCTGTCTGTCTGTCTGTCTGTCTGTCTGTCTGTCTGTCTGTCTGTCTGTCTGTCTGTCTGTCTGTCTGTCTGTCTGTCTGTCTGTCTGTCTGTCTGTCTGTCTGTCTGTCTGTCTGTCTGTCTGTCTGTCTGTCTGTCTGTCTGTCTGTCTGTCTGTCTGTCTGTCTGTCTGTCTGTCTGTCTGTCTGTCTGTCTGTCTGTCTGTCTGTCTGTCTGTCTGTCTGTCTGTCTGTCTGTCTGTCTGTCTGTCTGTCTGTCTGTCTGTCTGTCTGTCTGTCTGTCTGTCTGTCTGTCTGTCTGTCTGTCTGTCTGTCTGTCTGTCTGTCTGTCTGTCTGTCTGTCTGTCTGTCTGTCTGTCTGTCTGTCTGTCTGTCTGTCTGTCTGTCTGTCTGTCTGTCTGTCTGTCTGTCTGTCTGTCTGTCTGTCTGTCTGTCTGTCTGTCTGTCTGTCTGTCTGTCTGTCTGTCTGTCTGTCTGTCTGTCTGTCTGTCTGTCTGTCTGTCTGTCTGTCTGTCTGTCTGTCTGTCTGTCTGTCTGTCTGTCTGTCTGTCTGTCTGTCTGTCTGTCTGTCTGTCTGTCTGTCTGTCTGTCTGTCTGTCTGTCTGTCTGTCTGTCTGTCTGTCTGTCTGTCTGTCTGTCTGTCTGTCTGTCTGTCTGTCTGTCTGTCTGTCTGTCTGTCTGTCTGTCTGTCTGTCTGTCTGTCTGTCTGTCTGTCTGTCTGTCTGTCTGTCTGTCTGTCTGTCTGTCTGTCTGTCTGTCTGTCTGTCTGTCTGTCTGTCTGTCTGTCTGTCTGTCTGTCTGTCTGTCTGTCTGTCTGTCTGTCTGTCTGTCTGTCTGTCTGTCTGTCTGTCTGTCTGTCTGTCTGTCTGTCTGTCTGTCTGTCTGTCTGTCTGTCTGTCTGTCTGTCTGTCTGTCTGTCTGTCTGTCTGTCTGTCTGTCTGTCTGTCTGTCTGTCTGTCTGTCTGTCTGTCTGTCTGTCTGTCTGTCTGTCTGTCTGTCTGTCTGTCTGTCTGTCTGTCTGTCTGTCTGTCTGTCTGTCTGTCTGTCTGTCTGTCTGTCTGTCTGTCTGTCTGTCTGTCTGTCTGTCTGTCTGTCTGTCTGTCTGTCTGTCTGTCTGTCTGTCTGTCTGTCTGTCTGTCTGTCTGTCTGTCTGTCTGTCTGTCTGTCTGTCTGTCTGTCTGTCTGTCTGTCTGTCTGTCTGTCTGTCTGTCTGTCTGTCTGTCTGTCTGTCTGTCTGTCTGTCTGTCTGTCTGTCTGTCTGTCTGTCTGTCTGTCTGTCTGTCTGTCTGTCTGTCTGTCTGTCTGTCTGTCTGTCTGTCTGTCTGTCTGTCTGTCTGTCTGTCTGTCTGTCTGTCTGTCTGTCTGTCTGTCTGTCTGTCTGTCTGTCTGTCTGTCTGTCTGTCTGTCTGTCTGTCTGTCTGTCTGTCTGTCTGTCTGTCTGTCTGTCTGTCTGTCTGTCTGTCTGTCTGTCTGTCTGTCTGTCTGTCTGTCTGTCTGTCTGTCTGTCTGTCTGTCTGTCTGTCTGTCTGTCTGTCTGTCTGTCTGTCTGTCTGTCTGTCTGTCTGTCTGTCTGTCTGTCTGTCTGTCTGTCTGTCTGTCTGTCTGTCTGTCTGTCTGTCTGTCTGTCTGTCTGTCTGTCTGTCTGTCTGTCTGTCTGTCTGTCTGTCTGTCTGTCTGTCTGTCTGTCTGTCTGTCTGTCTGTCTGTCTGTCTGTCTGTCTGTCTGTCTGTCTGTCTGTCTGTCTGTCTGTCTGTCTGTCTGTCTGTCTGTCTGTCTGTCTGTCTGTCTGTCTGTCTGTCTGTCTGTCTGTCTGTCTGTCTGTCTGTCTGTCTGTCTGTCTGTCTGTCTGTCTGTCTGTCTGTCTGTCTGTCTGTCTGTCTGTCTGTCTGTCTGTCTGTCTGTCTGTCTGTCTGTCTGTCTGTCTGTCTGTCTGTCTGTCTGTCTGTCTGTCTGTCTGTCTGTCTGTCTGTCTGTCTGTCTGTCTGTCTGTCTGTCTGTCTGTCTGTCTGTCTGTCTGTCTGTCTGTCTGTCTGTCTGTCTGTCTGTCTGTCTGTCTGTCTGTCTGTCTGTCTGTCTGTCTGTCTGTCTGTCTGTCTGTCTGTCTGTCTGTCTGTCTGTCTGTCTGTCTGTCTGTCTGTCTGTCTGTCTGTCTGTCTGTCTGTCTGTCTGTCTGTCTGTCTGTCTGTCTGTCTGTCTGTCTGTCTGTCTGTCTGTCTGTCTGTCTGTCTGTCTGTCTGTCTGTCTGTCTGTCTGTCTGTCTGTCTGTCTGTCTGTCTGTCTGTCTGTCTGTCTGTCTGTCTGTCTGTCTGTCTGTCTGTCTGTCTGTCTGTCTGTCTGTCTGTCTGTCTGTCTGTCTGTCTGTCTGTCTGTCTGTCTGTCTGTCTGTCTGTCTGTCTGTCTGTCTGTCTGTCTGTCTGTCTGTCTGTCTGTCTGTCTGTCTGTCTGTCTGTCTGTCTGTCTGTCTGTCTGTCTGTCTGTCTGTCTGTCTGTCTGTCTGTCTGTCTGTCTGTCTGTCTGTCTGTCTGTCTGTCTGTCTGTCTGTCTGTCTGTCTGTCTGTCTGTCTGTCTGTCTGTCTGTCTGTCTGTCTGTCTGTCTGTCTGTCTGTCTGTCTGTCTGTCTGTCTGTCTGTCTGTCTGTCTGTCTGTCTGTCTGTCTGTCTGTCTGTCTGTCTGTCTGTCTGTCTGTCTGTCTGTCTGTCTGTCTGTCTGTCTGTCTGTCTGTCTGTCTGTCTGTCTGTCTGTCTGTCTGTCTGTCTGTCTGTCTGTCTGTCTGTCTGTCTGTCTGTCTGTCTGTCTGTCTGTCTGTCTGTCTGTCTGTCTGTCTGTCTGTCTGTCTGTCTGTCTGTCTGTCTGTCTGTCTGTCTGTCTGTCTGTCTGTCTGTCTGTCTGTCTGTCTGTCTGTCTGTCTGTCTGTCTGTCTGTCTGTCTGTCTGTCTGTCTGTCTGTCTGTCTGTCTGTCTGTCTGTCTGTCTGTCTGTCTGTCTGTCTGTCTGTCTGTCTGTCTGTCTGTCTGTCTGTCTGTCTGTCTGTCTGTCTGTCTGTCTGTCTGTCTGTCTGTCTGTCTGTCTGTCTGTCTGTCTGTCTGTCTGTCTGTCTGTCTGTCTGTCTGTCTGTCTGTCTGTCTGTCTGTCTGTCTGTCTGTCTGTCTGTCTGTCTGTCTGTCTGTCTGTCTGTCTGTCTGTCTGTCTGTCTGTCTGTCTGTCTGTCTGTCTGTCAAATGACAGACAAATGAAATTTGTCTGACAGACAAATGAAATTTGTATGCAAATTTCCTCATAATTCGAGAACTAATCAAGCAAATGGAACCAAATTTAGCATGTAGGAGATTTTTGAGTCTTGAATTTATTGTATGATAGAGATCTCTCACTCCTGTGGTAGGGGATATGGACTCTCATACAAATAAAACAGAAATTTTTGCGAAACTCAAAAACTAATCGAACTCGAGAAATTCGACACTCTTCCATAAAACATTAATCAATAACAAGACCACAAAAACTATCTATAGTAACACTAGATCATTTAGAACGAGATGGCCGCGAGTGTTGCCGGCGACCCGCCATCGGAAGCGCCGCTGGGGGGAGGCAACTCCCCGCAGAAATCACTACTGTCTAGGTTTATTTGTTTTCCTAGGTCTACCTGGGTTTCCTGGAACGAGCTACAGCGAGTAAGGAGAGGATCGCGAAATGGTACTTTCCACAAAAAAGTTTTCCGTGAAATGGTACATTCCGCTTAAGGTTTTTCGCAAAATGATATTCGGCGTAATGTTGTACAATCATGGCGAATATTACTATCCGCTTTCTGGCTATGCAATGAGGGGACAGGGGAGTTGTTTTCTGTGAGGAAAAATTGCAAATTTGTATATTAAACTACCCATTCCTGGTACCTAATAAGCCTTAACGTAAGCAGCAAATTAGCGTATCTGGCATTTTATACTGCACGTTATTGTATGTTAGCTTTTTGACTGCATAGGTGTTGTAAATTGGCATCCAAAATTGTATTCAAATTCTAGTTGTCGGTAATTAGCTGTAAATTAGCATTGTCAGCACTATAAGAAGGTTATCTGTAAAGTAGCTGTATATTTTGCCAAAATAGCATTTAAGTAGCATTTAAGGCGACTTACCTGGGCGACGGTTACCTGGGATGCTTTCATAGTTACGTAACTGCCAAAATGAATCATCTAAGGTTGAACTCCTCAGAAACTTGCAAAACTCGAGATTGTGACAAAGATCATCCGAGATTCATGATTTATGTACAACACAGGTTAATTTGTGGCAATACGAAGTTTGTCGGGTCAGCTAGTCTTCTATATAAAAATGGATTTCTGTCTGTCTGTCTGTCTGTCGGGATGTTTCTTATAGAATCAAAAACTACTGAGCCAATCGGCGTGAAAATTTGCATGTAGAGGTTTTTGGGGCCAGGAAAGGTTTTAGTGATGGTTAGAGACCCATCCCCCCACTAAGAGGGGGGGGGGGGGGTTCCGTACAAATGAAACACATATTTATGCATAACTCGAGAACTAATCAAGCAAATTTCCTACAAATTTCCTCATAACTCGAGAACTAATCAAGCAAATCGAACAAAATTTGGCATGTGGGTGTTTTCGATAACAAGAATTTATTCAGGGTGTCGACTGAAATCCAAAAGTAAAATTCCCTGACTTTCCCTGATTTTCCCTGATGCTTCAAATATTTTTCCCTGACCCTCAAAATTCGAATATCAAGCTTATTTGGGCGATTTCAGGCTTAAGTTTTTAACACTTTAGCATGGCTTATGCGAGCTGCTGAAAACTAAAGCTAGATTTCTTCATGTTTTAAGAACACATATCAAAGATTCTTAACCTATTTCTTACCAGCGTTTCGAAAACGCCCTCTTCTATCGAGTCTAGAGACAGTTATGTTTGAGGTATCAACATGAATCCAAAGAAACGAAGATTGAGAAATAATCTAATCGATCTGTTTTTGCACAAAGTTTAGATGTTACATACAACAAAATTACAGCCGTGTAAACATGACAAATCTTGCTAATTTTCAGTCAACTCAAACTAGTAACTTTGCCGCTGGAAGGTGGACACATGTCTGCGGTTTTTCAGTTAAACTAAAATAAAACTTTCCTGGAAGTTTCAGTTAGTTATCTTTGCTGCAAAAAGTATGGGGTTAAGGAGATGATACCCCAAAGATTTTTGGTACAAAAATGTGCGTTTTGCTGGCTTCGAGGTACGGCAAAACTTTAGCTAGATATATTGTTAGAAAATGTCCAAATGGCAAATATTTTAACCCTCAATGGTGGACAGTATGCGAAGTTAAGACTAAAGCTGTGTGTCATGATTTCGGATTGCAACTATCGAGGCTTGAAAGCAACATTGACTTGAAGGTAGTTCGTTGACCGGCTGTTCGGTCCGATGACCGTATATGGGTACCGTATTCTTCAACTACAGCTTAATCAACGTATAGTCAGTCATCAACAAATCATAAATTCGATGATACTAGGGACGAATTGAACCGCCCAGTTAGCTTCGAGGTACGATGCTGGTCTAACAAGCCAGTTGTGTTCGAATCTCGGCTAGCTGGTTTTAGTTAGATAGAATCAGTAGGATCGTTGCACTGACCACGTAATTTTCCTGTACTCTAACAGCCGGCTGCGAAGTCTGTCGATAAAGAAGGATAATGTCTAGTGACGGTTAATGCTCAAGACTTTGCTTTGCTTTGCTAGGGACGAATTCTATGACAGGTTCGAAATGATTTATGGGGTGCGCACGACTTGAAAATTCAAGACTCTAGCTCAAAGATCGATCGTGTTTAACGGTCAAAACTTTTTGGAAGTCACAATATACAGTCTTTTCTTAGCGACTTTGACCACTATCTCGACGTAAGATCCACGCAAGGTTATCGAAATCGGCGAAGGCTCGCACTGAGAGGATGTTGCATTTCAACATCTAGCGGTTTACGGCATATGACGTTGCAGTGGAATACACCAGAAAGCTTGATCAACGAATCGCAGAACAGCAGGACGAAAGGGAATAAGACGTAAGTAGGCTGTGGAGGATCCGCCATAGCACCAACAACTACGAGGGAAGTGATAGGCACGACGTGGGGAAGACAATCACCCTTATTCCGCGAGTCACGTGACTCAATACGACAATTGTCACTCGCCGTGACTCGCCACGGCGAGTCGAATTGAGTGCTGTCACCTAGATGACAACCGTGTCACCTAGGTGACAAAGCGAGTCACCTAGGTGACACAGCGAGTCACCTAGGTGACAATTGTCACCTCATTCGCGATGACTCCAAATTAGTTACGTCACTCGCCTCGCAGAATAAGGGTGAGTGTAACAGCTTGTTTGATGTCGAATGCCAGAAAATGACAGATGAGAAGAACCAGGCCAAGAGACGCATGCTCACTGCGGATCACGTCAGAACAGATAAACATGTAAGCTTTCTGCGTATTACGTAACCAGCTGAACCAGTCCCGAAGGTTGCCAACTCGCATAAACGCAAATTCTACAGAACGTTAATGCTCCCGGTAACCCTTAACGGACATGAATCATGGACACTGAAGGAAGATGATCAATGCTTGGGGCTTCTGAGTGTAAAATTCTGCAATTGGTGAAAACGCTGTAGATCGCGTGTAAATAACAGTCTGTATCCCGCTTTGTGCTCTTGAAGTCTGCACCGTGAAGTGCGTGAGTCCTGTCATCGCCGATTTCGAGCACTACAGCGAGTGAAGTCTGACAATTGTACGGCGCAAAACAAATAAAAAATTTACGGCAAACTGAAAGCTAATCGAATCGCCATTAGACATGTAACAAGTTTTAACTCAACCGGTCAATCTGCGTATATTTTTTACACGAAAATTGATTTGATTCCAAAGTTGGTCAACAATATTGCCGGGTAAACAAAATTTCCCTGATTGAATTTCTAAATTCCCTGATATTCCCTGATTTCCCTGATCCAAAAATGAATTCCCTGATATTCCCTGATTTTCCAGGTTTTTCCAGGAAATCGACACCCTGTTATTCTATGGTAAATTGAGACCCCTCCCCTCTTTATAAGGGGAATTATAACTCCTCTCCCCTTTAAGAGGGGGGGCTCCCAAACAAATTTCCTAATAACGCGAGAACTAATCAAGCAAATGGAACCAAATTTGGCATGTGAAGGTTTTCGAGGGCAAGAAAATTTTCTATGGTGGACCCACTTTACCCACTTTAAGAGGGTGGGCTCCTGTACAAATGAAATGTATTTCATCATAACTCGAGAACTAATCAAGCAAATGGAACCAAATTTGGCATGTGTGTGTTTTTGGAGACAAAATTTTTTTCTATGATGAATTGGGACCCCTCCCCACTTTAGGAGGGGGGGGGGGGCACCCCCACAAACGAAATACAAAGTCCCTCATAACTCGAGAACTAATCAAGCAAATGGAACCAAATTTGGCAAGTGGAGGTTTTTGGAGGCAAAAATATTTTCTATGGTGAATTAGGACCCCTCTTCACTTTAAGAGGGGGGGGAGGGCTCCTATACAAACGAAATACAAATTTCCTCAGAACTCGAGAACTAATCAAGCAAATGGAACCAAATTTGGCAAGTAGGTGTTTTTGGAGACAAAAGTTTTTTCTATGATGAATTGGGACCCCTCCCCACTTTTGGAGGGGGGGGGGATCCTATACAAATGTGTAGCGTACTATATTTAATATAGTATACTAATATTTAATATATTTAAATATATTTAACTCAGAAAGTAAAACGTGTATGCGCGCACGCGGAAAGGTTTTTTACTTCTCCCCTCTGACAGTATTTCCTACGCTCTCCTCTCGTGTTGCTAGAAATGCCCAAAATGATTTTATCTCATCCAGTGTTGCTAGGTATGCCACAGGGCCCCTCCAGTTACGCAAGGAATCTAACGCGATGTCCGGATTGCGTAACTTTAGTGCCTTGATCATCTTGTAGGTAGCTTTCCAGGTCCGAGTTACAGGCAAATGCCGGTTTAATACGGTCGGTTGAAATTCGTTGCTGCTTACCAGAAATTAAAATGTCCATAAACTTTTCGCCTCGCTGCATTATTTTAAAGGGTGCTTCGTACGGATGTTGCAAAGGTCGCTTGACCGAGCCCACTCGCACGAACACATGTGTGCAGGTTTTCAGGTTGGCATTTACAAATATAGAACGATTTCCAAGAGAACGAGGAGCCTGGGGCTTGATGTTGTCGAACGTACGATGGAGAATCTCGGCAAATTCCGATCGTCCAATATCTCCTGATGTTGACTGAAAGAACTCCCCTGGAATACGCAACGATTGTCCGAACACCAAGTTTGCCGACGAACATTTCAGATCATCTCTGTATGCTGACCTGAGACCCAGTAGGATAATGGGAAGCTCGCTGTACCAATGCTGCGGATTTACACACATAATCGACGCTTTCAATGTTCGGTAAAAACGTTCTACAAAACCGTTGGCCTGTGGTTGGTAAGCAGTTGTGTGGATATGATGAATTCCCAGGACGCGACTCAACTCTCTAAACAGGTCAGATTCAAATTGCCTTCCCTGGTTAGTAGTTATGCTTTCCGGAACTCCAAACCTGGCAATCCACGTTGAACAAAGTGCTTGAGCCACTGACGTAGCTGTCATATTCTCCAGTGGGACCGCTTCGGGCCAACGTGTAAAATGATCGACCATAGTCAATAAATAACGATGACCTTGTGACGGTGGTAGGGGTCCGACCAAATCAATGTGTACGTGCTGAAATCGAACCTTGGGAAGGTCAAATTGAGCCAGCGGAGATATGGTGTGGCGGTGAACTTTTGATCGTTGACAGTTTAGACAATGTTTGGCGAACTTATTTATGTCTCTGTTCATCGATGGCCAGACGAATCGCTCTGAAATCAATTTCCTAGTAGCTCGTGTTCCAGGATGTGAAATACCGTGAAGGGTTTTCATAACACTTATGCGATGGGACTGTGGGACGAATGGTCGAATGTTACCGGTAGAAGTGTCACAAAAAAATTGTTGGGCGCAACCACTTATTCGCTTGGTTTCAAATCTTAACGAGGTGGATGGTGATTCCATCAGCTGTTTCAATTCACGGTCAGATCTTTGTTCCCGTCCGATTGCTTCGTAGTCCACAGAAATTACGGCCATACTTTTAACGCGAGAAAATGCATCAGCAATGTAATTATCTATTCCACTAACGTGCCGAATATCTGTAGTAAACTGTGATATGAAACGAAGGTAGCGGTCTTCATGTGGTAGCCGAGAGCTAGATTCTTTTGTCAGAGCATAAGTTAATGGGCGATGATCCGTGAATATGGTAAAGCTGCGTCCCTCAACGAGTACCCGAAAATATTTCACTACCATTTTAATTGCGGTCAGCTCTCGCCCAAAAGTGGAGTATTTTTGCTGCGATTTTGAGAACTTTTCCGAATAAAATCCAACGGGTTCCCATATACCGTTGTTCAGCTGTTGCAGTACAGCTCCTGCTGCGATATTTGAGGCATCTATGTTCAAAGCTAGAGGTCTCGATGAGCCAGGGTAGTGTAGAAGAGCTGATTCCGCTAACGATTTTTTACTTTGCTCGAAGCTTGACAAAGCCGTTCAGTTCAATTTCCGAACATCGTTTTTTTTGTTGCCACTAATAAGCTTTTGGAGCTCAGCTTGGATGTGGGAAGTGTGACGTATAAAACGCTTGTAGCCGTTAACAAGGGCTAGGAATCGTCGCAAATCTTTCATTGTGGTTGGCTTAGTGTACTCTAACACGGCTCTGACACGAGCTGGAAGAGGTCGCACTCTGTCACTGTTGACCAAGTAACCCGAAAATTCCACTTCTTTCTGGGCGAAAACACTTTTTTCAAGGTTAATCACCAGTCCATTCTGCTGCAGACGTTCGAACACTACGCGCAGGTGCTCCTGGTGCTGTTGCAGGCATTCAGAGGCGACACATATATCATCTATAAAGACAACAACAAAATCTAAGTCACCGAAAATGCGGTTCATGTAACGCTGGAATGTTTGGTTTGCGTTGCATAATCCAAACTCTATACGGGTAAATTCGAACAAACCAAAGGGCGTAATGACCACTGTTTTTGGAATGTCTGCTTCCTCCACAGCAACCTGGTGGTATGCTCTTTCTAAATCGAGAGTTGTGAAGACGGACTTAAAAGGATTTAAAAGGTCGTGAATGTGAGGGGCCGGATAACGGTCGGGTGTAGTAATCTGGTTCAGTCGCCGGTAGTCTCCAACAAAACGCCACTGTCCATTTTTTTTCGGCACGCAGTGTAATGGGCTTGCCCAGCTGCTGCTTGATGGTCTGCAGATTCCCAACTCACACATGAAACGGAACTCCTCCTTAGCCGCCTTGACTTTGTCAGGATCCATTCGTCGTGCCTTGCATGCTACCGGTGGCCCACGGGTGACAATGTGGTGGGTAATGTCGCTCTGAGATACGCAGCGTAAAGTCGAGGGAAGAGTGATTGCCCGATATTGTTGCAGCAAGTCGATATTAATGAGCGTGATGCCATGCACCGGAGCAGTTGTTACACACCCATGAGAGTTTAAGCCTCGATGAGTTTTTTTTTTATTTTTAAGGTCAACGAGAATTCCACAGTGAGCCAAAAAATCAGCCCCGATGATTGGCATTGTCACTTCGGCGATCAGTAAATTCCAGATAAAGTGACGTCTTAAGCCAAGATCGGTAGAAAGTAATTTCCTGCCATATGTTCGAATGCGGCTGCCGTTTGCAGCGTGCAATTGCTGTCTTTGTTCACCTTCCGTACATTTTTCCTTGTTAGCCGGTAATATTGAAACGTCTGATCCAGTGTCAACCAAGAAGCGAGTATTGTTTGTTTTATCAAAAATAATCCGCCGACGACGGTGGGAAAGGTATTAGTTTTTTGAATTCCAAGAGCACGGTTCACGGCACTGTTGTGCGTCGTTACCATAATTTCGATGATACCAGCAAATACCAGGCCGTGATGGCGAGCGCGAAACATTTCTGTTTCGTGAGAAAGATCTGCTTCGTGTAGGACCGGGAACGTTTAGCCGACGAATTTCTGCTGTAAGAAGCTCGATCTGCTCGACCAGCTTGCTATTGTTGCTGGATACTTGCTCGTCGCGGACTATTTCTGCTGTAGAAAGCTGACCGTTGGAGCAATCGGTGATCGTATCTGCCATCTCGGCAAGCTTCTCAATTGTCCCCTCATGGCACGCTAAAATCGGTTGAATTTTTGATGGCAGACGCTTAACGAACAACATTCTTAACAAATTATCGTCGACACCCAAATCTGTTGACAGTTCTCTCATTTTTGCCAAAAGGTGCGTTGGTCTCATGTCACCCAGGTCATGGGTTCCTAGCAATTGTTGGAGGCGGTTTTGAGCGGAGACAGCAAAGCGAGAAACTAAACGTTCCTTGACTGCTTTGTATTTATTCTGTACCGGAGGCGTCGTTACCAAATCGGAGATGTGACAAATGACGGATTGGTCCACTTTCGCTACGATGTGGTAAAATTTGGTCTCATCACTCACGATTTTTGCTAAGTGGGACTGCGCTTCGGTTTGCGCAAACCACATAGCTGGATCCGTTTTCCAGAAATCGGGTAATTTTACAGCGACAGAAGCCGTTCCGAGATTTTCGCTAGGATTCGCCATGTTGAGGTTAGTTGCAGCTTCCAATGCAGGCAAAAAGAACGCGAGCTAACGAGTTTACAATATTATATTTCGCGACGTCGCGGGTCACCAATGTAGCGTTCGGAAATGAAATTAAACGTTCAACGTAAGATTCGACTTCATATTACTTATATCTAACTCAGAAAGTAAAACGTATATGCGCGCACGCGGAAAGGTTTTTTACTTCTCCCCTCTGACAGTATTTCCTACGCTCTCCTCTCGTGTTGCTAGAAATGCCCAAAATGATTTTCTCTCATCCAGTGTTGCTAGGTATGCCACAAATGAAACACAAATTTCCTCATAACTCGAGAACTAATCAAGCAAATGAAACAAAATTCGGCATGTGAAAGTTTTCGAGGGCAAGAGTAATTTCTATGGTGAATTAGGACCCCCCCACTTTAAGAGGGGGGGCTCCTATACAACGAAATACAAATTTCCTCATAACTCGAGAACTAATCAAGCAAATCTGGCATGTGGGTGTATTTGGAGACAAAAATTTTTTCTATGACGAATTGGGCCCCCTCCCCATTTTAGGAGGGGGGGATCCTATACAAATGAAAAACAAATTTCCTCATAACTCGAGAACTAATCAAGCAAATGGAACCAAATTTAGCATGTGGGTGTTTTTGTAGGCAAGAATATTTTCTATGGTGAATTAGGACCCCTCTCAACTTTAGGAGGGGGGCTCCTATACAAATAATATACAAATTTCCTCATAACTCGCGAACTAATCAAGCAAATGGAACCAAATTTGACATGTAAGTGGTTTTGGAGGCAAGATTTTTTTCTATGGTGAATTGAGACCCCTCTCCTCTTTAGAAAGCGAGTTATGACCCATCTCCCCTTTAAGAGGGGGGGCTTCTACGCAAATGAAATACAAATTTCCTCATAATTCGAGAACTAATCAAGCAAATGGAACCAAATTTGGCATGTGGGAGATTTTGGAGGCTTGAATTTATTTTATGATAGTTAGAGACCTCTCACCCCTGTGGTAGGCGGATATGGACTCTCATACGAATAAAACAGAATTTTTTGCGAAACTCAAAAACTAATCGAACTCGAGAAATTCGAGACTCTTCCATAAAACATTAGTCAATAACAAGACCACAAAAGCTATCTATAGTAACACTAGATCATTCAGGACGAGACGGCCGCGAGTGTTGCCGGTGACCCGCCGTCGGAAGCGCTGCCCATTACTGTCTAGGTTTATTTGTTTTCCTAGGTCTACCTGGGTTTCCTGGAACGAGCGACAGCGAGTAAGGAGAGGATCGCGAAATGGTACTTTCCACAAAAAAGTTTTCCGTGAAATGGTACATTCCGCTTAAGGTTTTTCGCAAAATGATATTCGGCGAAATGTTGTACAATCATGGTGAATATTACTATTCGCTTTCTGGCTATGCAATGAGGGGACAGGAGAGTTGTTTTCTACTTTACTGTGAGGAAAAATTGCAAATTTGTATATTAAACTACCCATTCCTGGTAACTAATAAGCATTAACATAAGCAGCAAATCAGCGTATCTGGCATTTTATACTGCACGTTGTTGTATATTAGCTTTTTGACTGCATGTGTTGTAAATTGGCATCCAAAATTGTATTCAAATTCTTCGTGTCGGTAATTAGCTGTAAATTTGAATTGTCAGCACTATAAGAAGGTTATCAGTAAAGTAGCTGTATATTTTGCCAAAATAGCATTTAAGACGACTTAAATGCTTATTGGCCTACATTTGAATAGCATTGGTGATGCTTATTGCTTACCTGGGATGCACTCATAGGTACGTAACTGCCAAAATGAATCATCTAAGGTTGAACTCCTCAGAAACTTGCAAAACTCGAGATTGTGACAAAGATCATCCGAGATTCATGATTTATGTACAACACAGGTTAATTTGTGGCAATACGAAGTTTGTCGGGTCAGCTAGTCTTATCTATAAAAATGGATTTCTGTCTGTCTGTTTGTCGGGATGTTCCTTATAGAAACAAAAACTACTGAACCAATCGGTGTGAAAATTTGCATGTAGAGGTTTTTGGGGCCAGGGAATGTTCCTATGATGGTTAGAGACCCCTCTACCCATAAAGAGGGGGGACTCCCATACAAATGAAACATCAATTTCTGTATAATTCGCGAACTATTCAAGCAAATGGAACAAAATTTGGCATGTTGGTGTTTTTAGTGGCAAGAATTTTTTCTACGGTATATTGAGACTCCTCCCCTCTTTAGAAGGGGAATTATGACTCCTCTCTCCTTTAAGAGGGGGGGCTTCCATACATATGATATACAAATTTCCTCAAAACTCGAGAACTAATCAAGCAACTGGAACCAAATTTAGTATGTGAAGGTTTTTGGAGGCAAGATATTTTCTATGGTGAATTAGAACTCTTCCCCACTTTAGGAGGGGGGGGGCGCCTATACAAATGAAATACAAATTTCCTCATAACTCGAGAACTAATCAATCAAATGGAACCATATTTGGCATGTAGGTGTTTTCGGAGACAAGAATTTTTTCTATGATGAATTAGGACTCTTTAACTTTTTAGGAGGGGGGGCTCTCATACAAATAAAATATAAATTTCCTCTTAACTCCAGAACTAATCAAGCAAATAGAACCAAATTTAGCATGTGGGTGTTTTTGCAGGTAATTTTTTTTCTATGGTGCATTGAGACCCCTCCCCTCTTTAGGAGGAGAATTATGACCCTCTCCTCTTTAAGAGGGGGGGGAGGTTCCATACAAATAATATACAAATTTCTTCTTAACTCGAGAACTAAACAAACAAATGGACCAAATTTGGCATGCGAAGGTTTTTGGAGGCAAGAATTTTTCCAATAATGAATTAGGACCCCTTCCCACTTAAGGGGGGGGGGGCTCCCATACACATGAAAAACAAATTTCCTCATAACTCGAGAAATAATCAACTAAATGGTACTAAATTTGGCATGTGGGGGTTTTTGTAGGCAAGAATTTTTTCTATGATGAATTAGTACCCCTCCCCTTTTTAGAAAAGGGGGCTCCCATACAAATAAAATACAAATTTCCTCATAACTTTAGAACTAATCAAGCAAATGAAAGGATTGTGCGTATTTTGGGAGGCAAATTCTTTTTCTATTTTGCATTGAGACCTCTCCCCTGTTCAGGATGTAAATTATGACCCCTGCCCCCTATTAAAGGGGACGCTGCCATACAAATCAAACATGTACAAATTTCCTAATAACTAGAGAACTCATCAACCAAATGGAACCAAATTTGGCATGTGGGTTTTGGAGGCAGGAATTTTTTATGATGGTTTTAGTCGCCTCGCCCCTGTGGTAGGGGGATAAGGACTCTCATACAAATAAAACTAAAATTTTTGCGTAACTTAAAAACTAATCGAATTCGAGACATTTTAGATTCTTCCATAAAACATTAGTCAAAAACAAGATCACCAAAATCTATCAATTAGGTTTATTTATTTTCTTAGGTCTACTGACCTCTATTACTTTCTTTCAGTTGGGTCCGAATGAGCGACAGCGAGTAAAGAGATAATAACCCCTGCGAAATGGTACTTTCCAAGAAAACATTTTCCGTGAAATGATACATCCCGCGTAAAATTTTTCGCGAAATGGTATTCCGCGAAACTCTATATTTCGCGTTACGGTCAACTGAGAAGTGGTGTTCCGCAAAACGGTATGCGGCGAAATGTTATATAATCATGGCGAATATTTTAATGCTATCCGCTTTATTTTATCAGGCTAAGCGCATTGGGGGAAGTTGTTTTCTACTTTACTGTGAGGAAAATTTGTATATTAAACCACCCATGAACTCCTCAGAAACTTCCAAAACTCGAGATTGTGACAAAGATCATCCTAGATTCACGATTTATGAACAACACAGTTTAATTTGTGGCAATACGAAGTTTGTCAGGTCAGCTACTGAAGTATAAATTTCCTCATAACTCGAGAACTAATCAAGCAAATGGAACGAAATTTGGCATGTGGGGGACTTTGAAGTCTTGAATTTATTTTTTGATGGTTAGAGACCTCTCACCCCTGTGGTAGGGGGATAAGGGCTATTATTCAAATAAAACAAAAAATTTTGCGTAACCCAAAAACTAATCGACCTCGAGAAATTCGAGAGTGACTAATGTTTTAGTCAATAACAAGACCACAAAAACTATCTATAGTAACACTAGGTGATTCAGAGCGAGACGGCCGCGAGTATTATCGGCGACCCGCCGTTGGAAGCGCCGGCCACTGGCGGGGGGGGGGGGGGGGAGGTGTCATCACCCCCGCAGAAATCACCACTATCTAGGTTTATTTGTTTTCCTAGGTCTACTGACCTCTATTACTTCCCTTCAGTTGGCTTTCTACGAGCGATAGCGAGTAAGAAGAGGATGACCCCTGCGAAATGGTACTTTCCACAAAAAACTACAAGGTATACAGCCCTAAAGGTTGTACGAATGGGCGACGTAGGACTATATCAGATCATTAGATCAAAGATTATTGTAAACTGTCTGGCATATGTAGGTTTATAAGAATCTGTGAATGACATTGTTTAAGTGAATGTGTAAAAGACAAGAGCGAAATATTCAGATTCAATTCTTCATTAAATGCAATGGTGGCTTTCAGAATACGTGGACGGGGGTTCATAAGTATAACGCTTGCAACCACTGAGAATAAAAGATTTCTTTTAAAAATCACTTGTGTGCACCATAAAGGTTGAAATAGTAATGAATGACATCCATATTATTGTATTAAATATGATTATGCGTAGCTTGACATGTTTCAATAATCTTACTTTTACTCGCTTGTGACCTTTAAAAGGGCCATTGGTTACAAATAACATTAAAGCCAAAGCACGTTCATCGCATATATGACGTGCCATTCGAATGTCCTTCTCTTTTCACATGAATGGCAACAGGCACATAAGTTAACGGCGTCGATTCACTGTCTTTTGCTCGCATAAAATAAATTCATGCCTCCATAAACCCCCACATGCCAAATTTGGATCCATTTGCTTGATTAGTTCTCGAGTTATGAGGAAATTTGTATTTTATTTGTATGGGATCCCTTCTTCTTAAAGAAGGCAAAGGTCCTAATTCACCACAAAAAAAAAATTTGTATGGGAGCCCCGCCCCCTCCTAAAGAGGGGAAGGATCTCAATTCACTATAGAAAAAATTCTTGCCTTCTGAGACCCCCACATGCCAAATTTGATTCCATTTGCTTGATTAGTTCTCGATTTATGAAAAAATTTGTATTTCATTTGTATGGGAGCCCCCTTTTAGAAGGGGAAGGGGTCTAAGTACGCTATCGAAAACAATCCTACCTTCTAAAACTCCCACTTGCCAAATTTGGTGCCATTTGCTTGATTAGTTCTCGAGTTTTGAGGAAATTTGTGTTTCATTTGTATAGGAGCCCCCCCCCTCTTACTCCGTCCATAAAATTGCTCTCTCGCTTCTCCATAAAATTGCTGGTCATTTTATCTTTGTCTTTATCTTTTAATGAAGCATCTAAGGTTGAACTCCTCAGAAACTTGCAAAACTCGAGATTGTGACAAAGATCATCCGAGATTATGTACAACACAGTTTAATTTGTGGTAATGGTGTGCATAATAAAAATATATGCAGCATGTAACTGAGAGGCTACCCTCGACGTACGACATTGGGCTGACAATCTAGTCATCGCATATTCGAATCTCGGCTGGGAAAGACTGTTAGTCACAAGGATCGTAGTACGAGCCCCGTAATTGTTCTGTACTAACAGTTGGCTGTGTAGTCTGTCGAACAAAAAATCGGAGGGTTAAATGTCGGAAGAAAGCGAAATACACTCAAGTCTTTTTTACATAAAATTGGATTATTTTTATGGGTGATTTCTTTAGAGAAGTAATTATAATATACGCTGTATTTTATTAATAAACTTGTCCTAAGATAACACCCTTAAAAATTACGCAGTTTTTAGCTAATGATCGCGTTTTTGCGATTCAGCACTACTGTGCACAGTGGTTCCAAATTGATACCTTGAACACGCAATTGGTTAGTACAGATGACAGGCACAGTAACAACAATAGTCATGATAAAGAAGTTTCAAATACACTGAAACTTGTACACCTTGAACTGATTCCAATTCAATACAAAAAGGATATTTGAAAATCTTTTTCTGAATCTCTAGAAATAATCTATATTGCTTGAATTACACCTTTTTAATAATTAATTCAGACACTGTTTTTGAACTACGCCATATTAAAGCCCACCGGGTAACAAATTTCAATGCAAGTGTTTCTATAGAGGGTCATGCAGGGTCAGGCTAATTTGTTTAGCATTCCGTAGTATTTTTGTTGTACTTTCAAATGGGTAATGAGTGGCTTGCACGTTTTTGTTTGTTTGGGAGTCATTGTTATAGAAAGTTGCATAATTTTTACAAGAAAATTCGAATTTTCTTCTCAAATATTGACGATAGCAAGTTAGTATATTCTTGAAAAGCATGAAATTTAACTGTTTGAAAATCATTATCAAACATGTCGAATGTGTTAAGACACTGTGGAAAGAACTGTGTTCAAAAAGTTGATTATCGTGGAGTTTTCACAAAAGTTGTGGTGATAAACTATAGTAGCTAGAAGGTTACTTTCTCTGGCAAAGTTCTTTATTATAATCTTTTTAAAAAATTTGTAGAACATTGTTTTGCTGATCTCTACGGGGGGCTGCCTTCCCCCGTAGTGGCCGGCGCTTCCGATGGCAGGTCGCCGGCAACACGCGAATGTTACTATTGATAGTTTTTGGTGGTCTTGTTATTGACTAATGTTTTATGAAAGAGTCTAAAATTTCTCGAGTTCGATTAGATTTTGAGTTACGCAAAAATGTCTGTTTTATTTGTATGAGAGTCCTTATCCCCCTACCACAGGGAAGAGGGGTCTCAAACCACCATAAAAAATTCCTGCCTCCAAAATCCCCCACATGCCAAATTTGGTTCCATTTGCTTGATGAGTTCTCTAGTTATGAGGATATGTGTATTTCATTTGTATAGGAGCCCACGCACTATTGAAGGGAGGAGAGTCATAACTCCCCTCATAAAGAGGGGAGCGGTCTCAATTCACAATAGAAAAAAAATTGCCTACAAAAACACCCACATGCTAAATTTGGTTCCATTTGCTTGATTAATTCTGAAGTTATGCGGAATTTGTATTTCATTTGTATGGCAGCCTCCTAAAAAGGTAAGGGGTTCTTATTCATCATAGAAAAACCCCGAATTAATCTACCTAGCGGCGTGACCTAGCCTTTCTACTGTCACAATAATCATTAATTAATTTCTCAGGAACATCTATAATTAACTTGACTATATTTTTAAATTTTGAAATTTAAATTTTTAAATTTTTAAGAGCCTCCCAGTTGGCCTCGAGGTATGATGCTGACCAGTCAGTCGTCGTATGTTCGAATCTCGACTGGGAGAGGCTGTTAAAGTCAATAGGATCGTAGCAACTGGCCCTGCAATTGTCCTGCACTCTAGCAGCTGGCTGCGAAGTCTGTCGTATAAAAACAGAAGGTCAAGTTTCGAAAACGGAATGTAGCATCGAGGCTTTGCTTTGCTTTTATATTTTTAAATATCCGTTCCGTATTCCTCAAAATCCTTTTTGTCAGTAAAATTCACAACGTATTGCGTTTCTTTCCTTGGGTGCGTAAATACTTGTAAGCGTCATTTATGTTACTTGATGAACACCTTATTTCGTTTTATAATATTCACGTTATTGATAGAAATATAACGTTAACACAAAAGATAATTTTTGCAGACTTGAATGAATGTATATAGAAAATTAAAAATTAACCCTCTAACGGGTCTACAGACGACCTTAACTTTCAAGCTTCAGAGTCACATACGAAACTTGTTTTGATTTGACAATATGAAATATGTGTTCATAGCAGATTTTTTGATATTTTGATATTAATACCTTGCGTTCAAAAGTTAGCATCTTTGAAAAACAAGAGTTCAGAAAAAATATTATTATATTTCGCTTTTGAAGAAGAAGTATATCTACAACAAAATGATTAATCTCAAAATTTTTCTATTAGTTTGCTTGGCTGCAATTTTGCAATGTATCTGAATTAGAAAAAATAACTGAATAGAGCATTAGATATGAAAAAGAGAAATTGAACTTTTTCTTAGCTGGCGCTCCTTCAGATAATTAATTTTGCATGAAAATCAAAACTTAAGCTTCTTTTGAATGTACTTTCATGAAAAGATAGTCATTAGCTTGATCGCATCGTTTTTACAATGTATCCCGTTAGAGGGTTAGGAAAACAAGATGAGGTCGAAAAATAGTGCAAAAGCTGCTCCATAAACATGCTTGAGAATGGGAAATATGATCGATATGATTTCCAGTGCTTGTCAACTTGATTTATTTATTAAAATATGATACATGACATAAGATTCCAGTCTTTTAAAGTGTCACCAACAAAACCAAATCGTACAAAATTACTACCGTACAATGTTGTCCTCCTATTTTTCACATAAAATTTCTAAGCTCTAGTATCTATTGATTGGAAAGAGCATCTATTGATGTGCAAAAATTGTTTGAAATTTATATAAATTTATTTGGAAAAATCAACTCACTAGTATTATAATCCTATACCACTATACCAACACATGCTTAAATTAACAGCTTTTCTTCGCTTTTTGCTTTTCTTGTACAATTGTGAGTAACAGCAAGTGAAGAAAATGACAATTGAAATCTGAAATCTGAAATCAAATGAAAAAACGAAAAGAAAAAACTTTTCGATTGAATCCCACTAAAAAAAAAAGTTTTTTCTTTTCGTATTCCACTAGTTCGTATTCCACTAAGAGGCTTCAAAAACTTCAGACAATTGACATGTTTCTTACTTTTCTTGAATTTCAACGCAAATTTCAAAATTGCAAATTGTCATCACATGTACACACATTCATACATACATACATACATACATACATACATACATACATACATACATACATACATACATACATACATACATACATACATACATACATGCATGCATACACACACACATACATCACACACATTGAATACAATCAACATTTGATTGATATGTTTTGATTTTAAACGTTTTAACGGTTTAATATACGGTGCTTAAGTATTAAAGTTTGAATAACTTTTGAATGAACCGCCCGATTTTCAATAACTCGGTTTCGTTTTATAGATATCAGCAATAATTTTCAAACAATAGTAAAATGTGTGATGTTTTTCATTGAATTAATGCTTATATGTTACAAAAATATGTTTTAAATACTATTTTTTCACATTTCTTTATGTAACTTTCAAACTACAAGCCCAACCATCATGAAATTTTGAAGTTAAGGGTTAGCAAGGCTCCTCTTTCATATGCAATCAATTTTGTTGAAATCGGTTAAGGGACCTATAAGATAATTAAGTCCCATATTTTTCGTATTTTTATACATAACTTTTGAACTAAAAGTCCGATCAGTATGAAATTCAATAGCGACCTATGGGACACCTAGACCTTTCATTTGACACTAAGAACATTAAAATCGGTCCAGCCATCTCCGAGAAAAGTGAGTGAGATTGAAAGCGTTACATACATACACACACCCATACACACACACACACACACACACACACACACACACACACACACACACACACACACACACACACACACACACACACACATACACACACACACACACACACACACACACACACACACACACACACCCATACACACACACACCCATACACATACACACACACCCATACACATACACACACACACACACACACACATACACACACACACACCCATACACACACACACACACACACACACACACACACACACACACACACACACACACACACACACACACACACACACACACACACACACACACACACACACACACACACACACACACACACACACACACACACACACACACACACACACACACACACAGAGAAAATGCTGAGTATTCGAAACTGAGTCGAATGGTATGACATTCGGCCCGCTGGACCTTGTTTCCATTTCCGGTTTTTCGAGTGATTTCTATACCTTTATACTATATATTTATATAGTAGAAAGGCAAAAATTCTTGCCTCCAACCCACACCCACATGCAATATATGGTTCCAATTATTTGATTAGTTCTCGAATTATGAGGAAATTTGTATTTCATTTGGATAGGAGCCCCCCCTCCTCACAGAGAGAGAAGGGGTCCTAATTCACCATAGAAAAAATTCTTGCTTCCGAAAACCTTTAAATGCCAAATTTGGTTCCATTTGTTTGATTAGTTTTCGAGTTATGAAGAAATTTGTATTTCATTTGTATGGAAGCCCCCCCTCTTAAGGGGAGAGAGGTCATAATTCCCCTCCTAAAGAGGGGAGGAGTCTCAATTCACCATAGAAAAAAATTGCCTACAAAAACACCCACATGCTAAATTTGGTTCTATTTGCTTGATTAGTTCTGGAGTTATGAGGAAATTTGTATTTCATTTGTATGGGAGCCCCCCTCCTTAAAGGGTAAGGGGTCCTAATTCACCATAGAAAAAAAATTTGCCTCAAAAAACACCCACATGCCATTGTATGTAAATTTCCCGAGGAATGACCCATAAATATGTATATACTAATTCTGTTTTATTTGTATGAGAGTCCTTATCCCCCTACCACAGGGATGAGGGGTCTCAAACCATCATTAAAAAAAATTCTGCCTCCAAAACCCCCCACATGCCAAATTTGGTTCCATTTGCTTGATTACTTCTCAAGTTATGGGGAAATTTGTATTTCATTTGTCTGGGAGCCCACCTCCTAAAAAGGGAGAGGGGTCGCAATTCACCATAGAAAAAAATCAAGCCTCCAAAAACACCCACATGCCAAATATGGTTCCATTTGATTGATTATTTCTCGAGTTATGAAGAAATTTGTATTTCATTTGTATAGGAGGCCCCCATCCTAAAATAGGGAGGGGTCCTAATTCACCATAGAAAAAATTCTTGCCTCCAAAAACCTTTACATGCCAAATTTGGTCCCATTTGCTTAATTAGTTCTCGAGTTATGAGGAAATTTGAATTTCATTTGTATGGAACCCCCCCCTCTTAAAGGGGAGAGGAGTCATAATTCCCCTTCTAAAGAGGGGAGGGGTCTTAGTTAGCCATAGAAAAAATTCTTGTCCCCAATAACACCCACATGCCAAATCTTGTTCCATTTGCTTGATTAGTTCTCGAGTTATGCAGAAATTTGTGTTTCATTTGTATGGGAGCCCCCCTTTTAGTGGGAGGAGGGGTCTCTAACCATCATAAGAACCTTCCCTGGCCCCAAAAACCTCTACATGCAAATTTTCACACCGATTGGTTCAGTAGTTTTCGATTCTATAAGGAACATCCCGACAGACAGACAGACAGAAATCCATTTTTATAGGTATACATTTAGAAATGGGTTTCTGTTTGTCTGTCCCTATGTTCCTTTTGGAATCGAAAACTACTGAACCGATCGGCATGAAAATTTGCATGTAGGGGTTTTTGGGACCAAGGAAGGTTCTCTCGACGGCAAAAGACCCCTCTCCCCACTAAGAGAGCGGTTCCCATACAATCTATACCTTTAAAAATGGATTTCTGTCTGTCTGTCTGTCCCTATGTTCCTTATAGAATCGAAAACTACTGAACCGATCGGCGTGAAAATTTGCATGTAGGTGTTTTGACGTAGGACTACGTCTTACGGCAAGTTTTGAGATAGGGTGTCATTCCAAAAAATCGAAAAATGCGAGCGTCACGAAAAATGAAAGGTTTTGAGCGCTAGTAGCTCAGGTTACATTTCGATTTCGTAGCTCGATTTTCAATATTCTTACACCAATCGATCGGAAAATCTTCTAAGAATTGACCCAAATGAAGCAAAGTATGGATTCTTGATGTTGAACTATTGAAAAATTGAAAATAATGAAACTATGTTTTACCAGAATTCTCGCTTCGTGATTGGTTGGAAGATTCTTTGCGATGATCTAAACCTATACCAATTTGATATCTGTGCTTGGGAAGTAAGCCAAAACAAGTGACAAAGTTTCCTCATTTCAACAAGATTTCTTAACACCGCGGTTAAACCTAGACCATTTTGATGTCCTTGCTTGGGAAGTACGCCAGAAAGAGTGACAAAGCCCCCTCGTGCCAACAGATTTCTTACGAACGCGTACGCGATTAAACCTAGTCCAATTTGATGTCTGTGTTAGGGAAGTGTGCCAGAAAAAGTGACACAAATTCGTTGTCCCAACAGATCGCAAATTCTTTACTGCGAGACGATTAAACCTCGGCAAATTTGATATCTGTGTTGGAAAAATGTGCTACAGCTGTAGTGTTCGGTTATAATACGACTCTGTATGAAAGTGAAATTAGTCATCATCGATTCGGCCAATTTCAGGAGGGGGGGCTCCCATACAAATGAAACACAAATTTCCTCTTAACTCCAGAACTAATCATGTAAATGGAACCAAATTTGGCATGAGGGTGTTTATGTAGGTAATTTTTTTTCTATGGTGAATTGAGACCCTTCCCCTTTTTAGGAGGGGAATAATGACCCCTCTTCCTTTTAAGAAACCTCTCCCTTTTAAGAGGGATGGGCTCCTATACAAATGAAATACAAATTTCCTCATAACTCGAGAATTAATTAATCAAATGGAACCATATATGGCATGTGGGTGTTTTTGGAGGCTTGATTTTTTTCTATGGTGAATTGCGACCCCTCTCCCTTTTTAGGAGGTGGGCTCCCAGACAAATGAAATACAAATTTCCCCATAACTTGAGAAGTAATCAAGCAAATGGAACTAAATTTGGCATGTGGGGGGTTTTGGAGGCAGAATTTTTTTTAATGATGGTATAATGATCCCTGTGGTAGGGGGATAAGGACTCTCATACAAATAAAACAGAATTAGTATATACATATTTATGGGTCATTCCTCGGGAAATTTACAGTCAAAGTTTTTACAGTTTTATATTAGGAATATTTTTTTTACGTTCTTTGTTCAAAAAAATCGACACGTATTTTTTTATTTCGGTGTTACTGTTGGAATTCGCAAGATATGATATTTTAAAGTATTGTAATCGGAAAAAATCACTATTTTTTAAATGCTGATTGTTAACATAGCTTGTAATATCAAAAAATGACTTTCGACAAGAAGTGTTCGCTATTCCACAAGCTTTTAAAATTGGTATACTATACGTCCTCTCGATTGTTTTTCAATAATTAAATAGTGCATTTTTATAAACAAAATAAAATATAAAATATAAAATATTATGCTTATTGTATACCACCGTGTTCATTATAATGTCCTCTATCTGGTGGTATACAATAAGCGTAATATTTTATTATATTAGCGATACTCATGAACATTTTATCCATATTTTATAGTGTTCGAAGTTCAAGACTGTTTGATGTTTGAATTAGAACGGTATATATGAAAATTCAGAAAACTACCTAAAAGTCAGTCATAGATCATTTTTGGTAGGTCTTATAGTTTTCGAGTTATATTTTTTATTAAGAAAGAGAAAAACCTACAAGGTATACAGCCTTAAGGGTTGTACGAAAGGGTGACGTAGGACTATACCAGATCATTAGATCAAAGACTAATGTAAACTGCATTTGTGGCATATGTATGTTTATAGGATGTACAAATAAATAAACAAATAGGAATCTGTGAGTGCCATATTGTTTAAGTGAATGTTTAAAAGAGAAGAGCGAAATATTCAGATTCAATTCTTTATTGAATGCATTCAATGGTGGCTTTGAAAATACGTGGACGGGGGTTCATAAGTATAACGCCTGCAACCATTGAGACATAGATATTTCTTTTAAAACCACTTGTGTGCATCATAAAGCCAAGTGTCCACTATAGAGTTTTTCATATAGAGCTAGAGAAAAATCTCATGTAGAGTTAGGTAGAGTAGTGTATACACCCTGTAGAGCTCACTCTACAGCAACTCTACAGGAGAGTTCTCTATTACAAAAAACTCTAAAGTGTATACACGTTCGTTTTGTGTTTGGTAGAGCTCTACATATACTCTACACTTTATCTAACCTGCTAGATAGAGCTGTAGAGAACTCGGTAGAGAACGATTTCGATTTTGAAACTATTTCGCAATATGACGCCATATTTTGCTGATGCAACCGACGCAAACAAATCGCGCATACATATACGCGCATATGAAGTGTGTATATAAGATGAATGTCAAACATTTCTTTATTTTTCATAGAAATGGAAATGGAAATTTAATTGAAAATTATATTGTCGAATTGCACAAGGAGAGCAGCAGAATTTGTTCACTTCACTGGTTAGGAATTCAGTCACTTTGTTGGAGCCGCGTACAGTTCTGGATTAGCGATTTATTTCAGGTCTTTGATCACAGGTAAGTAATTTTATTACAGGTGTGTATTTCTTCCTTACGGATAAAGATTCTTCTCTACAGGTACGTGTTTCTTCTTCACAGGTGAGTATGTTTATTATTCAAGTTCGAGAGTCTTCTGATGGCACTATTTCCACTTCACAGGTAAGTACTCTTCAGTTTCCTTTTAGATTTCTCGGCGGATAGAATAACATCGGTGGTAGGTAAGTAACTATATTGTCTTCTCTTTACTAACTGGGTATATTCTCTAATTACTTAATTTACACAATTTAACGTAATGAAATTTGGTAGCACTTTGTAATTGTTCAGTAAACACTGCGGAGTGGTTGACGTTTCACTGCTGCTGCTAGATGCTTAGAAAAAGAGACTGATGCACTGCTGCGGCGACGCTTTTATAGTGTAGAGAACCCGGAAATTGCAGATGAGCGAAACGGCGATATGTATAGCTTGAATCGGTCCTCTCGAACATTCTTCCAGCAGTTGTGGATTAAATGCAGGGCTGTTTATCATATATATTTGATGCGCGTAGTTAAATATTCGTTGTACACGAACATACTGGCCCCTCAGAAATGCCAATTTCTGGTTTCCTCCAAGTCGGTCCAGCGAGCGGTGAGAGGATGTTACTTTCATTTGGGTGGATTTGTAGTAGCGTGTATATTCGAAAGCGATGATGTTGATCGAGCTGGCATCTCTGGTGCGGATGACGTCTGGTTATGTCAAGCGATGTATGTTGATGATGATGATGTTTGTAGACGATCGAAGCTCAGCAGATATATGAAATCAAAATGAAGACCCAGTAGCGGTTTTTTTGTAAAAATAATTAATTGGACAGGTTCTCACCTTGTCCCTAGGTTCAGAGGGCCTTGTATAGTTTCGTTTCAGGTACAGCAGACTGGACTAGGTGAGTAGAGTGCATCGGATTCCCGAAACCAACGCAGGAACGAGTAACTAGGCGATTTGCTGCCGGCTCTCGTCGTTGTTTATGTTGGTGATGAAATTTCTGCTGATAGTGCAATCAGCAGCAGACAAGATTTGAAGCCGGTGGACTGCGATGTTTGGATGGATACTACACGAAGGAAATGATTTGGTGGATCTCTGGCCCCTAAGAACCAACGTCGCAAGTAAAGCGGATAAATTTAGATGGAACGGGCTGGCCTTTGCACAGAGTAGTCTGATGCTGCAGTTGAATTGCTTTTCTGCTGTTAGGTAGGTAAATTTGCCCGGAGAAGATGAATTTACTCGTCAATTTCAGGTGAATCGTCGATAGTAGCCTACGATGCGGAGTGTGACGGCAAGTGGAGGGGAGAATTTTGCCACTGACTAATCGATGGTTGCGGATGATTGCGACTAGTTGGACGATGATTATAGGGTTCCATGTTGCTCTACGATGACTTCAAAGTATCGGATAGTTTCGAGTTGTGGAATTGGGCATTTCTGCGTTGATTTGTTGCGTTGCGTCGATAGCGATACGTAGCAGTCGATGCGTAATTCCTTTTAACGAGTTAGTTGCGATTGATGTTCGTGGCAGCGGTCATTAATCGTGGGGGCAAGTTCCCACATTTGTCCTTGAGGGTCCAGACTGTTTGTAGCAAGAAATTGCAGTCGTTAGTCGTCGGTCATTGGTGGTGGTATTTCCCTTGTGTACGAAAGCGTGTTGCTGACGATGGTGGTACGGTGTTGAGAGTTTATGTTGGTCAAATATATATTGATTATGACCCATCGTGTCGCTTTCCTTCATAGAGGTCCGAGATTGATGATGTTGGTCAGCGTTGTATTCTCGACGGCAATGTCTATGAAGATGGCAAGGTACGGAACGGTGATTGCCACCGAGGTTGGATGATGCGTTGTGCCTTATCGATTGTCGAACCTCATCGCGGTCGTCGGAGGAGTGAATAATTGTTCGTCGAAAATGTTTTTTGCAAGCGGCCCTTACGGGATAAGAGGGAGTGGCGTTGTCTTCTTCGATGAGTTTTTCCATCAGCGTGTGATTTGGCATGGTGGCTACGTTGGCGATGATTGGAGTAGGCTGAACGTAGGTGGAGTTTCCCGACACTACCCAGCCGAGAACGGAGTTAACGAGCACAGGAAGGTTGTCTCCAACTGGAATTCTACCAGCAACGTTGAATAGCTCGAAGAATATTTCCGCATCCAGGACAAGATCGATCGGTCCAGTGCGGTAAAATGACGTATCGGCTAGGTGAATATTGGGCGGAATTTCCCATGAAGAGATGTCAACGGAAGTAGATGGAACGTCGATGGTAACCTTCGGCAAAACTATAAAATCAAGAGGGCATGTATACTTGCTAAGGCGGGACCGAATCGTGGTGTGTAGCTTGTACCGGGCATGCGTTGCCGACTGGCCAATGCCGGCGATAGGGAGATGAATCTTTTGCCGTTGCGCCTGAATTTGTTGCGAAAACGATTCGCTCATGAAGCAGCATTCACTTCCGGAATCTAACAGCGCCCGTGCTGCATGCTCGACTCCTTGGTTGTCGACGACGATGACGATAGCGGTAGCCAAAAGAATTGTTTTTTGTCCGTGACCTACGGAAGCATTGCAAGCCGATTCCCCAATAATAGCAGAAATTGTAGCAGTAACTGGGCAGCTAGTCGATGGTGCTGGCGTCGATGGACGCTCTTCGGTGGCAGTCTCCTCCGTTACATATAGATTGACCCTCTCGAGGCAGAGTTGCGTGTGATGTCTGCTTCCACACTTTCGACAACTGCTGGTAGACAAACAGTCGTTGGCTGAATGACCTGTACGCAGGCAATTGCGACACAAACGAAGACGACGGACTTCCCTTTCCTTGTCGACTGTATTCAACCTCGTAAATGTTGGACACAAGTACAGCGGATGGCGATCGTTGCAGAGAAAACACTGTCGAAACTCGGGCTGGCTGGCTGCGTGGCTGGCTGCTGTTCGGGGTGTCGACTTCTTCACCAAGATGGATGGTTGGAGTTCTGCTGCACTACCTTGAATGTTTTGCAGCACGGTGACCCTTCTGTGGATGAACGACGTCAAATCTTTGAAGGAAGGAGTTTCTTTAGTCGAAGCGAACTCTTCCCAGTCTCTTCTCGTCTTGGAATCGAGGTAACTACTCAGCATGCGGATCAGTAAGATGTCCCAGAATTGCACTTGTTCACCTAACTGTTGTAACACCTTCACATTTGCCTCGAACCGTTCTACCAGTGAATTTAAGTCTGACGCGCACTCCCGTTTGAGCGTGTTGAATTCGAATAACGAGTCTACATAGGTCTGTTTCAAACGCGACGTATTCTGATAGTGTTCAACCAATAATTTCCAAGCGACCGCGTAATTATTAGCACTAATTGGAATCGATTGTACAAGTTTTAGAGCATCACCAGATAATGACGACCGTAAATAGTAAAACTTCTGGATCAGCGAAAGTTCGACCGACGAATGCACTAACGACAAGTATAAATCGTGGAAGTTCAACCACGAATCTAGATCACCATTGAACACCGGGAGTTTATCGTCAGGTAGACGGATATGCGCGGATGACAGAGGGATGTGGCTTGATGTAGAAACTGTGATACACGAATTGTTAGATTTATTGTTGGCCAACAGGAAACCCTTTATCCGATAGTAGGTTGACTCGGTTTCCGTTCGCAGCTTCAGTTGCTCGTCCAGATTGGCCTCGTCCAACGTCTCAAGTTCCATTTGAACCGCGTTCATGTCATCCCAGAGTTTGACGAGGCTCTCAAGTCGTACGGGAACCTCAAAGGCGTCGTTTTCCTCATTGTAATCGACCACGAATTGCTTGATGGAGTTGAATGACGTCAGCAGGCTTCTTTGACGCAGCTTCAGCGTCTTAATGCGGCGCTCGGTGGCCATTGCAGCAGGATAACTCGTCGACCAATCAAACGAAATGGCGGAATCTGAAAGGCAGAAGACCGCGCAGCACAAGAAGGGCAAATAAAAGAATTGGAAAGCCAATTACCTTGTAAAGGCTTTAAAATGCCTTGAAAGTTAGCCGTAGCAAGGCTAGAAATGCATCCACGAACAAGCAGTTGGCTCTTTCCTCTTCAAAGCGTAGATTCTATAACGGCAGGCGTAGTTGAATCCCCAAAACAGTTGTATCTGTCCAAAAGATGGCCCAGTATGCGATGGCGTACAACAAAACTTCAGGCAGCAGTAGTAGCAATGGCGCTCACAGTGAGCGGCAACGATGGCGACGAAACAAAGCTTCCAACCAGAGACTAGAATGGCGACGAAACGACGCACTATCACAAAGTAAAATGCTGGGCAACGGTTCAACGTTGCATCCGGTTCGAAGGACCATATGTCGAATTGCACAGGGAGAGCAGCAGAATTTGTTCACTTCACTGGTTAGGAATTCAGTCACTTTGTTGGAGCCGCGTACAGTTCTGGATTAGCGATTTATTTCAGGTCTTTGATCACAGGTAAGTAATTTTATTACAGGTGTGTATTTCTTCCTTACGGATAAAGATTCTTCTCTACAGGTACGTGTTTCTTCTTCACAGGTGAGTATGTTTATTATTCAAGTTCGAGAGTCTTCTGATGGCACTATTTCCACTTCACAGGTAAGTACTCTTCAGTTTCCTTTTAGATTTCTCGGCGGATAGAATAACATCGGTGGTAGGTAAGTAACTATATTGTCTTCTCTTTACTAACTGGGTATATTCTCTAATTACTTAATTTACACAATTTAACGTAATGAAATTTGGTAGCACTTTGTAATTGTTCAGTAAACACTGCGGAGTGGTTGACGTTTCACTGCTGCTGCTAGATGCTTAGAAAAAGAGACTGATGCACTGCTGTGGCGACGCTTTTATAGTGTAGAGAACCCGGAAATTGCAGATGAGCGAAACGGCGATATGTATAGCTTGAACCGGTCCTCTCGAACATTCTTCCAGCAGTTGTGGATTAAATGCAGGGCTGTTTATCATATATATTTGATGCGCGTAGTTAAATATTCGTTGTACACGAACATATATTCTTCTATGAAATTAGAAGAAAACGGCCTTTCAGTATCCGGAAAAGAAATTTTTCATTCAGAAAGGCCTTTCTTTTGATAAAATTGATGGTTGGGGTGGTTCTAATTTTCGCAATAATTGTAAAACTAATTTTTAATAATTTTAATAATTAACTAATTTATTTTAAATAGGTTTTTCGTTAGTTTTGTTATGCCTAGTAGGGTGGTTCTCATTTTAATCAAAACCGTGATACACTGAAGTCTATTTTGCGCGGATTTTCAGCACGACTACCTAACCGGCGCTACTACAAAATGTAAACAAACCGAGTGAGAGTTATTTTCTGCTCGACTAGCATAGCGAAAAGAACCCTCACTCGGTTTGTTTATATTTTGCAGTTAAGCCTTTTTGAAAAACTGGTATCGAGGTTTTCTGTTTCAAAAGAGCCGATTTGATATCGCGTTGAGCAATCCAGTCGAGCAGGCGTGTCAAGCCGTCGAATCAAGCAGTCGAGTCAAGCAAATGAGGCGTGCAGTCGAGTCGACCAGTTGAATCAAGCTGTTCATTCAAGTAGTCCAATCGAGCAGTTAAATCGAGTAGTCTAGTCAAGAAGTTGAATTGAGCAGTCGAGTCGAGCAATTGAGTCGAGTAGCCGATTCGAATAGTCGAATCGAGCAGTTGAATCGAGGTTCAGTCGAACAGTTGAGTCCAGTAGTCCAGTCGAGCAGTTGAGTCGAGTAGTCCAGTCGAGCAGTTGAATCAAGCTGTCCAATCGAGCAGTCGAACCGAACAGTCCAACCAAGCGGTTAATCGACCAGTTCAGTCCAGCAGTTGAATCAAGCTGACCAGTCGTGCAGTTAAGTCGAGTAGTCCAGTCGAGAAGTTTAATCGAGTAGCCTAGTTGAGAAGTTAAATCGAGCAGTTTAGTCGAGCAGTATTATTGGAGAGTCCAGTCAAGCAGTTCAATCGACCAGTTCAGCCGAGCAGTCAAGTCGATCAGTCCAATCGAGCAGTGGAATTCAACAGTCCAGTTGAGCAGTTCTGTCGAGCAATCAAATCGAGCAGTCTAGTCGACCAATCCAGCCTAGCAGCCTAGTCGACCAGATGAGCAATCGAGCAGTCCAGCAGTCGACCAGTAAGGTGACTGAGAATAGAGCCCATGCTACGAAAGCATGACGTCCTGTCATGTTTTGCGTAGTTTTGCGATCATTGTGTTTACAACATTACAACCACCCTACCTGTCAATTATTACCAAAAAACGGCCTATCATAATGCAAAATTACTTTCCTGGATAATAAAAAGCTACCTCATATAATTTCACTTAAAAATAAAATATTCACTTGAATTTCCATTTGGCCTGTGAATGTGCTATATTTCTGACATTTATCTTACGCACACTTTGCTGTACATACGTAGGTACACAATTTGTTCGCAGCAGTTGCATCAGAAAAATATGGCGTCATGTTGCGAAATCGGTTCAAAAGCGAAATTCTTCTCTACAGCTCTATCTAGCAGGTTAGATAGAGCGTAGAGCTCTACCAAACGCTATGTTGACGTAGTGTTTGGTTGAACTCTACGCTCTACAGTTTCCCCAGTGGACACACCCCGTAGAGTGCGTGGTAGAGCTCTACATAGTATTTCTCTACGGCTTCTCTAGGTAGACTGGTAAAGTGGTAGAGATGCCTTATAGTGTATACACAGCTGGTAGAGTCTCTACGCTCTACGCTTTTTACCCTACCAAAATAACTTTATAGTGGACACTTGGCTTAAAGGTTGAAATAGTAATGAATTATGGTATTATATATGATTATGCGTAACTTTACATATTTCAATAAAATCTTAATTTAACTAGCCTCAATTAAAGGCCTCAATTTAAAAGGACCATTGAATACGCAAAAATTTCTGTTTTATTTGTATGAGAGTCCTCATTCTCCTACCACAGGGGTGAGGGGTTTCAAACCATCACAAAATAAATTCATGCCTCCAAAAACCCGCACATGCCAAATTTTGGTTCCATTTACTTAATTAGTTCTTAAGTTATGTGGAAATTAGTTTCATTTGTATAGGAGCCCCATCTTTTAAAAGACGGATGGGTCTCAGTAAACCATAGAAAAAATTTCAGCCTTTTAAAATCCCAACGCGAAATTTGGTTCCATTTGCTTGATTAGTTCTAGAGTTATGAGGAAATTTGTATTTTGTTTGTATGGGAGCCCCCGTCTTAGAAGGGGAAGGGGTCTCAGTACACCATAGAAAAAATTCTTACCTCCAAAAACCCCACATGCCAAATTTGGTTCAATTTGCTTGATTAGTTCTCAAGTTATGAGAAAATTTGTATTTCATTTATATAGGAGCCCCTCTCTTACGCCCTCCATAAAATTGCTCTCTTACCCCCCCCCCCCCATAAAATTGCTGGTAGGGTAATTGATCTTGAATGGACCTATTTATCGCTTTTTAACACCACCACTCGCACTCCTGCTCAATTTACTCGTCATTTATAAATAATATGTGGTGATGTAAAGGCTGGTAAATGGCTAGGTAATGCGTACCATCGGTGCCTTGTGCACTGGGCATAAAATAGACCCCACAGTGGTTCACAGCCTCTTACCTAGCAACTCCTACCCCAACCTCCTCGTGGTACCAGCCGGGATACGAGCAACCTCGGGTGGAGATCGGGTAACCAACCCCGGTGGAAACCAAGGTCGTATGCTGACAGGGGAGGAGGGCTCCTTCGAGCTACGTTGGCCCTCCGGCGATACTGTGGGGTTGGTTGCGGGCTTTGCAAGCCTGAACCACTAAAAAAACCAAAGCAATGGACTCCGTAAGTAATAATAATAACTCTAATCGGAACAATCGGCAAAGACCCAGGCGACGAAAACGGACTAACGATTGGAAATTAGGAACATGGAACTGTCGGTCTCTAAATTTCCTCGGAAGTACCCACGTGCTTTCTAAAGAAGTGAAGAGCCGCAAGTTCGACATCGTAGCGCTGCAGGAGGTATGCTGGAAAGGAACGATGGTACGTACGTATAGAGATGGTCATACCATCTACCAGAGCTGCGGCAATACACACGAGCTGGGCACAGCTTTTATAGTGATGGGCGAGATGCAGAAGCGGGTGATCGGGTGGTGGCCGATCAACCCCCGAATGTGCAGATTAAGAATCAAGGGCCGATTCTTCAATATAAGCATAATTAACGTGCACAGCCCTCACCTCGGAAGTACCGATGATGACAAAGACGAATTCTACGCGCAGTTGGAGCGTGAATACGACCGCTGCCCAAGACATGATGTCAAAATTATCATCGGGGATTGTAATGCTCAGGTTGGTCAGGAGGAGGAATTCAAACCGGTGATTGGACGGTTCAGCGCTCACCCGCAAACGAACGAAAACGGCCTAAGACTTGTCGACTTCGCCGCCTCCAAGAACATGGCCATACGTAGTACCTTCTTCCAGCATAACCTCTACCATCGGTACACCTGGAGATCACCCAACCAGACAGAATCACAAATCGACCACGTTCTGATAGATGGTCGGCACTTTTCAGACATTATCGACGTCAGAACCTATCCGGGCGCTAACATTGATTCGGATCACTACCTAGTGATGGTAAGGATACGTCAAAAACTATCTGTTGTGAACAACATACGATACCGCCGCCCGCCACGGTATAATCTAGCGCGATTGAAGCAACCAGAGGTCGCCGAAAACTACGCGTTATCTCTCGAAACCGTGCTGCCGGAAGAGGGAGAGCTGGATGAAGCCCCTCTTGAAGACTGTTGGAATGCCGTGGAAACAGCCATTAACAGCGTAGCGGAGAACGTCCTAGGCAGTGTGGCACCGAATCGACGTAACGAATGGTTTGACGAGGAATGCCAGCAGATATTGGATGAGAAGAACGCAGCGCGGGTACAAATGCTGCGCAGAGCCACCCGTCAGAATGTGGAGCGATACAAACAGAAGCGGAGGCAGCAAACCCGACTCTTCAAGGAAAAGAAGCGCCACCAAGAGGAGAAGGAGTGCGAAGAACTCGAACAGCTGTACCGCTTTCACGACACACGGAAGTTCTATCAGAAACTCAACGGATCTCGCAAAGGCTTCGTGCCGCGGGCCGAAATGTGCAGAGATAAAGATGGAGGTATCTTGACTGATGACCGTGCGGTGATCGAAAGGTGGAAACAACACTACGATGAACACCTGAATGGCGTGCAGGCGGAAGACCATGATAGCGGAGGAAGTGACCACATTGGTGCAGCAAGCGACGAAGATGTGCCACCCCCATCGATAAGGGAAGTTAAAGAAGCCATCCAGCGGCTGAAGAACAACAAAGCAGCGGGAAAGGATGGCATTGGAGCGGAACTTATTCAAATGGGCCCGGACAAGTTGGCCGGCTGTCTGCATCAATTGATTGTCAAGATTTGGGATACGGAACGACTACCGGAGGAGTGGAAAGACGGGGTTATCTGCCCTATCTACAAGAAAGGTGATAAGCTGGATTGTGAGAACTACCGAGCCATCACTATCCTGAATGCCGCCTACAAAGTGCTGTCCCAAGTCCTCTTTCATCTACTATCGCCAATAGCCAATAGATTTGTGGGAAGTTACCAGGCCGGCTTCATGGAGGGTCGGTCTACAACAGACCAAATCTTCACCCTGCGGCAGATCCTCCAGAAGTGCCGCGAATTCCGAGTCCCCACGCACCACCTGTTCATCGATTTCAAAGCCGCATATGATAGCGTAAACCGACAAGAGCTATGGAAAATTTTGGACGAAAACGGCTTTCCGGGTAAGCTTACTAGACTTATCATGGCTACAATGGATGGGATCCAGTGCTGTGTGAGAATCTCGGGTGGATTGTCGGACCCATTCGAATCTCGCAGGGGACTTCGACAAGGAGATGGTCTTTCCTGCCTGCTATTCAACATTGCGCTTGAAGGTGTTATAAGGCGAGCGGCGATCGAAATGCGGGGCACGATTTTCAATAAATCCAGTCAATTTATCTGCTTTGCTGACGACGTGGATGCTGTCGGCAGAACATTTGAGGCGGTGGAAGATCAGTACACCAGACTGAAACGCGAAGCAGAGAAGATTGGATTGCAGATAAATACGTCTAAAACGAAGTATATGCTGGCGGGCGGGACCGAGCGCGACAGGGCTCGCTTGGGCAGCACCGTGGTAATCGACGGGGATGAGTTCGAGGTAGTCGACGAGTTCGTATACCTTGGCTCGCTGGCAACAGAGGACAACAATACCAGCCGTGAGATTAAAAGACGTATTATCAGCGGAAGTCGGGCCTACTACGGACTCCACAAACACTTGCGGTCGAACAATCTGAGCCCCCGTACAAAGTGCACACTGTACAAAACGCTAATTAGACCGGTTGTCAGATGGAGAAATTATACTGCGCAGGCCTTGTCATAAGACGTTAGGCCAATTAAGTAAGTAAGTAAGTATGTGGTGATGTTACTATTTGTTGGAAAGTACCACCTTTTTTCTACATTATCAGTACTTTAAAAATGTATAATTGATGAAACTTTTATTAAATATATCGTTTTTTGCCAAAGCCTTTTTTTGATCTTGAATGGACCCAACATGATCTTGAATTGGACCTATTTTTGATTTTGAAATGGACCTAAATTAGGATTGTCATAGTTTCTTCCATGTAAATGAACAAAATAATAACAAAGAATTTTTTTTAATAGTACAACTATACTACTGCTATTTATTAATAGGATACAAGGTTGAACAGCTTTTACCTTTCTTATACTCTGTTAGAAAGGTATGAAAGTCGGTTGAAAAATTTGATACTAGGTTTTAATTTTAAATGATAGTCGATGAAGAACTGTACCAGATAGAAAATAGGAAGTTTCAAAAATGAATATTTTAGATCTCAGGGTCACTCAATTTCGGTGGACAAGGAGGTATTAATTTTGTCACAAGTCAGAGGGGAGAGGTGCTTAAAGAAAACTTTACATCCCCCAAGAAAAAATCAGAGGGGTTGTGTATAAGATACGACCACGGATGACGTAGTACAACGTTAGTCCGGTTGCATGATTTTGAATATTTTACTAAACTGATTTTTAATCTATCTGTCAATCGACCAAAAGGTGATGTGAAGTCAACCTGCTTACTTATCGGCGAAATATAAGGCCTTTGCAAAATATTTTTTTGTCACTCCCCCCCCTTTGGAAATCTGCTTTGGAAATGGCTTGAAAAATCGGGGGGCTAAAAAAAATTTAGAGGATATGAGTATAAAATCAATTGTCCGTGGGCTCTACAGCCTGAAAAACTCGAAAAATGAGTGTACTTAACACTTCTAGCACGAAACAGAAATGGAAATTCGAATTCGGAGTTTCCGAAAATCGTCCAAAAAAATTCTCTCGTTTTTGTCTTCTTTTCGTACATTTTTGCATGGAAAATAATAACGTATATATTAAAAGCAAGAAAAGATTTGGTTTTAACGCTTAAACTTTAAATAAAAATGCTTCAAACCCATGTTTTTTGCTCGATTAAAAAATTCACTTTGTCCCCCCCTTTAGTGGCCTTTAGATATTGATCCAAATTTTATATTTTTTTGCACCATATCATTATCCAGGCCTTTACCTAATTTCTAAATCCTCCATTGACGCACAGATGATTTTATTGCCAAACCGGATAGTTTTGTAGGACGGTTGGGCATCACAAAGTTTCACGAGGGTGAGGAAGTCGGCGTTCTTAACCATCAGAAGTGGCTGCTTCTTTTTACTCAGACGAGTCTGATTTTGTGACTACAGCATCCGGTTGAATTTTATTGGCCTTAGGGTTTTCGGTCAGCGCGCTAAAGGTGTTTTGAAACTTTGGTATATGCTTGATTAACGTGTTTAAACTATTTCTCATCTGAGTTTTGTCAAAACTTAAACTTACAGCAAAACTTTTTGCTGTATTTATATGTAAAATGCAGGACGTTATTTGTCCATGAAAAAAATTTTGATTCCAACCATTTTTACGATGTTGCCTGTACATCTAAGCAGGGATAACCACTTTAAATAGAGTTTGGAATATTTCGAAGTTCCAATATTACAGTTTCCTATACAATAAAGCTATATATAAATCTTCAGAATTGTATTCTCAAATAACTTGTTTCATTTTACTGTGCATTAGTTTTAATGATACACGAATTGTCCCGTTTAGCATAATTTGGGATTTTTTTTACATAGGGCGAACAAATTGGGAAAATTTTGCTCTACTTATATAGATTACTTATATAGATTATATAGATTACACTTTTGCTTCGTGCTAAAACAAATACGTAAAATCCAATTGAAAAATTTAAGTGTAACTGGTTTTATGCTAAATGCAAATGAAGCAAAAATAGCTCTTTTTTAAGGGGCATAGTACCTTTTACACCATATTTTTTGCCTAATTTCAAATAATTTTTTCTCGATAACGCGAAAGGCAAATTGAATCGGGTTTTTTGCATTCGAAACATTGCATTTTATACTAATATTTGCAATTTTGTTTTCATAAGGGAACCTCTTCCCCTTGCCCCTACGGCTCCTTGAAGATAGTCGTTCAAAAAAACCATGAATTGCGGTACCATGGATTGGCGCTGGGGGGCTTATCCGAATTGAAAAATTCCAAAACGACATGAAAGAACATTAAATTATCTCGTGTTTGATCCATCCTTTTTTAGAATTCGAACACATAACAAAATGGCGGACATTGAAACATAAAAGTATGGTTTTTAAGCGAAAAAATTGACTTTAAACATTTCTACAAAATTCAAAAATTACAATATCAAGAAAAGGATGGGTCAAACAATAGATAATTTTGTTGGCTTTCAAACAAAAAAAGAATCTTAAGAATTGCTTGAGCCGTTCTTGAGATATTTATGGTACCGACTTTCAAAACCTGGTTTCGAGAAAAACGACGTTGAAGTTTTTACTCGTTGTTTAATCGCTCCAGACATGCGCGGTACAAATAGCTGTAACTTTGTCAATATTTGGAATTCATGCAAACGACTTCAAACACATATGGTCAAAATGTTAATCTTTCGAAATAATCAATAAAAAAATTTAGGTTTTAAAAAATTGAAAAGGTACTATGCCCCCTTAACAGAAGGCAGTTAGTATCCCTCTTATCTTTTGATCCATCTTATCTTTTAATCAATGATGGTTAAAATTTTTGTACAATACTGAGAATAAATTAAGTTTATATTGTTTTAAGCATAAAATGACATATGTTAGCTAACTAATTAGGAAGACTTTTTAGTTTCAAAACTAGAGGCTACAATGTACAAACACTATGAAGCAACTACGAAAAAGAATGAGTGATAGTTAGTTTTATCAATATAAGTAAGTTTTTAGGCTATCAATCAAGCCTACTTTCAATATCTCGTGCTTATAGATTAATTATAAACGGAGATACTATAGTGACAACAAGCAGTTTTATGGAATATACAACGGCGTGTTCGTTAGTGGTAGGCAATGATAGCTACCGCCAGTGATGTCTCGGAGCGCAAAACTAGGTCCATTCTAAAATCAATACTAGGTCCATTAAAGATCAAAAAAGGGGGTTAACATTTTTAAGGAATTTGAAGATTTTACATATTTTAGCATCATTTTAAGAGTATTGTTTTATTTCAAACCAGAAGGGTTCCGGGTAGTAACAGTTTGAAAATACTCTATGGTGACTGCCAAAACGCTGAAAAACAGCTACTTTTAAATAAGCGGCAATAAAGTGGTTTTGGCTATAATTTTAATTTAATTTTGGTATATTTACGTTCAGAAATGATTAAAGATAAACATAAAAGCTAAATACAGTACAAAGACTTGATAATTATATACTAAAATTCTTATTTAAAAATAGGTCCATTCAAGATCAGAATTCGACTAGGTCCATTTCAAAATCATTTACCCTAATTTTATCTATCCAACGATATATAAATTGTTCAGTTTCGTTCAGTAGTTTAGTAGTAATTAGCATTTGGAATCTTTCATTCAAACGCTATACTTCTGTTTTCGTTTTCACAAAGTGCTACCCAGTCCCAATATAGTAAACATAGACGTAGTCCTACGTCAAAAATTGAGCCCCTTCCAAAAGTTAGTCTCGATAAATTTTGGAAATTCTGAGAAGCTCATTTTTTGTGTGTTCAATTGCAAAACAATTCATAGGGATAGACTGCCATATTGTTTCAAATATTAACTCTTATTACTATGTGATGCCATGCAGTAATTTTAATGTAATATGTATTTTGTTGTTGAAAATCACTTGAAAATTATTGCAAAACATAGTTAATATAAAAAGTAGAATCTACTGAATCTACTATAAATGTCCAGTTTAATCATGCTGTATAGCAGCATCAGGTTTAGCGCATAAGGTGTCTCCATTAGTCGTGGTGGTTATTGTTGGATCAAAATCTAATCACATCATCTCGTTGGTAGCATCCTATTAAAACATCAATTACTTCCTGTAGGACAGCCATGGTACAACCTCCAGTTACTTGGCAGTTCGATGGCGTTGGATCTGATCACCTCTATCCGTCAATCAACATCCTGGGCTCTACGAAGAAGAAGTTTCAACTACCATCGCACTCAAATCATCCTCGAGAATTCCACTCTTCACTCTTCTGACTGTGAAGAATTTTTTAGGCGCCGTAATTTACCTGACGGGTAAGTTGTTCAGATTTTTCAAAAATTATGTCAGTACATCCAGTTCATCCCGAGGAAATCATCAAACGAATCGCAATACCACTCATGACGTCATGCACAACGTGCCGATGAAGGAAGAAAGCCAATGTGTCATCTGATGCATCCGCATGCAGCGCATACAACAACTATTGTCATCTTTTATCCGAAATCGTCGACGATGATTCATCGTAAATTCTAAACTATCCGAAAGCAACCAGAGTTCATCGCATCTTTACTATCCGAAAGTACCAGAGTCAGCAGCTGAAATGCATCCGCATCGCATCTTACGAGGGAGAAGAGAAGGCCTATCGAAAGCAGAGCTGCCATAAATACAGATATTTGTGCATGCATAAATTTGGGACCCTACCGTTTTCTCCGGAGTATTTAATTTTCTCGATCTAATCTTTTAAATAACATAAATAGTTTATGGACTACTTTAAAATTCAGGAACATTAGTAGAGCCAGAAATCACAGCAACTGAAATAATTGATGGGTCCCAAATTTATGCATGCACAAATATCTGTATTTGTGGCAGCTCTGATCGAAAGGGTTCGGTGGCACCAGGCGCAACCGAAGCAGTTCCAGGGAATAAACATACAACATCATTCAAAATCTATATCTAAAATGAAATAACCATAGAAGCTAAGAAAACTTTACAATATGTCCCTAAAGCTGGCAGTACAAAGTTAGCAGAACATTAGTAGCACCATTCAGTTAATTGATGCTCAATTAATGCTAATTAATGCTCCTAATGACGAATTTAATGCTCCATTGTTTCATAGGAAAAAACAATGCACTGCTAGCTTTAGATAAAGTTAGCAGGACAAAGTTCGGAAATGGCACTTCCGGTGCAGATAGAGCTACCCAAGTACGACCATTATTTGATGCTCATTTAATGCTCCAGGAAAAACATAACTTCGGTAACTTTGGACGTCATTTCCATGAAAAATTGAGCGAAAAAGAAAATGTACTGCTAGCTTTAGATAAAGTTAGCAGGACAAAGTTCGGAAATGGCACTTCCGGTGCAGATAGAGCTATCCAAGTACGACCATCATTTGATGCTCATTTAATGCTCCAGGAAAAACATAACTTTGGTAACTTTGGACGTCATTTTCCATGAAAAATTGAGCGACGAAGAAAATGTATTGCTAGCTTTAGATAAAGTCGTCACAATCGTTCTACCGGGTGGCAACACCAATGAGGTATAGAGAGGCATGGAAAAAGAAGGCATCACATATATACTGCCGAAACTCAGCTTTCAAAATAGCGTATTTCCGAAGACTCCAGAACTCGTATTTCGTTACGTGGCCACACCGCAGCACTCGAGTGTTGAGTATAAAACCGTATGAATGTAAAAGCCCTATTATGGAGCTTGCTAATTTGCGGTAGTGTTAGTGGTTTCGTTTACCCGCAGTTTGAAAAACCTTATAACAGCGTCATGCAAAATCCAACAGCAGTAGCAACAAATCGCATGTACAGTTATCCCCCCAATAAGGACGCTAATAGGGACCGCGTTAACCCAGCGTTCCTCCCAGCGTTGCAAAAACGCAACGCACATTCATTCGATTCTAGAGAAGGCTCTGATTAAGATATCAACTTGGACCCTGAGAAACAAAGAAAGATTGGAAAAAATCTAATCGACCTGCTTTTGCTCAAAGGTCAGATGTTACATGTAACATAATTACAGCTGTGACAAAACAACAGGTTTTGCTATTTTTCAAACAGTTAAGGAAAAATGCTCATATAACTCGATTTTACCTCTATTTACGACTGACCTATTAATCAGTGTTAGTAAGAATCGGTTGCTTGCCAAAAACACTTTGTTTCATAATTTTGAATACTTTTGTAATTTTAAGAAAGGTGCTAAGCCTTGCGCTAGGAAGAAACGATATTCAAAATTTGCAATGGAAACGTTTGTTTTCGTTCGTTCGCTGCAGATGTTTCATTTGAAGTCGTTGCTTTTTAGTAAACAAATAAATGTAAATCTTATCTTTTGCTTGTTCAAAATATCCCGGAAACATTATAAAAATCCCTAGTTTGATTTAACGGTAAAAATATGAAGTATTTATATGCATAATAATGAAGGTATGCAAAAACGATATCCCCTTAACGCCCAGCGTTGCGTTTTCGCAACGTAGCGTTGCGGAACACAGGGTCAAAATTAAAAATACATGTCAGCGGCTATTTCTTAGTTGACCTGAAAGAGAATTTTCCTGAAAGTTTCAATTTTCTATCTCTGCTGGGAAAAGTGTGGGGCTTAATGGGTAAATAGAGTCTACGTAGCATATGGGAATAGACTTAATTGGTTCCAACATGGAATAACTCGTGATCTTGACCGTATAGAACGTAGGTATCTTCGACTAAGTTGTTCAGCAGATCGAGGGCTTTTCGTTGGATTGAAGTATTTCGGAATTGCCTGACTACGTGGCGCTAGCGTATATGTAATATTTTTGTATAGGCTGTATCTTGCGCTGCTTACTATCTAGAAAGTTGTGGTCCTCGGGAAGGTTGCTCAAATGACTACCACTTTCAATATGGCATGAAAAACAGCGCGGAACTGACTCACTAGGTGGCGCTAGTGTATATGTAATATGCTTAGACAAGCTGTATCTTGCGCAACTGATTACCTAGAAACTTGTGGTCTTCGGGAAGGTTACTTAAATAACTGCTACCTTCAAGATGGTATGGAAAATAATGCAGAACTGACTCAACGGACGGCGCAAGTGTATTTGTGATTTTTTGTGTTTGCCATAACTCATGATTTTGGTAATGTATAAGAAGTTGCTTTATTCGGGAAGGTAGTTTAAGTGACAGCGGTTATTTTTTTAACCAGCTTTAATTTTAACCAGCTTGGGTCGTTCGTGACTTCTGTGGGGTTGGGATTTGAACCCGGGTCCTCGGCGTGAAAGCATGAATGCTAACCACTACGCCGGGACTGACCACTAACACAGTGGTTATTTAGCTAGTTGGAAAATTAGCTAATATTTTGCTGGTTATTTAACACAATGCTGGTAGCAGGACAAACAAACTGCAAAATACAACGTTGGCAGTCGATGAAATTCCTTATAATTTTTTAACTGCTCGCATTTAACTTGCAACGGACATGAAATTATACTGCAACACCAGAAAGCTGAATTACTAAAAGTAACATTACGTATGCCGTTGACTTCACATTAGGCCATTACAAATATTTTTTAAAGTTTTTGTTCTTCCGTTCTTTGTTCAGTAGTCTAGACTGAAGAGGGGGGGGGGGGGCGAAAAAAACAAATAGATTGTTTTAATCACGCAAAAAAAAATCAAGACTTTTAGGAATTTTTGCTTAAAGTTTAATCGTGAAACCCGAATTTATTCTTGCTTTTGATGTATACGTTGTTATTTTCTATGCAAAAAGCTTCCAAAATAAAGTCAAAATCTGAAAAAAACATTTTTTGCCGGTTTTCGGAAACTACGTTATTTGTACTTCCATTTTTGTTTCGTGCTAGAAGCGTTAACACTCCGTACACTCTTTTTTCGAGTTCTTTAGGCTGTAAAACCCACAGATAATTGATATTATTCAAAAAAATTTTACTCAATTTTAATATTTTTTTTTGCCCCCCGATTTTTAGATCCAATTTTGAAGGGCGGGGAGACAAAAACTTTGAAAATAATTTGCAATGGCCTTATTAATGCTGTGTGACATAAATGCCTACGAAGTGGTTGCAAGTTCCGATTAAAAAAATACAAGGGTCCATGCCTAGTGGCACGGGCGCAGGCTTGAAGTAGGACTACAAATGTAGAGCAATTCGTCTCCCAATGCCAAAGCCGGTGATTTTTGTACGAATTTCATATAATAGATTCCCCTGTTGCGCAGTAACGGAAGGTTTACTCGCTCTGTTGTATTTTGTACAACGCCTGTGAACCGTTCATTTTATCTCGGGAATCCAGCAATAAATAAAATTACTGTTCTCAGTAAAGTTGATCCGCAGACAAAGATCTTTCAAATGGTGGAAAAAGTTCCATAAGTTTTTCACCAAGTGGCATTAGTATTCGAGTGAATTCTGTTACGTTATAGCATGCCTATAAATCAGAGTTGGCGCGAGTAACGAAAGGTAAAGGATTGTGTTCTTACATATTCTCAAATTTCTGTCTCGTGGTGTCCATTGTCTACTTTCGTTCATCAGATAGGTTATTGGTGTGTGGATTAATGGTGAGAATACTGTTTATCGAACAAACGCTACTGGCAGGATCTGTAATCAAGATAAACTTTTATGTTTATGATGCTATGAGTCGCAAGCTAGCTGCTTGCCGATGTGTCTCCAACGAAAGCCGCTGAGCGACTGATGACGCGCACCGAGGCAAAGGCAAACAATGTTTCAAATACACTCGAAAATCGACTTGAAAACTGGCTGTCTGATGTGTCGCAAGCTAGCTGCTTGCCGATGTGTTTCCAACAAAGGAAGATTAACCCATAGCTCATCTCGTATATATTTCTGTCATCCGTGCTAGGGAAGCACTGACGTGGGAAGGCAAAAAAATGCAAATAATGAAATATTAAATATTCGACTCATATTTTTTCAATTATTAAACGTCTGTTAGGGAAACATGTAATCTGCTGTGTTGTATTGGATTTTTTGAAAAATTTCCAATCGATTGATACTAATATCTCTAGAATCTATTGACGGATGACAGAGTTATAGGCGTACAAACTATAACCACTTTTCGTTACATGTTCGCTTTTCGTTTTTCTAAAGTGCACCCCAAGATAGAAATCAAAGAAGTAGTCCTACTTCATAAAAATAGTGATAAAAATGCAAACATAATTGTTCATGAAACATTAAGAATGTTTGAAAAGTAGCTGGAAATGCTGACTTGTAGCTGTTAACGTGACTGAGACTAATTGAATAAGTGAGTTGGTGGGATTTGTCTGGCCATTTAGGAAGTAGCATTAATAGTTGGTAGATTAGCACGATAGATATTTTTGCAGGCAGTAAATAAATACAACATATACGCGTCGCGAGTGAGTTCTGCGCTCTTTTCCATACCACCTAGAAGGTGTCAGTCATTTGAGTAACCTTCCCGAAGACCGCAACTTACTAGATAGTCAGCATCGCAAGATACAGCCTGTACAAAAATATTACATATACGCCAGCGCCACGTAGTGACGCAATTCCGAAATACTTCAATCCAACGAAAAGCCCTCGATCTGCTGAACAACTTAGTCGAAGACACCAACGTTCTATACGGTCAAGATCACGAGTTATTCCATGTTGGAACCAATTAAGTCCATTCCCATATACTACGTAGACTCCATTAACACGGTTTCGATTAACGCGGTCCCTATTAGCGTCATTATTGGGGGGATTACTGTACATGCGATTTGTTGCTGCTGCTGTTGGTTTTTGCATAACGCTGTTGTAGGGTTTTTCAAACTGGGGGAAAACAAAACTACTAACACTACCGCAAATTAGCAAGCTCCATAATAGGGTTTTTCCATTCATACGGTTTTATACTCAACACTCGAGCGCTGCGGTGTGGCCATGTAACGAAATACGAGTTCTGGAGTCTTTGAAAATACGCTATTTTGAAAACTGAACTTTGGCAGTATGTACGTGATGCCTTCTTTTCCACACCTCTCTATACCTCATTGGTGTTGCAACCCGGTAGAACGATTATGACGACTTTTATCTGAAGCTAGCAGTACATTTTCTTCGTCGCTCAATTTTTCATGGAAAATGACGTCCAAAGTTACCAAAGTTATGTTTTTCCTGGAGCATTAAATGAGCATCAAATGATGGTCGTACTTGGGTAGCTCTATCTGCACCGGAAGTGCCATTTCCGAACTTTGTCCTGCTAACTTTATCTAAAGCTAGCAGTACATTTTCTTTTTCGCTCAATTTTTCATGGAAAATGACGTCCAAAGTTACCAAAGTTATGTTTTTCCTGGAGCATTAAATGAGCATCAAATGATGGTCGTACTTGGGTAGCTCTATCTGCACCGGAAGTGCCATTTCCGAACTTTGTCCTGCTAACTGTATCTAAAGCTAGCAGTACATATTCTTTTTCGCTCAATTTTTCATGGAAAATGACGTCCAAAGTTACCAAAGTTATGTTTTTCCTGGAGCATTAAATGAGCATTAAATGATGGTCGTACTTGGGTAGCTCTATCTGCATCGGAAGTGCCATTTCTGAACTTTGTCCTGCTAACTTTATCTAAAGCTAGCAGTACATTATTTTTTCCTATGAAACAATGGAGCATTAAATTCGTCGTTAGGAGCATTAATTAGCATTAATTGAGCATCAAATAACTGAATGGTGCTACTAATGTTCTGCTAACTTTGTACTGCCAGCTTTAGGGACATTTTACAATCACTATCTGATAAAATTATGCTCAATATATGGTAGGTAGGAGAATTAATTTGAAACCCGGCTGGTTTCAAGGCGGCCGGCATGTTCACGATCATATTGCCAGCACTGACGAGATCCACAAAAATTAATCTCTTGCTACAATCTGTTATTATCATACTACCACGCTTATCAGCGACAGTACCGTCTTCTAACGCTATCGAAGTTCTAAGTTCCCGTATAATCAGAAACAATCTGTCAGGAAAACTTTTACAAACCAACCAACATAGCGAATTTCTGTGAATATTTAATAGATAGCTAAATTCTGTTTCGATGACGCGTCGGTTTCTATTATATTGGATAAATGTGTGGATGTAACAAAGGTTTCGTTTAAACCGCTTTTTTATTGCTTCAGCGTATCTTACTTACCCGTCCAACTAGATTTTCTGCTGATCCGACTATTTCTGACTCATCATTGCTTCGATTTTGTGGACTATTCTGTGTAGATAAAATCGCTTTAGGTTGTTGGCAGCTGGATTTGCCTGGTTCATCAACATCAACGACTGCAAAGAATAATATATGAAGAATTGCTAATTATTACAAAAATTCGGGGAATACAGTCATCCCAGTATTATGGGCCAGTTAAGCATGATGATGCTACAAAATTATTGGTAGAAACACAGATTTAAATAATTTACAGTTTATTTATAACTTAATTGGTTATAAATATATCATAATTTGATGTCCTGTAGGCAATCTTGTTCCAAAATCACACACTTTTTTGCAGAACAACAAAATATAAGTATATTCCATTCCCAGTATTATGGGCTACTTTTAAACCTGGTCAGAATTATGGATCAATGTTCCCAGTATTATGGGTCAGTAAAACAAAATTGGTTTTATTTCCAGAAAAACGCGCGCGCGCTCGTGTGTGTGTGTGTGTGTGTGTGTGTGTGTGTGTGTGTGTGTGTGTGTGTGTGTGTGTGTGTGTGTGTGTGTGTGTGTGTGTGTGTGTGTGTGTGTGTGTGTGTGTGTGTGTGTGTGTGTGTGTGTGTGTGTGTGTGTGTGTGTGTGTGTGTGTGTGTGTGTGTGTGTGTGTGTGTGTGTGTGTGTGTGTGTGTGTGTGTGTGTGTGTGTGTGTGTGTGTGTGTGTGTGTGTGTGTGTGTGTGTGTGTGTGTGTGTGTGTGTGTAGTTCTCGCGGTTTAGGGATCTTGTACTTCTTCTTCAAGAAGCTCATCAAACTGATTCAATCTCTGATGGATGGTACTCAGTGCTGTATTCGGATTTCGAATGGATTGTCAAGTTCATTCGAATCACACAGAGGGCTTTATCAAGGTGATGGTCTCTATGGCAAACCATAAATTGATACGATAGGCAGGGCAAGTAGCAAGAATGCCGGACAACTATCCTGTAAAGATGGCATTTGCCTCAAATCCGGTAGGAATAAGATAACCAGGGGCGCAGCGAGCAAGATGGTTAGACTAGGTGAAGCGAGACCTGTCGGAGAGTACACGGTGTCCGAGGAATTGGAGAGCGTTAGCCCACAACCGAATGCATTGGAGAAACTTTGTTCATCAGGCTTTGCCTTAGGACGGCAAGCCAACTAAGTAAAATAAGTAAGTTCAGGAAGAGGAAAAGTATTTGGTCCTGGCTTACTAGTTTTGGGTGGTTTCCAAAAATAACGCGGAACTGTACTATACGGTAGATTGTGATCCCTTGTAACTTCCTGAACTTTTTCGGGTTGTCTTGCTAGATCAAGAGCGTGATGCAATCTATCAGGATCATAGTGCTTCGATTTCTGTATTTTCCTTTTCTTTTTCGATTTTCTGATTTTCCATGCACGTTTTTTCGTTTTACTGAAAACAAATTACTTTTTTAGTCAAAACCAGCGAGTACTATTGAGCTATATGCTTGACCCATAATACTGGGAAAAGTCAATTTTGCTCCCAGTATTATGGGCCATTGTTTAACTTGATATACTAAAGCGGGAAATAAATTTTTCTAGGTGGTTTCACCGTAATTCAATGAATACATACCTATTCCCTTGATTTGCGACCATTTTGGGCCCAGGCATAAAAATTTACGCCGCTATTCAGCTTATAATTCGCAACCGACATTTAATAACAACCGCAAAAATAACAACAAATCGATGGTCGATTGGAGCCAACTGACAACTTTCGGAAAATTAGGCAAATTAACGCATTGGAACTAAGTGTATTGCTGTCAAGCATGCAACGGAATATTGCTTCTGTCTATTCAACTCATAATCGATGGTTAAATATTAGTTTGCTATGTATAAAACTAACGTAAAGCATAGACTGGCCCATAATACTGGGTGGCTCATAATACTGGGGTGACTGTATCAAATTAGAAATAGAAAAAGCAAGCCTAGCTATTTTCTGCCTTCATCAAAAAATATTTATTAGATACTAAAAAACCGTATTGTCACTAACACATTGTCATAAATGTCGGAGCCGTGACGGACTCCACGGGATGAAACAAAATGACATCCTAGCCTTGTTGCGGCATAACTAAACATGTCTTGACAATACCAAACATGAACGGTGCCGCTCAAGCTAGAAATCGTCAGAAAAACAAGTATTCTGCTCGTGCACTTGCGGATAACAGGATGGAGAAAATACACATTCGTGTCCTAAGGACGATTTGTTCCGCAAGCCTTCTTAACAGCCTGCAACAACACTAAACCAGTGGGGTGGACAGTGGACTGTATATACATCAGCTACTTCCCAGGATGTCTTCAGAGGATGTGAAGGGTGCACTAGGGGAGAGACGTCTACAGTGAGACACTTTTTTGCGAAAACTTTTAATTTTTTTGATGGTAGCTATCAACGAGCTCTTTAATCCATTTGAAAGGTTATCTGAAAAAAAAATTCAGTCGTTTTGGTTACAACCACGAATGTGAAGGTGTTTTTTTGTCTTACCAGTTTTGACAATGGGTTTTTGTGTAAGTGCAAACAGGATTAAAAATCTCTTAAGCTTTCGCAACAGTTCGGAACTATTGTCTTAGAAGGAAACACGGCTGAAGGGATATTTGTGCATGTGAAGTAACGCAGCAATTCTCAAAGTGAGAAAAAACAGCGTCTCTTTTATCCGAGAATAGTTAAGAATGTTTCAATTGCTATTCAATTTCAATTTCAAATTTCAATTTACTATTCAATAGTCAAGCATTAATTTCTTTCGAAAATGATGGAGAAGACAAGGCAGAAGGGATCTCTAGTGGTGCTAATGTTTATTTGGACGTTAACTCAGTAAAAGGTAGCAAGGTACAATACAATTTGCAAACAACTTTAACTTACTTAGTAGCCTTCAATCATGAAAATGAATAAAACGATCTGAAAAATTATCGACTTGCAAAAATTTGGATTTCTCAACCTGTAGCACAGTCAAGCCATTTTAACATAACAATTTTTTGATATCATCAAAATACATATGTATGTGAATAGTGTTTAATATTAACGAGAGAATTTTGTTAATAGCTGGGTGCGTGAGGGAGATACGGTTCGTTAATTGGGTGTTCGTTAGTTGGGCCATGATTGTCAAAGTTCTATTGAACTTTTGAGTTTAAAAATTTCAAACAACTGTCAGTCGACCCAATTAGCGAATCAACTGAAGTGCAGTCGTGGCCCAATTAACGGATTCAGACTGTACTCTGATTCTGGCACTGGTAAAAATATTTGGTTTTTGGCATCACAAATTACACAAAATACATACTAAAAATACGGTACAATTTCTTTTTTTTCTATGATGAATTAAGACCAATTCGTTGAGTTCTTGAATACCGTGTTTGTTTACGTCTGTTCAAATTCAACTAAATTCCGCGTCAAAACTTGCTTTTAATGCCCGGATTTTAGTGGAGACTACTGCGTATTTATCGATACTGCTAGTGATACTGGAATATACCCGCTACGTACTTTATTTGTTCGGTTTTGCGTGAATTTTGTGTAAATTTCGCTGCCTATTGTGTGCTGATTGCATCAACCATCGTATTGCTGCCAATGACCAAAAAGCACAGCGGAGAATGTAAACAATGTATACAATTTTCTGCGGCTTTTGCGAGACATATTTTCACATTAGCCAAAGCTGTTGTAGAATAAATACTCGCGGATGGATGGAATGCCTTCTCCAGAGTAAACTTTTATTCGTTTGTGCTGCGTGTAGAGCCAACTTGAACGGCCGAAGTGTTCGTAGCTATATAGATGCCACTCTGCATAACCATGAGAAACAGTTACCCGATCTCGCCTACCTACCGTCGCACAGTGGGGCAACTCCATACAAATGCCGGCCAAGCAAAAAAATCTCTTTAAATCAAGGATAATATGTGGTTCTTAAGTAATTTTGGGGTGCTGAGCCCGAATTTCAGGTTTATTTTGCATTAGAACGTATATTTTTTTGTGTTAGGGAGAATTTTCAACTATTTTTCAAGTATTTTTTCAATATAATGACGTATAAGAAATGAGGGTCATTTGGAAAACTACTGCAGATGGATTTTTACAGGATAAAACATTATATAAAACAATACAAAGCAAGTATGAGCTTTAATAATCAACACAAAAATCCATATAAGTTAATATTAAAATTAAATCAAAAATCAAAACTTTTCCCCTTATTCGTTTTCTTAATCTTCTTTATCTCCATCTTCTTTTTCTTCTTCTTCTTCTTCTGCAGAATCACTCGTTTCACGTTTCGTCTTCAATAGCAATATAGCGTACTCAGATTTTTCTAATTACATTTTTCCGTTTCGAAGAAGCTATAAGCTTTATCCAGAGAAATAACAAGACGAATACTTCTATCACGATTTGTATTTTCACACTCATTTTTGCATGTAAAATATTGTCTTGCATTTTTATCACTATTTTTAGCATAAGGTAACCTTATTTTCGTGAGGGTCAATACCGGTGTAGTGGCTAGCATTCACGCCTCTCCCACCGAGGACCGTGGTTCAATTCCCAACCCCGCAGAAGTCACGAATAACCCGAGTTGTTAAAGTGACTATAATTAAACAAAAAAAAACTTATTTTTGTGCTTCTTCTGTCATTCGTCCTATCAGCAATATAGTTGTCCAGATTCATTTATGACCGCGTATTCAAATTCTTTGCATTGCAGTGGACGTATTATATGACGACTATACCCTGACATAAAGGTTTTTGGTATACAAACAATAAGTTTCGATTTTTTCTGAAATAATGTGTTCAAGAACTTGCTATAAGAAAATTTCTCAACCTTTTAGTTAATTTCATATCTATACCCGTGATTTCAGAACTAATACCAGGATTGGCATAAGATCTTCGAGCTGTATTTCCGTCATTACTAATGCTGTATCCTCCAGATTTCCTCCAACCTCTAAAATCTAGTCAATATGCAATATGGATCATACATTCGAAGCAGCTTATCCAACCAGGTATAGGAGATATCCCATAATTAAGATATTCTACGTTTACTTTGAGTGTTTGCATTTTGTCTATATTGTTGAATTCAGATATAGTAGCCTTACAAGCGTAATATCTGTGCTCTGCGCTACTCTGCGCTAAATGAGACTATATCCATTTGAAAGCTCATATTTTACGCTAACTTTTACCGGTAGTGTCAATAGTGGCGAACCTTGGCTTCAAAACTTTTATGCGTGTTTTACGCGAAAATATGGCACTTTTTTAATGAAAATTAAAATTGTGGCATACTATAATAAAATGCATACTCAATTAATGGGCTTTATTCAGCACTATTTTTTAAAGAACTTTTCCTTAGACGCCGTTGAAATCCGAGCTACCATTAGACCTCTGCATGTTTTGAAGGATTGGGCTATTTTTCAAAAAAACGCTAAAACATGCTGAGATACTTTCAAGTTTCATAGAAAATTCAAATTTTGTCATATTGATCTAAAATTTTGGATTTGAACACTTCAATAGTATAGAATCACAGGAAAAATACAACGGAGAGTCGAAATGAACTTTCATTTTTTGGCTCCTGGCCAGCGATTCCCCACTGTGCGTCGCAAGTTCAGCAGCTATCCGATGTGGTTGCCGCATTAAGCAAAAAAATTGACGATTTTTCTGTTAGACCGAAGCGAGTATCGAATACACCGTTATCTTGTGACACTCCGATTGAGCCTGCCACCAAAGTAAAACGTCGTCGATCCACTCGACCATGCCAAATGTTCGTGACAAAGTGAACCGCGGCACAAAGCCTATTGACCTCAGCGATCTTTCTGTTCCTTCCATTGCGTCTCCCGCGCGGCCCAAAAAGTTTTGGCTGTATCTACCTGGGGGCCGTGCACTAATTACGTAAGGCAAAATGGGGGGAGGGGGGGTTCTGCGAAATCTTACAAAATCTTATTTGGGGGGAGGGGGGTTTAATCATTTTTTACGTAAGATTTTCACTCACGAAAAAATATGAAAAATTCATATTTTTAATAGCAACTCATGTTACTTGTTACAAAAAAATTTAAATTGATGAATATACCGTTCTGATTTAAACTTAGAACAGTCTCAAACTTCGGACACTTCAGAATAAAATGCACGTTAGTATCGCTAATATGATAAAATATTATGCTTATTGTACACCACCGTGTTCGTTAAGCCAAGTGTCCACTATAGAGTTTTTCAGGTAGAGCTAGAGAATAATCTCACGTAGAGTTAGGTAGAGTAGTGTATACACCCTGTAGAGCTCACTGGTAGAGCTCTACAGCAACTCTATGGGAGAGTTCTCTACTACAAAAAACTCTAAAGTGTATACACGTTCGTTTTGTATTTGGTAGAGCTCTACATATACTCTACGCTTTATCTAACCTACTAGATAGAGCTGTTGAGAACTCGGTAGAGAACGATTTCCTTTTTGAAACTATTTCGCAATATGACGCCATATTTTGCTGATGCAACCGACGCAAACAAATCGCGCATGCATATACGCGTATATGAAGTGTGTATATAAGATGAATGTCAAAAATTTTTTTATTTTTCATAGAAATGGAAATTTAATAAACCTTTGCACGGTGCTTAACCTCAACTCTGGTTTGACGTTTTTGTGTGTTTTGTTTTGATTCCCTTTGTAACCTAATTTTATTGCTAGTGGGTTTATTACTTGTAATTCGTACCACTTGTTTGCGGAAACCGGAAATGCCCGACTTTTCCGAAGCAGAAAAATGATATCAGTTCTGCACAACATATATTTTTGTTATTTTTGCAGTTTGTTGCTTCTGGGTCTTGCGAATAAGTAATCAAAATAAACCCCACAACACTGTCAAACCTGGGACGAAAAAAACGCACTGACATCTGCGTGCAATGCTTTATTGAAAATTATATTCTATGAAATAAGAAGAAAACGGCCTTTCAGTATCCGGAAAAGAAATTTTTCATTCAGAAAGGCTTTTCTTTTGATGTAATTGATTGGGGTGGTTCTAATTTTTGCAATAATTGTAAAACTAATTTTTAATAATTAACTAATTTATTTTAAATTCGTTTTCCATTAGTTTTGTTATGCCTTGTAGGGTGGTTCTCATTTTTACAAAAACCGTGATACACTGAAGTCTATTTTACGCGGGTTTTTAGCGCGACTACCCAACCGGCCCAACTACAAAATGTAAACAAACCGAGTGAGAGTTATTTTCTGCTGGACTAGCAAAGCGGAAAGAACCCTCACTCGGTTTGTTTACATTTTGCAGTTAAGCCTTTTTAAAAAGCTGGTACCGAGATTTTCTGTTTCAAATGTGCCGATTTGATATCGCGTTGAGCAATCCAGTCGAGCAGGCGAGTCCAGTAGTCGAATCAAGCAGTCGAGTCAAGCAAATGAGTTGGGCAAATGAGCCGCGCAGTCGAGTCGACCAGTTGAATCAAACTGTTCAATCAAGTAGTCCGGTCGAGCAGTTAAATCAAGTAGTCTAGTCGAGCATTTTAATTGAGCAGTCGGGTCGAGCAGTTGAGTCGAGTAGCCGATTCGAATAGTAGAATCGAGCAGTTGAATCGAGGTTCAGTCGAACAGTCGAGTCGAGTAGTCCAGTAGAGCAGTTGAGTCGAGTAGTTGAATCGAGCAGTTGAATCAAGCTGTCCAATCGAGCAGTCGAACCGAACAGTCCAACCAAGCAGTTTAATCGACCAGTTCAGTCCAGCAGTTGAATCAATCTGTCCAGTCGTGCAGTTAAGTCGAACATCGAGCAGTTGATTCGAGTAGTCCTGTCGAGAAGTTTAATCGAGTAGCCTAGTTGAGAAGTTAAATCGAGCAGTATTATTGGACAGTCCAGTCAAACAGTTCAATCGCCAGTTCAGCCGAGCAATCCAGTCGAGCAGTCGAATTCAACAGTCCAGTTGAACAGTTCAGTTGAGCAGTCTTGTCGAGCAATCAAATCGAGCAGTCTAGTCGACCAATCCAGCAATCGAGCAGTCCAGCAGTCGACCAGTAAGCAGGTGACTGAGAATAGAGCCCATGCTACGAAAGCATGACGTCCCGTCATGTTTTGCGATCATTATTACCAAAAGATGACCTATCGTAATGCCAAATTACTTGAATTACCTGGATAATAAAAAGCTACCTCATAATTTCATTTAAAAATAAAATATTCACCTGAATTTACATTTGGCCTGTGATAGCACATTCATTTCATTCATTTCTGACATTTATCTTACGCACACTTTGCTGTATATGCGTAGGTACACAATTTGTTCGCAGCAGTTGCATCAGAAAAATATGGCGTCATGTTGCGAAATCGGTTCAAAAGCGAAATTCTTCTCTACAGCTCTATCTAGCAGGTTAGATAGAGCGTAGAGCTCTACCAAACGCTATGTTGACGTAGTGTTTGGTTGAACTCTACGCTCTACAGTTTCCCCAGTGGACACACCCCGTAGAGTGCGTGGTAGAGCTCTACATAGTATTTCTCTACGGCTTCTCTAGGTAGACTGGTAAAGTGGTAGAGATGCCTTATAGTGTACACACAGCTGGTAGAGTCTCTACGCTCTACGCTTTTTACTCTACCAAAATAACTCTATAGTGGACACTTGGCTTTATAGAATCAAAAACTACTGAACCAATCAGCGTGAAAATTTGCATGTGGAGGTTTTTGGGGCCAGGAAAGGTTCTTATGATGGTTAGAGACTCCTCCCCCTACTAAGAGGGGGGGGGGGGGACTCCCATACAAATGAAACACAAATTTCTTCAAAATCCGAGAACTAATCATGCAAATGGAACAAAATTTGACATGTGGGTGTTTTTGGAGACAAGAATTTTTTCTGTGGTAAATTGAGACCCCTCCTCTCTTTAGAAGGGGAACTATGACTCCTCTCCCCTTTAAGAGGGGGGGCTTCCATACAAATGAAATACAAATTTCCTTATAACTCGAGAACTAATCAAACAAATGGAACCAAATTTAGCATGTGAGTGTTTTTGTAGGCAATTTTTTTTCTATGGTGAATTGAGACTTATTTAAAATAAGTTTTCTACTTGATCTGTTCATTTCACTTGTCAGAACATCACCTGCTCGCATTTGGCTGTCAACGTTCAACGTCTAAAGCAAGACTCCTGCTCAACTGCTGTTGATCCATCTCATGCGGTGATCTAGTGTGCCAAGCGTGACGTATGAATTCGCGCAGTTTTCAGCTGCCAATTCCACACCCAATACGATACGTTTAAAATTAAAATCGACTGAAGTACATATATTGTATTGCGGATTTTCGGCTTTCCAGTCAGTTTTATATTGAAAACGGTTTTTTTATACTGCCTGATGTTTCGGCCTTTGGTTTTGACCTTTTTCAAAGGTAACTGCAATAGTTTATTTATTATAGTAACAGGATATAACTTTAACACATTGAACATAAAAATATATTTTTTTTTGACTTCTACTCACTACGGTTACGTTTTCTTGTCTAATCGTTGATTGCCAACGGAAGGAAATTCAAATTTAAACAGCTCCAATTGCATTGGTTTGGTGACAAAATAATGTACACACCTAAACCTTTTGACCATAGTGCACAACTGAATCGTTTTTAAAAAATGGTGCGCAAAAATCGATCAACTGCGGTGAGCTGAAACAGGGCTATTAGGGTTGTGGACTATGATAGACACTCATGAGAGTTGTATAGGAGACGGTAGACTTTGCTGTGCTCTTTTCGATTGCTTATTGTTTTTGATGGTATGTAAGATGCCAGCGTACGTACTGCTCAAATTGGCTATTGAGCCCCCCCGTTTTCGGGGGGCTCAATAGCCCCCCAAAAACGGGGGCGATACCGAAGAGGAAGTTGACTCCACCAAAGTCTAACACCCCAGTTAGAACGCAGGTGGCCACCGCTGCTAGCTCAGCCAAAAGGGCGAGCGACAGCGGTAGGAAAATGTCAACGGAGGGCGTGGTGCACCCTCTTGAGGGCGAAGTTGGGCTTCCTCCAGCCATTGCAAGCTGGAGGAAGCCAAAAGGTTGGTGGACGAGTTGTACTCGTTCATCAACTCTAGGTCAAATGTCCACCTCGACATTAAAAAGCTGGCGGTGAGCCTCCGCTCTACCGTCATAGCTGCCGAGGTGGAGAGGCAAGAGCTTCTGCAGCGATGCGAAATCGCTGAAGCTCTGGTGATAGCCGCTAAGGCTGTGGCCATGCCTAGTCAGGCGCGTACGCCGCTTGCCAAGCGCAAGGCGGCTACGCCCGACCATGGACCAACGGTGGTAGCCAAGAGGCAGCGGACTTCGGCTCGCGCCTCTACCAGCGAACGCGTGGAGGCGGTCCCGGATGGTGCTTCCGGGACCGGGGAGGAGGAATGGCAGGTGGTTAGGCGTAAACCGCCTAAACCGCCGAGGCCGAAACCGAGCGAGGCTGCGGCTGCAAAGCCAAAGCCAAGGCGCGTTCATAGGGGCGACGCCTTAGTAGTGAAGCTGACAGGTGAGCTGTCGTACGCCGAACTACTGCGTAAGGTTCGAGTGGACCCCAAGTTGCAGGAGCTTGGGGCCAACGTAGTAAAGACCCGCCGAACCCAGGCAGGGGATATGCTCTTCGAGCTCAAAAAGGACCCAACGGTCCAGAGTGCGAATTACCAGAAACTGGTAGAGCAGTCCCTGGGCGAAGCGGGCCAGGTAAAGGCGCTGTCGCAGCGTGTTCTGGTCGAGTGCAAAAACCTCGACGAGATTACGACGACAGTGGACCTGAGATATGCTCTGCGGGATCAGCTTAAGGTTGATGTGGCACCCGCAGACATCCGGTTGAGGAAGGCATACGGTGATATGCAAACTGCGACCTTAAACGTGCCAGAGGCAATCGCCAACAAGATGTTGGCGTCTGGCAAAATTAAGGTAGGATGGTCAGTGTGTACACTGGTGTCGAAACGGCGTATCGAACGCTGTTTCAGGTGTATGGGCTTTGGCCACCGGGCAGCCAAGTGTAAGGCCCCCGATTGGTCCAAGCTGTGCAGGCGGTGCGGCGAAGATGGCCACTTCGCCAGGGGATGTAGCGAACCCCCCAGGTGCCTGCTCTGCACAGTCGATGCGGGAAATAAGCATGCCACAGGTGGCCCACTGTGTGCGGCTTATAGGCGGGCATTGCAACGATAAGGGTGCAGGTTATACAGATTAACCTAAACCACTGTGAAACGGCACAGGAGTTGCTTTGGCAAACGGCAGCCGAGACGGGGTGCGATATTGCCATTATCGCGGATCCCTACCGGGTCCCCCGTGGAGGCGCTAACTGGGTTATCGATAAGGGTCGGATGGCTGTGATCGCCGTGATGGGTAGATACCCGATCCAGGAGGTGGTGTCGTCCGACCAAGAGGGGTTCGTGATCGCGGTGGTCGATGGCGTCTGCATCTGTAGCTGCTACGCTCCACCTAGGTGGTCGCCGGAGCAGTTTGACCGGATGCTAGACGTGCTCACCGACGAACTCACGGGCCACAAGCCCGTTGTCATTGGAGGACACTTCAATGCTTGGGCTGTCGAATGGGGTAGCAGGTGCACTACTCCGAGGGGACAAAGCTTGCTGGAAGCTCTGTCCAAGCTAGATGTAAGTCTGGCTAACGTGGGATCCGTCAGTACCTTTTGTAGGGGGGTACAACAATCGATCATCGACATCACCTTCTGCAGCCCAACGTTGCTTGCCAACATGGGCTGAAGGGTGTCAGATGAGTACACGCATAGCGACCACCAAGCTATACGGTACACGATTGAACGACGGGCGCTACGGCCACGCGGGGTGAAGTCGACAGGGAGGAGGTGGAAAGTGAAGTCCTTCGACAAAGACCTGTTCGTTGAAGCACTCAGCGCAGAGAGCACCCGCTCGAACCTGAGTGCTCGTGAGCTGACCAACGTACGGGCATGTGATACCACTATGCCTAGGACGGGGCAGCCAATGAACGGTCGTCGCTCGGTATACTGGTGGAGTGATACCATTGCCCAGCTCCGTTCCAGGTGCCACAGAGCGAGAAGGCTAGCGCAGAGGGCCCGGACCGATGCAGATGCTGAAGCTCGGGGAGTTGATCTTAGAGCGGCAAGGTCGGCGCTTAAGAAGGAGGTCAGGCGTAGCAAGAAATCCTGTTTCCAGGAGCTATGTCGCGATGCGGATTCAAACCCCTGGGGAGGTGCATACCAGGTGGTAATGAAAAAGATGAAGGGTACATCTGCGCCGCAGGAAACCTGCCCCCAAAAGCTGAAAGTCATCGTGGAAGGGCTCTTTCCGCAACACGATCCAGTTTGGTGGCCTCCGACCCCGTACGGTCAATCGAATGATGTCCTCAATCCGGTCACGAACGAGGAACTCATCGTAATTGCCAGGGGTCTAAAAACGAAGAAAGCGCCCGGTCCTGACGGGATTCCGAACGAGGCACTCAAAGCGGCGATCCAAGCATATCCCGATATGTTTAGAGAGACGCTTCAGAGTTGCCTAGAGGTATGCGAATTTCCAGACAAATGGAAAGTCCAAAGATTGGTACTGCTGCCAAAGCCGGGGAAACCGCCTGGTGATCCCTCGTCGTACAGGCCAATTTGCCTACTGGACACGCTAGGCAAATTGCTAGAGCGGGTAATCCTAAACAGGCTAACGCCTGTGACGGAAAGTGATGTCGGACTTGCAAACACGCAGTTTGGCTCCCGTAAGGGGAAGTCCACTGTAGATGCCATAAAGTCCGTAGTGGAGAGGGCCGAGAAGCCTATGAAACGGAAAAGGCGAGGCGACAGGTATTGTGCCATAGTCACAATCGATGTCAAAAACGCCTTTAACAGCGCTAACTGGGGTGCAATTGCGTTAGCGCTGCATAGGATGAGGGTACCGGATCATCTATGCAGGTTGCTTAAGAGTTACTTCGAGAACCGGACGCTAGTGTACGACACGGCGGACGGGGCGAAGAGGTACAGAGTGACAGCGGGTGTTCCACAGGGTTCGATTCTCGGCCCCACGCTTTGGAATGCCATGTACGATGGGGTGCTGAGGCTCGAACTACCCACTGGGGTCGATATCACTGGCTTCGCCGATGATATCGTCCTTACAGTGGTAGGCGAGTTTCTGGAGGAGGTGGAAATGCTGGCATCAGACGCCATAAGCATAATAGAGGGTTGGACGGCGGGCGTCAATCTGCGATTGGCCCACCATAAGACGGAAGCTGTGATGGTCAGCAACCGTAAGTCGGCCCTAGAGGCAAAAATAATCGTTGGGGGACAGGTGATTGTATCCAAACGAAGTGTGAAGTACCTGGGTGACATGACAGACAACAGGCTGAACTTCACCAGCCATGTGGATTATGCTTGTGGTAAAGCGTCAACGGCGGTCACTGCGCTGTCTAAGATCATGCCGAACGGCTACGGTCCTAGCAGCAGTAAGAGATGCCTGATGGCCAGCGTTGCCATGTCGGTGTTACGATACGGTGCACCGGCGTGGGCCCCGGCTTTGGAGAGTAAGCGCAATCAGGCATGTCTGAACAAGGTGTTCAGGCTGTTAGCATTGCGCGTTGCGTGCGGCTACCGTACCATATCGTTGGATGCGATTGGGGTTATTGCAGCCATGATTCCAATATGCATACTCCTAGGTGAGGATATCGAGTGCCACAGGCAGAGGAACGTCAGGGACAGAGTTAGGCTGGACTCTATTAGGCGTTGGCAGGCGGAATGGGATCGCACCGACCATGGTAGGTGGACCCATAGGCTGATCCAGAACATATCGTCCTGGATCGGCAGAGGTCATGGTGAGGTAAACTTTTTCCTTACCCAGTTTCTGTCGGGTCATGGATGCTTCAAGAAGTATCTACATACACGCGGGCGGGTAGATTCACCCTTTTGCCCCGTTTGTACGGTAGCCGAGGAAACGGCGGAGCATGCGATTTTTCACTGCCCGCGGTTTACGTCCACTCGGCGGGTGATGCTTGCGGTCGTTGGGGAAGACACCAACGCCGACAACATTGTGCAGAGAATGTGCGCTGAGCAGCGTGCATGGGGTGCCGTCGATAGGGCGGCAATGGCGGTGATAACGGAGTTGCAACGGCTAGAACGGTTGCAACGACAGGGCCTGACATAGCTTGCTAGGGTCAGTAATGGGCTGATTGGGCAGCCCAGGCCCTAGGTGAAGGGTAGTGGCGGTATGCAAGGGCAAGGGTGTTGTGTGAACCCACGCACGCAACGGACAAGTCGGAGTGCTTCGGCACGTTCTCCCTCCTGAAGTAAAACCTAACGGTAGTTCCGGGAGGGGTTCAGGAACGGGCAGCAGGATAGTTTTTAGTAGGTAGGCGCATGTTGGCACCATGTGAATCCTATTCGGCACCGCGAAGGTGCTGTCTATGAAGATTTTCTCCCTGCATAAACAATACAAAAAAAAGGAGACGGTAGACTTTGCTGTGCTCTTTTCGATTGCTTATTGTTTTTGATGGTATGTAAGATGCCAGCGTACGTACTGCTCAAATTGTCTACATCGCTACGATAATTAAAAGTATTGGGAGTGTTAGTAATGTGACACATCTCAAGTATTGGAAGAGCTGTGGTTCGATAACTGCGGTCAATTATTTTAGTTTTGTTTACATCGAAATTGTGTTGGTGTTGTATCATATGGTCAATTAAAGCTGTTTTGTCACCTAGTTTAGCTGCTTCTGTATTCGTTTCTACTAGTCTAGCATGTTTACTTATATTAGATTTGTGTCCACTGGGACGGGTTTTCAGCTGATTTCTCGTCATTCCAATGTAGCACTTCTCGCAGTCGGCACACGGGATGCTGTATATTACTTGGGACTGCTGCAACGGTGGTATTGGATCTTTTACAGGTGGTAGCAGGTGTTTTGTCGTTTTTATCGGTTTGCTAGCAAGTTTTACGTTGGGATAGCTGGCTTGGAAGGTTTTGTTTATTCCTGTGCTGAGTTGAGGAATATACGGAATTGCGCGATACGTGTATTGTTTTTGGCTGGACGGTGCAGTGGTTAGCTGTGATGGGATATGCTGTTCGATTTCTGTACTGGCAGCTTCATCGGATTGGAGCGGTGGTGGTTCTGGCTGAGGAGTTTCGATGCGATTTTTAATACGGTTTAGCAGTCTGTTGATCAATGCTGTCGGATAATTATTCTGGCGTAGATGTTGAAAAATGACATGTTTTTGCTGATCAGATGATTTGTTGGTAGTGATCTTGATGACACGATTTATAAAATTGGTTGCAACATTGCATAAACGCAATGGCGAACATACAAGATAGCTTCTTCATGCATATACAAACGCAATATGGCCATTCCACTACACAACTTTTCAAACAGTATGCGACACATAACATGAAAGTATGCAACATGTTAGTACACAAAAATTTCCTAATACAGTGTCGCAAAAAAGGAATATTTCCTTCACACATTGTGAACTCGCTCAAGTGCATCAATCCTCTCCTGGAGGATGGCAGTCCGTACACCAAGCAACTACAAAGACTAATAGAACGTTTTAAAAAAGGACTCCTGAACATTGAGATAAAACACACCTTTCACTCAATCAAAATGCACAAAAAAGGCTTACAAAACGTTAAAGAACTCCTTGTGGAGAAAACCGATGAAAGAACAACAAACAAATTTGAGGAAACCCAACTCAGATCCTTTGAAAAAAGAACGAGTTCACAGAAACGTAAAACAAATGATAAACTCACCAGGTTACTCGCAAAAACCATCAACAATGAAGATACAACACCCACGCTAAATGACCGATCTATATTCAATGCAACCCCAATCACCATACCACTGGAGGTCCAGGTGTTGCTAAGCTTGGGGCCCAAATTCGCACTAACCGTACACAGTCTCAACCAAATCTCGCTATATCATATCATAGCCGATATAGAGTCCATACTAAACACCACTGACGACAAACAAACTCATAACGTAACCCGCTGTACGCTAGTGAATCAGATACAAAATTACCTCTGTCGTGACAACAAAAACCAGTCTAAGGAACCGCTACTAAACTTTTGCACCAGTGCAACCGCAAGTTTAAAACAGTTCTTAACACAACACAAGGGCGTATACATCCTGGAATCGGACAAAGGAAAACGTACTGTCATCTTGTATAATGCGGATTACGACCAACAAATGTTGACACTACTCGACAGCCCCACGTACCAAATACTCACCAAAGATCCAACCACCACGTACCAGAGAAAAAATAATGCAATAGTTTTCCGTTTGCTCAACTTAAAACTTATCGATCAGAGCACCGCCAAAAGATTACAAACAACCACAGCAGTATGCCCATCGATTTACGGACAACCTAAAGCCCACAAGCCACAACTTCCGCTTAGACCCGTAGTACCGACTATAACATCGCCAACGTACAGCCTATCGAAGTTTATTGTTTATTTATTGATGATGTTGTATTTACTTTTCATGCTTTTGGAAAGGATGTTTCCAAAAGCATGAAAAGTAAATACAACATCATCGACAGTTTCGATTTCGTCCAGTACATAAACAAGATAACCCTTCTGACCGACACCATAGCGGACCGCCTGATGGTCACTGTGAGTGTAGCCATTGTCTACCCTCCGGTCTCCTATCAGACCAGGACTGCCGAATGTCACGTCGATGATAGACTCCGCACCGTTCCTACTGAAAGTACTTGTGGTGCCGACGTTGACCAGCTCTACGTTGAGCTTTGCCAGAGCTTCAAGCAGAATCCGGCCCCTAGGGTTCGTGCGGCATTAAACCAGTCAGCACAACTGATACTCGGTCTACCATCCGCGTAAACTGCTCGATAGACCAACTCGGCGGAGCATAGCAGCTGCAGTAGAACACTCCACCCACTTTGGCAACCACAAATCTCTCGTCTGCAGTTGACTCAACATCTTGAACCGGGAACCTGCTTGTCGTCCATATAGCCGCCATCCCGGACCTATCCGACACCCAGTTACCGTTTCCGGCAGGGATGCGGTATGGGTCCGAGATCATTGCAATGTCTGTCAACGACTCAGTAACTGCTTGGTACAACAGCTGCTGGGCCGCGTGCCAGTGGTTCAAGTTCAGTTGCGTTACCTGCACTACGCCCGTGTTTTAGTCGCCGGCGCGCCTAGCGGGCACTTCGGGCCTCCTGTTGTTTGCTTAGCGTCCCGTTGGCCAGTACATATCAGGCACTTGGGTGGCGCAGTACAGTCCCTCGCTATATGGCCCGTACCGCCACATCTCCTACACAAGTGGCTTCGATCTGGCCCCTTACAGCTCCAGGACCTGTGCCCTCTCTCAAAGCATCGGAAGCAGGCCTCCAGCTGCTGGAACACGCTCAGTGGGCATACGGACCATCCCACCTTCAGCTTAGCCACTTTCAGGGCTGCATTTCCGTCTTCCAGTGGAAGTCTTATAATTGCTACCGGTTCCCGCCGGTCCCTTACGCAGACGAACTGCCTCGGTAGTCACCACCACGTTACATTGCTCCTTGAGAGCTCGTGCTAGTTCGCCCGCTTGGGTGATCTCGTCCAGGTTTTTACGCTGGAGAGTCATCTCGGGCGTTAGTGTGCGGATCTGCACGCTATCGCCAAGGACCCTTTTCAGTGGCATTCTTTTTGAGTTCAAGGATCATGTCGCCTGTGCGAGAGCGGCGGATACTCCGCACATCCGCGCCAAGACCCTTCAACTGATCATACCCTCTCATGGCCTTTAAAACTTCCGAATATTTCGGCCCCTCAGTTTTGAGGATAAGGGCATCGCCTTTGCTCCTCTTTTTCCTGGCCACTTTCGGTAGAAACATTAACTTCAGTGAGCGCGGACGGATTAGACAATCCGTTCGCAAGAAGTGGTATCCAGAGGTCTCCGCCGATGGATACCAGTAGAAGCGCCAGCGTAAGCGGAAAAGGAAACGGCACACCTGTCGCTCCAACTGCATCTACGCCGGACGCAGCAATGAACGGCCCGTCGCTAATAAAAGCAGTGGCAGGCAAGAGAGACATGCTACCAAGAGTGGTAGCGGCGTCTCATCAACTCGATGCCATTATCGAGTTCGTGGCAGGTCGCAGCACCTTAGCGAAGGACCTGAAACAAAGTCTGCTCATGCTTCGGAGCACCATGCGTGCTGCGACGAAGGAGCACAGCGAACTCGAAGCGCGAGTAAAAGTTGCAGAGAAAGAGAAGACGCTTGTATCAAGGTCTGCACAAACAGATGCCTGCCCGTCAATGACTGACCATTCCGTGGCACTCGCGACTACGGAGCAGTCTAACGACAAGGCATCCGCCAAACGCGCAAGGCAGTCCCCAGGGGAAGAAACCCCCACGGGTCCAAAGAAGCGCATGATAGCAGAGGGTCGTAAGCCAACTGAAGAACCTACTGAGGGTAACAAGACGCTGTTAGCGTCCGACAACCAGTGGGAGTTGGTCAAAAAGAAGAAGGCCAGGAAGAAAGAGGAGGATCGAGCTCCACCGAAAGTGGCTAGGAAAAAAAGGAGCAAAGGCGATGCCCTTATCCTCAAAACTGAGGGGCCGAAATATGCGGAAGTTTTAAAGGCCATGAGAGGGCATGATCAGTTGAAGGGTCTTGGCGCGGATGTGCGGAGTATCCGCCGCTCTCGCCCAGGCGACATGATTCTTGAACTCAAAAAGAACGCCACTGAAAAGGGTTCCGCTTACAAAGTGCTGGCAGAAAAGGTCCTTGGCGATAGCGTGCAGATCCGCGCACTAACGCCCGAGATGACTCTCCAGCTTAAAAACCTGGACGAGATCACCCAAGCGGGCGAACTAGCACGAGCTCTCAACGAGCAATGCAAAGTGGTGGTGACTACCGAGGCAGTTCGTCTGCGTAAGGGACCGGCGGGAACCCAGGTAGCAACTATAAGACTTCCACTGGAAGACGGAAATGCAGCCCTGAAAGTGGCTAAGCTGAAGGTGGGATGGTCCGTGTGCCCACTGAGCGTGTTCCAGCAGCCGGAGGCCTGCTTCCGGTGCTTTGAGAGAGGGCACAGGTCCTGGAGCTGTAAGGGGCCAGACCGAAGCCACTTGTGTAGGAGATGTGGCGGTACGGGTCATATAGCGAGGGACTGTACTGCGCCACCCAAGTGCCTGATATGTACCGGCCAACGGGACGCTAAGCACACAACAGGAGGCCCGAAGTGCCCGGCAGGCGCGCTGGCGACTAAAACCCGGGCGTAGTGCAGGTAACGCAACTGAACTTGAACCACTGCCACGCGGCTCAGCAGCTGTTGTACCAAGCAGTTACTGAGTCGTTGACGGACATTGCAATGATCTCGGACCCATACCGCATCCCTGCCGGAAACGGTAACTGGGTGTCGGATAGGTCCGGGACGGCGGCTATATGGACGACAAGCAGGTTCCCGGTTCAAGAAGTTGTGTCAACTGCAGACGAGGGATTCGTGGTTGCCAAAGTGGGTGGAGTGTTCTACTGCAGCTGCTATGCTCCGCCGAGTTGGTCTATCGAGCAGTTCACGCGGATGGTAGACCGAGTATCAGTTGTGCTGACTGGTCTAAGGCCGTTGGTTGTGGCGGGCGACTTTAACGCTTGGGCGGTAGAGTGGGGAAGTCGTCACACGAACCACAGGGGCCGGATTCTGCTTGAAGCTCTGGCAAAGCTCAACGTAGATCTGGTCAACGTCGGCACCACAAGTACCTTCAGTAGGAGCGGTGCGGAGTCTATCATCGACGTGACATTCGGCAGTCCTGGTCTGATAGGAGACTGGAGGGTAGACAATGGCTACACTCACAGCGACCATCAGGCGGTCCGCTATGGTGTCGGTCAGATAACGAGACGGCAGGCGGCGAGTAGAGCCGACACTCCAACCACCCGTGGATGGAAGACTTCATACTTCGATCCCGAAGTATTTGTGGAAGCAATCCGAAGAGAGTGCGGTGATCGTGGTATGCCCGATCCGAACGCTGATCATTTGGTTGAGGTACTGTCGCGAGCATGTGACGCTACCATGCCTAGGAAAGGTCGACATAGGTATGGCAGGTCACCGGCTTACTGGTGGACAGATGAAATTGCGGAACTCCGCGGAGCCTGCTTTCGTGCGAGGAGAATTATGCAAAGAGCTCGTTCGGACGAAGGCAGGGCTGAATGTCGAGTAGCACTTGCTGCTGCACGCGCAGCGCTTAAGAGTGGGATAAAAGCTAGTAAACGAGCCTGCTTTGAAAGGTTATGTGCTAGTGCCAATGCGAACCCGTGGGGTGATGCCTACAGGGTCGTAATGGCAAAGACCAAGGGAGTGATGGCGCCCTCAGAGCAATCGCCAGAGATGCTGGAGCGGATCATCGAGGGCCTCTTTCCGCGCCACGAGCCAAGGCCCTGGCCCCAGGCCGCTGAGTCGTCCCACGGCCGACGTTCCAGTATCTCAGACCATAGCGTAGGATGGTCGGCCTCCCAGCCGAACATCCAAAGTAACGTGGGCGACGGCGGTTTGGCGGTCGGGGACGAAGTGACGGTTACGAATGAGGAGCTCATTGAGATCGCTAAATCCCTAAAGGTGAGCAAGGCACCGGGGCCAGACGGAATCCCGAATATGGCCATTAAAGCGGCTATGTTAGAGGCTCCCGAGTTATTTGGAGCAGTAATGAGGAGATGCCTGGAAGCTGGCCACTTCCCGGACAGATGGAAGCGACAGAACCTCGTGCTGTTGCCGAAGCCGGGAAAACCTCCGGGTGTTCCCTCGTCATATAGGCCGATCTGTCTGCTCGATACTGCCGGTAAGGTGCTGGAGAAGGTTATCCTTAACAGACTCGTACAGTACACGGAGGGTACAAACGGTCTGTCAAGGAATCAATTCGGCTTCCGAAAAGGCAAATCTACGGTGGATGCAATCTTGTCTGTCACTAAGACAGCCGAGGTGGCAATCCAGCGCAAGAGGACAGGTATCCGCTATTGCGCAGTTGTCACGCTTGACGTGAGAAATGCGTTTAATAGCGCTAGCTGGGACTCCATAGCCAACTCGCTTCGGAACGTCCAAGTGCCGGTGTCGCTGTACAGGATCCTGGAAAATTATTTCCAGAATCGTGTGCTATGCTACAACACGGAGGAGGGTCAGAAGTGCGTTCCAATCACCGCAGGGGTTCCGCAAGGTTCCATACTGGGCCCGGTGTTGTGGAACGTCATGTATGACGAGGTGTTGAAGCTAAAGTTCCCGGTAGGGGTGGTGATTGTCGGCTTTGCGGATGATATCACCCTGGAAGTCTATGGTGAATCTATCAGAGAGGTTGAGTTGACGGCTGCCCACTCTATAAGCATTGTTGAAGATTGGATGCGATCCAGGAAACTGGAGCTAGCGCATCATAAAACGGAGGTTATCGTGGTGAACAACCGCAAGTCGGTACAGCAAGCAAAGATCAGCGTCGGGGATTGCACTATTTCGTCAACGCGGTCCTTAAAACTTCTGGGAGTCATGGTCGACGACAAGCTCAAGTTCGGGAGCCACGTCGACTATGCCTGCAAGAAGGCTTCCACAGCTATTTCGGCATTGTCTCGTATGATGTCTAATAGCTCTGCGGTATATGGCAGCAAACGAAGGCTATTAGCCAACGTGGTCCAGTCTATACTTAGGAATGGCGGACCGGTGTGGTCATCGGCGTTAGGTACCAAAAGCTATCTAGCCAAGCTGGAAAGCACCTATCGTCTCATGTGCTTGAGAGTGGCGAGTGCGTATCGCACAGTTTCACATGACGCAATCTGCGTCTTAGCAGGTATGATGCCTATTGGCATTATCATCAGCGAAGACGTAGAGTGCTTCAACCAACGTGGAACTAGAGGCATACGGAGTACCACAAGATCGGCCTCGATGACCACATGGCAGCGGGCATGGTCTAATTCCACAAAAGGTCGGTGGACACATCGACTTATCCCGGAACTATCTGGGTGGGTCAACAGGCGCCACGGCGAAGTCAACTTCCACCTGACACAGATTCTGTCAGGGCATGGTTGCTTCAGACAGTATCTGCATAAGTTTGGGCATGCGGAGTCCCCCGCGTGTCCCGAATGCGTGGATGTTGAGGAAACGGCAGAACATGCTTTCTTCATATGCCCTCGTTTCGCGGGCGCGAGAAGCAGCATGATGGCAGTGAGCGGACAGGACACTACCCCGGATAACTTAGTCCAAAAGATGTGTTCCAGCTCGGACATCTGGGGAGCGGTCAATGCGGCTGCTACCCAGATTGTACTCGAGCTACAAAACCACTGGAGAGCCGATCAACGGCGAATAAACAGCCTAACTACCATAGTCCAGTAGTTATCTAAGCGAGTGCATTAAGCACAATAGCCCCTCCCTGAAGTAATACCGATAAGGTGGTGCCAGGGGGGATTGAGGCTGGAGACTCGAGTAGGGTTTTAGTGGGTCGGGATCCTCACGCCCCATTAGGGGGGTCGGGATACCTAAACCCCACTCCCTGAGTTATCTTTTCAGGTGTCTGATAGTACCGTATCTTCTAAGGTGCTCAGCAGATTTCCCAACTCGTAAAAAAAAAAAAAAAAAAAAAATGACACATTCCGCGGGCCGGTATACCAATCAGACATTTTATAAAAGTTGCTTTTAGCATAGTTGAATATTTTTCCATGATTGGGCAATGTTTGAACCTTTAAAAACTGCCATAATTGACATTCTAGCATTTTCGAAAGTTATATAAAACGTACATCGAAAATAAATTAAATTTACAAGAAATAAATGATTTTTCGTGATATTTTTAAAAATGTTGCTACAGTGCGCTAAAACATTTAATAATATCACTTGTTTTCGACCAACTTACAGAGGAATATATGCTGAATCCATTCCAAAAATAGTTTGGATGTAATTTTGCAGTTATTTTGTATTTCAAGTGGATTAAATAGGGCCATTTTTTTGCGTTGTAACGTCACGAAAAAGGTGTACTTTTTCGCTTTCGCAGAAAAGTACAAATTCGAACAATCTAATAATCCGTATTCTCTTTCTACTCAAAAATACCTTTAAAACGGTGCCTAGAGAATGAAGATAAGTTAAGTAGAACCTAAGTTACAACTGATTGAAGCTTGCGTTGTAACGTCACGGCGGGCAGCCGAACGGATTCAAAACAAGTGCGACATAAGTAATAGCATCAAAACCTATGTCTTAAGGTAATAGTTGCATAATAGTTGCTCCAGGAAAGTTTCTTCATTTAAAAAGCACTTTCTAGTGATGAAAAAACATTTGGACATTAGGGTGTCCCTAAGCAGATACAAAAATTATTTTCTCTTTTTCAAGTCAGAAATGATTGCTGTCTACAGAAAATTTGTAGAAAAACTAATTTCAAGAAATTTCGTTGATTGCTGAAGGTTTCTATTTCTTACATGAAAGAAGTTATAGAGCCAAACTCTTAGGGACACCCTTAAAAATAGTTTTTTTTTCGATCTATCTCTTTAATAACACTTCGTACGCCTTTTAGATGTTCTAAGAAATTGGTAATCGAATTAAATTACACATTTTCGTCGAAAATAGTAGAGATCTATCTTTTTTCCTTTAGGAGCTATCCCTTGTTTCGTTTATTTCTACATGTTCACTTACGGTTGCCTTCATAATAACTTTTTTTAGATTTTCCACAGTGTTCTACCCTAAGTTGTACATGGTGGAATACAGCATAAATTGACTCACAAAAAACAAGTGAGTTTAGCTGCTCATAGCTGCTCTCCCTCGAGATACACCCCCTTGAAGAGTACATGTAAAAAAATCAGAGGGGTTGTGTTCAAGACACGACCGCATATATAGGTGACGCAGGACTACGTAAGTCTCTTTGTAGTGATAGTGGCATGTATTCATGCTTGTAATCATTCGATTCTTCATGTATACATGCTATATGTAACATATATACATGCTACGTGCGTTGTATGTAACATTTATCAAAGTAGTAAAATTGCATACGTTCAATTCTCAAAAGATTGTGCATTTGAAAACAATTTAACAAAATCAAGAACACAAACTATTGCTTTCCTGCTACCTTACTGAAATTAAAGACTGATTTATTATCCATGCCATGGATTTCATGGTTTCCCACGTTGAAGGGATTTTACCAATTCAATCCTATTTTATCAACAGCACATCTTTTCACTACACTTTCAATGAAACGGCAAGCATGCGTATTCATACAGAGTCGTATTATAACCGAACAGTACAGCTGTAGCACATTTTTCGAACACAGATATCAAGTTCGCCTAGGTTTAATCGTCTCGCAGTAAAGAATTTGCGATCTGTTGGGACAATGAACTTGTGTCATTTTTTCTGGCACACTTCCCTAACACAGACATCAAATTGGACTAGGTTTAATCGCGTTCGTAAGAAATCTGTTGGCACGAGGGGACTTTGTAACTCTCTCTGGCGTACTTCCCAAGCAAGGACATCAAAATGGTCTAGGTTTAACCGCGGTGTTAAGAAATCTTGTTGAAATGAGGAACCTTGGTCACTTGTTTTGGCTTACTTCCCAAGCACAGATATCAAATTGATATAGGTTTAGCTCATCGTAAAAAATCTTTCAACCAATCACGAAGCGAGAATTCTGGTAAAACATAGGTTCATTATTTTCAATTTTTCAATAGTTCAACATCAAGAATCCATACTTTTCTTCATTTGGGTCAATTCTTAGAAGATTTTCCGATCGATTGGTGTAAGAATATTGAAAATCGATAGGAAAACCGCTGAGCTATTAGCGCTCAAAACCTTTCATTTTTCGTGACGCTCGCATTTTTCGATTTTTTGGAATGACACCCTATCTCAAAACTTGCCGTAAGACGTAGTCCTACGTCAAAAAACAGTGATAGCTTCTAAAGGCAAAAAGATAAAGCTCTACTATTTCCGACAAAAATGGGCAATTTAATTAGATCACCAATTTCTTAGAACATTTGCAAGGCATACGAAGCGTTATTAAAGCGCTAGACAAAAAAAACTATTTTTAAGGGTGTCCCTAAGAGTTTTTCTCTATAACTTTTTTCATGTAAGAAATAGAAATCTTCAGTATTCAACAAAGTTTCTTAAAATTAGTTTTGCTACAAGTTTTTTGTTGACAGCAATCATTTCTGACTTAAAATAAAGAAAATATTATTTGTATCTGCATGAGGACACCCTAATGTCCGAATATTTTTTCACCACTAGAAAGTACTTTTTAAATGAAGAAACTTTTCTGAAGCAATTATTATGCTATGTCTTAAGGTTTCGTTGCTATTACTTATGTCTCACTTTCTTAGAATTACTCCTACTGCGCGACGTAATTTGTGAACAACCCCAAAATTACGTAGTCAAAATGGTGAAAGACATACTAACAATACGTCTTTGGATTATCTGTTATACACAGAAGGCAGCAACAGCGATAATTAACGAATATGAACTGAACAGATTTTTCGTGACGTTACAACGGAGCTACGACCCTCTCTGTGTAAAACAGAGCGTGTAACGTCACGAAAAGTAAAAGCTCGTTAAAAATTAACTTCACTGATTATCGGAATTCTGTACATGGCAAGTTGTTCAGTATTCATCTCTTATCAAATCATAGAAGAAAGTTTTTAGATAAAATTTGAAAGAGAGCAGAATTTTCATGTTTTTGAACAGAAGAACCAACAGACGAATTTCTGGCGCGTTGTAACGTCACGTTACATATTTGCTTTCCAAAACAATCTAGGTAAAGCAAATGCTATTAATTTGTACACTTTTAATAGGAAATTTTATGCTCTTTCCAAATATATAATAATATTTGGGGGTTTCTCAACGATTTTCCCAGCTGAAGCACAAATACTGTGCAAAGAAGAGTCAAAACGTTGTAACGTCACGGCGGAATGTGTCATAAGCTCTTCACCTTGTATAAGCTTGTATAAGTTCTGCTGGGAAAATTTTAACCGAAATTTAACCATCGTAGTTAGCCATGGCCATTCCGTAATCCGCGTTGACGGTATCTAATATTTTTAAGGGTTTTGCCTGAGAAAAAGTGAAAGAGAAGTAGGGTAAGGGCACTATAATTCGACCTATGAAACCAACGCATGGCTAACAAAATGCAATATATCGTCCAAATAGCGCTATTTTTTCGAAAATATGATAAAATAGTACAAAAGGATGTATATTCAATTAACATTTAAAAGGAAATAAGTGTACGATGTATATTTTTCACTCATTTTCTCGTTTCAATTCAATATCCCATTGGGCTAATTTTCGACCCCTTGTTTTAGTTTTCGACCCTTGCGTGTTCTAATATTCGACCCAAGTACAAAGTAATGTATTTTCAATGTCGAGGGTTGTTTAAATTGATAAATTTAATGCAAAAAAAATAACTGCAACATTTCTGTAATATCACATTGGTATTTGTTGCGGCAGAAAGCCGCATTGTAATCTATCCATCGCAGTTAGCTTCTATTGTCCAGCCGAAGCTAGTCACAAAACGCTATTGTCCGTTCAACCGAACGTGATGCACAAAGGCTATTATTCTGAACATGCATTAAATCTATTTACCGCAAGTGTATAAAAGGCGAATAATAAATAGCAATTAGACAGTGCACTAGCAACCACCGCTGTTGGCGGATGGTTGCCGTAAGATAAATCTAGCGTTTTATTTTAGTGTGAAAACAGCCAGTCCCGTTGGTAATCGGCCCCCCTAACGACGATCCGGAACATTGGTGCCGTGACCAGGATATGTCCTGGCACTAACAACGTTTTACCAACGGGACTTCAGTTTTATCGTTCGTGCTATCGGTTCGCAGCAACACATGTTATTTTCGACGCTGAATTAGTGATTTCAGCAACATCATTTTCCTCGCGGGACATCAAGTTCGTCGACCGTGTTGCTGGCTAGCTGCTTGAGGTGGAACATTTGGTATGCGGACAGTGGATAGTTCCTGTTCGACGTTAGTTGTGTTAGCCGTATTATTACAGGTAGTGCGGTGTGCAATCGTTATCGGACATTTACGCTTCAGCTATGCCGGTGTGGGTGACTTCGCAGCCGTCTAGCAATCAATTCCCCCAGCGGAGCTATGCCGGTGTGGGCGAATCACAGCCGCTTAGCAAGATACATTCAGCTCCCGAGTCCCCGGTTCTTGGATTCAGCGTAGTAGTAGGAGGGCTGTACAGCACGGAAGCTGGCAGCATCCGAGAATGTATTAATTCCTGGAAGTGGTCAGTTTGCGGTTCGAAAAATTCGTCTGGGAATGCAGGCCTCGGACTACACATAGTCAGGCTTGGATTGCGCCGCTGTGACCAGCGAGCAATTACCGTCCGCGTCATTCGCCAGAAGCAGAGTTCAACTAACCCCCTGACATCATCGTTCATCCGTTCCGTCTAAATGTGAACATCTGTTCCTCCGTACGCCATAGTGAAAAACCGTTGGTTTTGGTGGTGGAGTATGTTGCGGCAGAAAGCCGCATTGTAATCCATCCATCGCAGTTAGCTTCTATTGTCCAGCCGAAGCTAGTCACAAAACGCTATTGTCCGTTCAACCGAACGTGATGCACAAAGGCTATTATTCTGAACATGCATTAAATCTATTTACCGCAAGTGTATAAAAGGCGAATAATAAATAGCAATTAGACAGTGCACTAGCAACCACCGCTGTTGGCGGATGGTTGCCGTAAGATAAATCTAGCGTTTTATTCTAGTGTGAAAACAGCCAGTCCCGTTGGTAATCGGCCCCCCTAACGACGATCCGGAACAGTATTATTTTTTTAAAACTAAACCGTAAACCTTTTTTGTAGACTATTTCAATTACCCTTCTCCTTTAAATGAATATATGGAAAATGTATGAAATGCAATCCCGGAAAACGCCTGAAATCATACAATTATCTTCGGGTCTGGATACTTTTTAGATTTCCATGGCTTTTGAACGATGGGTCGTAAAATGAAACAAGCGTCTTTGAAAGCATACAGAAGGCTGTTTCGACCGGTCGAAATCTAGAACACAAACAGTTTCGCGTTTCAATTTTCGTACTTTTTTAAACGTCTCTAATTACATCATAAAAAACAAATATGCACTGCAACAAAAAAAATTGGACAGAAATATTGCCTTTTCTTTGTATAAAAACATATTGCATGAATTCAGTGTCAGGATATACACAATTTATGGAAATTTTGATTCCGTATCTGTTTTCACTAGACGAAAAGAAAACACTCGAACTCCAGTCCCAGTTTAAAAAACCTGATTTAATCCACCTAGTGGTGAAAGGAACCTTTGTTATACGGTCTTACTTGCTATTTGAGATAGAAATCGACAAGTCTTCGGAAAATAATTCATCTATTGGCAGCACTTATAAATTTTGATAGTTCCTTTTCTCATGAAATTGCTGAGTAAGTTGTTACTACTGTGGGTAAGTGCAAGTAAAATTAAGTTGTAAGAAGAAATATTATTCTTTAACATATACATTGCGTAGTAAAGGTCTAATTTATAGGTTTTCGAACTATGCATAATTTCCTGTAAAGCCATTCTATTTGGTTCACATCAATAAAGTTTTCTTGAATAAATTTCATCAATTTTTATTAACCTTCGGTTACTCACGCTGCTGTATTTTGTACAACATGTGTAGGTTTTTGAATGCCATATTGTTATAAAGTTACAAATCATTGTTTAACTAACGTATATTCTTCAATAAACTTGTTATGAGCAAAATGTCAGAATTATTCGAAGCATTAATACTTTAAATTGTTAGGAAAACAGATCAGCATAAACCGACAGAAAATCACAGACCCGAAGCATGCAGCATGTGAGGTGTACCGCAATTGGCCCCAACTGACATTTTATCTCGTTTCTTCTTATAGAAAAATGGTGTCTGTATGCAGCAAAACTATCAGCAAATGTAAAATGTTTAAAATGTAGCCGTCTGTTGGTAGTCGAATAATTTGGAGTCAAAATTAGGGTGTTTTTTATAATCAAAGTTCTACAGATCCTAAACAAGCAGACATAGAGGTATACTACATTCAGTGAAATTGTGTATTTTTACTATTTGTACAACTTTGTAATAAATAAAAAGTCATACAACAATTACAAAAAGAGCCGAAATAGAAAAACTCATTTTACAAGTGCATTAACAATAAATAAGATTTCTCTATCGTCGCTGAAGAGATAGAAGGTTACTGTCTTCAGCAAAATTTCTTGTAATAATATGCTCTAAAACTTTGCAGAACACATCAATGTGTTATATTGAAACTGAAGAAAAATATTTTTTTTATTTTACTTTTAGGGGGATTAGTCAAAATTCAAATGCTACCAGACGATAGAGCATTCAATTTCAAGAAACTCTTCCAAAGGTTTGATAAACTTAAAACCAAGTTTTCCTAGTCAAAAATCTAGCGCGCACGTTTTCTTTGATTTTGGGCTATTGTGCGCGCGAGTAACTGTGTTACAAAAGTTAGCGCGAGTGTTCGAGGGTTAATATCTTTTGACTGGAAAAACCAATTCTTGTGAAATTTTGCATATATATTCGTAGTGTCAAAACCTCTCGTTTGACATTAAAATAATTGAAATTAGGCAAATTAACTTGGTTAAAATCATTATAAATTATAGTTAGTTTTGGTGTGGTGTATACGGTTGCTCATAACTTTCAAACTAAAAGTCCAATCAAAAAACAATTCAATAGTGATCTATCCGGCTGTATTACCCTTTAAATGAAACTAATAACGCATAAATTGGTTTGGCCATCTCTGAGAAACAGGCGATCATTTGGACCTTGTCAAAACTGGTTTTTTAAGCGTAACTTTTAAACTGCATATTTGTTTTTGATGAAACTTGGTAGAAAGTTTAGCGATAGCAAGAGCTTTCATTTGGTACTAAGATCATTCAAATTGGTTGTGTAGTTCCGGAAAAAACGTGTCACGTTGTTTTCACATTTTTGCCTATAACTTTTAAACGAAACGTCGTACCACGAAAAAACTGAATTGGTGATATACTAGGCATAAATACCTTTCAAACAAAAGTAATAGCGGGTGAATCGGCTCAGCCATCTCCGAGAAACAGGCGATAGAAAATGAGCTGCACACACATACATACACACACACACACACACACACACATACAGACATTGCTCAATTCGTAGAACCCTATCGATTGGTATAAGACACTTGGCCCTCCGGGCCTTGGTTCTATTTCGCGTTTTTCGACCAATTTCTAAACCTTTGTTATATAGTATAACAAAGGTAAAACTTGATTATTTGGACGTACAGACGCAAATTTTAGTGAAGTCTTGCAAAATTTCTAGCAAAATAACAACCTTGGCAATATCCTTAATAATAGAGTTGCTCTACCTTTTTCTTAGGTATCTATTTGATGAATGTTTTAGCAGTAGTGCGAAAACTAGCACAGGGTCGAAAACTAGATCCCTTACCCTATTATTGCTTTTGTTTTCACTTTTTCCTGGACAATTCAGAATGGGACTTATTGTAAGAGCGAACAGGCTACGAAAACTTTGTTGCTTTCGTCAACGCGATAAGCAGTTCGATGCCCTTGATCATCAATTTTAATCATTTAATATCGTATCTTTCGATGCATTTCATAGTGGCCAGGTTGAGTCACAAACCACTGAATTTATATTCCTATTTCACATTGTTCAATTCGAGGTTGAATGAACATAATTCCGAACTCAAAGAACAATTTTCGCTCGTTGACCACTTTTACGGATGTTCCAGATTTGTCGGAGAATCGCATGATGGCTTCTCAATAGCACCGATTGTTTACTTTACTTGTATTATGCCAAATGATAAGCCATAGGGACTTTAAAAAGAATTTTGAAGCTATGAGAAGACTTCACTGAAATGAAAATTTAGCGGATGTTCTGGAAGCTCTGGAAGACCAAGAGGGGATTTTTTCTGTCTCACCATGCATCTGTAAGATGGAAAAATATATACTTGACATCTTTCCCAAAGGAACCATGGTCGTGTTAATTCGAAATTTCGTAAAATTCGGGTATAGCCCCAATTAACTCAATTTCCATATGCTACGTGTACTTGTATAACGCGTTTCCTATAACGCGGTCCCAATTACCCGCGTTATACAAATATCGACTGTATTTATTTATTTATTTTATTGAATAGAAGATTGTAACTGACGAAGTTTTTTTACGAATGATCTCATTGTAATTGAAATTGTATTCATATTTTTTCTTAATTTATTTATTTCTTTATTCTTGTAATGCCACAGTAACTAATATGTTCGCCACGATGGTGATGATGGATTTTTTTCTTTCATATTATAATTTTAAAAAATACAAGAGTAGTCTATATATAAATAACTTTGACTTCTTATATCTGTATATACAACCAGTTCGTTTTTTTGCATAACTGGTTCATATTGTTATAATAATAACTATCTTATAGATATCACGTCTTGCTCAATCCTTTGTGGGGGTATGCGGCGGGACCATCATCATCATCATCAAGAGGGGGGGCTCCCATACAAATGAAACACATATTTCTGCATAACTCGAGAACTAATCAAGCAAATAGAACAAAATTTGGCATGTGGGTGTTAGAGAGCCTTAGAGAGTCGCCATCTGAAACAAATAATCTAGCAACAATGCAGCTGCGTAGGTCAGTGTTGCCGCACGCACAGATTATTCTGTGATCAACAGACATTTGGAATAAATAACAATCTGGATATGTAATTTCTTTTCATGATAATTTTACCACAGATAATGGTCGTACCGTAAATAGTTATGCTGTTGTTGTCTGTTATTGCCAATTTTTTTGAGAACCAGCGATTTAAATTAAAGATTTCGAGTTTCTCAAAGCTACATATAATAATAACATCCTCAAAGAACCTTCCTCTGAAGCTTTTATCTTTGATAATTCAAAAAAAGCTGCTAAAAATTTAGAAAAATCTACTCAAAAAATGTTCTTGATTTGAGATGGCGTCTCTCTATCTTTAACAGGCTCTCTAGTCGTTACTCTTTTTAAGGCTCTCTAATCGGTGTTTTGACAAGTCTCCTGTTCGATTGGACTTACTTTTGACAACTGATTCTGTTCGATTGGAATCTTCGGTTTAAGATGGCGACTCTCTAAGGCTCTCTAGTGGGTGCTTTAGGTGACAAGAATTTATTCTATGGTAAATTGGGACCCCTGTCTTCTTTAGAAGGGGAATTATAACTCCTCTCCCCTTTAAGAGGGGGGGCTTCCATACAAATGAAATACAAATTTCCTCATAACTCGAGAACTAATCAAGCAAATGGAACAAAATTTGGCATGTGAGGGTTTTTGGAGGTAAAAATATTTTCTATGGTGAATTAGGACCCCTCCCCATTTTAAAACGGGGGGGCTTCGACACAAATGAAATACAAATTTCCTCATAATTCGAGTACTAATCAAGCAAATGGAACAAAATTTGGCGTGTGAAAATTTTGGACGGCAAGAATATTTTCTATGGCAAATTAGGACCCCTCCCCACTTTAAGAGGGGGGGGGGCTCCTATACAAACAAAATACAAATTTCCTCATAACTCGAGAACTAATCAAGCAAATGGAACCAAATTTGGCATGTGGGTGTTTTTGGAGACAAAAATTTTTTCTATGATGAATTGGGACCCCTTCCCACTTTAGGAGGGGGGACTCCTATATCAATGAAATACAAATTTCCTCATAACTCAAGAACTAATCAAGCAAATGGAACCAAATTTGGCATGTGGGTATTTTTGGAGACAAAAATATTTTCTATGATGAATTGGGACCCCTACCCGCTTTAGGAGGGGGCTCCTATACAAATGAAATACAAATTTCCTCATAACTCGAGAACTAATCAATCAAATGGAACAAAATTTGGCGTGTGAAAGTTTTCGAGGGCAACAACATTATCTATGGTGAATTAGGACCCCTCCCCACTTTAAGAGGGGGGGCTCCTATACAAATGAAATACAAATTTCCTCATAATTAGAGAACTAATCCAGCAAATGGAACCAAATTTGGCATGTGGGTGTCTTTGGAGGCAAGAATTTCTTCTATGATGAATTAGGATCCCTCCCCATTTTAGGAGGGGGGGGGCTCCTACACATGAAATACAAATTTCCTCATAACTCGAGAACTAATCAAGCAAATGGAACCAAATTTAGGATGTGGGTGTTTTTGTAGGCAAGAATATTTTTTATGGTGAATTAGGACCCCTCCCCACTTTAGGAGGGGGAGCTCCTATACAAATGAAAAACAAATTTCTTCATAACTCGTGAGCTAATCAAGCAAATTTGACATGTAAGTGGTTTTGGAGGTAATATTTTTTTGTATGGTGAATTGAGACCCCTCTCCTCTTTAGAAAGCGAGACGCCATCTCCCCTTTAAGAGGGTGGGTGTAATATATATGATATATTAGTGCTGCAAAGGCCAAAGCTTGCATACAAGATTTACGGAAATACTTATATGGCAATACTAACTGCAAGATAACATGCATTGAACTGAAATTATAATATACTAACACTAAGTTAAGGATGAGCTCATCTGTTAATAGAATAATAAACTTGATCACTTGGATACTGGCCGGCTAGACGATAACACGTCTTTTTATTGATTCTTAAGAATATTACATGGCGCTGTAGACAAAAGCGACCATACGGAAAAGTGAAAAATTTATTAGCGAAGAAAGTGAACCGAGAAAATTCAGTGACGCGATGGTTAGAGAAAAAGTAAAAAAATCTCCGGAAACGTCGTTCTCGGAACGTTCACTGATACCACCGACATTACCTTCGCCGCCGCCATTGCAAATTGCAGGCAATCTCCACGTGCAATGGATTAAGTTTAGGCAAGCTTTTGAGTACTGGATGAAAGCTGCCGGCCATGAACGCCACGATGAAGACGTAAAAGTAGCAATCCTGTTATCTGTTATCGGTGCAGACGGTTTGGAGATTTTTAACATCCTACCGTTGACCAAGGAAACCAGGGATGATTTTGACGAGGTTATGGCCGCATTCGACAACTGTTGCGGACAAAAGAAGAATATTCTTTTCGAACGATTTGTTTTCACCCACCGCAAACAACGTGAGGGGGAGAAATTCGACGACTTCGTGAGAGACGTAACCACACTGATAAAAACATGCGAATATGGAAACCTGCGAGACAGTTTGCTGCGAGATCAAATCGTTTTTGGACTGCATGATAAAATTTTCGCAGACAATCTAATGGGAAAAGATGCTGCGAAGCTGACGCTGAGCAAGGTCGTGGAAGCTTGCAAAATTGAGGAGCAACGCAAGGAGCAACAGAAAGTTATGAGCCACGAGGGACCATCGTCGCTTGGACGGGTAGATGAGATTCAAGGCAAGGGGGGTACAACGGGGCGAAAGTTAAGTAACAATCAAAATTATAAAAACCGGCCAAAAAATAAGAGCTCTCAGAGAAATACTAACCAAAATACTAACAATAAGAAAATTGTAAAACCTGGTAGTAAATTTAATTCCATTAATTGCAGCTTTTGTGGCTATAACCATGTTAAGGGAAAATGCCCAGCATACGGTAAAACTTGTTTGGCCTGCGGACGACAGAATCATTTTAGTACTGTCTGTCACAGCCGTCTTCAGACCAAACATGCTGGAGAATTGTCAGTCTGCTACATGGATATAATAGAGTCCAAAATCGGTTCTCACTGGTGTGAGGTAATCAGGATCGGAAACAAAGAGGTGTCGTGCAAGCTCGACACTGGCGCGGACGTGAATGTACTTCCGGCACGAGTTCTTTCGGAAATTGGAGTGAACAACCTCGAAGATGTCTCTATGGCTCTTGTAGGATTTGGAGGATCGTCAAAAATAAAGCCACTCGGTAAGAAAACACTAAATGTGTTGTCCCGTGGTGTTATGCATGAAATGGATTTTGTGATTGTTGACTTAAATGTAAAGCCAATACTTGGCCTAAAAAGTTGCGTAGATTTAGGATTAATAAATCGCGTTTATGACATCAAATCGGAATCAAATATTGAAAAAATTCATCCAAGCGCATTCAGATATCTTCAGTGGTATCGGTAGTTTCAAGCGACAGCTTAGTCTCAAAATTGACCCTCAAGCTACTCCCTCAGCAAAACCCCCTCGCAGAGTTGCATTCGCTTTGCTAGATAGATTAAAGTTGGAACTGGAAAGATTATGTGACAATGGAATTATTTCGAAAGTTAGTGAACCCACTGAATGGGTATCTAACTTGACAATCGTTGAAAATCCTGATAAGTCGTTGAGACTGTGCTTAGACCCTCGAGATTTAAATAAAGCTTTATTGAAAGAGCCTTATTTGATACCCACTATTGATGATTTACGGATCAAGCTCGCTAACAAAAAAGTGTTTTCCGTACTGGACTTGAAGGATGGCTTCTTTCAAGTGACACTGGATAAAAATCATAGGGGTTGTGTACAAGACACGACCGCATATATAGGTGACGCAGGACTACGTAAGTCTCTTTGTAGTAATAGTAACATAGTTGGGTATAGTAGGGTAACCAACGTATTTTGGACCCCCTCAACAGCTGTACATAATTTGGACACTTACAGCAAAATCAAATGGAAGTGTCCAAATTATGTACAGCTGCTGAAGGGGTCCAAAATAGGTTGGTTGCCCTATTCATGCTTGTAATCATTCGATTCTTCATGTATACATGCTATATGCAGCATATATACATGCTACATGCGTTGTATGTAACATTTATCAAAGTAGTAACATTGCATACGTTCAATTCTCAAATGTGAATTTGAAAACAATTTAACAAAATTAAGAACACAAACTATTGCTTTCCTGCTACCTTACTGAAATTAAAGATTGTTTTTATTATCCATATTTCCCACGTTGAAGGGATTTTACCAATTCAATCCTATTTTATCAACAGCACATCTTTTCACTACACTTCTAATGAAACGGCAAGCATGCATATTCATACAGAGTCGTATTATAACCGAACACCACAGCTGTAGCACATTTTTCCAACACAGATATCAAGTTCGCCGACAACGAACTTATGTCATTTTTTCTGGGACACTTCCCTAACACAGACATCAAATTGGACTAGGTTTAATCGCGTTCGTAAGAAATCTGTTGGCACGAGGGGGCTTTGTTACTCTCTCTGGCGTACTTCCCAAGCAAGGACATCAAAATAGTCTAGGTTGAACCGCGGTGTTAAGAAATCTTGTTGAAATGAGGAAACTGTTACTTTTTTTGGCTTACTTCCCAGGCACAGATATAAAATTGGTATAGGTTTAGATCATCGTAAAGAATCTTCCAACCAATCACGAAGCGAGACTTCTGGTAAAACATAGGTTCATTATTTTCAATTTTTCAATAGTTCAACATCAAGAATGCATACTTTACTTCATTTGGGTCAATTCTTAGAAGATTTTCCGATCGATTGGTGTAAGAATATTTAAAATCGATCGGAAAACCGCTGAGCTATTAGCGCTCAAAACCTTTCATTTTTCGTGACGCTCGCATTTTTCGATTTTTTGGAATGACACCCTATCTCAAAACTTGCCGTAAGACGTAGTCCTACGTCAAAAATCAAGCTTTGTTTGTTCGTTTAATACACCTTTTGGTGTGTACCGCTACAATCGACTTCCTTTCGGTTTATCGGTATCCCCCGAAATTTTTCAAAAATTAAATGAGGAAAACTTTGCCGACATAAAAGGCGTTTTCGTATATATAGATGATCTTTTAATATATGCAAACAGTATTGAAGAGCACGATAAAATTATGGAACAAGTTACCGAGCGCGCAAGACAAAGAAATATTAAGTTTAATCCCAAAAAGCTTCAGTATCGTGTAGAAAAAGTGTCCTATTTAGGACATGAAATCTCACGTCACGGATTTCGTCCTGATCAAGGTCGTTTAGCGGACCTACAGGAAATTAAAGCACCATCGACTAAGCTCGAGTTACAAAAAATCCTCGGAATGATCAATTATATTCGAACGTTCATTCCCAATTTAGCCGAGTTATCCAATCCGTTAAGAGATTTGCTTAAGAAAAATAGTATTTTTACGTGGACAAAAGCACACGAGGATTGCCTAGAAAAAATTAAACAATCTATTAAACACTCCACGTATCTCACAGCGTTTGATGATAAAAAACCAATAAAATTGCAATGCGATGCGTCTCAATTTGGATTGGGAGCATGCCTGTTGCAAGAAGGAAAACCAGTGGCGTTTTCTTCTCGCAGCCTAAATGATGCGGAACAACGATACGCTCAAATTGAGAAAGAAATGCTTTAGATAGTTTATGCGTGCAAAAAATTTCATAATTATGTTTATGGGCGTCAGTTTACAGTGGAAAACGACCATAAACCTCTCGTTACTATATTGGAAAAACCGTTGTGTGCAATACCATCTTCGCGCTTGCAACGCCTCAGAATTAAATTGTTACCCTATGATTTAAAATTATATTATTCACCGGGAAAGTACATGTACATAGCGGACGTACTATCCCGTTTTTCAAGGAAAACTTTAGATGAAAATGAGATTGAAGAAGATTTAACAGGATATGTACACACAATAAATATAAGTGAGAATCGGAAGCAACAGTTTGAAGATGCGACAAAAAATGATCCCATACTTGGGAGTTTTTTGGAAATTTACAAAAAAGGCTGGCCAAATGACAGAAAAGGCCTTCACGAGAATTTAAGATTTCTTTGGAAATATAAAAATGAGCTTTTTGTTGAGAATAATATTGTTTTTATAAATGATAAAATTTTTGTTCCGAGCAGTCTTCGTCAGACTGTACTAGATTGGCTTCACATTGGGCATTTTGGAATTGAAAAGTCCAAGTCAAGAGCCCGTGAATTATTTTTTTGGCCTGGTATGTCCATGGATGTGGAAAATAAGGTAGGAGGATGTAAAATTTGTATTAAATATTCAAGGCGTAACATTAAAGAGCCGTTAATTAAACATGAAATTCCACAGCTTCCGTTCCAAAAAATTGGAATGGACATTCTTGATTTTGGGGGTAAACCTTTCTTAATAGTTGTAGACTACTTCTCAAAATGGTTAGAAATAATAAAATTAAAGTATAAAACAGCTTCAAACATCATTGACTGTTTAATTGATATTTTTGCTACGCATGGAAATCCACGTACAATAATAGCTGATAATATGCCGTTTGGTTCAAAAGAATTTCGTGATTTTGCAAAAGATTTCGAAATTGACCTAATAACAAGTAGCCCCCATTACCCACGGTCAAACGGACTTGCTGAAAAGTATGTTCACATATCTAAAAATATTTTACAGAAATCTTTAGAATCGAATGTTGACTTCAGAAAAGCCTTGCTAGAATATAGAAACACACCCTTAAAGGATCTCAGATGCTCTCCGTCTGAGTTACTCATGAGTCGCAAATGTAATACATATTTACCCGCTTGTAACAACATTTTAGCACCAAAAGTTAATACTTCAATACAAAAGCTGCAGGAAAAGCACTCTGAAGCTCAAAAACGATATTATGACAGAGGTTGCAAACAGCGACCTGATTTTGCGGCGGGAGAGAGAGTGGTTTATATGGATCAAAATGGGAAATGGGTTGATGCTTCGATCATATCGTGCGCTGAAACGCCTAGATCCTATTGGATACGTAAATTTGATGGCTCAGTATACAGAAGAAATAAATTTCACATTAAAAAATGTCTTAACAACAATTCACAAAATTCACTTCGTGTCTCAGATCGGTTAGCTAGAAGAAATATTGTTCCTAGCCATAAGCAGTCTTCGAGCGCGATCAAAACAAATTCGGAAAGTTCTCACTCTGGAAGTAAACGTGAACTTAAGAGAAGCAAGAGATTGAAACAAAAACCCGAATTAATCCACCTAGCGGCGTGACCTAGCCTTTCTACTGCCACAATAATCATTATTTAATTTCTCAGGAACTTAATTGTAGATGTATAGATGTTATATTAGACTATATTTTAAAATATCCGTTCCGTATTCCTCAAAATCCTTATTTGCCAGTAAAATTCACAACGTATTGTGTAGAATAATTATATTTTCTTTCCTTGGGTGTGTAAATACATGTAAGCGTCATTTACATTACTTGATGAACACCTTATTTAGTTCTATAATATTTATAGAAAAATAATGTAAACACAAAAGATAATTTTTACAGACTTGAATGAATATGTATAGAAAATTAGAAATTAGCCCTCTAACGGGTCTACAGACGGCCTTAACTTTCGGGCTTCAGAGCCACATACGAAACTTGTTTTGAATTGATAATATGAAGTATTTGTTCATAGCAGATTTTTTGATATTTTGATATTAATACCATGCATTCAAAAGTTAGCATCTTTGAAAAACAAGAGTTCAGAAAAATTATTATTATATTTCGCTTTTGAACAAAAAGGATATCTACAACAAAATGATTGATCTCAAAATTTTACTATTGGTTTGCTTGGCTTCAATTTTGCAATATATCTGAATTAGAAAAAAATTACTGGAAACGATATGGATGTGGATATGGATACGAGAAATGGAACTATGTCTTAGCTAGCACTCCTTCAGATAATTATTTTTGCATGAAAATCAAAACTTAAGCTTCTTTTGAATGTACTTTCATGAAAAGATAGTCATTAGCTTGATCGCATCGTTTTTACAATGTTAGAGGGTTAGGAAAACAAGATGAGGTCGAAAAATAGTGCAAAAACTGCGCCATAAGCATGCTTGATAATGAGAAATATGATCGATATGATTTCCAGTGCTTGTCATTTTTGATTTATTTATTAAAACATGATACATGACATAAGACATATGTCCTTTAAAATGTCACTAACGAAAACAAATCTTACAAAGTTACTACCGTGCAACGTTTACTTCCTATTTTTCATATAACATTTCTAAGCTCTAGTATCTATTGATTGAAAAGAGCATCTATCGATGCGCAGAATTTGTTTGGAATTTGTACAAATTTATTTGGAAAAATCAACTCACTAGTGTTTTTGATTCCATACACCACTATACCTACATGCTTAAATAAACTGCTTTTCTTCGCTTTTTGCTTTTCTTGTACAATTCTGAGTAACAGCAAGTGAAGAAAATGACAATTGAAATCTGAAATCAAAGAAAAGAAAAAACTTTTCGATTGAATCCCACTATTTAATATTTATTTGCAACAGATACGTAGTTCACCTACGACGTGCAGGCTTCATCAGTGTCTTATTTCAAAGCGTATACGTATCTGTCGCGAATAAATATTAAATAGTGGAATTTAGTCGGTAAAAGTTTTTTCTTTTCTTTAATTTCAGAGTTCGTATTCCACTAAGAGGCTTCAAAAACTTCAGACAATTGACATGTTTCTCACTTTTCTTGAATTTCATTGCAAATTTTAAAATTGCAAATTGTCATCACATACATACATACATACATACATACATACATACATACATACATACATACATACATACATACATACATACATACATACATACATACATACATACATACATACATACATACATACATACATACATACATACATACATACATACATACATACATACATACATACATACATACATACATACATACATACATACATACATACATACATACATACATACATACATACATACATACATACATACATACATACATACATACATACATACACACACACATACATCACACACATCTCATACATTGAATACAATCAACATTTGATTGATATGTTTTGATTTCACACGTTTTAACGGTTTAATATACGGTGTTTAAGTGTTAAAGTTTGAATAACTTTTGAATGAAGCGTCCGATTTTAAATAACTCGGTTTCGTTTGATAGATCTCAGCTGTAATTTTCAAATAATCATAAAATGTGTGATGTTTTTCATTAAATTAATGCTTATATGTTACATAAATATGTTTTAAATACTATTTTTTCACATTTCTTTATGTAACTTTCAAACTACAAGTCCAATCGTCATGAAATTTGGAAGTTAAGGGTTTGCAAGGCTCCTCTTTCTTATGCAATCAATTTTGTTCAAATCGGTTAAGAGACCTATGAGATAATGAAGTCCCATATTTTTCGTATTTTTATGCATAACTTTTGAACTAAAAGTCCGATCAGTATGAAATTCAATAGCGACCAATGGGACACCTAGACCTTTCATTTGACACTAAGAACATTAAAATCGGTCCAGCCATCTCCGAGAAAAGTGAGTGAGATTAAAAGCGTCACATACACACACACACACATACACACACACACACACACACACACACACACACACACACACACACACACACACACACACACACATACACACACACACACACACACACACACACACACATACATACACACACACAGAAAATGCTCAGTTTTCGAAACTGAGTCGAATGGTATATAACATTCGGCCCGCAGGACCTTCTTTCCATTTCCGGTTTTCCAAGTGATTTCTATACCTTTATACTATATATTTATATAGTAGAAAGGCAAAACATCAGTGAGATTTGATTAAAACACTATACTATATCCATGACAGTACTTTGCTTAGTAGAGACAAGATATGATGAATTACATCTCCTCATTGACAAATAGAGTTTAAGTTGTACATAGTAAAATAAGTTAGCAATAAGTTTTCGTTCTTCAATTGAGGGGGAGATGTAATATATATGATATATTAGTGCTGCAAAGGCCAAAGCTTGCATACAAGATTTACGGAAATACTTATATGGCAATACTAACTGCAAGATAACATGCATTGAACTGAAATTATAATATACTAACACTAAGTTAAGGATGAGCTCATCTGTTAATAGTATAATAAACTTGATCACTTGGATACTGGCCGGCTAGACGATAACACGTCTTTTTATTGATTCTTAAGAATATCACAGTGGGCTTCCATACAAATGAAATGCAAATTTCCTATTATCTCGAGAAATAATCAAGCAAATGAAACCAAATTTGGCATGTGGGAGTTTTATTTTATGATAGTTAGAGACCTCTCACCCCTGTGGTAGGGGGATATCGACTCTCGTACAAATAAAACAGAAATTTTTGCGAAACTCAAAAACTAATCGAACTCGAGAAATTCGAGACTCTTCCATTAAACATTAGTCAATAACAAGACCACAAAAGCTATCTAGTAACACTAGATCATTCAGGACGAGACGGCCGCGAGTGTTGCCGGTGACCCGCCGTCGGAAGCGCCACCCTCTGGAGGGAGGCAACTCCCCGCAGAAATCACTACTGTCTAGGTTTATTTGTTTTCCTAGGTCTACCTGGGTTTCCTGGAGCGAGCGACAGCGAGTAAGGAGAGGTTCGCAAAATGGTGCATTCCACAGAAAAGTTTTCCGTGAAATGGTACATCCCGCTTAAGGTTTTTCGCAAAATGATATACGGCGAAATGTTATACAATCATGGCGAATATTACTATCCGCTTTCTGGCTATGCAATGAGGAGACAGGGGAGTTGTTTTCTACTTTGCTGTGAGGAAAAATTGCAAATTTGTATATTAAACTACCCATTCCTGGTAACTAATAAACATTAACATAAGCAGCAAATCAGCGTATCTGGCATTTTATACTGCACGTTGTTGTATATTAGCTTTTTGACTGCATAGGTGTTTTAAATTGGCATCTAAAATTGTATTCAAATTCTTCGTGTTGGTAGTCAGCTGTAAATTAGCATTGTCAGCACTATAAAAAGGTTATCAGTAAAGTAGCTGTATATTTAGCCAAAATAGCATTTAAGTAGCATTTAAGGCGACTTAAATGCTTATTGGCCTACCTTTGAATAGCATTGGTGATGCTTATTGGTTACCTGGGATGCTTTCATAGTTACGTAACTGCCAAAATGAATCATCTAAGGTTGAACTCCTCACAAACTTGCAAAACTAGAGATTGTGACAGAGATCATTATCATGATTTATGTACAACACAGGTTATTTTGTGGCAATACGAAGTTTGTCGGGTCAGCTAGTTACAAATAAAAGGAAGATATTTTTGGATTGCTTTGAAATATTATACAAATTTATCAGTATATTACATAGACATGCATGTGGATTGATGATAACTACCATAGTGTTATCAAAAAGCTGAATTATGTTCCGGAGGCGTGTCGAATTCTAACTCAAATGACAAATGAGCTGGTATAACGAAGGTTCCTTCCCCCAATAGGTGGATTAAATCGGGGTTTTAGTCTATTTTAGAATAGAATATCAACAAGGGGCAAACGAAAAATATCAAACTTGGCTGTTTCTGAAATCATGGAGTTTTATGTGAAAATAAAAAACTGGTTTTTTCTCTAACTCGAGTAATTTCAATTTAATTATTTCATGTTTGACCATTTTCTACTATGCAGTATTTTCCAATATCTTCTTGAAGACGATTAAAGTCAACATGTCAATAGTAAAAAAGAAATTTGTCGTATCTTGACACAATTTCTTCTGATTGTCACGTAAAATAGTCTTCGAACTCCAGATATAACATCAGTTTTCTATCAGCACCAGCTGTTTTTGATAAATATCTATCTGTCAATTTTCATTATTTTGCAAATATGCTCAATCTACTATCAATAATGTTTTAAAATTAATTTTCAATAAAAAAGCAAAAAATATTGGTTATTTCATACGTAATATTGTTAACTGTTATTTTAGTTTTATGTCATTTTTTAATCGCAGGCAAGTATGTATATCAAAACAGGCAAAGAGGTAAAAGAGAAAAAAACCTATAGATCCTTTTCGAACTTCAACCACCTTATATCAGTATTTGGATTTGATTTGATTTGGAAAACAAAAAGGGTAGTCATTTATTTGAGAGATTCAATAAATGTTTTGTTTTCGAAATATTTTATTATAGTTAGCAATATAATAATTTATTATATTAATAATTGGTTTGCGCTTGCTGGAAGCTCCAGAGTGCGTGTACAATACGAACGATTCTGTATTGCAATGACTGGATCGGACGACAGCAGGAGGCGTTTGAACACATCCTCCAAATTGCCAATCCGGTTAAATTTTCTGACGTGAAATTCCCTGAACTTACAAATACATTTATTTAGCGTTTCCTGTACCTCTTCGCTTAATAACCCTATGAGTTGTGCCGTGGCCTTAAAAATATCTGCGCCGTGTACTAGCATTTTATTAACGGTTGGCGATATAGCTAATATGGAATTGAATGGGAAATAATCTCCTAAACTACCGAATTACTTTCACGACATCACGAACAAAATAACAGTAACGGTACCCTCAAATCTTTTGACAAAAAACTCCAGGACTCTAATAGGATTTGCTTGAAAATGTTCCTCCTTTTTTACTACGATCATAGTCATGTTCCTGTTCCTGAATACGTATAAGACATCAATTTTGAAGACTTCTCAGCTTTCTCACACTAAAGTAATTTAAAAGATTACTTTAGATTAGAATCAGAAATATCAATATGTATAAAATTTAATTGCATGTGCATATATCCAAGTGAAGATTTCCATGACTATTTGTAAATTAATGAAAATTGTTTTATCAAAAACAGCTGGTGCTGAGCTCCATTTGCAGAGAGGACGATACGACAGTGATTATTTGAAATCCAGGATAACTGCTAACCAGAGTACAGTAGTTCTATGGAGACCACGGCTCTTCACTCTAAATCACCGTCGAACTAACTACGCGCGCAATGAACCAGCCTGCCGCTGTATGCAGCTAATGAACAATTTTAGAAACATACTAAACTTAAACATGTCAACTGATACTATTAAGAAAAAACTTTCTGACTATTTCTGAGAGGTCAATTACATGTACACTAATACCACTGCATTTTATATTATTTTGTATTTGGTATTATAATTTATATTTATATGTATGGATTGGATGACAGGCGAAGTCCATATATCTTGACAATAAACAATTGTAAAAACTACCGTTATAAAAACTTATTTGATGAATATTTCAGCAGTGGTTCGAAAACTAGCACAAGGTCAAAAAACTAGATCTCTTAACTTATCCGGAGTTCGAAGACTATTTTACGTGACAATCAGAAGAAATTGTGTCATGGTACGACAAATTTCTTTTTTACTATTTACATGTTGACTTTAATCGTCTTCAAAACGATATTAGAAAATACTGCATAGTAGAAAATGGTCAAACATGAAATAATTAAACTGAAATTACTCGAGTTAGAGAAAAAACCAGTTTTTTATTTTCACATATGTTTGAGATAAAACTCCAAGCTTTCAGAAACGGCCAAGTTTGATTTTTTTTGTTTGCCCCTTTTTGAGATATTCTATTCCAAAAAAGACTAAAAAAACACAGGAAAAACGTTAGAACTCGTTATACGTATGAGTTTTCAACATACAATGTTCTACAAAAATATGTCTCTTGATAAGATAACCAACTTTGTAAGACATTATGATGCAATAAAACCATTGAATTTGAAGAAATCAGCGAAAAAGTGATTTTTGAGAGGTCTTTTTATAAAACACTATGTAAGTTAGAAACGCCTAGAAATACGCCTACTATATCTTTGGCAAAGTTACTTATATAATCTTTAGCTACAACTTTGTCAAAGAAGTTATCCTTCTATCTCTTTCTTATAAAAAGTTATTATGGATTATGTGTTCACAAGCCAAACTGGAACTTAGTCGTTGATTTCGCATTAATTGTCTAATAGAGTTGTACAACTTTGCTGAACATTGTGGGGAGCTATTTTGAACCACAAAAAACTTTCCACTTAATTTTCGCTGCTGGACCACTGTGCATTGGCACTACATATTTCATGTATTCAGAAGATTTTGTTTAGAAAAAAAGACCTATCTTTTGGTATAATTAGTCATTAGGGTGATCCACTTTTACTCTTTATAAAAATTTTAACTTTTTTGTCTTGCGATATAGAGCAATACTTTCTACTACAAAGTTGTAAATAATTTATTTTGCAGAAACTTTGCTGAAGAAACCAAATTTGTATCTCATCTTTGTATCTCTATACAACGAATTTTCTAGATTAAGTCAGGGTGGATCTCGAAAAAGCAGTTTTTTTGCTCTAACTTTTTTATTTGAAAACCATTTAGAAAACTTTGTTCGGATGACTTTTAGAACGTAAAATTATGCATTTTTTAAAACTTCTAGATAGTTGCTATCTATTGTCTGAAGGAAGATATAGAAGTTTTCGATTCAAAATATAATAGTTTTCCACGGCGTCTCACACTTCCGTTGGCACATACTTTCGAAAACGGAATGAATGGTCTAAAAGTACGTACCTGGATCTACAAAATCCATGTAATGGCATTTTTCCAGACTTCTCCTATTCTGAGAAAAACGCATTTGAAAAGTTAGTATTTTTCCATATTCAGCCCGCTGTGGTCCAAAGGTTCACCAATATCTACGATCCGCAGGGCCTGGGGAAAAGTTGGGTTCGAATTCTGTTATAATTGACTCCCATTATAGCTTGTTTTGTTCCATGTACCCGTAAGCGTTGCCTCAAAGGCCATCCCTTACCTGTTTTTTTCGCTCTGCAGACACTATAAGCACGTTTATTTCATAATTTTCTTCTACCGTCCCCTCCATCTATTGTAAAAAAAACTACCATTATAAATATCGCAGGTAAGTTAGAAAACGACGCTTTAAAACCTTTTTATTAAAAAGTAATATTGGGGGTACTTTTAAAGAAATGGACAAACGCGAATTGTTTTCTTTGTGAAAAAATACGCAAGGAAACTCCATCGAAAAAATCCGAAAAGTATGTGATGAAGTGTGAGGAATATTTCAACGCACCATTACTAATTCCTGGATAAAGTTTTGAAAATATTGCAATAATATCGAATGATTATGATGGGCCGACTACTTCATCGATTGATACCGCATTCTCATTAAACAAGTCTCATCGAGATACAAAAATTAATTTTATTTTATGCTGTGGACAAAATGCAGCCCGATTTTTTTTTGTATTGATATCTCGATTTTTAATCGCAAAGCCCGTATTCGCACAAATGTAATACAGCAATAGCCTTATTCGATCGAGCGATTAAGTTGTCAGACGCAAAAAATCGTCCCGCTGCAATCAAAACCGCTAAAAGCATTCTAAAAATAAACCATTATCCAAACTGGTTTATGCGAAAATTGCTAAAATCTAGGGTTCACAAATTTTACAACACCCTGGAAAACACTAAGCGAAGCAATGGAAATATCAAATACACTTATTCAGCATACATTCCTGGGTTAAGCGAAAAATTACATAAAATCCTTCGGAAGCCTAATGTTGAGCTAGCTTTTAAACCATGCGACAAGATCAAACATCGTGTGTTCAGCAAGCTTAAAGATCCCATCCCACCAGGGAAGCAGAAGAATGTGGTGTATGCCATACCATGTGGTACGGAGGACGGTAAAATCTACGTCGGGCAAACGGGAAGACGGCTGGAAACGAGAGTGGCTAAACACAAGAACGACGCGAGGAAAGGAGAAGCAAAATCTGGACTATCGCAGCACACACGTGAAACCGGACACATCTTTGATTTCGCTAACACACGCGTACTGGAGTGAATCGAGAGCCAAGAGAGCAGAGAAACCGCGGAGATGTTCCATATCAAGATAATGGGTGAAGCAAAAACGGTCAATCTACAGCGTGAATGCGGAACGTTCAACGCAATTTACAACGGACTAGTCAATAAGCTACGACAGTATGAAAACGACAAGCAGGCGATGATCATTCATCAACGTGCGAGTGGATCTCAGCGTCAGTGATGTTGGGAAGAAAATATTTAAATTTGAAATGTAAGAAATGTTTTTGTGATATGAAGTTTATGTTAATGAAAATTGTATAGTAGTTATTGAATATTGTAAAGTTGACCAATAAACGAATTATTTTAGGCGTCTGACGATAGGTGAAGCGTACTAGCCTGAAATGTTACGCAGAAAAGGAAAAGAGTCTTTTTTCATCGAGAAGAATCAACGACACATGTTATTACAAACTACATTTGTTTCAGAACCCTACGAAAACGAGTTTTTAGAACGGTTCGAGATACATTAAAATCAAAAACGTTATAATATTTATTAAAAACGCGACACATACTACTGAGAGGCTCATTATTACCATAATTAGTACGTGAGACGGGAAGGTTAAAAAGGCATGGGATCGAAGATTTCTACGGCGAATGTTTATGTTTAGGAGTTGTAGAATATCGGAACAATCAACAAACGACGTTAAGATCGCGCCGAAGTGCAACGTATCAAGCCCGATCAGATTGCATCGATTTTGGTAACTTGGGAGGTTTATAGGATCATTCCAAGGTAGGAGCCGTAAAGCGAAACGCACAAATTTGCGTTGGATTGCCTCAATCCGTTGAATACTGTTCTGATAGTGCGGTGCCCACACATTCGAGGCATATTCTAATACAGAGCGCACTAAGGAACAGTACAGAGTTTTCAAACATGGAATGCTAGTAAACTGCTTTGTGGCCCTGAATAAGAAGCCAAGATTTCTCGAGGCTTTAGAACAGATGAAGGGTATGTGATCCTTGAATGTCAGTTTGGAGTCCAGCAAAACTCCTAAGTCTTTTACAACTGTTTCCCGCTTTAGAACAACGTTAGATATTTTATAATCAAATGTTACAACTGATTTCTGGCTTGTAAAAGAGATGCAGGAGCTATTGGTAATACACTAGTCAGCAAAACTACTTAGCTGCGATTGCAAAAATTGGCAGTCAGACATATTCTTAATTACGGAAAAGAGTTTGAAATCGTCGGCATACGATAGTTTCATGCATTTAAGAGTAGGGTGGATATCATTGAGGTACAGCAGAAAAATATATGGGCCTAGATGGCTGCCTTGAGGTACACCAGATGTGACCGAAAAGGGCAAAGAGATAGTATTTCCAATTTTGGCTGACATAGTTCGACCAGTAAGGTATGATTCAAACCATTTCAGGATATTGCCGCATAGCCTCTGAAGTTTCGAGATAGCGATTTGATGATTTATTTTGTCGAAGGCCGCTGATAAATCGATATATATTGCGTCGACTTGAAGATGGTTTTGCATTGAGCGAGCGATGAAAGATGTATGGGATCATTCAATTCAGTTCATTCAGTTTGTGACAAAGGGGGGAGGGGGTCTAGGTAAATGTGACATCCGTCGAAAAAAATTGCATTTTCATCAAAGGGCAGCAAAAATATGTTTCTCAGTCATTCATCACTCATTGATTTATTTCGATTTTCGAACTTATTGTTCCAGCTGACGGCACTTGAAAGTCAGGCACAATTTGTCAATGTTAACTAGATAGACCACGCATTGAAGGATCAATTTACACATCCATTTCAGTTCATTTGCAATCAAAGTTTCTAGCATTTTACTAAATATTGGATAGAAAAGTACAATGAACTCTAAAAGCTATCGTCACGATGTAGTGAAACCTGCTTCGTCGACGCAGATTGAAGCTTGTTTTGAAGCGGAGCCGTGCTACTTCAATTGAAACCAAAGCTTCATTTCTTCATTGATTTGTAACAATTTGCAATTGTTGTTACAGCCCTTGTTCGCAGTTATTATTTTTTATTAATTGTTATTTTCTATATTTTTTTAAATCTTACATTAACTCTTAAAAGGTTTAGCTATTTTTATAAACCACTTTTTACTTTCAACATGCTTTTCATTTTTATTTTGAGTTTGTGTGACGTTCAAAGGGGTGGGGGGGAGGTTGAATTTTGTGACACAATCGGACAGAGGGGGGAGGGGGGGGGTCTAAAAAAGCAGAAATTTGGCGGACGTCATATTTGAATCGTCCCTATAGGAAATCAGATTGGTGCAAGTTGATTTGGATACAAAACCATGCTGGTTTTCGGCAATGTAGTTAGAGAAACTGTAGGTAAGGTATTCAATGAGCTCAAGAAGCTTCGAAGCAGCGCAAAGAGAAGCTATACCACGATAGTTGGCAACGTTTTGCTTCGAACCTTTTTTATGCACCGGAAAAACATATGAGGTTTTCCATGCAGTTGGGAAATTGCCCGAAAGTAGAGAGACGTTGAAAATGCTTGCTAATGGAGCACAAAGAGCTAAGCAGCACTTTTTCAGTATAATAGACGGAATACCATCAGGACCGGGATTTGTAGAACTTTTAAGCCTCGAGCATGCTTTGAGTACCGCTTGCATGCTTTGAGTACCGCTTGTGCAGTTATAGTTGGGTGACATCCAACAGTAGCCATGCGCGGGACGTTTTGCACAGCATTCCAGACTTGTTGATCGTCGAGGGTTTCATTGGCGAAAACAGCGCTAAACTGTTTGCGAAAAAGCTCACATATGCCGGCAGCAGTCGTAGCTTCATCATCTCCGAGGTTCATGGTGGTTGGTAAGCCGTTTTCTTTTCTCTGCTGGTTTATATAATGCCAGAATCTTTTAGGGTTGTTATGAAGATTCCGTTGAATTTGGTTTTGATATGAACTGAACAGTAGCTTATTTAAACGCTTGTAACGGTTATTTAAAGAGACGTAATGGTATTTAAGTGGATTTATACGAAACTTGACAATCTTTTAAGCGCTAGTCTCTTGGCGGTTTTTAAAGATTTCAAAGTATGATTTGACCAAGGTGGAGAGTTACACTGTCGTATCATTTTCTTTGGGGTAAACTGATCGATAGCGTACAATAGAATGTTGGAAACATTTTGAACTGCTGACTCAGTATTATAATTGTCAAGTATTGAGCTCCAGTTAATGTTGGAAAGATATTCATTCATTTTCAAAAAATCTGCTTTGCCAAAGTTATAAGCTATATCTTCAGTGGTATCTTGGTATACGAGTGGCGTCAATTTATGAAGAAAGACATGGAGTGCCGGATGATGCCGGGTGAACTTTAAGTTTAGTATGTTTCTAAAATTGTTCATTAGCTGCATACAGCGATAGGCTGGTTCACTGCGCGCGTAGTTCGTTCGACGGTGGTTTAGAGTAAAGGGCCTTAGTCTGCACAGAACTAATGTACTCTGGTTAGCAGTTATCCTGGATTTCAAATAATCACTGTCGTATCGTCTTCTCTGCAAATGGAGCTCAGCACCAGCTGTTTTTGATAAATATCTATCTTACAAATTTCATTATTTTACAAATAGTCATGGAAATCTTCACTTGGATATATGCACGTGAAATTAAATTTTATATTGATAATCCTGATTCTAGTCTAAAGTAATCTTTTAAATTACTTTAGTGTCAGAAAGCTGAGAAGTCTTCAAAATTGATGTCTTATACGTATTCAGGAATAGGAACATGGCTATGATCGTAGTAAAAATGGAGGAACGCTTTCAAGCAAATCCTATTAGAGTCCTGGAGTTTTTTGTCAAAAGATTTGAGGGTACCGTTACTGTTATTTTAAATCTAAGTATCTTTAGGGACGATTCAAATATGACGTCCGCCAAATTTCTGCTTTTTTAGACCCCCCCTCCCCCCTCTGACCGATTGTGTCACAAAATTCAACCTCCCCCCCCCTTTGGACGTCACACAAACTCAAAATAAAAATGAAAAGCATGTTGAAAGTAAAAAGTGGTTTATAAAAATAGCTTAACCTTTTAAGAGTTAATGTAAGATTTAAAATATTTGGGGGGCTACCGAGTCTGCTTTGACAAGCGAATGGTCGTGGGTTAGAATCTTAGTGGAATCAGGCCATTCGATGTCAAAGTGACTTTAGCATGGGTTTATTCTCTGGCCCCTCATCACCCTTCCTTCAAGCTGAGTTCTACATTATCCCGAAGACGCTTCTTATGGTTAGTATACTGGTATGAGGACCTAATGAGGTAATGGTTTTAAACCTCAGGAGGGCTCACCAGTGCTAACTATAACGAGCCGAAACAGGTTTGGTATAGTAGGACATGCATCGAAGCATGGGTAAAATCCTCAACACATAAGCACGCATAAAAAAATATATAAGTTTATCGTTTACTCAATAACGATAAAGCACAGAAATGCAGTGCAGAATACAGCATACACCCGGGCAACATTACAATAGATCAATAATGTTGTGGTCAAAGTGATAAGCCCATACAAAAAAAAGAAAATCGGAAGGGTTGTGTACAAGACACGACCGCATATATAGGTGACGCAGGACTACGTAAGTATCTTTGTAGTGATAGTAGCATGTATTCATGCTTGTAATCATTCGATTCTTCATGTATGCATGCTATATGCAACATATATACATTAGAGTGTCCCAAAATAGCACTATGCCGGAAAACCCGGGGGCTCACCCCTCAAATGATAGCTTAGGGTGTCACAACAAAACTTTTATATGACGCCAACATTGGTTACAGCGATTTAGGGGTCGCACATTTGAGTTTTATGAAAAAATTGAATTTTTCAGGAGTAAATTCAAAAAAATATTTTTAGAAATGTCATAATAGATGAAACAAGGTACTTAACTATTTTTTTCACAATCATTGGGATCTGATACATTCATAAAAAAGTTATGGTGGCATGTCTGGAATCATATTTGGTTACAAAAATTTATTGAATTCGGAAAAAATTTAAAATTTTCGAAATTTTATTTAAATAAACGTCAAAACAGGGTATCGAACGGTGTCTCCGAGCAATGTAGCTATACTGTATAGTTGGGAAATTTTATGACGAACAACTTTGCCGAAGAATGTAAGGACGCATCGTTAAATCTCGCTGAGATATTTACCGTTTTCTGAAGGCGGAACAAAACACATTTCTATAATTTTCAAATTTTAGCAGTTTCATGTGAAAGATGTAAATGAAAGAACTTGAACTATTTACTCTAAACGTCACTCACGTTTTTGATAAGAGGAAACGTGTACCTTCCAAAGAATTTAGTACCATTTAGGCCGAAGAATTACTTTTAAATTACTTTTTATTTTAATAGGTATTATGTTTGAGAAATTGTATATCCTGAAACTAGGTTTGCTCCATAATGAAGCCTAAGTGTTAGTTTTTGAAAATTGAGTTTTCAACATGAAAAAATAAACACTGAAAAAAAATTCACTATGTTCTAAAGTCAGGAAAAAATGTAAAATAAAATATACAGGAAATGGTAACTTCGATTTTTTTTGGAAAAATAGTGGTGATTTGAAGCATTTTGAGATTTTTTCTGAAATGGTACAACATTTACCAAAGGATTTTGTAGAACAACAACTTTTATGAATATTTTGTAACCTAAGATTATTATTATATTTCTTATTATTGTTCTTATATTTCTCGTTATACATATATATAATTTGAATTTGAAGAATGACTTCATATGTGCTTGACAACACGTGTTCAAAACAATAATTAGCTTCTAAATGCAGCCGTATTTAAGATATTTGAAAAAAAAGTTTAATATATTTTATTTTTTTATTTTGAATGTGCCCCTTTCATATGTTATCCTTGTTATATTACCATGTTAGCAACTAGAATAAATAATACCTTTCAATTTGTCTGAATACACCTTGCTGATTCTACCATCTACTGATATTATAAAAAGGGTCAAAAAAATTTCAGTGTTTATTTTTTCAGGTTTGAAAATCAATTTTCTACAACTCACGCTTAAGCATAGTTTTGGAGCAACCTTAGTTTCGGGAAATACGGGAAATTTTTAAAGTGATTCTTGAGCCTAAATGGTGCTAAACTCTGTGGAAGGTGCATATTTCTTCCTATCAAACACGTAGGTAACGTTTAGAATAAATACTTCAAGTTTTATCATTTACCTTTTTCACGTGGAACTGCTAAAATTTGAAAATTGCGAAAATATATTTGGTGCCGCCTTCAGAAAAACGTGAATACGTTAGCGAGATTTGAACATACGTCCATACTTTCTTCGGCAAAGTTGTTCGTCATAAAATTTTCCATCTATACAGTATAGCTACGTTACTCTGAGATACTGTTCGATACCCTGTTTTGACGTTTATTCAAATGAAATTTCGAAAATTTTAAATTTTTTCCGAATTCAATAAATTTTTGTAACCAAATATGACTCCAGAAATGCCACCATAACTTTTTTATTGATGTATTAGATCCCAATGATTGTGAAAAAAATAGTTAAGTACCTTTTTTCACCTACTTTAACATTTCTAAAAATATTTTTTTGAATTTACTCCTGAAAAATGCCATTTTTTCATAAAACTCAAATGTGTGACCCCTAAATCGCGGCAACCAATGTTGACGTCATATAAAAGTTTTATTGTGACACCCTAAGCTATCATTTGAGGGGTGAGCCCCCGGGTTTTCTGACATAGTGCTATTTTGGGACACTCTAATATACATGCTACATGCGTTGTATGTAACATTTATCAAAGTAGTAACATTGCATACGTACAATTCTCAAAAGCAATAGTTTGTGTACTTGATTTTGTTAAATTATTTCAAATGCACAATAATAATTTAACAAAATCAAGTACACAAACTATTGCTTTTCTGCTACCTTACTGAAATTAAAGATTGTTTTTATTACCCATGGTTCCTCGCGTTGAAGGGATTTTACCAATTAAGTCCTATTTTATCAACAGCACATCTTTTCAGTACACTTCTAATGAAACGACAAGCATGCGTATTCATACAGAGTTGTATTATAATCGAACACTACAGCTGTAGCACATTTTTCCAACACAGATATCAAATTCGCCGAGGTTTAATCGTCTAGCAGTCGCAGTAAAGAATTTGCGATCTGTTGGAACAACAAACTTGTGTCATTTTTTCTGGCACACTTTCCTAACACAGACATCAAATTGGACTAGGTTTAATCGCGTTCGTAGGAAATCTTTTGGTACGAGGGGGTTTTGTCACTCTCTCTCTGGCCTACTTCCCAAGCAAGGACATCAAAACGGTCTAGGTTTAACAGCGGTGTTAAGACATCTTTTTGAAATGAGGAAACTTTGTCACTTGTTTTGGCTTACTTCCCAAGCACAGATATCAAATTGGTATAGGTTTAGATCATCGTAAAGAATCTTCCAACCAATCACGAAGCGAGAATTCTGGTAAAACATAGGTTCGTTATTTTCAATTTTTCAATAGTTCAACATCAAGAGTCCATACTTTTCTTCATTTGAGTCAATTCTTAGAAGATTTTCCGATCGATTGGTGTAAGAATATTGAAAATCGATCGGAAAACCGCTGAGCTATTAGCGCTCAAAACCTTTCATTTTTCGTGACGCTCGCATTTTTCGATTTTTTGGAATGACACCCTATCTCAAAACTTGCCGTAAGACGTAGTCCTACGTCAAAAGATTTAAAAAAATATAGAAAATAACAATTAATAAAAAATAATAACTGCGAACAAGGGCTGTAACAACATTCAATTGCAAATTGTTACAAATCAACGAAGAAATGAAGCTTTGGTTTCAATTGAAGTAGCACGGCTCCGCTTCAAAACAAGCTTCAATCTGCGTCGACGAAGCAGGTTTCACTACATCGTGACGATAGCTTTTAGAGTTCATTGTACTTTTCTATCCAATATTTAGTAAAATGCTAGAAACTTTGATTGCAAATGAACTGAAATGGATGTGTAAATTGATCCTTCAATGCGTAGTCTATCTAGTTAACATTGACAAATTGTGCCTGACTTTCAAGTGCCGTCAGCTGGAACAATAAGTTCGAAAATCGAAATAAATCAATGAGTGATGAATGACTGAGAAACATATTTTTGCTGCCCTTTGATGAAAATGCAATTTTTTTCGACGGATGTCACATTTGCCTAGACCCCCTCCCCCCCTTTGTCAAAAACTGTCACAAAATTGACACCCCCTCCCCCCCATAAGCAATGGACGTCATTATTGAATGTTCCCTTAGTATCTAAAATGTTCGTGAAAGTAATTCGGTAGTTTAGGAGATTATTTCCCATTCAATTCTATATTAGCTATATCGCCGTCTAGAAAAAATTTAGGCAATATATATTATAGGTCTTGCCATTACGGGACTAAACTCCTAGGAGTCATGGTCGACGACAAGCTCAAGTTCGGGAGCCACGTTGACTATGCCTGCAAGAAGGCTGCCACAGCTATTTCGGCATTGTCTCGAATGATGTCTAATAGCTCTGCGGTATATGGCAGCAAGCGAAGGCTATTAGCCAACGTGGTCCAGTCCATACTCAGGTATGGCGGGCCGGTGTGGTCATCGGTGTTAAGTACCAAAAGTTATCTAGCCAAGCTGGAAAGCACCTATCGTCTCATGTGCCTAAGAGTGGCGAGTGCGTATCGCACAGTTTCACATGACGCAATCTACGTCTTAGCGGGTATGATGCCTATTGGTATCATCATCAGCGAGGACGTAGAGTGCTTCAACCAACGTGGAACTAGAGGCATACGGAGTACCACAAGATCGACCTCGATAACCACATGGCAGCGGGCATGGTCTAATTCCACAAAAGGTCGTTGGACACATCGACTTATCCCGGAACTATCCGGGTGGGTCAACAGGCGCCACGGCGAAGTCAACTTCCACCTGACACAAATTCTGTCAGGGCATAGTTGTTTTAGACAGTATCTGCACAAGTTTGGGCATGCGGAGTCCCCCGCGTGTCCCGAATGCGTGGAAGTTGAGGAAACTGCAGAACATGTTTTCTTCATATGCCCTCGTTTCGCGGGCGTGAGAAGCAACATGATGGCAGTGAGCGGACAGGACACTACTCCGGATAACTTAGTCCAAAGGATGTGTTCTAGCTCGGACGTCTGGGAGCGGTCAATGCGGCTGCTACCCAGATCGTACTTGAGCTACAAAACCGCTGGAAAGCCGATCAACGGCGAATAAACAGCCTAACTACCATAGTCCAGTAGTTATCTAAGAGTGTGCGTTAAGCACAATAGCCCCTCCCTGAAGTAATACCGATAAGGTGGTGCCAGGGGGGATTGAGGCTGGAGACTCGAGTAGGGTTTTAGTGGGTCTGGATCCTCACGTCCCTGTAGGGGGGTCGGGATACCAAACCCCACTCCCTGAGTTGTCTTCTCAGGTGTCTGATAGCAGATTTCCCTACTGGTTAAAAAAAGCCATCTCCGAGAAATAGGCGATTGAAAATTGGAGCGCACATACATACACACACACGCACACACACACAGACATTGCTCATTCGTCGAACCTGATCGATTGGTATATGTGGCCAGGCCTTCCGAGCCTCGGATCAACTTCGTGTTTTTCGACCAATTCCTAAACCTTTGTTATATAGTATAACAAAGGTAAAAGGTTTTTCTTAACAGTGTTGCCAACTTTTCTGTTTCCCGCATGACTAGTTACATTAATTAAGGGAATATTAGTCTCCTAGCAACAATAAACGCAATAAAGAAGGAAGGTAAGAGCTAATGAAAAATGATGAAAAACAAGGCTATGATTAAACAACTAACGTATATTTGCCTTTTTGAAGTAACATTTCCTCATCTAGTACTATAAATCAAACGAAAAACTGAAAAGCTGGCAACACTGTTAAGAAAAACTTTGCTAGATATTGTATAAATGCTTTCCCGATATGGCAAAGTAGTTTTTCATTGCGTAGAGAATCACTGCTTAAAAAGTTATTTTGCTTATAATTTTACATAAAAACGCACGACAAAGAATACCTCGGGGCGAAGACAGCTCGTTAAATGGACTCAAAATGGATAAACATCAACTCCTGGAGTGATTTCATGAATTTTGATACCAATATTGTGTGGTTTTATTGACAATTGTACACATTTGTTTTGGATCCGGAACATGGTCCTGGAGATCCGGATTTACGGGAACCAGACGTGGTCCCAGGCTTGGTAAGTCTCATGCTCTAAAAATAAACAAATTTTCCAATCTTTTGACGGTTCAAGATCCAAAATCGGTCAAGAATTGATAAAGTTAGAAGCATTTCATTTCGGTGGGTACCCGGGTACCCATTCGAACACTTATGGGTGTTAAATTTCCCGTACACATAACGGTTAAAAAAATTAAAATGACTTTCAGCTTCCTGTTAAATGAATAGCCTCACTTTCCGAGCGTACTTTTTTTGCGTATTTGATCTGTTTGATCTGCACAGAAATCTGCTGGCGCAAACATTTTCGGGCCGAATGTATTTGATAATCTCACGAATTTCATGCTGTTTTGCAAACAGTGTACTGGCCCCACAAAATATGTCAAAATTTATTTGATTTTGTAACACGGGTAACGTCTTAAATCGAATTTTTGACATCAAATTTGACAAACAGTGTACTGGGCAAGACAAATATGTCTGTCAAATACCAAAATTTGCCCAAATTCTGACAGGAAGAAAATTTGACGATAAAGCAAACAGTGTACTGGTACCTTAAGTAAAGATTAAGTGCTATGAATGGGAAAAGCCGATTTGAGTTGAAATTTATTATCTCATTCTCAAATCGGCATAAAAACCCATTATCTTTTCCATTATAATATCACATCAAAATATAAACTTGAACAAACATTAGATTCACAAACAAAAACATAAAATTATCGTTAAGTTAAGTTCTAATCCTAGCTTTGAATGTGTTTGTCGATACAGAGAAGTCAATGTGGTTATATACATCGTTAAATATAGAACACATCGTTTGGATTGGTTCGTGTTGTGATATTGTGTGCGGTGAAAATCAAGTCGAAAAATCAAGAAGAAATCCGCGGGATCTTAGCGATCGAGGAATAACGTTAATGTTTACTATTTCTAGAAGATCAGGAGCATCAATTTCGAATTTCAAAAGTTGAGCAACAAAGACGGCTCTGGATACATCTCTTTCTTGCCTAGGGTTCGATGTGGGGGGCTCCGTATCCGCAAGGTTACCGAGTCTGCTTTGACAAACGAGTGGTCGTGGGTTCGAATCTTAGTAGAATAAAGCCATTCGATGTCAAGTGACTTTAGCATGGGTTTATTCTCAGGCCTCTCCATTTACCCTTCCTTCGTGCTGAATTCTATATTTACCCTCTGAAGCCTCTTGACAGTGCAAATGTCCCTCCTATAGTTAAGTGTACTGGTCAGAGGTACGAATGAGTCCTCGCCAGGGACAGCTATAATATGGGATAGTGCTGGCAGCGAGGAATAAGTGGGTAAAGTAGATCAAGCTTTGAAGGAAGGGTAAACCTCAATACACGCAAGCACGCATAAAATTTAATAAGCATATCGCTCACTCAATAGCGATTATAGCAAAAAGAAATGCAGTGCAGGTCATACAGCAAACACCCGGGCGATATTACAACAGATCAACTATACTGGTCGCAGTAATGAGTCCACACATGAAAAAAAAGGTTTCGATGTTCAGGAACTTACAGCGGTCCTCATAAAGAGGAAGGTTACGAGAATCATTCCAGGGCAGCCATCTCAACGCATGTCCAAGGAACCTTCGTTGCACTGCTTCGATTCTGGCTGACCAATTATTTGTATACGGGCTCCACACCACAGAAGCTGTATCCAAAATGGAGCGTACAAGCGAGAAATAAAGAGCGCACAAACAATATTTGTCACGGAAATCATAGGCCACACGCATGATAAAACTCAAGTTGCGACTTGCTTTAGCAATGATGTTCGAGGTCAATTTAGCATCTAGTTCAACTCCTAGGTTTTTAACAATACTAACGCGTTCCAGCCCCTTCGATTTGGTAGGTATACTCGATCGGGGTTATGCTGCGGGGGAAGCTGATAAGTGCACATTTAGAAACACTGATGATGGCGTTGTTTAAGCGGCACCATGCTGTAGACTTGTCGATAAGATCTTGCAGTTATTTGCAGTCTTCTACTGACCGCACATTTTAAGATCGTCAGCACATAACTACTTGCGGCCAGGTGGTATAACAAAACAGACGTTAAAAAATATAAGGAAAAGTAACGGTCCTAAGTTACTTCCCTGTGGAACTCCAGATTGATTGCAGAAACTGTATGATTCAACGGAGCCTAACTTCACTGTAAGCTGACGATTTGTAAGGTACGTTTGAAGCCAGCACACGAAGCCTTCAGATGCGCCTAAACGTCTTAGTTTGCGAAGTAGTATTTGGTGGTCAATGCGGTCAAAAGCAGCTTTAAAATCTGTATATACTGTGTCTGCCTGAGCTGCATCTTCCATCTGATGTAGGCAAAATGAACAGAACGGCAGTAGATACGTGTTAATTGACCGTTTAGGAAAAAACCCGATTTAATCCACCTAGTGGCGAAAGGAACCTTTGTTATACGGTCTTACTTACTATTTGAGATAGAAATCGACACATCTTCGTAACATAATTCATCTATTGGTTATCGTTACATAGTGCGTTGGTTTACATCAAATTTTTGAAAATTGAATAAGTTTACAAAATTTGAACAAAATAGAAACACTTTAAAATTTTGATAGATCCTTTTTTCGTGAAATTGCTGAGTAAGGATAAGTAAGTTGTTATTAATCTGAGTAAGTGCAAATAAAAGTAAGTTGTAAGAGGAAATCTTATGCTTTAGCATATACATTGTCTAGTAAAGGTCTAGTTTATAGGTTTTTGAACTATGCATAGTTTCCTGTAATGCCATTCTATTTGAATCACATCAATAGAGTTTTCTTGAATAATTTTCATCAATTTTTATTAACCTTCGGCTACTTACGCTGTTGTATTTTATACAACACGTGTAGGTTTTTCAACGCCATATTGTTATAAAGTTACAAATCGTTGTTTAACAAACGTATATTCTTCAACAAACTTATTGTGAGCAAAATATCATAATTATTTAATCAATTAATAATTTAAATTGTTGGAAAATGTATGCAGCAAAACTATCAGCAAATGTAAAATGTTTAAAATTTATCCGTCTGCTGGTAGTCAAGTAATTCGGAGTCAAAATTAGGGTATTCTTTATAATCAAAGTTCTACAGTTCCTAAACAAGCAAACATACAGATATACTATTTTCAGCAAAGTTGTGTATTTTTACTATTTGTACAATTTTGTAGTACATGAAAAAGTCATACAACAATTACAAAAAGAGCAAAAATAGAAAAACTGATTTTACAAATTCATATACAATAAATAAGATATTCCGATCTTCGCTGCAGAGATAGAAGGTTACTGTTTTTAGCAAAATTTCTTGAAATAATATGCCCTATAACTTTGCAGAACACATCAATGTGTTATATTGACAATGAAGAAAAATATTTTTTTAATTCACTTTTAAGGGGATTAATCAAAATTTAAATTGCACCAGACGATAAAGCTTTCAATTTCAAGAAACTCTTCCAAAGGTTCGATAAACCTAAAACCAAGTTTTCCCAGTCAAAGTTCTAGTGCACACGTTTTCTTTGGTTTGGTCCATTGTGCGCACGGTTACTTGTTACAAAAGTTGGCGCGAGTGTTCGAGGATTAATATCTTTTTTCCGGTAAAACCAATTCTTATGAAATTTTGCATATATATTCGTAGTGTCAAAAGCTGTCGTTTGATATTAAAATAATTGAAATTAGGTAAATTATCTTGGTTAAAATCATTATAAATTATTGTTAATTTTGGTGTGGTGTATACGGTTGCTCATAACATTCAAATTAAACGTCCAATCAAAAAATCATTCAATAGTGATCTATTAGGATAAATTATCTTTCAAATGAGACTAATAAATCGGTTTGGCCATCTGTGAGAAACAGGCGATAATTATTACCTTGTCAAAACAGGTTTTTTAAGCATAACTTTTAAACTACTTGTTTGTTTTCAATTAAAAATTCCTAAACAATTTAACTTTAATAAGGGCTTTCATTTGATACTAAGATCGTTGAAATCGGTCATGTAGTTCCGGACCGGAGAAACCCGTGTCACGTATTTTTCACATATTTGCTTATAACTTTTAAACGAAACGTCGTATCACGAAACAACTCAATAGTGATCTATTAGACAATAACACCTTTCAAACAAAAGTAATAGTGAACAATTCGGTTCAGCCATCTCTGAGAAACAGGCGATAGAAAAAATCATTACATACATACACACACACAGACATTGCTCAAATCGTCGAACCCTATCGATTGGTATATGTGACTTGGCTCTCCGGGCCTCGGATCAATTTCGTGTTTTTCGACCAATTTTTAAACCTTTTTACCTTTGTTATACTATAACAAAGGTTTAGGAATTGGTCGAAAAACACGAAATTGATCCGAGGCCCGGAGGGCCGAGCCACATATACCAATCGACAGGGTTCGACGAACTGAGCAATGTCTGTGTGTGTGTGTGTGTGTGTGTGTGTGTGTGTGTGTGTGTGTGTGTGTGTGTGTGTGTGTGTATGTGTGTATGTATGTGCGGGGCGCAACTTTTCTATCACCTGTTTCTCGGAGATGGCTGAACCGATTTGTTCGCTATTACTTTTGTTTGAAAGGTATTATTGCCTAGTATATCACTATTGAATTAGTTCGAGGTCCGACATTTCGTTTAAAAGTTATAAGTAAAAACGTGAAAATTACGTGACACGATTTTCTCCGGAACCAAGTGACCGATTTCAACGATCTTGGTATCGAATGAAAGCTCTTGTTAACGCTAAATTTTTCGGGTAAATTTTAATGAAAACAAACAAGTAGTTTAAAAGTTATCCTAAAAAACCTGTTTTGACAAGGTAATAATTATCGCCTGTTTCTTAGAGATGGCTAAACCGACTTAGGCGCTATTAGTCTCATTTGAAAGGTAACATAGCCTAATAGTTCACTATTGATTTGTTTTTTGATTGGACGTTCAATTTGAAAGTTACGAGCAATTGAATACAACACATTAAAATTTATAATAATTTATAACCATTTCAACTAGGATGATTTATCTAGTTTGAATTATTTTGACATCAAATTAGAGATTTTAATGCTGCAAATATATCTGCAAAATTTCAGTAGAATTGGTTTTGCCGATCAAAAGATATTAACCCTCCAACACTCGCGCCAACTTTTGTAATACGGGTTATTCGCGCGCACAATGGCCCAAAGCCAAAAAGACATGCGCACTAGAGTTTTGACTGGGAAAACTTGGTTTTAGGTTTATGGAACCTTTGGAAGAATTTCTTGAAATTGAAAGTTCTAACGTCTGGTGCAATTTAAATTTTGATTAATCCCCCTAAAAGTGGAATAAAAAAATTATTTTTCTTCAGTTTCAATATAACACATTGATGTATTCTGCAAAGTTTTAGAGTATATTATTACAAGTAATTTTGCTGAAGACAGTAACCCCCTATCTCTTCAGCGAAGCTAGAAAAATATTATTTATTGTATATGAATTAGTGAAATCAGTTTTTTATTTTAGCTCTTTTTTTGGTATATTAGCTCTTTTCGTAACTGTTGTATGACTTTTTCATGTATTACAAAGTTGCACAAATAGTAAAAATACACAACTTTGCTGAATATAGTATACCTCTATGTTTGCTTGTTTAGGAACTGTAGAACTTTGATTATAAAGAATACCCTAATTTTGACCCCGAATTACTCGACTACCAACAGACGGATACATTTTAAACACTTTACATTATTGCTGATTGTTTTGATGCATACAGACACCATTTTTCCATATGAAGAAACGAGAGAAAATTCCAGGCCAATTCCGGTACACCTCATATGCTGATTGCTTCATTTCTGTGATGTCAGTTTATGCTGATCAATTTTCCCAACAATTTAAAGTATTAATGCATTGAATAATTATGACATTTTGCTCATAACAAGTGTGATATGACGATATCACTATTCTTTTCTATTTCCTTTCGTAGCTTTCTTTTAGCAGATTATTAGTCAACGGTTTTTTTTGTCGTTCTAAAGCTAGCAGATGTTTCATTCTGAACATCTGTCCTTTTTAAGCGTAACGCGCTATTTGAGTAGGGGTTAACGAAGCGCACGCGCTGTTCCATTTAGGGATATAAAGCCATAAATTAAACCCATGCGCAAAAGCATAGGGGTTTAATTATAGTAACAGTAGGGGAATAATGTATATTCACCCCAATAGAATGTTTAGGCAACTAGGGTGGAACCCTAGTAGAAAACCGTTAGACCGTTAGATTAGAAATGTTACTAGGGGAGAACCCCTACAAAGAGGGCTACGAAAGGGACACACAGTGGAAAATCAAATAAATAGACTGTCTTGCCTAGGGGACAGCGTCCAGTATTTTAAAAGTAGTCAAATTCACTACATCGTAGAGAGTATCACGCGCCACAATTTGGTGGCAGCGGTGATTTTTCTTCTCTTCTTCAAGTTTTTCTCGTGATAAAACCGTACTCAAAGCCAAATCCAGTTTTTCTCGTGAGAAAACCCGTGTTCTAAGACTAACACAGCAGCACCAGAAGATAAATCGTTCACATTATCAAGTAACTAAGAAGTAACAAGTGAGCGTGGTGCTGAGAACATTGAAGAAAAAACTGCAAGTGCTACCCAGTATAGTGAATAAAGACCAGCCAACACCAGAAGTGCCAAACCGAGCGAAAGACGAGCAGATTCAGTTTTTTTACTAGTAGACGAGTGGTTTCCGTTGTACGAGTAGACGAGAGATTTCCGTTGTACGAGTAGACGAGTGGTTTCCGTTGTACAAGTAGACGAGTGGTTTCCGTTGTACGAGTAGACGAGAGATTTCCGTTGGACGATTAGACGAGTGGTTTCCGTTGGACGAGTAAACGAGTGGTTTCCGTTGGACGAGTGGATGAGAGATTTCCGTTGGACGGTTGGACGAGAGGTTTCCAATTTTTTGATCGAAAATATCATCAACCAGCTGGAGAAGGAAAGACGGTCGCGTAGACGAAGCTATCAACCCAAGTAAGATTAAAATAATTTAGTTGTACAACTGTGTGTAGACAAACTGTAATTTTTTTTTGGCAAGGTAACTTTTATAAAGGTTAGGTTTTTTTTTCCTATCCCTAATTGTTGTTAATGCCGCGTTTCTTGACTTTAAGAAGTCGAAACGTAGAAGTAGAAGCTGATAGCGAAGAAGAAGAAGAAGAATTTTTATCACCAGATGAACCTCCCTCCCCAAGCCAAATTAATATGGCAAATTTCGATTCAAAGGAAGCTAGGGATGCGATTCCCAAGTTTTCAGGGAAGAAAAATTTTGCGCAGTTCGTTGCAATATGCACCGACTTTTATAGTGAATTCCAAGACGGGGCTGATCACAGCGGTCTAGTAAAAGTAATTAAGCAAAAGTTGAATAATGAGGCATTTACTCTGTGCCGAAATTGTACAACTTTTCGAGAAATAGAAACTGTTCTATTTAAAAAATATGGGGATGATACCCCTTTAAGTGTGTTGTTCACACAAGTGACAAATTTGAAACAGAAAGATTACGAAGACGCGAAGTCGTATGGCGATAGAGCGGTCTTTTTATACGAAAAAATGCTATTAATTTCGGAAGAGCTTTTGAAAAAATCTTCCTTAACAGTTAAAGATATTGAGCCAGTGGATTATATTTATTCAAAATTAATCCTCGAATACTTTATTAATGGCATCAAGATACCCGATGTCAGAAATATAGTTAAATCAAATAATTTTACTGAACTAGAGAAAGCAGCGGACTATGCCGTAGTGCTTGAATCTAGTTATAAAAATAGATATAATTTAAATAATGTAGGCAATGGTCAGAATAAAGCTGGACCTAGCCGGGGGCAACATTTTGGTAGGCCCAAACCATCTAATAATGAAAACAGGTATAACAAATATAGCCAACATAAGCCTGTAATTAAAACTGAACCAGTAGGTAATGTTCAAACTAGACCTATTTGCAATTTTTGTGGCATGATAGGGCATATTGAAAGAAACTGTCGCCACAAACAAAAATACCAAGTTAATATTTTGGAGTCAAAAAACTTGGAGGGCCCGAAGAAAATGGCACCAGACATTCAAGATTTAAATCTTTTGAATGTACTGAAAATATAATAATTCCTTTTGAAGAAAGAAGTTATACAAATAGGGCTTTGATTTTAATCCAAACTGATTTAAAATCATTGCCTTTATTATTTTTGTTAGATTCCGGTGCTGAAATCAGTATCATTAAAAAATTCAATGTCTGTAAAATAGATAGAAGAAATATAGTTGAAGTTTCTGGTGTTACTTCTGATGCTGTGTTGACAATTGGTTCATCAGAAATAACATTTTTATTTGAAAATTTTCAAAGAAATTTTAATTTTCGGGTAGTTAATAATGATTTTCCAATTCCTTGTGATGGAATTTTAGGAAGTGATTTTTTTAAGGACTATCCGTGTATTATTGATTATAGGGATAAATGTTTTAAAATTTTTAAACAACCTAGTAATCCTTGTATTGACACAATGAAAGCTAGAAATATTATTAAAATACCACCTCGTATGGAAGTCGTGGCACAAATATTCATTCCGACAAATGAAGAATTAATTTGTCACTCAAAACAATTTTTCAATAAACCTATATATATGGGCAATTGCCTCGTAAAACCGAGTAATAATTTTGTTTACGTTCCAATTTTTAACGGGACGCATGAAGAAGTTGAAATAAACCTTAATTCTATAGAGTTTGAACCTACATTTAATTATTCAATTTTGTCCTTAGAAAATAGTAGGGAAAGAAGGAACAAAATTTTGAAAGATGTAAATTTGGAAAATTTAAATTTTCAAGAAAAATCGTCAATCATTGATATTATTGATGAATATCAAGATGTGTTTTTCGTTGAAGATGATAAGTTGTCTTGCACTGATGCAACAACACACAAGATTAAGACATCGAGTAACAAACCTATCTTTACAAGACAGTATAGGTTACCGAAAGTTCATAAGGAAGTTGTTGATGGGGAAATTAAAAAACCTGATTTAATCCACCTAGTGGTGAAAGGAACCTTTGTTATACGATCTTACTTGCTTACATGAAATTTTTGGAAATTGAATAAGTTTACAAAATTTGAACCAAATAGAAGCACTTATAAATTTTGATAGTTCCTTTTCTCATGAAATTGCTGAGTAAGTTGTTACTAAGCGTGTAGGGCGCTATATCTCTGCATATTAGCGTTGGTAAGAGGAAATGCTTATCAACTTAGGGACTATATTGACTCGTCTCATTATCCCTGATCTCCCTGATCGCGGATAAGTTCAAGTTGTTACGTGGTTTTTGAACCGTAAATCTCGCATGTGCGTAGTATTTTTCGATATAAATTAAATTATGGTTGTATATGAGCACCATTGGCATTATATTGAATTTGTTAAAAAGGTATTTTTTATATCTTAATTTTCGTAGTTACTGGCTTTACAAGAAAATTTTCGAATATCCAGGTTAGTCTCATATGACTGATGCTTACATACTTACATTATTCATCTAGCTCCGCCCATCTACTAACAACAATTCCTTTCCCGAAATACTTGTGAAGATGCAGAGGATTCCCTGGTCTTTAGTAGCAACAAGTATTGGACTAACATTCCTTCCCATCCCACCAGGACCCGCATTCGGACGTGGCCGGCGTCGGTATTGATCAGCATGCAGGGACCTGATAATGTTGCACAATGAAAAATAGCCTGCTGTCCCAAGTATGCTTTTTCCAACCATCATTTTGCAATGTTCATCGGTCCTGGTCAATAACGGAGTAGCAGCACACGGGCGGTATCCTATGCTTATGCTTATGCTTAAATTGCTGAGTAAGTTGTTACTAATGAGGGTAAGTGCAAGTAAAAGTAAGTTGTAAGATGAAATATTATTCTTTAACATATGCATTGCGTAGTAAACGTCTAGTTTGTAAGTTTTTGAACTATGCATAATTTCCCGTAATGCCATTCTTTTTGATTCACAACAAAAAAGTTTTCTTGAATAAATTTCATCAATTTTTATTAACTTTCGGTTACTCACGCTGTTGTATTTTGTACAACATGTGTAGGTTTTTGAATGCCATATTGTTATAAAGTTACAAATCGTATATTACGTATATACTAACGTATATTCTTCAGTAAACTTGTTATGAGCAAAATGTCCGAATTATTCAATGCATTAATACTTGAAATTGTTAGGAAACAAGATTAGCATAAACCGACATCACAGAAACGAAGCAGGTAGCATGTGACGTGTACCGCAATTAAACCCAAATAGAATTTTCTCTCGTTTCTTCATATGGAAAAATGGTGTCTGTATGCAGCAAAACTACCAGCAAATGTAAAATGTTTAAGATGTATCCGTCTGTTGGTAATCGAGTAATTCGTGGTCAAAATCAGGTTATTTTTTACAATTAAAGTTCTACAGTTCCTAACAAGCAAACATAGAGGTATACTAAATTCAACAAAGTTTTTATTATTTGTACAACTTTGTAATACACGAAAAAGTCATACAACAATTATAAGAAGAGTTAGAATAGAAAAACTGATTTTACAAATTCATATACAATAAATAAGATTTTTCTACCTTCACTGAAGAGATAGAAGGTTACTGTTTTCAGCAAAATTTCTTGTAATAATATGCTCTAAAAGTTTGCAGAACACATCCATGTGTTGTATTGACACTGAAGGAAAATAATTTTTTTATTTCACTTTTAGGGGGATTAATCAAAATTCAAATTCTACCAGACGATAGAACTTTCAATTTTAAGAAACTCTTCCAAAGGTTCGATAAACTTAAAACCAAGTTTTCCTAGTCAAAACTCTAGTGCGCACGTTTTCTTTGGGTTTGGGCTATTCTGCGCGCAAGTAACCGTGTTATAAAAGTTGGCGCGAGTGTTCGAGGGATAATATCTTTTGACCGGTAAAACCTATACTTATGTAATTTTGCATATATATTCGTAGTGTGAAAACCTCTCGTTTGATATTAAAATAAATGAAATTAGGTAAATTAACTTGGTTAAAATCATTATAAATTATTGTTAATTTTGGTGTGGTGTATTCGATTACTCATAACTTTCAAATTAAACGTCCGATCAGAGAACCATTCAATAGTGATCTATCCGGCTATATTACCTGCCAAATGAAACTAATAGCGTGTAAATCGGTTTGGCCATCTCTGAGAAACAGGCGTTCATTTGTACCTAGTCAAAACAGGTTTTTCAGGGCTAACTTTTAAACTGCTTGTCCGTTTTCAATAAAACTTAGCAAAATGTTTAGTAATAGTAAGAGCTTTCGTTTGGTACTAATACCGTTAAAATTGGTTGCGTGGTTCCGGAGAAAACCGTGTCACGTAGTTTTCACATTTTTGCTTATAACTTTCAAACGAAAAGTCAGACCACAAAACCATTTAATAGTGATATACTAGGCAATAGTACCTTTCAAACAAAAGTAATAGCGGTCGAATCGGTTCAGCCATCTCCGAGTAACAGGCGATAGAAAATTCGGAGCGAACACACATACACACATACACACATACATACACACACACACACACACACACACACACAGACATTGCTCAGTTCGTCGAACCCTATCGATTGGTACATGTGACTCGGCCCTCCGGGCCTTAGATCAATTTCGTGTTTTTCGACCAATTTCTAAACCTTTGTTATATAGTATAACAAAGGTAAAAATGTTACAAGATGGTCTTATTAAAGAAAGTGATTCACCTTGGAATTCTCCACTACTTGTTGTTCCAAAGAAACCTGGTGCGAATGGTGAAAAAAAATGGCGTGTGGTAATCGATTTTAGAAAAATTAATGACGTAACAATTAGTGATGCATATCCGTTACCATTGATTTCAGAGATATTGGATCAATTAGGAAAAGCTAGATATTTTTCAAATTTAGATTTGGCTAGTGGTTTTCATCAAATTAAAATGGATCCTCAAGATGCAGCCAAAACAGCTTTTTCTACACCATATGGACATTACGAATATTTATGTATGCCCTTTGGATTAAAAAATGCACCAGCTACTTTTCAACGTTTAATGAACACAGTTTTAACTGGTATACAAGGCATTAAATGTTTTATATATATGGATGACATTGTTGTGTATGGAGATACTTTAGAATCACATAATTCAAAATTGTGCGAAATTTTAGAACGTCTCAGGGAGAATAATTTGAAACTCCAACCAAGTAAATGCAATTTCTTACGAAAAGAGACTATATTTTTAGGGCATAAAATAACTTCTAATGGTATAATGCCTGATGAAACTAAAATTTACGCAATACAAAATTTCCCTACGCCAAAGAATGCAAAGGAAGTTAAAATGTTTTTAGGAATACTTAGCTATTATCGCAAATTCATTCCAAATTTAGCGAATTTGGCAGAACCTATAAACAAATTATTACGAAAAAGAGAACGATTTGTTTGGAGTCAAAATTGTCAACGATCTTTCAATGAGTTGAAATCGTTGTTGACAAGCTCTCCTATTCTACAATATCCTGATTTCGCTAAAAAGTTTGTAATTACTACTGACGCTAGCAATGTTGCAATTGGTGCAGTTCTTTCAAATGAAGGAGTTAATTTACCTATCGCTTATGCTAGTCGGATTTTAAATCCAGCTGAACGGCGTTATTCTACCGTGGAAAGAGAATTGCTTGCCATTGTGTGGGCAATCAAACATTTCAAACCGTATGTTTATGGACAAGAATTTATAGTTAATTCTGATCATAAACCCTTGGTATATCTCTTTAACATCTCAGAAGCATCAGATCGGTTGATGAGATGGCGTATATTATTAGAGGAATATGATTTCAAGGTGATGTACACACCTGGCAAAAGCAATGCCGTCGCAGACGCATTGAGTCGTATTCAATTGAGTAATTGTGATTCTGCTGATCAAATCACTGCTCAAATACATAATGAGATCAAACAGCACAAGGCTAATATCTCAAAAAGAATAAATGTGATCACTAGGCAACAAGCAAGGACTTTAGCCAATATCACTAATGGTACCAACAATCCAAATGAGGATAAAAGTTCAATCAAGAGCGGAATAGCACGAGACTATGGAAGCTTTGAACTACTAGGGGATCCCAATATAAACAACAATACGCAGGATAAGGCCGACTGTAATAAAAACAGTATTCATGTGTATATTGTTCCAAAAATCCTTGATCAAAACATCGAGTATGATTTTGACAAGACGGAATATGAATCTCATAACATTCAGGATTATGGATTCATTCGAAATTCTAATAAACACTTTATAGTTAGCAAAACGCACTATAATCACAAAATTTGTTTATATGAATTATATAAGAATATACTTATATTCAAAAACGCTATAAGAGAACTTAATAATGTTTCAATAAACTTCTATTTCATTTTGTCATCCGGAGATAAAATAAATTGGAGGAAACTAAAAACAATAACAGCACACATTTTCTCAGATAAGAATTGCAAATTATGTTTTTGTAATTATTCTTTAACTAAGTTAGAATCCATTACGGATATCGAAACAGTTCTCACTGAGTTTCATAAGAGTCCAATAGGAGGACATGAAGGTTTGGAACGTACCTTTAAACGAATCGCTGAGCGATATTATTGGAAAAACATGAGACACGATATAAAAGAGTTTATTAATAGATGCGATGAATGTCAAAAAAATAAAATTCAAAGGAAAAATAGGATACCTTTAAAAATAACTTCTACTTCGACGAAACCGTTCGAAAAAATTTTTTTAGACATTGTTGGTCCATTACCAGAAACGAAAAATGGCAATAACTACATTTTAACCATTCAGGACGATCTTACGAAATTATCCATTGCCAAAGCCATTCCTAAAGCTACAGCAGAAATGACTTGTAAAGCCTTTTTAGAAAGTGCAATTTGTACATATGGAGTACCTAAAGAATTAGTTACCGATAGAGGAACTAACTTTGTCAGCAAATTATTTCAAACTCTTTGCAAGTTATTGCACGTAAAGCAAATACAAACTACAGCATATCATCCTCAAAGCAACGGAGCCCTTGAGCGATGTCACCGTACTTTAAAAGAGTATATCAGATCATATGTTTGCAGCAATCTTGATGATTGGGATGAATATATTCATTGTTTTGCATTTACCTACAATACAACTGAACATTCGTCAACTGGATTTTCTCCTCACGAATTAATGTTTGGATACAAAGCCGAGTTGCCGACATCAATTTGTTCAGCATACAAGGAAAATTCAAATTATTACACATATTTAAAAGATTTGAGATATAACTTAGAGGTTATTCAAAAATCTGCTAGAGCTAACTTACTTGCTACAAAGAATACAAGAAAGGAAAAATATGATCAAAAAACAAATGACTGGTTACCAATGTGGGGTGATCTAGTATTATTAGAAAATATTGCTACTGGAACTGGTAGGAAGTTACAGGGATTATATAGTGGTCCACATGAAGTAATAGCTATCAATTCTCCACAAACTTGTACAGTATTATTAAAAAATACTAATAAAAAGATTGTCGTGCATAACGATCGTCTCAAGCGTTATCTAAATTAATGGAAAAGCAAACGGTGGCTATTGATTCAATTTTTCAAGTAGCTAACCACATAATATCTAAGTTTGGAGCCGAAATTTTCAATTAACCATGGCTGAATTAATATGTATAATGTCAAGGCTCAAGATGAAAACGTAAAAAATAAAGCTAGAGATCATTTATTTCAATTGGTTACTAAAAGTGAATTACTTATTACTGATGTGACAGAGAAAACCGATATATTTTTGTCACTGTTAACAACGGAAAATCGACCTTTGTCTTATAAATTATATAAACCAGCTAAATTTTTAAAAGATTTGGAAAAAATTCAAGAATTGTTACCGAAAGGATTTGAATTTCCAATTGATTTAACGATGAAAAATATTATGCAGTTTTATGCAATTTCTAAAGTCTCATCAAATCTTGATGGATGCACGGTTAATATTAATGTTAAAATTCCAATTACAAATAAGTTAATATACGAGGCTTATAAAGGTACCAGCGTACCAGTATTTAAATACAACAAATTATACGTTACAGCAATTGAAAATGATGTTGTTTTAAAACCATTCAATTCAAATGTTGGAATGATAATTTCTTACCCCGAATATATGAAATGTACTGAAATCCAAAGTATGAAAGTATGTCCTTCATTTCATGTTTTACAAAATCTTACACTAACGGACAACTGTAATGTAAGAACGTTTTTGAACAATTCAAAAGATGTTTGCATTTCACAACCATTGAATTTGAAACACCAACTATGGATACAGTTAAATGATCCAAATTCTTGGGTTTACGCTGTTCCAACAAAAACAAATTTAATTGTCATTTGCAATGACAAAAAGGTACAACGAGTTGAAATTAATATGGTAGGTCGTTTGAGAATTACGAAACCATGTTTAATTAAATCAGATGAAATTTTATTGCATTATTACCCACAAGAGCATTCTGATATTGAACTTGACATTAAAAAGATAGATTTTCAAGTTCAGCCTAGGGAAATAAAAATACTTGATGATAAAATACCTGAAACTACTAAAAATAACATTTTTACCAAATTTAATAATAAAGAATTATTTGATGAAATGGTAAATTTGAAGAACATGAATGCTAATAAACTTCAACTTTTGAACGTAGAAGTAGAGAAGCACTCCTTTTCAATTTGGAAGGCTATTGTTTTAACAATTGCCTTGATAATATTGATATATTTATGTTTTAAGATTTACAAATGCTTAAAAAATAAATTTGGGAAAGGGAAAGAGATCGTCGCTCTTCCAATTCAAGCATCAGCTCCTGTATCAGTGTCTTATATTAGTTCGGAAACGGTCCAACCTAAACAACAATCAAGAAGCTTTAGTCAGGCTAGGTTTTAGATTATAAGGCACAAAATATTGTAAAAGTGTTAGATTATAAGGCACAAAATATTGTAAAAGTGTTAGATTTAAGATTCTAATGTTGTAAAAAAAATATATATTTAAGAAGATACATTTTTTTTCCTTCAGGGGGAAGTAATGTGATATGACGATATCACTATTCTTTTCTATTTCCTTTCGTAGCTTTCTTTTAGCAGATTATTAGCCAACGGTTTTTTTTGTCGTTCTAAAGCTAGCAGATGTTTCATTCTGAACATCTGTCCTTTTTAAGCGTAACGCGCTATTTGAGTAGGGGTTAACGAAGCGCACGCGCTGTTCCATTTAGGGATATAAAGCCATAAATTAAACCCATGCGCAAAAGCATAGGGGTTTAATTATAGTAACAGTAGGGGAATAATGTATATTCACCCCAATAGAATGTTTAGGCAACTAGGGTGGAACCCTAGTAGAAAACCGTTAGACCGTTAGATTAGAAATGTTACTAGGGGAGAACCCCTACAAAGAGGGCTACGAAAGGGACGCACAGTGGAAAATCAAATAAATAGACTGTCTTGCCTAGGGGACAGCGTCCAGTATTTTAAAAGTAGTCGAATTCACTACATCGTAGAGAGTATCACGCGCCACACAAGTTTATTGAAGAATATACGTTAGTTACACAACGATTTGTAACTTTATAACAATATGGCGTTGAAAAACCTACACGTGTTATACAAAATACAACAACGTGAGTAACCGAAGGTTAATAAAAATTGATGAAATTTATTCTAAAAAACTTTATTGGTGTGAATCAAATAGGCATTACAGGAAATTATGCATAGTTCAAAAATCTATAAACTAGACCTTTACTACGCAATGTATATGTTAAAGAATAATATTTGCTCTTACTACCTACTTTTACTTGCACTTACTCAAATTATTAACAACTTACTTATCCTTATTCAGCAATTTCATGAAAAAAGGATCTATCAAAATTTTTAAGTGGTCATATTTTGTTTAAATTTTGTAAACGTATTCAATTTTCAAAAATTTTATGTAAACCAACGCACTACGCAACGTTAACCAATAGATGGATTATACTCCGAAGACGTGTCGGTTTCTATCTCAAATAGCAAGTAAGACCGTATAACAAAGGTTCCTTTCACCACTAGGTGGATTAAATCGGGTTTATAGTATAACAAAGGTAAAACATGTTGCTCTATGGAAATATAAGACTTCACTTTATAAAACAGCAGTTTTCCCACGAGGATCTCCAGAAGCTTCGAATCCGAAACCGGTACAAAGCGAAATAATGCCAGGGTAGTTTGTTACGTCACGCATATCTCCCTTTTTGTAAATAGCAAAGATGTAGGACCTTTTCCAAGACTCTGGAAACTTGCGCTGCTCGAGCGACATGTTACATAGCTTTTGCAATGGCTTACATAATGCTTCAGCAAATTTTTTTAGTACAACAGACGGGATTCCATCAGGAGCCAGGCTAAAGCTGGTTTTCAATTTCAGAAGTCCCGCTTCAATGTCCACTGTGGATAAAGGAGGCCCAAAGTCTAAAATATCTTCAGGAACAACACGTATCGCTTCAATTTGTGAAGTCGAAGCCGCTGTCAAACAAAATACACTAGACAAGTGCCTAGCAAACATGTTGCAGGTAGTTTGAATATTATCAGACACTAAGTCTCCGAAAAACATACAGAAGGAAGACCATTTTATTTACGTTTATCATTAACGAACGACCAAAATCGTTTTGGGTTTCTTCTCAAGTCATTCTGTGTACGCTTTACGAAGCATAAATATAGGTGTCGGTTATAAGCCCTATACTCATTGCTTATCTGGTTGAAATCACGCTTTGTCATGGGATTACGCCTATTAGTGTACCTTCCCAAGGCAACAGCCCTTTGGCGCTTTAAAAATCGTACCCTCGGATTGGACCATGGTGGTTTCCTGCTCGGCCGGGGAGCAGGTGTAACGCCCCTGCCCGGATTTAAGTCCAGGAAGATATTAACCGCGGTAGTCTTTCACTTATAGCATTGACCTAGTTTGTCGTTTTGTTAAAGTCACCAAACCACGAATGGTCGCGTTTAATATTCTTTTCGCAACATAGGCAGCGCAAGTGTTTTTGTTTGTCAATAGTGAGCCACCGCGCATTTTCTGTATTCACGTAGAAGTCCCCCCGTGCATATAATTTAAGGAATTTCCCATCCGGAAATTCCACTCTTTAAAATTCTAAACCAACGACAGGAAAAACCTTTCCCAGCTAGCACTTTGATATGTACATAAAAGTTAAAAATCAACATTAAGTACATATAGATATGCTAATAAATCGTATTTGATGTGTAAAATTGGCATATCCGTGGTATTTTGGAGGCGATATACGAGGTGAGGAATAAACATACGCATTTCATAGATTAAGTGATTATATACGACAACATCCGATTAAGCCCGACCCGCTCCATACTGTTATACGATTCTGTGCTGAATATCGTATGTATGTTAGCTATTATTATTATATACGACTGAAAACCAACTTGAACGGACTTTATTAAGCTTTCGTTACGATTCCGAATTTGTTAAGAGTTATTTACGATAATTTTCGGTTATTGATGTACGATTTGGTGCTAGCCGGGTTTCCAAAGAACTGGCAATTAAACAGCATACACTTCCACGACCTTTATTTACGACTGCCTTAGCATTTCTCACCGCACCGCGTATGCGAAATACTAATGCAGCTTTGTTTTGTTTACGCTACCTGCGACGACCGTCGTGACTGGTCAAGTTTGGTCAACACGTGCTTGAGCGTGTTTGGAAAAACACAAAAACACATTGCTGACCTGCGTGTAAGCCATAGATTTAACTAGGCTAAGATGCAGAAAATAAACAGTCAGTTGACAGTCTCGACAACACACGTACATGGTCTTTTTGATTCTTATCACAGGACACACTAAGTTCCGCCACAGGAGTTAAGTGCCCAACTGATTGTCTCCGTAAACAACTCGCTGCTGCGCGCCGACGTCGCTTCAAGTGGAGACTGTCAAACCAGGGAAATGCGTGTTCATAAGAATCTCTAACGCTTCCTTAGTAGTAACAGTGAGACTGACATCTTATTTTTTCAATTACCCTAGGCCATTATTATAATCCATGGCTAACGCTTTTTGGAGTCGCGCCGCCTCAGGCTGAGTCTGGATGCTTTCGCAAAACTTGACTCTAGACTTTCTTTTGGCTTTGCGAAGCTCTGCGTTGTATTTGGTGAGAGATGCCCTGTAGGCCTCCCAATTAGCCCCGTTGAATAAACGCTCAGCCTCCCGACGAAAGCTGCTGAGCTCGTGATTAACGGACAGTTTGCAGTACAGGCATCAATAATCCTACTCTGTAGGTTATTGGTTGTAGCATCCAGCTCAGCTGGTGTGCGTATATAAATATGACAGAAGTTCCGAGAGCTACCCAGATGTTCTCTGAATGAACTACAGTTGGTCTTCGGATTTCAGTATTGATCTTTCTTGAGAGAGTTTGCCTCAATATCAAAAACGATATGCCTGTGGTCTGATAAACTTGGTTCGTCAGACATGCCAGTTTTTTACCTTTTCAGCTATAGAAGTGCTGCACAGAGTGAGGTCTAGGACCTCATCTCTGATAGCGTTAACAAAAATGGGAACATTCCCTACATTGCATACATTGACATTGATAGCAGTTAAGTATTCAAGTAGGTACTCACTCCTGTTATTTATATCCGTGCTGCCCCAAATTGTGTGGTGGGTGTGGCCTTGCAGAACCGCACGAGAGCGGCAACCTCGGATGGCGGTATGTCGTCCTTGTCACCCGGCAAGTATGCGGACGCCACGACCAGGTGACAGCGACGACATCGCGTTGAATGAATTCTGTAATGGCAGAAAATTGTATTTCCTTCGTTAGCAAAATTGCAGTCCTCGGTTTAGGCTGCGTGTTACAGTAGATTAACTTACCGTAGTTTCCTAGGACGAGAATTCTCGTGCCGTGGACCCAAGGTTCTTGGATGAAGACAGCTGTTAGCGGTCATTAGTTGGTGGTTGATGCAGATTCCCTTTGTGGGGAACCGATCGAACCTGCACAACCGTTGCCGATGTGTCCAGAGCAGGTGGTTACGAAACTTCCTCGGGAGGTTGCCCCACACTGCTCAAGAAATACCCCATGAACACTCGGGTGGTCTTTCATGGTGTATATTCTCAGCAGCGCTTCATCCCACCGGTTGAGAGTTGGTACCTTAATCTCCATCCATCGCACTGTCTCCACGTCGGCACACACGATGAGCAGGTAGCCGTTCTTGGCTGGATCCTGGATGGCTGGATGGCTGGAGAATCCTGTTCCGCAATGCAGTTCAGGTGTTCTTTGCGAATAGCCGTGAGCTGATCCACAGTAAGTATTGTGGATGGGTAATCACTTGACGTGACTGCGATGCTTGAGGTATCTGCCATCTTTTTATACGAAACCCCTGTTTGAGGTTTGGGCACAGACGGCCTTTTGTTTTTGCGTACTCTAGGTCGTTTAGTACTTGGATCTTTTGCGCTAGTGTTTGGCGACACAGTCTCCTCAGACCTTTGCCGCTTGCTCTGCTCGAGAGGTTGCGGACGCTGGTCGACAGGACAAAGGGCCAGTTTCCTAGCCTCTTCCTCTGTGTATCCCTTGCTGAGATACTGCTTGTACCGCCCGTCGAGGTTGAATGTTTCCTCCAGCTCTTCATCCTTCGATCGACTAATTTCGCTCGATTCCGAGGAATCACGCGCAACGGAGTCCTTCGACTCCATAGGTTCCGGCTTTAGAAGACAGCCAGTGCCTTCTGCCTTGAGGGTCTGAATCTTTTCTATTGTCCTCCATAAAGAATCCCACGAGTTGAGGGGAAAGAAAACTCCGCCATATCAGTGCCCCTCATGTTGCAGTAAGGGCAGATTACTGCGGAGGGCGCCCTGGTACTCCACAGGCTCCGTTTGCGGCTGAGTATTTGTAGAACCGCCCCACCCCCCACCATTCATCCCTCGGCACGGGTCGCATGACACCTTGGATTAGGGGTTTATCCATATGCGTCAGCTATTAAAACCATACCCCTTAGGGGCTTTGGACCCTCTACTCTGGTTCCCAGTATTTTTAGGTATATTCGAACCAGTTCCTACCGGGATCCGCCATTTCCGCCAGGCGGAGTTAGTGGTAAGCTATAGTTTCCGCAATTCTTATTTCTAAAGTTACTCGCGCATAGATTTTCTGTTATTCCCGTTTGCGTTGTGGCATTTACAATTTCATTAATGTAGATGAAATTCAAATTTGGGAATTGCTGTTGAAACTGCTGCTGTTGCTGTTGTTGGTTGGTAAACGGCCGGATAATGCGGAATATAGACCCCATAGTGGTCGTTAGCCTCTTATCCAGCAACTCCGATCCCGACCTCCTCGTGGTACCAGCCGGAATACGAGCAACCTTAGCGGAGATCGGGTAACCAACCCCGGTGGAAACTAAGGTCGTATACTAACCGGGAAGGAGGTAGTGAGTCTCGGCACTATAAGATGGCAGCCCCATCGCGAGACTCGGTAGTGTTGCCCCAGTACGGCTACACACCTAAATAAACTTAAACTAACAACATTCAAGCATTTTCGGAGCGGAATATTCGGCATCGACCTAGGCGACGGAATAAGGACGACGAATGGAGACTCGGGACTTGGAACTGCAGATCGCTAAATTTCGCAGGTTGCGAGCGGGTGCTGATTGAACAGCTGGAACCCCGCAAACTCGGCATCGTAGCTCTGCAGGAAATCTGTCGCAAAGGAGAGAAGGTATGGAAGATCCGTGGCGGAAAGGCCCAGTTTTACCAGAGTGGTGGCGCTACCAACGAACTGGGAACGGGCTTTGTAGTGCTGGGCGGAATGCAGGATCGCGTGATAGATTGGAAGGCGATCAACGAGAGAATGTGTGTATTGAGGATAAAGGGTCGTTTCTTCAATTATAGCATCATTAACGTGCACTGCCCGCACGAAGGTAGACCCGACGATGAGAAAGAAGCGTTCCACGCGAGGCTGGAGGCAACGTACGACAGCTACTCGTCACGGGACATCAAGATCGTCATCGGGGATATGAACGCCCAGGTCGGTAGGGAAGAAATGTATAGACCGGTGATAGGACCCCATAGCCCGCACACCGACACAAACGATAACGGCCAACGCTGTATAAACTTCGCAGCTTCCCGAGGCCTGGTGATCCGAAGCACCTTTTTCCCGCGCAAGGATATCCACAAAGCCACCTGGAGATCACCTGACCAACGTACAATGAACCAAATTGACCACGTTCTCATAGAGGGCCGGTTCTTCTCTAACATCACGAACGTACGCTCCCGTCGGGGTGCGGATATCGATTCTGACCATTACCTAGTAGCAGTATATGTGCGCTCAAAGCTGTCCACCGTATACCGGACACGTCAAAGCCGCCCTCCTCGGCTGAACATCAGGCAGCTAGACAACCCACAAGCTGCCGAGAACTACGCGCGAGTACTGAATGAGACACTGCCTTCTTGCGAGGAGTTAGGTGCTTCAAACCTCGAAGGCGGTTGGAGCAGAATACGCTCGGCCATCGGAGAGGCCGCTACCGCGGCACTAGGTATTGAGCCTCGGAGTACACAAAATGATTGGTTTGATGGGGAATCCCGAGCAAGGATTGACAGCAAAAGTATATCAAAATTATTACATATTCTGCTGTTGATATTAACTAGAAAACATGTTTTGTTACCAACTCAAAATGGCACTTATGATGTATCAGACTTTGCTATCACTTTGCTTTCATTTTTATTGAAAGAAAATGTGTTGGCAGATTCTATATATGATGTAAATAAACCTTCAATATTTAAATTAGTCTATTTTCACTCAATTTTGTTCTAGTAAAAGGGTTGGTTCAAATTATATGATGATTGCAAAATGATGATGATATGATAGAAAAATGATAACAAATTCTGCTTTCCTATTAATATTGTGTAACAGCAAGATTAGTATTCCGTTTGATATTTTTGATAGCAAAAGTAGTATTCAATTTAATTTCACGGCATGGAATTTTTGCAATCAATTTTGATATTTTAACCGCTAAGTCGACCAAAATGAAATCACACCGAGTATTTAAAATCCGTTACATCAAGATATCAAATTTTGTTTTCAATTTGCTCTAAAACCCTGCTCGGGATGCCAACAAGCGGTGGAGGAGAAAAAAAATGCTTGGAAAAATTATCTAAGTATTGCCACTAGAGAGAACCTGGCCAAGTACCGACGAGCTAGGAACAAGTTGACCACGATCCTGAGGAGAAAAAAGCGCCAAAAGGAGGACAGAGATCGTGAAGAATTGGAGAAACTATTCCGAGCTAATGACACGCGCAAGTTTTATGAGAAGGTGAACCAAACTCGGAAGGGCTACACACCGAAACCTGACATGTGTAGGGACGAGGGAGGGAATCTAATTACAAACGAGCGCGAGGTGGTCGACAGGTGGAAGCAGTTCTTCGATGAACACCTCAATGGCGAAGTCGCAGAAGGAGGCGGAACGGAAATTAACCTAGGAGCGCCCATGGAAGATAGTGATGTCCTAGCACCTGATCTCCAAGAAGTCAAACGAGAAATCAGGTTGCTGAAGACCAATAAAGCCGCTGGGAAGGACCGCCTACCGGCAGAGCTTTATAAACATGGCGGAGAAACGCTAGCAAAGGCTCTACACTGGGTTATTTCTAGGATTTGGGAGGAGGAAAAGCTACCGGAGGAATGGATGGAAGGAGTGGTTTGTCCCATCTACAAAAAGGGTGATCGGCTAGACTGCTGCAACTATCGCGGTATTACGCTGGTAAATGCCGCCTACAAGGTACTCTCCCAAATCCTGTTACGCCGGCTGTCACCGATAGCACAAGGTTTCGTAGGGAATTATCAGGCGGGTTTCATGGGGGCTCGCGCAACTACGGACCAAATTTTTACTATCCGACAGATCTTGCAGAAATGTCGAGAGTACAACGTGCCCACGCATCACATCTTTATTGATTTCAAAGCAGCATACGATACAGTCGAACGAGACAAGCTATGGCAGATAATGCACGAATACGGTTTTCCAGACAAACTGACACGACTGATCAGAGCTACATTGGATCGAGTGATGTGTTTCGTACGCATCTCTGGGACACTCTCGAGTCCCTTCGAGACGCGACGAGGGTTGAGACAAGGTGACGGTCTATCCTGCATGCTGTTCAACATCGCTCTTGAGGGGGTGATCCGACGAGCGGGCATCGAAACGAGAGGCACGATTTTTACCAAGAGTAGCCAACTTCTAGGCTTTGCAGATGACTTCGATATCATTGCCAGGAACTTTGCGACGGCGGAGGCAATCTACGCCAGACTGAAAGCGGAGTCTAGGAGAATTGGGCTAAAAATAAATGCGTCGAAGACCAAATACATGAAAGGAAGAGGCTCAAAGGAAACAAATGTGCGTCTCCCACGGACGGTAACCGTTGACGGCGACGAACTAGAAGTGGTAGAAGAGTTCGTGTATTTGGGATCGCTGGTGACCGCGGACAACAACACTAGTAAGGAGATCCAGCGGCGCATCCAAGCGGGAAATCGGGCCTACTTAGCCCTTCGTAAAACGCTACGATCAGGAAGCATACGCCGCCGCACGAAGCTAACAATGTACAAAACCATTATTGACCGGTAGTTCTTTATGAACTTGAAGCCGTGGCGCTGCTTACGGAGGACATACGCGCCCTTGCCGTGTTTGAGCGGAAAGTGCTGCGGACGATATTTGGCGGAGTACAAACTGAAAGCGGAGAGTGGCGGAGGCGTATGAATCACGAGCTACAGGCACTGCTTGGGGAGACTCCCATCGTACATCTAGCGAAAGTTAGCAGGCTACGGTGGGCCAGACACGTCGTAAGGATGCCGGACGACAGTGCGACGAAAATAGTCCTCTTCAACAACCCCCCCGGCATTAGGAACAGGGGGGCCCAACGTGCACGATGGCTCGACCAGGTCGAAAGCGATTTGCGACTTCTGAGACGACTAGGCAATTGGCGACGAGTGGCTCAAGACCGAGTTGAATGGAGACGAGTGCTTGAAACAGCACGAGCCACCCCGGCTCTATGCTGCTGAAGAAGAAGAAGATGTTGAAACTCTCGCATTATTTTATTCGTTTGTCTATCCGGTTCACTGATATTAGATAGCTGATTGTCGCTTTCAGCATCAGGCATACCAAGCGTTGGTTTAACAAAATTACTGATATTCAGATAACGACGACATAATTATTGTGTAAAACCCATTGGTACGTATATTTTCACAAAATATTGATTAGATTATTTTAAACAGTTAATATACAGCGAAATTATGCGGAAGGATGTGGAAATTAAAATATGCTAAAGTTAAAAATCATATGCTTTTTGAATACACAAGAGGTTGCATCTTACCGTGAGAAACATCATAATTCACAACATTGTTGTTCATAGGATTTCTGGAAAGAAATGAATATTTTCAATATTAATTATTTGCAGATATTAATTTGTGTTTTAGGAATATTAACGCTTTAGTGTCCAAAATGTTTTAGCCTGAAAAAAACTAGATTTTGATCCGTAATCCGAATCCGTTATGCTGATAAATAACCCGAACTTATTTGCATAAAAATATAGATATCGCCAAAAGGGGGTCTGACCAGAGGCGGACTGGTCCATTGGGCAAATGGGCCTGTTCCCTCTTAATCTCAGCGTTTTCCGAAGGGCAAACTAGGCTCAATGTTCTGCTAGGATATGCTGCTAGATGTCCGTATTTGTGTCGATGTCCGCGGCTACCAGCGATCCCACATACACGAATTTATCTACCATTTCTGGTTTGTCGCCGTCAACGATTACTGTCCGCGAAAAAGGCACGTTCGTCTCATTTGAGTCTCTGTCATTCATGTATTTGATCTTCGACGGGTTTATTTCAACCCCAATCCTCCTAGCCTCCACTTTTAGTCTAGCGCAGATGGCCTTCGCCGTTGCAAATTTTCTGGCTTTAATATCAAAGTCGCCTGCATATCCAAGGAGTTTGCTACCGTTACTGAAAATCAAACCTCTAGTTTCGATAGCTGCTCGTCGAATCACCTGAAGAGCGATGTTGAAAATCATGCAGGATCAGCAGCACCCTTGCCGCATCTCTAAGAGACTCGATTCTATGGACTCTAACAGCCTCTCCCAGCCGAGATTCGAACATACAACGTACCTCACTGCCAACTGGGATGCCAAAATCTTAAAATTTGTCTTCTATTATTTTAATTCGATTTTTTATTAGATGTAGAACACTCAATTTCAACCAAAATAGCTTTTACCTGAAAATAATTCCCCTTTTTTTTTAAATAGTATGGACAAGCGGTACAGAATAAGGTGCAGTTATTGACGCGGTTCTGACTTAGCATTAATGTATTGAAAACTATTTTATTTTTGCACGATATTTCGGTTATTCACTACTTTTAGGATCTGCTAAGAATACTTGCAGTAGAGTTCAGTTTCAATTTTGAATATGGTACATAGCACCATCCTACATATGTCGGTGTTATTTTACTTTTCTCAGGCATTAAATTTATATTTTTATCAGTATCACCACTAGAAATAAAAACTAACCGCATGATTGACATTACTCAGTCGTCCTTATTGGGACGTTCTTATTTAAAATCGTGGTGTTTGGAGGAAAGTTGTATGTTGTGCTTACGTGCACAACAGCAAAAGAAATTACAATAATTCAGAAGGGTGGTGTACAAGACACGATTGCATAGGTGACGTAGGACTACGTAAGTTTCTTAGTAGCAATACTAGCATGTATCCATACCTCTAATAATTCGATTCTTCATGTATACATGCAGCATATATAGGGTTTCACGAGACTGCAGGTTGAGAAAATTCGGTTATTTTTAAATGAATGTTAATAGCGCCTCAAATCTTACTTCAACATCAAACACTATTTACATATACCGTGAAAGCACCAGTCGCCGCGCATTTAGTACGTAGGCTGGTACATAAATACATGTATAAAATATTTCTTTAACATATTATTATGCAATATATATTTTCGGTTAGTGTTTTTATTACGCTTTCAGACAAAAATATTAAAAATGTCGTTTTGTTGCCACTAACTAGCAAAACACGACTTCGAGTGCATCATGTACATGTACCAATCGCCGTGCACATAATTTTGCTCCGTTTCCATTGCAGTGCACCAGTGGGTCAATCGCCGCGAACTTTTCGTACTCATTTATTTCAATAAACATTTATATTATACTAGCTGACCCGACAAACTTCGTATTGCCACAAAATAGCCTGTGTTGTACATAAATCATGAATCTCGGGTGATCTTTGTCACAATCTCGAGTTTTGCAAGTTTCTGAGGAATTCAACCTTAGATGATTCATTTTGGCAGTTACGTAACTATGAAACCATCCCAGGTAACCAATAAGCATCTCCAATGCTATTCAAATGTAGGCCAATAAGCATTTAGGTCGCCTTAAATGCTACTTAAATGCTATTTTGGCAAAATATACAGCTACTTTATTGATAACCTTCTTATAGTGCTGACAATGCTAATTTACAGCTAATTACCGGCACGAAGAATTTGTATCCAATTTTAGATGCAAATTTACAACAAAAAGCTAATATACAACAATGTGCAGTATAAAACGTCAGGGATGCTAATAAACGATAAGCTGATCTGCTGCTTATGTTAATGCTTATTAGTTACCAGGAATGGGTAGCTTAATAGACAAATTTGCAATTTTTCCTCACAGTAAAGTAGAAAACAACTCCCCTGTTCCCTCATTGCATAGCCAGAAAGCGGATAGTAATATTCGCCATGATTGTACAACATTTCGCCGAATATCATTTTGCGAAAAACCTTAAACGGGATGTACCATTTCACGGAAAACTTTTTTTGGAAAGTACCATTTCGCGAACCTCTCCTTACTCGCTGTCGCTCGTTCCAGGAAACCCAGGTAGATCTAGGAAAATAAATAAACCTAGACAGTAGTGATTTCTGCGGGGAGTTGCCTCCCTCCAGAGGGTGGCGCTTCCGACGGCGGGTCACCGGCAACACTCGCGGCCGTCTCGTCCTGAATGATCTAGTGTTACTAGATAGCTTTTGTGGTCTTGTTATTGACTAATGTTTAATGGAAGAGTCTCGAATTTCTCGAGTTCGATTAGTTTTTGAGTTTCGCAAAAATTTCTGTTTTATTTGTATGAGAGTCGATATCCCCCTACCACAGGGGTGAGAGGTCTCTAAATATCATAAAATAAAACTCCCACATGCCAAATTTGGTTCCATTTGCTTGATTAGTTCTCGAGATAATAGGAAATTTGCATTTCTTTTGTATGCAAGCCCACCCTCTTAAAGGGGAGATGGCGTCTCGCTTTCTAATGAGGAGAGGGGTCTCAATTCACCATACAAAAAAATATTACCTCCAAAACCACTTACTTACTTACTTAGGTGGCTTGCCGTCCTAAGACAAAGCCTGTTGAACAAAATTTCTCCATGTAACTCGGTTGAGGGCTACCGCTCTCCAATTCCTCGGACACCGAGTACTCTCCGCCAGATCTCGCTCCACCTGGTCTAACCATCTTGCTCGCTGCGCTCCTGGTCGTCTTGTTCCTACCGGATTTGAGGCGAACACCATCTTTGCAGGGTAGTTGTCCGGCATTCTTGCAACATGCCCTGCCCATCGCATCCGTCCACCTTTAGCCACCTTCTGGATACTGGGTTCGCCATAGAGCTGTGCGAGTTCATGGTTCATCCTCCGCCTCCATACTCCGTTCTCCTGTACGCCGCCGAAGATCGTTCTTAGCACTCGTCGTTCGAAAACTCCGAGCACTCGCAGGTCCTCCTCGAGCATTGTCCATGTTTCATGCCCGTAGAGAACAACCGGTCTAATAAGCGTCTTGTACAGGGTGCACTTTGTACGGGGACTTAGTCTGCTCGACCGCAATTGCTTGTGGAGCCCATAGTAAGCACGACTTCCGCTGATAATACGCCTCCGAATCTCACGGCTGGTATCATTGTCCGCCGTTACCAGTGAGCCAAGGTAGACAAATTCATCGACTACCTCAAACTCATCGCCGTCGATCAATATACTACTGCCCAAGCGGTGTCGTTCGTCCTCGGTTCCGCTGGCCAGCATGTACTTTGTTTTAGACGTATTTACCTTTAACCCAATCTTTTCTGCTTCGCGCTTTAGTCTGGTGTACTGTTCAGCCACCGCCACAGATGTTCTGCCGATAATATCCATGTCATCGGCAAAGCAGACGAATTGACTAGATTTGTTGAATATCGTGCCCCGCGTGTTGATATCCGCTCGGTTCATAACACCTTGTAGCGCTATGTTGAACAGCAGGCATGAAAGACCATCACCTTGACGAAGCCCTCTGTGTGATTCGAATGAACTTGACAATCCACCCGAAATCCGAACACAGCACTGCGTACCATCCATCGTAGATTTAATCAGTTTGATGAGCTTCCTGGGGAAGCTGTTCTCGTCCATGATTTTCCATAGCTCTTTCCGGTCGATGGTATCATATGCGGCTTTGAAGTCAACGAATAAATGATGCGTGGGAACTCTGTATTCACGGCCCTTTTGGAGGATTTGCCGCAGTGTAAATATTTGATCCGTTGTAGACCGACCTTCGACGAAGCCGGCTTGATAAGTTCCCACAAATCTATTCGCAATTGGTGATAGACGGCGGAAAATGATTTGGGACAGCACTTTATAAGCGGCATTGAGAACGGTGATCGCTCGATAGTTCTCACAGTCCAACTTGTCGCCCTTTTTGTAGATCGGGCAGATAACCCCATCTTTCCACTCCTCCGGTAGCTGTTCCGTATCCCAAATTCTAACAATTAGTCGGTGTAGACAAACGGCCAGCTTTTCTGGTCCCATTTTAATAAGCTCCGCTCCGATGCCATCTTTTCCAGCTGACTTGTTGTTCTTTAGCTGCATGATGGCCTCCTTAACTTCGCCTATCGTTGGGGCTGGCACCTCTTCCCCGTTTGCTGCACCGTCGAAATCGCTTTCCCCGCCGCCATGGTTTTCCGCCAGAGCGCCATTCAGGTGTTCGTCGAAGTGCTGCTTCCACCTATCCGTCACCTCACGATCGTCCGTCAGAATACCGCCAGTTTTATCCCGACACATTTCGGCTCGCGGCACAAAGCCTTTGCGGGATCCGTTCAGTTTCTGGTAGAACTTCCGCGTTTCCTGAGAACGATGCAGCCGCTCCAACTCCGCATATTCCTGCTCTTCCAGGTTGCGCTTTTTCTCCCGAAAGATTTGGTTTCGCTGCATCTTCTTCTGTTTGTGTCTTTCCACGTTCTGACGTGTGGCACTGCGCATCTTGGCCGCCCGCGCAGCGTTCTCCTCATCCATCACCCTCCTACATTCATCGTCAAACCAATCGTTCCGCTGATTCCGGGCCACATGCCCGATGGAGCTCTCCGCTACACTGCTGATGGCTGTTTTGATAGTGTTCCAACAGTCCTCGAGAGGGGCTTCGTCCAGCTCGTCCTCTTCCGGCAGTGCAGCTTCGAGTGAATGCGCGTAGTTTGCGGCGACGTCTGGCTGCTTCAGCCGCGCGAGATCTAACCGAGGCTGGCGTCGGTACCGAATGTTGTTCACAACGGAGAGTCTTGGGCGCATCTTAACCATCACTAGGTAGTGGTCCGAGTCAACGTTAGCGCTTCGATAGGATCTGACGTCGATAATGTCTGAGAAGTGCCGACTGTCGATCAAAACGTGGTCGATCTGTGATTCTGTCTGATTTGGTGACCTCCAGGTGTACTTATGGTGGATTCTGTGCTGGAAAAAGGTACTACGTACGGCCATATTCTTGGAGGCGGCAAAGTCGATAAGTCTTAGGCCCATTTCATTGGTTCGCTGGTGTGCACTGAACCTTCCAATCACCGGTTTGTATTCCTCCTCCTGGCCGACCTGAGCATTGAAATCCCCGATGACGATCTTGATATCATGTTTTGGGCAGCGGTCGTATTCACTCTCCAACTGCGCGTAGAATTCATCCTTGTCGTCATCGGTACTTCTGAGGTGAGGGCTGTGCACGTTGATGATGCTTATGTTGAAGAATCGGCCCTTGATTCTCAACCTGCACATTCGAGGATTGATTGGCCACCACCCAATCACCCGTTTCCGCATCTCGCCCATCACTATGAAAGCTGTACCCAGCTCGTGTGTGTTGCCGCAGCTCTGGTAGATGGTATGTCCATCTCTGAACGTACGTACCGTTGAGCTCTTCCAGCACACCTCCTGCAGCGCTACGACGTCGAACTTGCGGCTCTTCAATACGTCGGAGAGCACTCGAGTGCTCCCTTGGAAGTTGAGAGATCGGCAGTTCCACGTCCCGAGTTTCCAATCCATAGTCCTTTTTCGTCGCGTGGGTCTATTCCGATTGTTCCAGTAAGAATATATTTGTTCTTCGTTCCATGCTTTAATATTTTTCGTGGTGACGGCTTGCAAAGCCTGCTACACCAACCCCCTGTTTCGCCGGAGGGCCAACGAAGCTCGAAAGAGCCCTCCTTTCCTGTCAGCATACGACCTTGGCTTCCACCGGGGTTGGTTACCCGATCTCCACCAAAGTTGCTCGTATCCCGGCTGGTACCACGAGGCGGTAGGAATAGGAGTTGCTGAATAAGAGGCTATGAACCACTGTAGGGTCTATTTTATGCCTACACGTGCACAAGGCACCGACGGTACGCATTATTCAGCCGTTTACCAGCCACTTACATGTCAAATTTGCTTGATTAGCTCACGAGTTATGAGGAAATTTGTTTTTCATTTGTATAGGAGCTCCCCCTCCTAAAGTGGGAAGGGGTCCTAATTCACCATAAAAAATATTCTTGCCTACAAAAACACCCACATCCTAAATTTGGTTCCATTTGCTTGATTAGTTCTCGAGTTATGAGGAAATTTGTATTTCATGTGTAGGAGCCCCCCGCCCTCCTAAAATGGGGAGGGGTCCTAATTCATCATAGAAGAAATTCTTGCCTCCAAAGACACCCACATGCCAAATTTGGTTCCATTTGCTGGATTGGTTCTCGAGTTATGAGGAAATTTGTATTTCGTTTGTATGGGAGCCCCCCTCTTAAAGTGGGGAGGGGTCCTAGTTCACCATAGAAAATATTGTTGCCCTCGAAAACTTTCACATGCCAAATTTTGTTCCATTTGCTTGATTAGTTCTCGAGTTATGAGGAAATTTGTATTTCATTTGTATAGGAGCCCCCCTACTAAAGTGGGTAGGGGCCCCAATTCATCATAGAAAAAATTTTTGTCTCCAGAAACACCCACATGCCAAATTTGGTTCCATTTGCTTGGTTAGTTTTCGAGTTATGAGGAAATTTGCATTTCGTTTGTATAGGATCCTCCCCCTCCTAAAGTGGGAAGGGGTCTCAATTCATCATAGAAAAAAATTATGTCTCCAAAAACACTCACATGCCAAATTTGGTTCTATTTGCTTGATTAGTTCTCGAGTTATGAGGAAATTTGTATTTCATTTGTATAGGAGCCCCCCCCCCCTCCTAAAGTGGGGAGGGGTCCCAATTCATCATAGAAAAAATTTTGGTCTCCAAAAACACCCACATGCCAAATTTTGTTCCATTTGCTTGATTAGTTCTCGAGTTATGAGGAAACAGACAGACAGACAGACAGACAGACAGACAGACAGACAGACAGACAGACAGACAGACAGACAGACAGACAGACAGACAGACAGACAGACAGACAGACAGACAGACAGACAGACAGACAGACAGACAGACAGACAGACAGACAGACAGACAGACAGACAGACAGACAGACAGACAGACAGACAGACAGACAGACAGACAGACAGACAGACAGACAGACAGACAGACAGACAGACAGACAGACAGACAGACAGACAGACAGACAGACAGACAGACAGACAGACAGACAGACAGACAGACAGACAGACAGACAGACAGACAGACAGACAGACAGACAGACAGACAGACAGACAGACAGACAGACAGACAGACAGACAGACAGACAGACAGACAGACAGACAGACAGACAGACAGACAGACAGACAGACAGACAGACAGACAGACAGACAGACAGACAGACAGACAGACAGACAGACAGACAGACAGACAGACAGACAGACAGACAGACAGACAGACAGACAGACAGACAGACAGACAGACAGACAGACAGACAGACAGACAGACAGACAGACAGACAGACAGACAGACAGACAGACAGACAGACAGACAGACAGACAGACAGACAGACAGACAGACAGACAGACAGACAGACAGACAGACAGACAGACAGACAGACAGACAGACAGACAGACAGACAGACAGACAGACAGACAGACAGACAGACAGACAGACAGACAGACAGACAGACAGACAGACAGACAGACAGACAGACAGACAGACAGACAGACAGACAGACAGACAGACAGACAGACAGACAGACAGACAGACAGACAGACAGACAGACAGACAGACAGACAGACAGACAGACAGACAGACAGACAGACAGACAGACAGACAGACAGACAGACAGACAGACAGACAGACAGACAGACAGACAGACAGACAGACAGACAGACAGACAGACAGACAGACAGACAGACAGACAGACAGACAGACAGACAGACAGACAGACAGACAGACAGACAGACAGACAGACAGACAGACAGACAGACAGACAGACAGACAGACAGACAGACAGACAGACAGACAGACAGACAGACAGACAGACAGACAGACAGACAGACAGACAGACAGACAGACAGACAGACAGACAGACAGACAGACAGACAGACAGACAGACAGACAGACAGACAGACAGACAGACAGACAGACAGACAGACAGACAGACAGACAGACAGACAGACAGACAGACAGACAGACAGACAGACAGACAGACAGACAGACAGACAGACAGACAGACAGACAGACAGACAGACAGACAGACAGACAGACAGACAGACAGACAGACAGACAGACAGACAGACAGACAGACAGACAGACAGACAGACAGACAGACAGACAGACAGACAGACAGACAGACAGACAGACAGACAGACAGACAGACAGACAGACAGACAGACAGACAGACAGACAGACAGACAGACAGACAGACAGACAGACAGACAGACAGACAGACAGACAGACAGACAGACAGACAGACAGACAGACAGACAGACAGACAGACAGACAGACAGACAGACAGACAGACAGACAGACAGACAGACAGACAGACAGACAGACAGACAGACAGACAGACAGACAGACAGACAGACAGACAGACAGACAGACAGACAGACAGACAGACAGACAGACAGACAGACAGACAGACAGACAGACAGACAGACAGACAGACAGACAGACAGACAGACAGACAGACAGACAGACAGACAGACAGACAGACAGACAGACAGACAGACAGACAGACAGACAGACAGACAGACAGACAGACAGACAGACAGACAGACAGACAGACAGACAGACAGACAGACAGACAGACAGACAGACAGACAGACAGACAGACAGACAGACAGACAGACAGACAGACAGACAGACAGACAGACAGACAGACAGACAGACAGACAGACAGACAGACAGACAGACAGACAGACAGACAGACAGACAGACAGACAGACAGACAGACAGACAGACAGACAGACAGACAGACAGACAGACAGACAGACAGACAGACAGACAGACAGACAGACAGACAGACAGACAGACAGACAGACAGACAGACAGACAGACAGACAGACAGACAGACAGACAGACAGACAGACAGACAGACAGACAGACAGACAGACAGACAGACAGACAGACAGACAGACAGACAGACAGACAGACAGACAGACAGACAGACAGACAGACAGACAGACAGACAGACAGACAGACAGACAGACAGACAGACAGACAGACAGACAGACAGACAGACAGACAGACAGACAGACAGACAGACAGACAGACAGACAGACAGACAGACAGACAGACAGACAGACAGACAGACAGACAGACAGACAGACAGACAGACAGACAGACAGACAGACAGACAGACAGACAGACAGACAGACAGACAGACAGACAGACAGACAGACAGACAGACAGACAGACAGACAGACAGACAGACAGACAGACAGACAGACAGACAGACAGACAGACAGACAGACAGACAGACAGACAGACAGACAGACAGACAGACAGACAGACAGACAGACAGACAGACAGACAGACAGACAGACAGACAGACAGACAGACAGACAGACAGACAGACAGACAGACAGACAGACAGACAGACAGACAGACAGACAGACAGACAGACAGACAGACAGACAGACAGACAGACAGACAGACAGACAGACAGACAGACAGACAGACAGACAGACAGACAGACAGACAGACAGACAGACAGACAGACAGACAGACAGACAGACAGACAGACAGACAGACAGACAGACAGACAGACAGACAGACAGACAGACAGACAGACAGACAGACAGACAGACAGACAGACAGACAGACAGACAGACAGACAGACAGACAGACAGACAGACAGACAGACAGACAGACAGACAGACAGACAGACAGACAGACAGACAGACAGACAGACAGACAGACAGACAGACAGACAGACAGACAGACAGACAGACAGACAGACAGACAGACAGACAGACAGACAGACAGACAGACAGACAGACAGACAGACAGACAGACAGACAGACAGACAGACAGACAGACAGACAGACAGACAGACAGACAGACAGACAGACAGACAGACAGACAGACAGACAGACAGACAGACAGACAGACAGACAGACAGACAGACAGACAGACAGACAGACAGACAGACAGACAGACAGACAGACAGACAGACAGACAGACAGACAGACAGACAGACAGACAGACAGACAGACAGACAGACAGACAGACAGACAGACAGACAGACAGACAGACAGACAGACAGACAGACAGACAGACAGACAGACAGACAGACAGACAGACAGACAGACAGACAGACAGACAGACAGACAGACAGACAGACAGACAGACAGACAGACAGACAGACAGACAGACAGACAGACAGACAGACAGACAGACAGACAGACAGACAGACAGACAGACAGACAGACAGACAGACAGACAGACAGACAGACAGACAGACAGACAGACAGACAGACAGACAGACAGACAGACAGACAGACAGACAGACAGACAGACAGACAGACAGACAGACAGACAGACAGACAGACAGACAGACAGACAGACAGACAGACAGACAGACAGACAGACAGACAGACAGACAGACAGACAGACAGACAGACAGACAGACAGACAGACAGACAGACAGACAGACAGACAGACAGACAGACAGACAGACAGACAGACAGACAGACAGACAGACAGACAGACAGACAGACAGACAGACAGACAGACAGACAGAAATCCCTTTTTATTGGTATAGATTTGTATGAGAGCACCCCCTCTTAGTGAAGGGAGAAGTCTTTTGCCATCGAGAGAACCTTCCCTGACCCCAAAACCTCTACATGCACATTTTCACGCCGATCGTTTCAGTAGTTTTCGATTCTATAAGGAACATAGGGACAGACAGACAGAAATCCTTTTTATAGTTATAGATAAATGCTTTCCCGATATGGCAAAGTAGTTGTGCATTGCGTAAAGAATCACTACTTAAAAAAAGTTATTTTGCTTATAGTTTCACATAAAAAATGGGATATTGCTTGATTTAAAACGCTGTATCTCGGGATCGGCAAAGAATACCGCGGGGCAATGAGTGATTCTTATGTATAAAAATCTGCGAAATACGATGAAGTTGAAATTATTCAGTTAAAATTCATTGAGAGAGACATGTAAATTTAGTTTTGAAATTGAGTTTAAAAATATTTGGCAGCACTGGTGCTTAAAAATAATATCCTTTTCGAATTCCTTGGATGATTTCCTTTGAAAATGTGAAAATAGTGTCTTTCTAAGCTTAATATTACCGGAGATATATGCAAAAGAAAAAAAATACATAAAAATGAGGTATCGCTTGCTTTAAAACACTGTATCTCGGGGTTGGAAAAGAATACCTCGGGACGATAAGTGATTCTTATGTAAAAAAGTCTGCAAAATACGATGAAGTTGGAATTTTTGAGATCACATTGTCTTCATTGATAGAAAAATGAAAATTTAGTTTTCAAATTGAGTTTAAAAATATTTGGCAGCACTGGTGGTTAAAAATAACATTTTTGATTTTTGTTTTTTTTTCTTGGGTAATCTCCTTTAAAAATGTGAAAATAGTGTCTTTCTAAGCCCAATACTTTCGGAGATATAAGCAAAAGAAAATAAGAGGTTTTGACAAAAAAGGGTATTTTCCTTAAAAATGGAGGTGCTCCCAGTGCTCCCATTAATCGAGGGAATGTCCGGCACCAAATTTTCGATTTTTGCTTTCTGACGGAAAACGAACCATCTTGGCGAAATTTGGTTCAAATTCGTGTAGGTTAATTACACGGGGCTCGGACACTTCGCGTGGAATGACCCCTATGTAATTTTTATTTTTTGTGAAACTAACAAAATCAAATTCTCTACGCATCATTTTGAACGAAATTCTCATATAAACTGTTTCTAGGGCCCAGCCGTTCTCAAGTTGTTGCAAATGTGAAATTTAAAAATTAAGATCAATTCACGGATTTGAACTAAATTTTGTCAGATTGTTTGTTTTAGGTCAGCAAGCGAAAATTATAAATTTGGCGCCGATTGGTCCTCCCCACGATAAATGGTCGTACCGCCTTTTGACGTAGGACTACGTCTTTGTTTACTATACTGGGTAGGGTAGCACTTTATGAAAATGAATATAGAAGTGTAACGTTTGAATGAAAGATTTCAAATGCTTATAACTTCTATAGTACTGAACGAAACATAACTGTTAATATGTCATTGGAAAGATAAAATAGCCAGCAATTTTATAGCAACATTACTATAATAATCTTTCAAACCCTTAATTGTCAAAATGTATGTAAAAACAAGGTCGAATTTCGTTAACATGGAAGGCTAGCAGTAAGTATGAATAACAAGCGGGAGCAGACTGCAGTAATAGTTGCTAGTAAAAGCTTTTCGGTACAGTATACAACGAATCGATGCCGATAACCTACGTGCCTGTTGTCATCAGGGGTGTGAAATTTTCAAAATTTGGTGGACTAAATATCTATGGATGGCGTCAACTTTGAAGTAGCCTTCATATCGAAAATAACAGCTAGTAATAGTTAAATTATAGCTAATAGGCTGTGTTTAGATGCTTTCTGATTATTTTCAGTTGTTTTAAGATGAATCAATCAGGAAGTAGGTACCAGAACCAAAAGTACCAAAACCAGTGGATGGGACATGGACAATGTATGTAGTTTGATACCCACACTACCCCTCTGGTTGCCATTCATGAGAAAAGGGAAAGACATCCGATATTTGCGCTGAACTTACTTTGACTTTGATGTTATTTGTACACGGAAAGAAATTTGATTCCGATGCTATGAATGAGATCATGAAATCATGAAATGTGAATTCCTGTCAAATCATGACTGAACTGCCATATCAGACAGCACAAAATCATGAATAATAGTTTATGATTTGGCGTTGTGTTGTACTGCAAGAAGATCGTGATATCATGATTATTATTCATGGTGTATTTTTATAAATCATAAGCTAGAAACCTGGAATCATGAGTCATTTTGCTCGTTTTGGAGATCAACTTTCTATCCGTGTAACCAATGGCCCTTTTAAGGGCCACTAACAAATTAAATTAAGGTTAAATAAAATTTTTCGTAATCTGCTATTCGTTCTTGTAAAAATGTTTAGTTTATCGTACCTATATGTTACTTTTGTGGCGTTCCCTTCAAGCTACTAAGCTACAACATTGTAAAATTCCCTAAAACATTTTTGCGGTTGCTGATACATCGAAGAGATATTTTCAGCTGAAAAAAAATCAATTTTATCTTCAATTATTAGTTGATGCTAAATGAAAAACCTGATTTAAACCACCTAGTGGTGAAAGCAACCTTTGTTATACGGTCTTGCTTGCTATTTGAGATAGAAATCGACACGTCTTCGGAAAATAATTCATCTATTGGTTAACGTTGCATTGTGCGTTGGTTTACATAAAAATTTTTGGAAATTTAATAAGTACAAAATTTGAACAAAATAGAAGCACTTATAAATTTTGATAGTTCTTTTTCTCATGAAATTGCTGAGTAAGTTGTTACTAATGTGAGTAAGTGCAAGTAAAAGTAAGTTGTAAGAAGAAATATTATTTTTTTTTTTTTATTGCTATTTAATGTGGTTTTAACCAATTGGTCATTCACCAAAGAAATATTATTCTTTAACATATACATTGCGTAGTAAAGGTCTAGTTTATAAGTTTTTGAATTATGTATAATTTCCTGTAATGCCATTCTATTTGATTCGCATCAATAAAGTTTTCTTGAATAAATTTCATCAATTTTTATTAACCTTCGGTTACTCACGCTGTTGTATTTTGTACAACATGTGTAGGTTTTTGATTGCCATATTGTTATATAGTTACAACTCATTGTTTAACTAACGTATGTTCTTCAATAAATTTGTTATGAGCAAAATGGCAGAATTATTCGATGCATTAATACTTATGTTAGGAAAATAGATCAGCATAAACCGACATCACAGAAACGAAGCAAGCAGCACGTAAGGTGTACCGCAGTTGACCCCAACTGGCATTTTCTCTCGTTTCTTCATATAGAAAAATGGTGTCTGTGTGCAGCAAAACTATCAAGAAATGTAAAATGTTTCAAATGTATCCGTGTGTTGGCAGTCGAATAATTCGGAGTTAAAATTAGGGTGTTTTTTATAATCAAAGCTCTACAGATCCTAAACAAGCAGACATAGAACTATACTATATTCAGCAATGTTGTGTATTTTTACTATTTGTATAATGAAAAAGTCATACAACAATTACAAAATGAGCTAAAATAGAAAAACTGATTTTACAAGTGCATGTACAATAAATAAGATTTCTCTATCTTCGCTGAAGAGATAGAAGGTTACTGTCTTCAGTAAAATTTCTTATAATAATATGCTCTGAAACTTTGCAGAACACATCAATGTTTTATATTGAAACTGTAGGAAAACAATTTCTTAATTTCACTTTTAGGGGGATTAGTCAAAATTTAAATTCTACCAGACGATAGAGCATTCAATTTCAAAAAACTCTTCCAAAGGTTCGATAAACTTAAAACCAATTTTTCCTAGTCAAAACTCTAGTACGCACGTTTTCTTTGGTTTTAGGCTATTGTGCGCGCGAGTAACCGTGTTACAAATGTTGGAGCGAGTGTTCGAGGGTTAATATCTTTTGACCGGAAAAACCAATTCTTATGAAATTTTGCATATATATTCGTAGTGTCAAAACCTCTCGTTTGACATTAAAATAATTGAAATTAGGCAAATTAACTTGGTTAAAATTATTATAAATTATAGCAAATTTTGGTGTGGTGTATACGGTTGCTCATAACTTTCAAACTAAAAGTCCAATCAAAAAACAATTCAATAGTGATCTATCCGGCTATATTACCTTCCAAATGAAACTGATAGCGCATAAATCGGTTTGGCCATCTCTAAGAAACAGGCGATCATTTGGACCTTGTCAAAACAGGTTTTTTAAGCGTAACTTTTAAACTGAATATTGGTTTTCAATGAAACTTTGTAAAAAGTTTAACGATAGCAAGAGCTTTCATTTGATACTAAGATCATTAAAATTGGTTGGGTAGTTTCGGAAAAAACCGTGTCTCGTAGTTTTTACATTTTTGCCTATAACTTTTAAACGAAACGTCGTACCACGAAACAACCGAATAGTGATATACTAGGCATGAATACCTTTCAAACAAAAGTAATAGTGGATGAATCGGCTCAGCCATCTCCGAGAAACAGGCGATTGAAAATGAGCTGCACACACATACATACACACACACACACATACAGACATTGCTCAATTCGTCGAACCCTATCGATTGGTATATGACAATTGGCCCTCCGCGCCTTGGTTCTATTTCGCGTTTTTCGACCAATTTCTAAACCTTTGTTATATAGTATAACAAAGGTAAAAAGGCTGATTGATGGATGATATCCACATTCATCTTGAAACATTTACTTGGAGTTCGAATGTCATGATGATTATGTGCCTTCCGGGAAGGAATTTTGGCTAATTCACTCATCAACAAGAAACGAACGAAGATCTGAACCTCACGAGCGTTTCCGTAGCGCATCTGTTCACTGTTTTAATGAGCCAAGCTGGAGGCGATAGATACTTATGAACATACACATACCAGAAATGCAGTCTGCATTAGTCCTTGCTCTAATGATCTGACATAAAGGAATACTTCATCGAGTAAAACATGACATGTTTTACTCGATGAAGTATTCCTTTATGTCAGATGTTTATGTTTATGTTATCAAAATAATACAATAGACACATTCCGCCGTGACGTTACAACGTTTTGACTTTTCTTTGCACAGTATTTATGTTTTAGCTGGGAAAATCGTTGAGAAACCCCCAAATATTATTATATATTTGGAAAGAGCATAAAATTTCCTATTAAAAGTGAACAAATTAATAGCATTTGCTTTGCCCAGATTGTTTTGGAAAGCAAATATGTAGCGTGACGTTACAACGCGCCAGAAATACGTCTTTTGGTTCTTCTGTTAAAAAACATGAAAATTCTGCGCTCTTTCAAATTTTATATAAAGATTTTCTTCTATGATTTGATAAGAGATGAATACTGAACGACTTGCCGTTTTCAGAATTCCGATAGTTAGTGAAGTTAATTTTTAAACAGCTTTTACTTTTCGTGACGTTACAACGCTCTGCTTTGCACAGAGAAGGTCGTAGCTCCGTTGTAACGTCACGAAAAATCTGTTCATTTAATATTCATTAATTATCGCTGTTGCCGCCCTCTGTACATAAGGGATAATCCAAAAATGTGTTGTTAATTTGTCTTTCACTATTTCGCCTACGTAACTGTGGGGTTGTTCACAAATTACGTCGCGCTGTGGGAGGGATGCCAAGAAAGTGAGACATAAGTAATAGCAACGAAACCTTAAGACATAGCATAATAATTGCTTCAGAAAAGTTTCTTCATTTAAAAAGTACTTTCTAGTGGTGAAAAAATATTCGGACATTAGGGTGTCCTCAAGCAGATACAAAAAATATTTTCTCTATTTTAAGTCAGAAATGGTTGCTGTCTACAGAAAATTTGTAGAAAAACTAATTTTAAGAAACTTTGTTGAATACTTAAGATTTATATTTCTTACATAAAAAAAGTTATAGAGCCAAACTCTTAGGGACACCCTTAAAAAATTTTTTTCGATCTAGCTCTTTAATAACCCTTCGTATGGCTTACAAATGTTCTAAGAAATTGGTAATCTAATTAAATTGCACATTTTTGTCGAAAATAGTAGAGCACTATCTTTTTCCCTTTAGAAACTATCACTGGCTTTTTTATTTTTATATGTACTCTTTAAGAGGGTGTATCTCGAGGGAGAGCAGCTATGAGCAGCTAATCTCGCTTGTTTTTTTTAGTTAATTTATGCTGTATTCCACCATGTACAACTTAGGGTAGAAGACTGTGGAAAATCTAAAAAAAAATATTATGCAGGCAACCGTAGGTGAATATGTATATGAACAAAAATATGAAAATAATTCAAATTTTCAAAATCAATTCAAAAACAACAATTTTTCAAATTCATTTTCAAAAACAAAATCAATAGTTTTCTATATTTTCAATATTTTCAATCGATTTCCCGATCAATTGGTGTAAATATCTTGGAAATCTATTGAAAATTGACTGAATTATAAGCCGAAGCGTGAAAACGCGTTTCTACTTTGATGACGTCATTTCCAACAACCAATCACGAAGCGAGAATTCTGGTAAAACATAGGTTCATTATTTTCAATTTTTCAATAGTTCAACATCAAGAATCCACACTTTTCTTTATTTGGGTCAATTCTTAGAAGATTTTCCAATCGATTGGTGTAAGAATATTGAAAATCGATTAGAATACCGCTGAGCTATTAGCGCTCAAAACCTTTCATTTTTCGTGACGCTCGCATTTTTCGATTTTTTGGAATGACACCCTATCTCAAAACTTGCCGTAAGACGTAGTCCTACGTCAAAAAATGTGCTATATTTCATTAGTGAACTGCTCTAAAGATGCATCTGTTGAAAAATTACACATTTTTAAGGCCCCCATACACGTACGCATGTGTTGGGTTGGTAATGAACAAAATGTTGGAGGGTCATTCCGGTAGAGCGGCGAGCTGAACATTTTCTTCTGTCAGCTCGGTTCGTGGCACTCACACACAGGCGAGCGTGTTGGACGAGCATGAATTCACCAACATTTTCGCCCAACATGTACGCACGTGTATGGGGGCCTTTACGCTAGAGTAAATTATCGCGTTTTTGATTCATATCAATAATGAATTAATTTCATCAATCATTTTTAACCGTTATGTGTTCGACAAAAAACACCTTTAAGTGCTCGACAAGGGTACCCGGGTACCCGCAAATTGAAAAGCTTGTAACTTTGGTAATATTTGACCGATTTGGACCATCCTATCACCTAAAGATTCAGGAACTTAACCACTTCCAATGGGATTACAACAGAGCCGGAAGTGGTTCATCTGGTTCCCGAAAATCGGGCATTCCGAGGATGCGTTCCGGAATTAAAGCACTTTTTATGATTTTGGATGTAATCATAGTAATATGGGTATCTAAAATTCCTCAAATTACTGCGAAAGGTCATTTTTCATAGTTTTAAAACCGTATAATGATTTATCCTCGGAATGGCCATTCTGGAACAAGTTCCCGTGGGACCTCCTGTGGCCACAGAACTGTTTGGCTTGCAACACTGGCAATATGGGTATCTAAATTCATGAAATTACTCCGGAAGGTCGTTTCTCATTGGTTTGACTCTATCTGATGATTTTGCATGGCCATTCCGGAACATATTCCAGTGGGGCTTCACATTGGTCCAAAACCACATAAACGTGCGCATTACAATTTTGAGTGGAAAAACTTGATTTTAGGTTTATGGAACCTTTAGAAGAGTTTCTTGAAATTAAAAGTTCTATCGTTTGGTGGAATTCAAATTTTGATTAATCCCCCTAAAAGTGAAATAAAATATTTATTTTTCTTCAGTTTATATACAACACATTGACGAGGTCTGCAAAGCTTTAGAGCATATTATTACAAGAAATTTTGTTGAAGACAGTAACCTTCTATCTCTTTAGTGAAGATAGAAAAATCCTATTTCTGATTTGTGAATCATTAAAATCAGTTTTTTCTATTTTAGCTCATTTTGTAGTAGTTGTATGGCTTTTTAACGTTTTATAAAGTTATATAAATAGTAAAAATACACAACTTTGCCGAAGGCAGCATAGTTTTATCTTTGCTTGTTTAGGAACTGTAGAACTTTTAATATAAAAAATACCCTAATTTCAACCCCGGATTACTCAACCATGTGCAAATGGTTACAAATGAAACTTTCTGGATTTCGTAGTATTTTTTATCCAATTTCTGATTCAATTAATATAATTTATATCCGTCTACGCATAGTTGAGTAAATTGAGGTCAAAATAAGGGTATTTTATATATGGGTCATTCCACGGGAAATTTACAGTCAAATTTTTTTTTCTCTTCGTAATATTTTTTTTACGTTTTTTGTCCAAAAAAAATCGACACGTATTTTTCTATTTCGATGTTACTGTTGGAATTCGCAAGATATGATTTTTTAAAGTATTGTAATCTGAAAAAATCACTATTTTTTAAATGCTGATTGTAAACATAGTTTGTAATATCAAAAAATGACTTTCTACCAGATGTGTTCACTATTCCACAAGCTTTCAAAATTGGTATAACATACCCCCTTTCGATTGTTTTTCAATAGTTAAATAGTGCATTTTTATAAACAATTGCAATTTTTTCAAAGCTGGAACTTTTTTTTCTCGATTTTTTTTATTTTAAAATATTTGTTGATCTTTCTCGAAGAAACATGCAAAATTTGGAAATGGAGAAATGAAAACTCTAGAAGTTATGAATTTTTATATCGAAGCGCGCACATTAATGCAAACGACCGGACGAACGCGCGTGGTTCTACGACACGTTACACTTAATAGCATCAAAGGCGGCCTCGTTATGAAGCTGCCCGTGGGTTAGAGCATCGATTGAGCATAACCGCTCGTTTGCATTAATGTGCGCGCTTCGATATAAACATGCATAGCTTCTAGAGTTTTCATTTCTCCATTTCCAAATTTTGCATGCTTCTTCGAGAAAGATGAAGAAATATTTTAAAATAAAAAAAATCGAGAAAAAAAAGTTCCAACTTTGAAAAAATTGCAATTGTTTATAAAAATGCACTATTTAACTATTGAAAAACAATCGAAAGGGGGTATGTTATACCAATTTTGAAAGCTTGTGGAATAGTGAATACATCTGGTAGAAAGTCATTTTTTGATATTACAAACTATGTTTACAATCAGCATTTAAAAAATAGTGATTTTTTCAGATTACAATACTTTCAAAAATCATATCTTGCGAATTCCAACAGTAACATCGAAATAGAAAAATACGTGTCGATTTTTTTTGGACAAAGAACGTAAAAAAAATATTCCGAAGAGAAAAAAAATTTTGACTGTAAATTTCCCGTGGAATGACCCATATTAAAAGTTCTACAGTTCCTAAACAAGTAAAGATAGAGATATACTATGTTCGGAAAAGTTGTGTATTTTTACAATTTGTATATTGTCAATTGCAAGGAAAATTGTACCATCCAAAGTGCGATATCGCTCATAAAAATGCTATTTTAGATTAAATCGTTTCGGTATCTTCGGCGCACTTTTTCGCTATCTTCCAAGCAATAAGTGCGCCGAAGAGACCGAAACGATTTAATCTAAAATAGCACTTTTATGAGCGATTGCGCACTTCTTGATTGGGCAATTTTTCTTGCAATTGACAATAAGGCCATTGCAAATCATATTTAAAGCTTTTGTCACCCCCCCCCCCTTGGAAATTGGCTTGAAAAATCGGGGGACAAAAAAATAATTTGTAGCATATGAGTCAAATTTCTTTTTATAAAATCAATTGTCTGTGAGCTCTACAGTCTGAAAAACTCGAAAAATGAGTCTCCGAGTTGAATTAAGTTTTTGTCTTTTTTCGTATATGTTTGCATAGAAAATAATAACGTTTATATTATAAGCAGGAATAGATTCGGTTTTCATGTTTAAACCTTAAATAAAAATTCTTAAAATTCATGTTTTTTTTTGCTCGATTAAAGAATTCACTTTGTTTTTTTTTCGCCCCGCCCTTCCGTGGCCGAACACCGGAAGGACAAAAACTTTTTTAAATATTTGTAATGGCCTAACTTTATGAAACATGAAAAAGTCATACAACTATTACAAAAAGAGCTAAAATAAAAAAACTGATTTTACCGATTCAGATGTAAGAAACAGGATTTTTCTATCTTCGTTGAAGAGATAGAAGGTACTATCTTCAGCCACATTTATTGTAATAATTTGCTCTAAAACTTTGCGGAACACATCAATGTGTTATATTGAAACTGAAGAAAAATAAATTTTTGATTTCACTTTTAGGGAAATTAATCAAAATTTTAATTTCGCCAAACGATAGAACTTTTAATTTTAAGAAACTCTTCCAAAGGCTCCATAAACCGAAAATCAAGTCTTCCCACTCAAAACTGTAATGCGCATGTGTTGGCAATCCAAACAGTTCTGTGGCCACAGGAGGTCCTACGGAAACTTGTTCCAGAATGGCCATTCCGAGGATAAATCATTATACTGTTTTAAAACTATGAAAAATGACCTTTCGGAGTAATTTGAGAAATTTTAGATACCCATATTACTATGATTACATCCAAAATCATAAAAAGTTCTTTAATTCCGGAACACATCCTCGGAATACCGGATTTCCGGGAATTAGATGAACCACTTCCGGCTCTGTTGTAACCCCACTGGAAGTGGATAAGTTCCTGAATCTTTAGGTGGTAAGATGGTCCAAATAGGTCAAATATTGCCAAAGTTACAAGCGTTTCAATTTGCGGGTATCTGGGTACCCTTGTCGAGCACTTAAAGGGTAAACAATTTCGAGGCCCCCCTTTCCTCCCCCTTAAGTGCTACATGAAAACTTATTTAATAAAAAGTTGTAATTTAGCTAGTTCTAAGATGTCACAGAGTTTCAGTATCCTGGGTCGAAGAAAACTTTAGGATTTCTTACTTTGAAATCTGAAAAGGTACCCGGGTACCCTGTCGAACACATAACGGTTAAATATCTTGTGACTGGTAAAACTAATTCTTGTGAAATTTTGCAGATAGGTAGGGGATTGTCCCCTGTTGTGAAACGGCCCCGGTTGTGAAACACCCGTCATTTTTAACGTTTTGCCTTTCTACTATATAAATATATAGTATAAAGGTATAGAAATCACTTGGAAAACCGGAAATGGAAAGAAGGTCCTGCGGGCCGAATATTATATACCATTCGACTCAGTTTCGAAAACTGAGCATTTTCTGTGTGTGCGTATGTATGTATGTGTGTGTGTGTGTGTGTGTGTGTGTGTGTGTGTGTGTGTGTGTGTGTGTGTGTGTGTGTGTGTGTGTGTGTGTGTGTGTGTGTGTGTGTGTGTGTGTGTGTGTGTGTGTGTGTGTGTGTGTGTGTGTGTGTGTGTGTGTGTGTGTGTGTGTGTGTGTGTGTGTGTGTGTGTGTGTGTGTGTGTGTGTGTGTGTGTGTGTGTGTGTGTGTGTGTGTGTGTGTGTGTGTGTGTGTGTGTGTGTGTGTGTGTGTGTGTGTGTGTGTGTGTGTGTGTGTGTGTGTGTGTGTGTGTGTGTGTGTGTGTGTGTGTGTGTGTGTGTGTGTGTGTGTGTGTGTGTGTGTGTGTGTGTGTGTGTGTGTGTGTGTGTGTGTGTGTGTGTGTGTGTGTGTGTGTGTGTGTGTGTGTGTGTGTGTGTGTATGTGTGTGTGTGTGTGTATGTGACGCTTTTAATCTCACTCACTTTTCTCGGAGATGGCTGGACCGATTTTAATGTTCTTAGTGTCAAATGAAAGGTCTAGGTGTCCCACTGGTCGCTATTGAATTTCATACTGATCGGACTTTTAGTTCAAAAGTTATGTATAAAAATACGAAAAATATGGGACTTCATTATCTCATAGGTCTCTTAACCGATTTGAGCAAAATTGATTGCATATGAAAGAGGAGCCTTGCAAACCCTTAACTTCCAAATTTCATGACGATTGGACTTGTAGTTTGAAAGTTACATGAAGAAATGTGAAAAAATAGTATTTAAAACATATTTATGTAACATATAAGCATTAATTTAATGAAAAACATCACACATGTTATGATTATTTGAAAATTACTGCTGAGATCTATCAAACGAAACCAAGTTATTTAAAATCGGACGCTTCATTCAAAAGTTATTCAAACTTTAACACTTAAGCACCGTTTATTAAACCGTTAAAACGTGTGAAATCAAAACATATCAATCAAATGTTGATTGTATTCAATGTATGAGATGTGTGTGATGTATGTATGTATATATGTATGTATGTATGTATGTATGTATGTATGTATGTATGTATGTATGTATGTATGTATGTATGTATGTATGTATGTATGTATGTATGTATGAATGTATGTATTTATTTATTTATTTATTTATTTATATTTGTAATTCATCTGACTAGTGTCTACATGAAGTCTAATTACTATAACAGATTAGAGGCTTTTATCTTCTGCAAAAATTTATGCGAAGGCTCATCGAACTCAAATAATTCTTCAACTTTCAAAAAGGTTCTAATACATGCGGTAACTGGTTCATTATATCCAAAAACAGTACGATGGAATGGAACTTGTAGTTCCAACAGGTAGGAACAGTTTCAAGTCGTCAGCGTACACAAGTCTGCATCCGATATCCAAGAGCAACGTAACGTCGTTGAAAAACAGTGAAAAAAGCAGTGGTCCCATATTGCTACCTTGCGGAACACCTGAGGTATTGGTGAATTGCGCAGAGATACACGAGCCAAGCTTCACGCGCAATACCCTGTCACGCAAGTACGAGCTGAGCCATTGCACTAATTGTTGAGAGGCACCGAGTCGAATAAGTTTATGCAACAATATTGTATGGTCAATTCGATCAAAAGCTGCTTTCAAGTCCGTGTAGATTACGTCCACTTGCTTCTTATTCTCTATTTGCGAAATACAGGTAGAGGTAAACTCCATTAAATTCGTACAAACGGAACGGCCAGGCATGAAGCCATGCTGAGCTGGAGATATGTAGTTTTTTGTACGAGACAACATCATACTGCTAACAATTATTTCGAACAATTTTGACGCGGCAGACAAATTAGTAATTCCGCGATAGTTCCTAACATTCCGGCGGTCGCCTTTTTTATACACTGGGAATATAAACGACTCCTTCCAAATATTCGGGAATTTAGCTTGTTCGAATGATTTGTTGAAAATAATGCGTAAAGGAACTACCAATGGTACAATACAGCGATTCAAGACTACAGCTGGAATGCCATCTGGCCCCGCAGAGAAAGAACGCTTCAGTTTTTTTGCAGCAGTTATTATCATGTCGGTAGTGATCTCAAACACATTCAAGTCGACCAGATCAGCAGGAACGTATGAAGCAGCGGTTTGTGCATCACGATCAGAGGCTGTTTTATTGGCGAACACAGATGAGAAGAAGTTTGCAAACAGCTCACAAGAATCAGAAACGGTAGTGGATTCGATTCCGTCAAGGCACACGTGGGAAGGGATGGAGGAGCATTTCCTTTTCGAATTAACGAAATTCCAAAAATTTTTCGGTTGTTTCCGGAGATCGGTTTGCACACGCAGGACATATGATTTGTACAGAACCGCATTCAAACGACGAAATTCATCGCTAGTACGTTTAAAGTTGCGCTGTGTCAGCATTGTCTTACGTTTCCGATGTGCACGCTGTGCTCGGTTGCGCTCCCTTCTCAACTGCCTAAGATGCGGGGTGCTCCACGCAGGCGAAGCCGGTCGTTTCACAAGAGGTACATTGGAGTTCAACCATCGCGAAATAGTTTCACAAAACTTCGATGCCATCTCATTCACATCGTTATACTCCAGTAGAGCCCTCCAATCAATAGAGAGCAAGTGCTGATCCAGTGCAGAGAAATCGATTTTTCGGAAATTCAATTTTTTTGTTTCATCAATCAGAGCAGTAGCAGTATCACCATTATCACAGACAGGCATCGACATCACAAGCGGTGGGTGGTGAGGGTCGACAGGCAGCAGCGGGGTAACACAACGGTCGATAGACAATAAGCATCCAGAGGTGCAAAATACCAGGTCCAATGTGCGCCCGAGATGATTTCGCTCTGTGTTCACTTGTGTAAGGTTCAGAAAATTCATACCATCGATCAAAGCGGCACTCGCACAGGGCAGATGTGCTGTGGATACTTTTTGACTTCCATCCGATCCCCATTCAATGCGAGGCTGATTAAAATCGCCGCACACCAGAAGCGAGCCACGATCAGTACATTTGTCCCACAGCTCACAAATAGATGAAACGTGTATATTGACAATGTCGGTGCTACGACTCTTATCGGGCGGAATGTACAGGCAGCAAAGTAACAGCTGTTTGCCACGGATAGTAGCATTCACGCAAACTTGCTCTACGTGGGCACTGTTAGCAGATTCGGCGATCGAACTAGGATAGCATTGCGCCACGGCAATAAGTACACCTCCGAAACTGGATTTGTCACTGTTGTGTGGATTACGGTCGCAGCGGAAAACATTATAAGATGTCCCGAATAATTGAAGCGAGTCGATGCGGTCGTCTAGTCCGGTCTCGGTTAAAAATATTACGTCAAGATCACACTCGTGAGTCGTCAAGAAGAATTCGTCGATTTTAGTCCTCAATCCGCGTACATTTTGTAGATAGAGAGTGATGTCATGCGCACTATCGACGTCACACTGCAATACGGAATCACTTAGGGCAGTAGGAACAGAATTATCGCATAAATACTCGCCTCTGATGGGAGCCCTAAGGTTCCCATCGTCCACATAAAAACGCCTTGAATTTAAATCATCACCTCGTCCATTGCAGTGGGTCGTCGGTTGAAGTTTTTTGGCTGGTTTACAAATTCCCTGAATAGTACGCCAGCCGGCCAGGATGCAGGATCCAAAGCTTGAATTTTCAGCGCCGGGTCAAGTCCGATTTTGTACGACACGAAGGACAATTGACTAATATCCTTGTCCTTGGGCACTAGTCGTACAACTTCGGTAGTGTCGGGAACATTTAAACACAGTGACACAATTTTTTGCACGTCACTGTCAGTAGCTAACGGATTCAGGCCAGAGAGATACAACCAAAATCTAGCTGCTGGTACGGTGGTAGGCAGAATAGAAGGAACCGAAAGATCATTCAATGTAATGTCTTTTGTTCCGCGATCGGTAGCCGCCGCACTGGAAGGCAGCTGTTCTTCTCGACGACGTTTAACACCACGTACAGGCCAGATTGGTGAGCCGGTTGGGTCTTGTGGAGGAGCAAGCGGTGGCATATTATTCAGTGAAATGTTGTCTATTTTGCTGCTCAATGATTCGACGACATCACACAGACGCTGGCACTGCGCAGATAGAACGGATGGACCGCTGGATTGGCAGTGCATATCACTGATATATTTTTTTACGCTGCGGTTATTTAGTTCATCTCTACATGCAGTACACATGAGTAGAACCTTTCCCAGAGTAAACGCATCTCTCAATCCACGTACGTTAATGCCACAGCATTGCTGGCTTATATGCATGTAAGCCTCGCAAAAACCACAGCGCATTGGTTCGATATCATTTATTTCATTATTGCATTCGCAGCATTGTTTTTTCTCCATTGCGTTGCGTGCGTTGGTACGTAGCAGGTAGATAAAGCAGACTCAAGCAACTGTCAGAAGCGTTTGACGAAAAAGCTGGTGCTGCCGGTGATTAAGCCGCGCAAACAAAACAATCACTTTGCAGTAACGAAAAAATATTCCTTTTCCACCGGAGAAACGTACGGATTACTATAACTCCACGATATCACTCAACTAAGAATAGTTATTGATCGCCTTAAGCAAACTTCGATACAAAAAACAGTAATTTTGCAATCCAAACTCAGAAAAACTGAAGAGCCGATAACAACAACTGTCGTAGTAACTTAACGAAACGAATAAATGTATGTATGTATGTGTGTATGCATGTATGTATGTATGTATGTGTGTATGTATGTATGTATGTATGTGATGACAATTTGCAATTTTAAAATTTGCAATGAAATTCAAGAAAAGTGAGAAACATGTCAATTGTCTGAAGTTTTTGAAGCCTCTTAGTGGAATACGAACTCTGAAATTAAAGAAAAGAAAAAACTTTTACCGACTAAATTCCACTATTTAATATTTATTCGCGACAGATACGTATACGCTTTGAAATAAGACATTGATGAAGCCTGCACGTCGTAGGTGAACTACGTATCTGTTGCAAATAAATATTAAATAGTGGGATTCAATCGAAAAGTTTTTTCTTTTCTTTGATTTCAGATTTCAATTGTGTTTTTTTTTCACTTGCTGTTACTCACAATTGTACAAGAAAAGCAAAAAGCGAAGAAAAGCAGTTTATTTGAGCATGTAGGTATAGGGGTGTATAGAATCAAAAATACTAGTGAGTTGATTTTTCCAAATAAATTTGTACAAATTTCAAACAAATTCTGCGCATCAATAGATGCTCTTTTCAATCAATAGATACTAGAGCTTAGAAATGTTATATGAAAAATAGGAAGTAAACGTTGCACGGTAGAAATTTTGTAAGATTTGTTTTCGTTAGTGATATTTTAAAGGACAGATGTTTTAATAAATAAATCAAAACAAGACAAGCACTGGGAATCATATCGATCGTATTTCCCATTCTCAAGCATGTTTATGGCGCAGCTTGGCACTATTTTTCGACCTCATCTTGTTTTCCTAACCCTCTAACATTGTAAAAACGATGCGATCAAGCTAATGACTATCTTTTCATGAAAGTACATTCAAAAGAAGCTTAAGTTTTGATTTTCATGCAAAAATAATTATCTGAAGGAGTGTCAGCTAAGAAATAGTTCCATTTCTCGTTTTCATATCTAATGCTCTATTCAGTAATTTTTTTTTAATTCAGATATATTGCAAAATTGAAGCCAAGCAAACCAATAGTAAAATTTTGAGATCAATCATTTTGTTGTAGATATCCTTTTTCTTCAAAAGCGAAATATAATAATAATTTTTCTGAACTCTTGTTTTTCAAAGATGCTAACTTTTGAATGCATGGTATCAATATCAAAATATCAAAAAATCTGCTATGAACAAATACTTCATATTGTCAATTCAAAACAAGTTTCGTATGTGGCTCTGAAGCCCGATAGTTAAGGCTGTCTGTAGACCCGTTAGAGGGTTAATTTCTAATTTTCTATACATATTCATTCAAGTCTGTAAAAATTATCTTTTGTGTTTACATTATTTTTCTATAAATATTATAAAACTAAATAAGGTGTTCATCAAGTAACATAAATGACGCTTACATGTATTTACGCACCCAAGGAAATAAAATATAATTCTACACAATACGTTGTGAATTTTACTGGCAAATAAGGATTTTGAGGAATACGGAACGGATATTTAAAAATATAGTCTAATATAACATCTATACATCTACAATTAAGTTCCTGAGAAATTAAATAATGATTATTGTGGCAGTAGAAAGGCTAGGTCACGCCGCTAGGTGGATTAATTCGGGTTTTTATTATCCTAGTGCAGTCAAGTTACTACCAACGTCTAGTCTCATAGTAATATAACTTTTGAGCAAACAACGGTCAAACTTCAACATTTACAATGCTTTGTAGGAAAAGTGTTTGAAAAAAACACCCAAAAAAGTTTTTTCGCATGTTTTGCAATTGATTATTTTGTGTACCAAATGGAATGAAAAAGCTCAGGTACAGGTATATAAGCTAAGTTCTGGACCTCTATTTCATCACACAGACAAATTTTAGGTTAAATAATTGACTCAAAAATTATAATATAATTTTTTTGCAATATGGCCACCGCCCCGGTTATGAAACAGTCGAGTTCCCCGCTTGTGAAATATCTAGAAAATCAATTATTTTATACTTCAATGATCGTACATTACTTCAATTGGGGCATAATGAGTTTTTATGGCAGCAGGATTCATTTAGGTTTAGCAAAAACTCAATTCCTTGTAACACATGTAACAGACCAGTGCATTTGAAATGCGCCAATACGATTGCTTGCTTTTGACGTAGGACTACGTCTTACGGCAAGTTTTGAGATAGGGTGTCATTCCAAAAAATCGAAAAATGCGAGCGTCACGAAAAATGAAAGGTTTTGAGCGCTAATAGCTCAGCGGTATTCCAATCGATTTTCAATATTCTTACACCAATCGATTGGAAAATCTTCTAAGAATTGACCCAAATAAAGAAAAGTGTGGATTCTTGATGTTGAACTATTGAAAAATTGAAAATAATGAACCTATGTTTTACCAGAATTCTCGCTTTGTGATTGGTTGTTGGAAATGACGTCATCAAAGTAGAAACGCGTTTTCACGCTTCGGCTTATAATTCAGTCAATTTTCAATAGATTTCCAAGATATTTACACCAATTGATCGGGAAATCGATTGAAAATATTGAAAATATAGAAAACTATTGATTTTGTTTTTGAAAATGAATTTGAAAAATTGTTGTTTTTGAATTGATTTTGAAAATTTGAATTATTTTCATATTTTTGCCTTCCCTCGTCAGTGCTTCCCTAGCACGGATGACAGAAATATATACGATATAAGCTATGAGTTAAGCTTCCTTATGATTGTATTTAATTTACGCCCTATAGAATCCGATTGTTAAACTTTAAATAAAAATGCTTAAAACCGATTTTTGTCCGAAAATTGTTGAGCTTCAGCTGTTGCTGCTTCCCACGGATAAGGCAACGAAGACATGCAAATTCACCAAGCGAGGTGTTGGAGCTGGAGCACTCAATGATCGCTGCCGTGATGGAATATCTGGCAACAGGAGTTCTGGAATTGGAAGGACAAATGCTGCTCGCGACAACGAAACGATCAGAATTATCGTCACTTGCAGCTGGCCATCCGCAACAACGAAGAGTTGAACAAATTGCTGTCCCGTGTCACCGCTGCTATGAGAAGTGTCTTTTCGAACATTCAAACTGTTTTGTTGCTGCCCAAGAAGACGGAAAAGAAGGCTTAAATTTCCAGCATATCACGTTGAAAAACCGTTATTTTAAGAACGAAACATTTGTTCATGAAGATTTGAGGAATTTTCACTCACAGATTTAAATTCTATTTAACTTAGATTGATCTGATTATTCGCTTCTTTCCAATAATTTTAACCGATCACCTCGCGCTGCTGTTCGCTTGTTGCTGCTGGACGCTGGTTGCAGCCAATAAATATACTAGCTCCAAGTAAATGTGTTCGGTCAAGCGTCAAAATAAATGAAATTGGATTTAATCAAATGAAAGAGTTTTAGTAACATCCTTTGCATCTTAGCAACACAAATTTATCCATACAGTAATAATACGTAGCGTAATTTTTCTTTGGCAGCAAAAGGCGAACGGCTCACTGGTAGCTTTGCTCTTTTGTTCAGACTGAAATTGAAATGCTCGATTTTTTATTTCACGTAGATGATAGCATGAAGAACCAAGAAAAATGGGCGTTGCTTGTCGCTTGCTCTGGAACATAATACGTGGTAAGCCGGCGAACAGCATTATTCAAACGCTAGCTAAGCTAGTGCCAACATCGTTTGTCAGGCAAACGGAAGTCACGTACGACTCGTGCACGTGTTCATTGGCGGCTGACCGTGTGTTGGAGCTGAAGCACTCATTTCGCTGCCGTGATGGACTATCTGGCGACAGGAGTTCTGGAACTGGGAGGACATATGCTGTTCGCGACAACGAAACGATCAGAATTATCGTCACTTGCAGCTGGCCATCCGCAACAACGAAGAGTTGAACAAATTGCTGTCCCGTGTCACCGCTGCTATGAGAAGTGTCTTTTCGAACATTCAAACTGTTTTGTTGCTGCCCAAGAATACGGAAAAGAAGGCTTAAATTTCCAGCATATCACGTTGAAAAACCGTTATTTTAAGAACGAAACATTTGTTCATGAAGATTTGAGGAATTTTCACTCACAGATTTAAATTATATTTAACTTAGATTGATCTGATTATTCGCTTCTTTCCAATAATTTTAACCGATCACCTCGCGCTGCTGTTCGCTTGTTGCTGGTGGTTCATTTCGTTGCCGTGATGGCATAGTTGGCTGCTGAAGTCCTGGAATTGGCAGGAAATATGCTGCTCGCGACAACAAAACGACCAGAAGCATCCCACGTCACTTGCAGCTGGCCACTTGGAGTGGTATTTCTCGTGATTCAGGACCATACACGAACGGTTTCGTTGATCTCATAGCTGCTGAGGCTTTCCGGTTGGTCCGTTGCAACAAGCTGTGCCTGGTTAGCGGTTATCGGTACTCCAATTTACCGAACAGAGAATTACATTAAATGCGTTAGTGCAAGTTTATTGCAAGCAGGAGTTATGATAATCAAACAATCGGTTCTTTTAAGGACCACACAACGATTGAAGAGTTTATTATATTTTCTTGCCCAGTTAATACCATAATTAACACAGTCAACGAGGGAAAAGTTGAATTTTTACATTATAAACACGTTTGTTTCATTACTTTCTTCTACCGTAACCTCCATCTATTGTAAAAAACTACCGTTTTAAAAAACAGTCGTTATAAAAAAAATATTTTTACATTTCTAGATCCAAGTGTTGAAGTGCTTGCGTAGTTCTGTATAAGCGTGTAGATCTCTCACGTATGTTTTCTATTCATGTTCACATTCTGATTCTGATTTTTAGAAAAAAATATTTACATTGCTTCGAGGCATTCTAAAATGTCTTCAAGGTTTTTGGAATTTTCTATAACTTTTTTGATTATTTTGTGTAGACAAGTATTTTCATTTTGCTTTAGACTGATTCTAGCAGAATAAGCTCACAGTTGCTTACTTCTACGGCTTGATGACGAAAGATTTTACGCATTTTCTCAGCACTTAACTCGGCCAAACGTTTTTAGGACGACCTATCGATACAAAAAAACTATAAGGTATACAGCCCAAAGGGTTGTACGAATGGGTGACGTAGGACTATATCAGATAATCAGATCAAAGACTAATGTAAACTGCATTTCTGGCATATGTATGTTTATAAGAATCTGTGAGCGCCATTGCTTAAGTTAGGCCATTACACATATTTTATAAAGTTTTTGTACTTCCGGTGTTGGGCCATTGAAGGGGGGGAGGCGAAAAAAAACCAAGTGAATTTTTTAATCGAGCAAAAAAAATCGGTTTTAAGCATTTTTATTTAAAGTTTAAACGTGAAAACCAAATCTGTTCTTGCTTTTAATATATACGCTATTATTTTCCATGCAAAAATCTACGAAAAACAAACAAAAACGATTTTTTTGGTCGATTTTCGGAAATTCCATTGTTCGAATTTCCATTTCTGTTTCGTGCTAGAAGCGTTAACTCAACTCGTACACTCATTTTTCAAGTTTTTCAGGCTGTAGAGCCCACGGCCAATTGATTTTATAAAAAAATTAACTCATATTCTACAATTTATTTTTTGCCGCCCGATTTTTCAAGCCAATTTCCAAGGGGAGGGGGATGACAAAAACTTTGAAAATGATTTGCAATGGCCTTAATGTTTAAATGAAAAGAGTGAAATATTCAGATTCAATTCTTCATTGAATGCAATGGTGGCTTTGAAAATACGTGGACGGGGTTTCATAAGTACAACGCCTGCAACCTTTGAGACATAGAGATCTCTTTTAAAAATCACTTGTGTGCATCATAAAATTTGAAATGGTAATGAATGACCAGCCCACAGATTATTGTATTGAATATTGTATTATGCGTAGCTTGATACATTTCAATAATCTTATTTTAACTCTCTTGTGGCCTTTAAAAGAGCCATTGGTTACAAAAAACATTAAAGACAAAACACGTTCATCGCAAATATGATGTACCATTCGAATGTCCTTCTCTTTTCGATTCACTGTCTTATGCTCCGAGGAGGTGTTACTAGTTTATTTTCACAGCTTATCGCTTGTTACATCGCAGAAAATATGACACATACGCAAAAATTTCTGTTTTATTTGTATGAGAGTCCTTATCCTCCTACCATAGGGGTGAGGGGTTTTCAAATTCAATTCAAAATAAATTTATTCTTCCAAAAACGCCCACATGCCAAATTAGTTTCCATTTGCTTGATTAGTTTTACAGTTATGAGGAAATTTGTATTTCATTTGTATGAGAGCCCCCCCCCCCTTTGGAAGGGAAGAGGTCTCAGCACACCGTAGAAAGAAATCCTGCCTTCTGAAACCCCCACATGCCAAATTTGGCTCCATTTGCTTGATTAGTTCTCTAGTTTTGAGGAAATTTGTAAAAAAAATTGTTCAATTGTAAAAGATACATACATTTTTTCAAAAAGAATTATTTGAAGTATAAACGAGGCACAACACAAGTTTGTGCTTCGTTTCTACTTCAAATAATTCTTTTTGAAAAAAAGCATGTATCTTTTACAATTGAACAAAAATTTTTTTTCGATTCCAACGGCGTGTCCTTCTTTACGACACCGTATACTTTGAAAACTTCATCACATACTTTTCGGATTTTTTCGACGGAGTTTCCTTGCGTATTTTTCCACAAAGAAAACAATTCGCGTTTGTCCATTCCTTTAAAAGTGCCCTCCAATATTATTTTTTAATAAAAAGGTTTTAAAACATCGTTTTCTAACTCACCTGCGATATTTATAACGGTAGTTTTTTTTACAATAGATGGAGGGGACAGTATAAGAAAGTAATGAAACAAACGTGTTTATAGTGTCTCCAGAGCAAAAAAAAACAGCTAAGGGATGGCCCTTCAAGCAACGCTTATGGGTCCATGGAACAAAACAAGCTATAATGGGAGCCAATTATAACAGAATTCGAACCCAACTTTTCCCCAGGCCCTGCGGATTGTAAATATTGGTGCACCTTTGGACCACAGCGGACTGAATATGGAAAAATACTCACTTTTCAAATGCGTTTTTCTACAGAATAGGAGAAGTGTGGAAAAATGTCATTACATGAATTTTGTGGATCCAGGTACGTACTTTTGAACCATTTATTCCGTTTTCAAAAATATGTGCCAACGGAAGCGTGAGACGCCGTGGAAAACTTTATTATTTTGAATCGAAAACCTCTAGATCTTCCTTCAGACAATATATAGCAACTATCTAAAAGTTTTAAAAAATGCACCATTTTATTTTATTGGGTTTCAAATAAAAAAGTTAGAGGAAAAAAAAATGCTTTTTCAAGATTCACCCTGACTTAATCTAGAAAATTCGTTGTATAGCGATACACAGATGAGATACAATTTTGGTTTCTTCAGCAAAGTTTCTGCAAAGTAAATTATTTATAACTTTGTAGTAAAAAGTATTGCTCTATATCGCAAGACTAAAAAGTTAAAAAAAATTATAACGAGTAAAAGTGGACCACCCTAATGACTAATTATACCAAAAGATAGGTCTTTTTTTCTAAACAAAATCTTCTGAATACATGAAATATGTAGAGCCAATGGTATTCGAGATATTGATTTTTGTCTGGAATTTTGGCTTTTTCGACCATAGTGGCAACGGCTCCTGTTTAACCGTCCGACCGAACGGACGTTCTTTTTTGACTCGCGTCGTAGTACCGTCTATTTTAACTTTTAGTAATATTGACAAACGTGCATGCAGGCACTTTTTATTCACAAACGTATTTATTTTCGTCGCTTAAACAGTACCGCCGCGTGTGTAATCAGGAAATGTGGCATCTAAAATAGCCTCGCCAACAACAGTCGTGACCTATGGAAGTGCGAAGGAAATTGCAATCGCTTTTGACGTAGTGCAGCGTCAGTGCCCAGTACGGGTAACATTGACAAATGGTAGCATTGACGGTTAACATTGACCGAAGCTTCCGCGACAGCGAAAGTTTTACCTTTCGGTGCGGCTTGGTAAAGTTTATTTCTCTGACAGTTTCAGGGGCAAGCGCAAACGTTTGCACATGGAAAATAACAAACATTGTACGTCGAACGTGCGATGGGAGTTAGCTTAGTACATGGGTGAGAAGTTTCGCGCGCCAACTGAAACTCTCATAGAACTTAAGTTCCAGCTCTACTCTCTCTTTGTTTTTCTCAGCAGCTGTTCTAGTACTTCTTACTACGAACAATTAAAAGCTGTTATAAATACAGGCGGCAACGCCACGAGGGAGGAGATTCAGGTAAAATTGTAGAAAGAGTTGTTAGTTCGTTCGTTACGGACAGTTTTAGTAATAAACCTGTAATTGTAAATTGTAGTTGGTATTAATGTTCGTTCCGTTAATAAAATTAAGCTCCATACCTTTTAAGCTACATACCCATCTTTTGCCCTTTTGCCATCTACGTACCGTTTAAGCTACAGTAGGACTACGTCTTACGGCAAGTTTTGAGATAGGGTGTCATTCCAAAAAATCGAAAAATGCGAGCGTCACGAAAAATGAAAGGTTTTGAGCGCTAATAGTTCAGCGGTTTTCCGATCGATTTTCAATATTCTTACACCAATCGATCGGAAAATCTTCTAAGAATTGACCCAAATAAAGAAAAGTATGGATTCTTGATGTTAAACTAGTGAAAAATTGAAAATAATGAACCTATGTTTTACCAGAATTCTCGCTTCGTGATTGGTTGGAAGATTCTTTACGATGATCTAAACCTATACCAATGTGATATCTGTGCTTGGGATGTAAGCCAAAACATGCGACAGTTTCCTCATTTCAAAACAAGATTTCTTAACACCGCGGTTCAACCTAGACCACTTTGATGTCCTTGCTTGGGAAGTACGCCAGAGAGAGTAACAAAGCCCTCTCGTGCCAACAGATTTCTTACGAATACGATTAAACCTAATCCAATTTGATGTCTGTGTTAGGGAAGTGTGCCAGAAAATCAGAGGGGTTGTGTACAAGACACGACCGCATATATAGGCGACGCAGGACTACGTAAGTCTCTTTGTAGTGATAGTAACATGTATTCATGCTTGTAATCATTCGATTCTTCATGTATACATGCTATATGCAACATATATACATGCTACATGCGTTGTATGTAACATTTATAAAAGTAGTAACATTGCATACGTTCAATTCTCAAAAGATTGTGCATTTGAAAACAATTTAACAAAATCAAGAACACAAACTATTGCTTTCCTGCTACCTTACTGAAATCAAAGATTGTTTTTATTATCCATGGTTTCCCACGTTGGAGGGATTTTACCAATTCAATCCTATTTTATCAACAGCACATCTTTTAGCTACACTTCTAATGAAACGGCAAGCATGCGTATTCATACAGAGTCGTATTATAACCGAACACTATAGCTGTAGCACATTTTTCCAACACAGATATCAAATTCGCCGAGGTTTAATCGTCTCGCAGTAAAGAATTTGCGGTCTGTTGGGACGACGAACTTGTGTCATTTTTTCTGGCACACTTCCCTAACACAGGCATCAAATTGGTTTAGGTTTAAGCGCGTTCGTAAGAAATCTTTTGGCACGAGGGGGCTTGGTCACTCTCTTTGGCGTACTTCCCAAGCAAGGACATCAAAATGGTCTAGGTTGAACCGCGGTGTTAAGAAATCTTGTTGAAATGAAGAAGCTTTATCACTTGTTTTGGCTTACTTCCCAAGCACAGATATCAAATTGATATAGGTTTAGATCACCGTAAAGAATCTTCCAACCAACCACGAAGCGAGAATTCTGGTAAAACATAGGTTCATTATTTTCAATTTTTCAATAGTTCAACATCAAGAATCCATACTTTTCTTCATTTGGGTCAATTCTTAGAAGATTTTCCGATCGATTGGTGTAAGAATACTGAAAATCGATCGGAGAACCGCTGAGCTATTTGCGCTCAAAACCTTTCATTTTTCGTGACGCTCGCATTTTTCAATTTTTTGGAATGACACCCTATCTCAAAACTTTCCGTAAGACGTAGTCCTACGTCAAAAAATGACACAAGTTCGTTGTCCCAACAGATCGCAAATTCTTTACTGCGAGATGATTAAACCTCGGCGAACTTGATATCTGTGTTGGAAAAATGTGCTACAGCTGTAGTGTTCGGTTATAATACGACTCTGTATGAATACGCATGCTTGCCGTTTCATTAGAAGTGTAGTGGAAAGATGTGCTGTTGATAAAATAGGATTGAATTGATAAAATCCCTTCAACGTGGAAAACCATGGACAATAAAAACAATCTTTAATTTCAGTAAGGTAGCCGGAAAGCAATAGTTTGTGTTCTTGATTTTGTTAAATTGTTTTCAAATGCACAATCTTTTGAGAATTGAACGTATGCAATGTTACTACTTTGATAAATGTTACATACACCACATGTAGCATGTATATATGTTGCATATAGCATGTATACATGAAGAATCGAATGATTATAAGCATGAATACGTGCCACTATCACTACAAAGAATCTTACGTAGTCCTGCGTCACCTATATATGCGGTCGTGTCTTGTACACACCCCCTCTGATTTTTTTCATTGAATTTGCGTAGGAGCAGCTAGGAATAAGGAAGAACCACTGGTCATTCATGCTGCACTTATGTGCTGACTGCCAAATGCAGTTCACTGCTGAACTTAACTTTAAAGTAATCACACAATCGTTGTCACAAATTTCAGACAACATAGGAAAAACATTGGAAGCAAATCACAAATTACTTACCAACTTAAAAAAAATGAGCGCCACCCACGACGAAACTCTAGAGCACTTTGAAAAAGTACTCCTAGACATCTACAGCAAATTATCGACCGTCGAAAAAACCAACAAATCCAGCGCATCAGAAATCAAAAACCGAATATCATCACTTTCGGACGTCCAGCCTACAGACTTGCAGTAGAAGCAGTTGCTAAATCTGCAACGACAGCAGCAGCAGCAGCAATAACAAAAACACCTTTAATTGACCCACTTCCAGAATTATTTACTGCTCTAAGAAATGACCTGATAAACTCGCATACCATTCTGGCCTGCAAAGTCAAATCGCAAATCGATGAAATAGCAAAGACAATCGCTACTTCGCCTGCCCAAATCACTCAAAAAACCACCTGCGTCATAATTCCAGACGAAACTAAAGAATCAGACAACAAGGAACCAAACTCCGGCAGGCGCTTTATTAGAAACAAAAGACACTGGACACCGGATTGGAGTTCATACGATTTCAAGCAGCGCACCCGTCGTCTACAGGAAAAGAAAGGAAGACAAAGCTAGACGCAGGCGTAAACAACGGAAAAGGAACCAACAGAAGACCTTATCGGTCAACAGCACACAACGGCTCAGAAGTAATACACACACGGAAGATAATTATAACTGTAACTGTAGATCCGGCAACAGCAACAGCAACAATAAAATCGTCAACAGTAGCAGCAGCAGCTCCAATGCAAACATATTCAAAACGAACGTCAAAGCCAATTCAGCACTTCTACCTTTGGACAGACTTTTTGGCAGCAGCTAGGCATCATTTTTCTGGACCGCCAAAAGCTGACATCACATCAAAATTTATAAATTTCCAAAAAGAGGAATCGAAAGTCTAAACCAAGTCTAAAGCTTATACTGCTCTCGGTTTAATTAGAAGGAATACGTCCAACTTAGAAGATATATATGCCTTGAAAACGCTGTACTATCCTTGGTTCTAAGTGTTCTGGAGTACGCAGCTTAAGTCTGTGCACCATACGCTACTGAGCATTGTCGTCGCATTGAGAGTGTTCAACATTCATTCATAAGGTTCGCACTTGAACGCCTGCCATGGCTGGATTCATTACACCTATTTGAATATGAAAATCGATGTCAGTTGATCAATCTAAGCACTTTAGCTGCACGACGGAGACTGTTGCAAAGGCTATTTATACGTGATCTTCTTGTATGTAACATTTATCAAAGTAGTAGCACTGTATACGTTCAAACCTGGCTGGTAAACGGCTGAATAATGCGTACCGTCGGTGCCTTGTGCACGTGTAGGCATAAAATAGACCCTACAGTGGTTCATAGCCTCTTATTCAGCAACTCCTATTCCTACCGCCTCGTGGTACCAGCCGGGATACGAGCAACTTTGGTGGAGATCGGGTAACCAACCCCGGTGGAAGCCAAGGTCGTATGCTGACAGGAAAGGAGGGCTCTTTCGAGCTTCGTTGGCCCTCCGGCGAAAAAGGGGGTTGGTGTAGCAGGCTTTGCAAGCCGTCACCACGAAAAATACTAAAGCATGGAACGAAGAACAAATATATTCTTACTGGAACAATCGGAATAGACCCACGCGACGAAAAAGGACTATGGATTGGAAACTCGGGACGTGGAACTCCGATCTCTCAACTTCCAAGGGAGCACTCGAGTGCTTTCCGACGTATTGAAGAGCCGCAAGTTCGACGTCGTAGCGCTGCAGGAGGTGTGCTGGAAGAGCTCAACGGTACGTACGTTCAGAGATGGACATACCATCTACCAGAGCTGCGGCAACATACACGAGCTGGGTACAGCTTTCATAGTGATGGGCGAGATGCGGAAACGGGTGATTGGGTGGTGGCCAATCAATCCTCGAATGTGCAGGTTGAGAATCAAGGGTCGATTCTTCAATATAAGCATCATCAACGTGCGCAGCCCTCATCTCAGAAGTACCGATGACGACAAGGATGCAGGGTGTCGACTCAAATCAAAAAATAAAATTCCCTGACTTTCCCTGATGTTTCAAATATTTTTCCCTGACCCTCAAAACTCGAATATCAAGCTTATTTGGGCGATTTTTGGCTTAAGTTTTTAACCCTTTAGCATGGCTTATGCGAGCTACTGAAACTACTAACTAAAGCTAGATTTCTTCATGATTTAAGAACATGTATCAAAGATTCTTAACCTATTTCTTACCAGCGTTTCGAAAACGCCCTTTTCTATCGAGTCTAGGGACAGTTATGTTTGAGGTATCAACTTGAATCCAAAGAAACAAAGATTGAGAAATAATCTAATTGACCTGTTTTTGCACAAAGCTTAGATGTTACATACAACAAAATTACAGCCGTGTAAACATATCAAATCTTGCTAATTTTCAGTCAGCTCAAACTAGTAACTTTGCCGCTGGAAGGTGGACACATGTCTGCGAGTTTTCAGTTAAACTAAAACAAAATTTTCCTGGAAGTTTCAGCTTGTTATCTTTGCTGCAAAAAGTATGGGGTAAAGAGATGATTCCTCAAAGATTGGTACAAAAATGTGCGTTTTGCTGGCTTCGAGGTACGGCAAAACTTTAGCTAGATATATTGTTAGAAAATGTCCAAATGGCAAATATTTTAACCCTCAATGGTGGACAGTATACGAAGTTAAGACTAAAGCTGTGTGTCATGATTTCGGATTGCAACTATCGAGACTTGAGAGCAACATTGACTCGAAGGTAGTTCGGTGGCCGGCCGTTCGGTCCGATGACCGTATATGGGTGTTGAGAATTAAGGCAAATTCTTCAACTACAGCTTCATCAACGTATAGTCACCAACAAATCATAAATTCGATGATACTAGGGACGAATTGAACCGCCCAGTTAGCTTCGAGGTACGATACTGATCTAACAGCCAGTCTCGGCTAGCCGGTTTTTGTTAGATAGAATCAGTAGGATGGTTGCACTGACCCCGTAATTTTCCTGTACTCTAACAGCCGGCTGCGAAGTCTATCGATAAAGAAGGATAATGTCTAGTGACGGTTAATGCTCAAGACTTTGCTTTGCTTTGCTAGGGACGAATTCTATGACAGGTTCGAAAGGATTTATGGGGTGTGCACGACTTGAAAATTCAAGACTCTAGCTCCCAGATTGATCCTGTTTAACGGTTAATACTTTTTGGAAGTCACAATATACAGTCTTTTCTTAGCGACTTTGACCACTATCTCGTCGTAAAATCCACGCAAGGTTATCGAAATCGGCGAAGGCTCGCACTGAGAGGATGTTGCATTTCAACATCTAGCGGTTTACGGCATATGACGTTGCAGTAGAGTAGACCAGAAAGCTTGATCAACGAATCGCAGAACAGTATGACGAAAAGGAATAAGACGTAAGTAGGCTATGGAGGATCCGCTATGGCGCCAACAACTACGAGGGAAGTGATAGGCACGACGTGGGGAAGACAATCACCCTTATTCTGCGAGTCACATGACTCAATACGTGTAACAGCTTGTTTGATGTCGAATGCCAGAAAACGACAGATGAGAAGAACCAGGCCAAGAGTCGCATGCTCACTGCGGATCACGTCAGAACAGAGAAACATGTAAGCTTTCTGCGTATTACTTAACCAGCTGAACCAGTCCCGAAGGTTGCCAACTCGCATAAACGCAAATTCTATAGAACGTTAATGTTCCGGTAACCCTTAACGGACATGAATCATGAACACTGAAGGAAGATGATCAATGCTTGGGGCTTCTGAGTGTAAAATTCTGCAATTGGTGAAAACGCTGTAGATCGCGTGTAAATAACAGTCTGTATCCCGCTTTGTGCTCTTGATGTCTGCACCGTGAAGTGCGTGAGGCCTGCCGATTTCGAGCACTACAGCGAGTAAAGTCTGACAATTTTACGGCGCAAAACAAATAAAAAATTTACGGCAAACTGAAAGATAATCGAATCGCCACTAGACATGTAACAAGTTTTAATTCAACCGATCAATCTGCGTATATTTTACACGAAAATTGATTTGATTCCAAAGTTGATCAACAATATTGCCGGGTAAACAAAATTTCCCTGATTGAATTTCGAAATTCCCTGATATTCCCTGATTTCCCTGATCCAAAAATGAATTCCCTGATATTCCCTGATTTTCCAGGTTTTTCCAGGAAATCGACACCCTGGATGAGTTTTACGCGCAGTTGGAGAGTGAATACAACCGCTGCCCAAAACATGATATCAAAATCGTCATCGGGGATTTCAATGCTCAGGTCGGCCAGGAGGAGGAATACAAACCGGTGATTGGAAGGTTCAGTCCACACCCACGGACCAATGAAATGGGCCTAAGACTTATCGACTTTGCCGCCTCCAAGAATATGGCCGTACTTTTTCCAGCACAGAATCCATCATAAGTACACCTGGAGGTCACCAAATCAGACAGAATCACAGATTGTTACTGCGGGTAACGACGAAAAGTAAATCGGCGCATCCCCCGGCGCACTTGACGTCCGGGCTGGTGTGAATGTATGGTAGCGAGACGGTATAGAGGCGAACTGTCAGAACGAAGAGAGGCGATTATCATTATCTGTTTTGATTAAAAAGTAGCGTGAAACAGATTTGCAACGTAAATTACAATTTTTCTATATTTAAACTAAAATTCAATATCAAATACCCTATTACAGATTAAATTTGAGTACAATACACTAACCTGATTGTAAGGGGTTGAAGTGCCTAGTACGAGACTATTTGTAAGTTAATTCCTACTTAATTAATTCTGCATACCGTGTTGAAACCTAACCTAATAAAATTATAGCTTTGAGCTGATTTCATCGGAAACGGATGGAATTTGCTTCTGGGACTCCGAAACGCCAACCCCCACACTAACAATCTCAAAGAAATATTCAAATGAGTGCACAAGGATCATTCGTTCGCCAGACCCGGTCGAAAACTCGAGCGACCCGACAAGATCCAGCGGGCAGCGGCTCTCAACCATCCCGTGACAGTACACCAGTAATAGAGGCGGATGATGACGAATTCGAACCATCAGTGGTTGACATCGAGCACGGCGAGCATTTCGATTGCGCGGAATGTACACGGCCCAACAATGCGGAGTTGTATATGGTACAATGCGGAAAATGCGAGCGTTGGTACCATTTCTCCTGTGCGAAAGTGGACGTCAGTACAGCGCGATCCAGTGAATTCAGCTGTGTGAAGTGCGTTTCTCCGTCACGTACAAGCTCTAGGACGGGAAAATCCAGCATGACGAGTTCCCGGAGATCGGCGATAGAGCGGGAGCTTCAGAAGTTGGAAGAAGAACGATGTTTGCGTGAGAAATTGGAGGAGGAAAGGTTGCAGAAAGAGAAATTACTGGTCGAGAAGGCGATGAATGAAAAACTTGAACGTGAGAAGGAGTACCTGGCTCGGAAGCATGAGCTGCTTCGCCAGCAGGATGAAGATGCGGGAAGTATCCGTAGCAGCCACAGCAGTCGAAGCCATGCAAGTAGCCGAAACAAAGTAGAAACCTGGTTCCACCAGCAAGCGATGCCCTGTACGACCGCAAGTGAACCAAATCAACAAGTTTCGGTTCGAAATGGGGAACCGGTTGGATCGTCGACACCTATCGAAGTCAGTGAAATCACCGATATAGATTCCGAGCGAGCGATGGTGGACGTCGTGCAAAAAGATGCTTTAAAGCAATCCGGTCAGCAGCAGCACCATACCGGTAGCTTACCGGATCTACCGCTAGTCAACGTTCCACCGTTAAACCGATTGTTTGACATCAGCGGTCAGATTTCGAGTTCATCGAAAGTAGACGCGTTTCCAAAGATCGTCTCGAAGTTGATTAAAAAACCACTACCATACGAAGAATGGCAACGCGAGACAAGCGAGATGCGAAAGCATGCCGAGCAGCAGGAAGAAGAGCTCCGGCGGCGAGAACAGCGAGAGCAGGAGTTAGCAAGTCTGCTTAAGCATGCCGAGGAGAATCGAGAGCAGGATAGACACCGTATGGAAGGAATTTATCAGCAGCAACGTGAGAAAGAAGAGAAAGCGCTACAACTGCGAGACCAGCGAGAGCAGGAGTTGACCAACCTGTTAAAATATGCGGATGAACAGCGTAAACAAGACATGCAGCGACTGCAGCAGATCGAAGCCGACTTGAAGAAGCGGGATGAAGTCGATAAGCAGCACAGAAATAGGGAAATGAACCTAGTACAACGGATCAAACAGCTGGAACAGCAATGCCAAGCTGAGCGTTCGAAACGAGACGAAGAGAAGCAGAGGTTCCTGGCACAGGAGCAGAATCTTACCGAGGAGGTGCAACGACTGCGCATGAAGTGCGAACAACAATCGGCACAGCATGCAGCAGAACAGCCCGCAGAGGACGAGTATCAGCACGACGTTCCAGAGGCGAACCAGCAAGGTGTAACTGTGAGTAACAACCCTCGAACGACTCACGACAAAGTAGACATAGTAGGGACACCCACCCAAACATTTTATGTACCTCCAAAGCCAGGATTGCCCCCTATTCCTTTTCTAATAGATCCATTAGGGACACGAAATGCCCCCATAGATGTAAATTATGGTCATGCAATGCAAAGTCCCACGTCCCATCAGTTGGCAGCAAGGCAAGTCATCACAAGAGAGCTTCCTGTCTTTAGCGGGGACCCTGTCGAGTGGCCGCTTTTTATCAGTAGTTATAACCATTCGACAGAGGCATGTGGTTATTCACTTTCTGAAAACTTGCTGCGTTTGCAACGGGCGCTGAAAGGTGCTGCGAAAGACGCCGTCAGCAGTTTTCTTCTACATCCGTCTACCGTGCCACAAGTGCTGTCTACCCTTCAGACATTGTACGGTAGGCCGGAGCAGATTGTTCATAACCTGGTGGCCAAAGTTCGAGCAACGACCGCACCCAGGGCGGATAAATTGGAGACGCTGATTCATTTCGGTTTGGCTGTGCAGAATTTGTGTGGTCATATGGAGGCTGTTGGAATGATGAATCACCTGTCTAACCCGATTCTCCTACAAGAACTGGTGGACAAGCTGCCGGCAAATATCAAATTTAGCTGGGCGCTACACCAAGTGGGTCTACCCGTAGTCGATTTAAAAGCTTTCAGCGAGTACATGCGGAACGTTACGGCCGCCACCAGTGGCGTTACAAACTTGTACGTTTCACCGAAGCCTCCGAAGGACGAGAAGCACGAAAAACCCAGGAATAAAGAACAGGCATTCCTGAATACGCATGATGCACACGAACGAAAAGGAGCATCAACCAACCCACCCGGCGAACGGCGAGAACATCACCAGAATAATATGAGCAAAAGACAAGAAGTAAGCAGGAATTGTCCTAAATGCAACGTTACCGGCCATACCACTGCGAGTTGTGCAGCTTTCAAGAGACTCTCGATAGACTGCCGGTGGAATTTTGTAAAGGACAACAAGCTATGTCGTCGCTGTCTCGTATCGCACATTCGCTGGCCATGCGAAGGCGAAGTTTGCGGAATCAATAACTGTCAGAAGCGACATCATCGTTTACTGCACAGCGAGCCGAAGTCGACCGGGAATTCCAGCGATGCTACCGTCACCATTCACCAGCTTCCGGTGTCATCAATTTTGTTCAAGATAATTCCTGTGACGTTGTACGGGAAGAATGGTGCTGCAGTGAACACCTACGCATTCTTGGATGACGGCTCGTCTGTGAGTCTCGTAGAACAGGCGATTGCAGACCAACTCGGCCTGGACAGTCGAGCGCATTCCCTGTGCATCCATTGGACGAGTGGGATAAATAAGCAGATCGAGACTACTGTGCTGGAGAAGCTGAGCATATCGCAGCCAAACGGCAGAAGACGTTTCAAGCTATCCGAAGTATACACCGTCAAGAATCTAGGGCTACCGGAACAATCGCTGGATTTCGAGCAGCTGGCTAAGGAGTTCGCGCACCTACGACATCTACCGGTCAAGAGCTTTAAGAGAGCCGTTCCTGGACTACTAATCGGGCTGAGTAACTCACATCTGCTGACTACCACGAAGGTTCGTGAAGGAGGAAAAGATGAACCGATCGCTGCGAAGACTCGTGTTGGCTGGGTCGTAAGTGGCCGTGTACGAGGGGGAGAAGACAGTTTCCAGCACCGTCAAATGCTTATTTGTGCGGATACGACAGAACGCAATCTCCACGACTACGTGCAGGAGTTCTTCTCAGTAGAAAGCCTTGGAGTTGCCGTAGCTCCTAATCTGGAAGGAGCCGAAGACCAACGAGCACGTAGAATCCTCGAAGAGACGACAGTTCGGACAGAAAGCGGAAGGTTTGAAACCGGGCTGATCTGGGCGCAAGACGACATCGAATTCCCGGATAGCAGACCAATGGCCGAGCGCCGGTGGCGATGCCTGGAGAAGCGACTCGAGAAGGATATTCAGCTATATGAGAGCGTACGACAGCAGGTGGCAGATTTCGAGACGAAGGGGTACATCCACGTAGTAACTGAGGAAGAGATGGCAGGTTTCGATCCGCGACGTATCTGGTACCTTCCGTTAGGAGTGGTACAGAATCCGAACAAACCCGGACGGATACGAGTTATTTGGGATGCGGCCGCAAAAGTTAACGGTGTGTCCCTGAACATGATGCTCTTGAAGGGTCCGGATTTGTTGACTCCCCAGCTACATGTTACTTTCAAATTCCGCGAACGGGGAGTTGCCTACTCCGGTGATATACAAGAAATGTTCTTGCAGCTCGGAGTCAGGAAGGAAGATCAAAGCGCACTCTTGTTCGTCTTCCGCAAGTCGTCAGACGAACCGCTGATCACGATGGCGTGCAATGTCGCTATCTTCGGAGCGACGTGTTCTCCGGCGCAGTCACAATATGTTAAAAACCTGAATGCTACGGAGAATGAGCAGGAATTCCCCAAGGCGGCAGATGCGATTAAGAATAAGCATTACGTCGACGACTATCTCGACAGCGTCGACACTGAAGAGGAAGCCGTCAGCCTAGCACTAGAAGTAGCTGAAGTACACCGGAAGGCAGGCTTTCGAATTCGCAACTGGGTTTCAAATCGATCCTCGGTCCTGCAAGCTATCGGAGAAGTGAGTCCCGCTGAAGTGAAAGACCTTTCGATGAATGGCCATCATGGTTTTGAACGTGTTCTCGGGCTGTCTTGGCTAACGATAGAAGATGTCTTCTGCTTCAAGTTCAATCTGCAAGATGATCTGAGATCGTTGATAGAAGGTGACACCGTGCCGACAAAGAGGATGATGCTGAGCTTCGTGATGAAAATCTACGATCCGTTGGGACTGGTTGGTTCGCTGGTGATTCAAGGGAAGATTCTGCTGCAGGATGTTTGGAGAGCTAAGCTGGACTGGGACGATCGCATACCCCAAGATCTGTTCGTACGGTGGAAGCAGTGGCTGCAAGTTCTGAAGGAGTTAGATAACATCCGAATTCCCCGGTGCTATTTTCCGGGATATGATCCTGCCTGTTTCGATAACCTGGAGATCCACATATTTGTGGACGGTAGTGAGCAAGCCTACTCTGCAGCGGCGTACTTCCGTGTTCGCGACCAAGGAGAAATTCGCTGCGCCCTGGTTTCCTCCAAGACGAAGGTAGCTCCACTACAGCAGACTTCAGTTCCTCGACTGGAATTGCAGGCAGCCGTGATTGGTGCTCGCTTACGCAAGACAATCGAAGAAGGTCATTCGGTACAGATCAAACGCACATACTTCTGGAGCGATTCTAGCACTGTAATCTCATGGATCAAATCGGATACGCGCAGATACCGGCAGTACGTGGCGTTTAGAGTTAACGAGATCCTATCCCTGTCAAAACCCGACGAATGGCGATGGCTGGGAACGAAAGTAAATGTCGCCGATGAGGCGACGAAGTGGGGTAAAGGTCCGAACTGCAAGTCCGACAGTCGATGGATGCGTGGACCCGCCTTCTTGTACCAAGAGGAGAGCGATTGGCCGGTGGATAAGTTCGCGACAATGAGCGGCCCCGAAGAAGAGCTGCGACCGGCGTACGTCTGTAGTCATTTCCTATCAGCGCAATTGATCGATGTGTCACGTTTTTCGAAATACGAGCGACTGTTACGAAGCATGGCGTATGTGTACCGGTTCACTGGGAAGTTGTTGCAACGAATCGGAAAACGACCGAAGATCGACGAAGATAATGTCAGCAGTGAAGATTTGCAGAATGCAGAGGTGTGTCTTTGCCGGATCGCACAATCAGAATGTTATGCGGATGAGGTAGCTACGATGAATCGCAACGTACGCTTACCACCGGAGTACCGTAAAGCTTTAAGCCGCAGCAGTTCGATAGCGACTCTCTCTCCGATGTTGGACGATCGAGGTGTGTTGCGCGTGGATGGTCGCATTGCAACGGCAGATTGCGTGAAATACGATACGAAGTTCCCGATAATCTTGCCCAAGCGTCACCCGATCACCAACTTGCTGCTGAATTGGTACCATCGAAAATTTCGTCACGGCAACAATGAAACGGTGGCGAACGAAATTCGTCAGAAGTTTACTATTCCGAATTTGAGAGCGCAGATCCGGTCAACGGAAAAGCGATGTCAGTGGTGTCGCGTGTACAAGGCCACCCCTGTAGTTCCAAAGATGAGTCCCGTTCCTTGGTTCCGCACCACCCCTTTCGTTCGTCCGTTTACCTTCACAGGGATCGACTACTTTGGACCGTATCTGGTGAAAGTCGGTCGTAGTGCTGTTAAACGCTGGGTAGCGATCTTCACGTGCCTGACCATCCGAGCTATACACCTGGAGGCAGTGCACAGCTTAACAACCGACTCGTGTAAGAAGGCAGTTCGGCGGTTCGTCGCTCGGAGAGGCGCGCCGAAAGAGGTGTATACAGATAACGGGACAAATTTCGTAGGCGCCAGTAGAGAGCTTGAGCAGGAGTTGCGGGACATCAACCGAGCCCTGGGTAGCACTTTCACGGACATCGATACTCTATGGCGGTTCAACCCACCGTCCGCTCCGCATATGGGTGGATGCTGGGAGCGGATGGTGCGTTCGGTAAAGACGGCGCTGGGAACACTGCCCACGTCGCAGAAGTTAGACGACGAATCGCTCGTGACATATCTAGCCGAAGCTGAGCACATGATAAATTCTAGACCGTTGACGTATCTACCGCTGGACAGCGCGCAGCAGCAGTCGTTAACTCCCAACGATTTCCTGATGCTCAGCTCTAGTGGTGTACGCCAGCCAGTAAAAGCGCCGGCTAATGTCGGAAAAACGATGAAGGATAGTTGGGGACTGATGCAGCAGAGCCTGGATTCGTTCTGGAATCGTTGGATTACCGAGTACTTGCCGATCCTAACTCGGCGGTCCAAGTGGTTCTGCGATGTGCCACCGATCAAGGAAGGAGCGTTAGTGATGGTAGCCGATGGGAAAGTTCGGAACCTGTGGATTCGAGGTCGAGTAAACCGAATCTACCCTGGGAAAGACGGAGTTGTGCGTCGGGCGGACGTGGAAACAGCTACCGGCATGTTGAAAAGTAGAGCAGTTTGCAACCTAGCGGTTCTGGATGTGAGCGATCCTGACGGAGCGAGTCGCGAAGGACAAAACAACGGCGAATTTGGTGCCGTACGGCACGAGGGGGAGGATGTTACTGCGGGTAACGACGAAAAGTAAATCGGCGCATCCCCCGGCGCACTTGACGTCCGGGCTGGTGTGAATGTATGGTAGCGAGACGGTATAGAGGCGAACTGTCAGAACGAAGAGAGGCGATTATCATTATCTGTTTTGATTAAAAAGTAGCGTGAAACAGATTTGCAACGTAAATTACAATTTTTCTATATTTAAACTAAAATTCAATATCAAATACCCTATTACAGATTAAATTTGAGTACAATACACTAACCTGATTGTAAGGGGTTGAAGTGCCTAGTACGAGACTATTTGTAAGTTAATTCCTACTTAATTAATTCTGCATACCGTGTTGAAACCTAACCTAATAAAATTATAGCTTTGAGCTGATTTCATCGGAAACGGATGGAATTTGCTTCTGGGACTCCGAAACGCCAACCCCCACACTAACACAGATCGACCACGTTCTGATCGACAGTCGGCACTTCTCAGACATTATCGACGTCAGATCCTATCGAAGCGCTAACGTTGACTCGGACCACTACCTAGTGATGGTTAAAATGCGCCCAAGACTCTCCGTTGTGAACAGCATTCAGTAACGACGCCAGTCTCGGTTAGATCTCGCGCGGCTGAAGCAGCCACATGTCGCCGCAAACTACGCGCATTCACTCGAAGCTGCACTGCCGGAAGAGGACGAGCTGGACGAAGCCCCTCTCGAGGACTGTTGGAACACTATCAGAACAGCCATCAGTAGTGTAGCGGAGAGCTCCATCGGGCATGTGGCCCGGAATCAGCGGAATGATTGGTTTGACGATAAATGCAGGAGGGTGATGGATGAGCAGAACGCTGCGCGGGCGGCCAAGATGCGCAGTGCCACACGACAGAACGTGGAAAGACACAAACAGAAGAAGATGCAGCGGAACAAAATCTTTCGGGAGAAAAAGCGCTACCTGGAAGAGCAGGAATATGCAGAGTTGGAGCGGCTGCATCGTTCTCAGGAAACGCGAAAGTTCTACCAGAAACTGAACGGATCCCGCATAGGCTTTGTGCCGCGAGCCGAAATGTGTCGGGATAAGACTGGCAGTATTCTAACGGACGATCGCGAAGTGACCGATTGGTGGAAGCAGCACTTCGACGAACACCTGAATGGCGCCCAGGTGGAGAACCATGGCGACGGGGAAAGCGATTTCGACGGTGCACAGTGGTCCAATCAGCGAAATACGTGATCGTGTTAAAAGTGAGATAAGAAATTTATTTTCTCGTACATTCGAGATACAGGTTTGGTACTTTCGGCAAAGCTGTAGTAAATATCAATGCAAATAACTTTGTCAAAGACACTATACTTGTATCTCTTCATGGAAATTATCTATGAGGCGTAATTCGTGGACAAACCCTTTAAAACAGTTTTTAAACCCTGACTTATTCTGGTCAACTTTTACGTGTTTATAGTGTTCTAGAAAGTTGTTTATCTTGCTAAAATCAACGTTTTTGTAGAACATTATTATACCATGCGGTATCGAAATCCGTACAGCTTCGAAATCCGTACACCTAATACAATTTGCTTGATTATATGTATTAAAAAGTCTAAATGCAAAATATTAATAATAGGCCTAGACCCGTGGTTTATTAGCATTACGTCAATGTCAAAATATAGGTAGTAGGCCATCAAATACAAGTAATAAAAATTAAAACGTTAATGCCTATCAGATTTCCCTCTAAATTGGCTGTGTTGTTAGCAATTTGCTAAGAAAATAACTTCCAATAAAATGAAGTGTAAAGCGCACTTGAAGTGATTTTCCTATTTAAAATCCCGAAAATCAATTTGAACTAAAGGTGTTTATCGTTCTACAGCTTAATTTAATTCATTATGGCATTGAAATAATATTTATTCATCATAATCAGTACTGTACGGATTTTGATTCAGTTTTACTAGTTGAATCTAAATCCGTACACCTGTGCAGTATCCTTAGTGATCCAACTCTATTCTATGTTTTGCCGAACTAAATGGAAATAACTAAAGCTAAATATATGTCGATAAACTGGAAGATGGCAATTACGATAATACATGGTGGATAATCCCTTAATAAAAGCATCGAGATAGTTTAAGTTCCGGTCACTACGATAAGAGCTACTATATTGAATTGGTACTCTCGAAATACCGGAGTCTTTACTGCAATTTTTCAGCTTTCCGTATAATTTGCAACAAAAATCAAGAAAAAATGTTATATACTGTTTATAAGTGAAGTTCATTTACTCTAAAATGTTAAAAAAGTTTGTTTCTAAGGCTAATATTTCCTGAGGCATAAGGAAAAGAATGTAAGAACATTTAACACAAACGAGGTTTTGTTACAAGTGGGATGGATAGAGGCAATATTTAATCAGTACCAAACCTGATATTTTAACTTTCCGACCGAAAATGAACAATTACCCATAATTTAGCTTAAAAACAAAAAGATTGATTCCTTGTAGTGTTCCTACTGTGCGTGTGAACGACTCTTAGATGAGCAGGACTAAAATACAATGCGTCAATTATCGAGAAAAGCATATTTTATAAAGCAATTAGTCAAATAAAGAAAAACAATTTAGCCACAAACTTTAAACTCATTTCGATCAAGCTTACACGGATTTAGATTCAAAATTATGCGGACTTTGATTGATTTTTAACATGGTGTACGGATTTTGAGGCACAGGTGTACGGATTTTGAATCAGGCATAAAAAAGTGTACGGATTTTGAATCAAGAGATGCACATTTTGATCTCGTTTTTTTATAACTAGGATTAATTTTAGCTTCCTGTTATTCCAAATAACGTTAAAATGAGCATTATACTGTCAAAAGAAAACATGACGAATTGCTTATTACAATATCATAATTTTATATTGACCATTTAAAATTGTCTAGCTCTTAGGTGTACGGATTTCGATACGGCACGGTAAGTGATTTCCTGCAGTTTCGGAGATTTTGAGTATTTTTGATGAAAAATAGTACTACTTTGAGCTTAAATATTTCCCAAGGTGGCAAATAGTGGCAGACCAAACAACTCCTACTTAAAAGTATAACAAAAAACCTTTAAAATCAAGTGCCAATTGACTGTATCTGTTTGTATCCTCAAAAGTTATAGTTGTTTTAAAAATCCTTCACAGTCATGTTTATCGAACAATTAAAATGTACTTCGGATGCAATAAATGTCATTTTGTTTATGTTGACAATATCTTTCTAACAAGTTGAGTTACCAGCAATTTTTTCGCCTATTTTCGAATCGAAAATGAATGTAGACTCAAAATTATTTGACGGAATTAATAACAGAAAAGCTTCCAAATAACTAACTTAAGTCTATTTTGTACAATACCTTCGATTGGTGTCTTTTCAAAAGATCCCACTCATAATGGGCTGGTACCAAATGGCCGAAACACAAATGGTCGAATCACGAATGGCCGAAATCCAAATTCTCTCGGAATGACTTTTTAGTCTATTTAATTAGAAAACTCTAAATAAGCGTGTAGGGCGCTATATCTCTGCATATTAGCGTTGATAGGAGGAAATGCTTATCAACTTAGGAACTATATTGGCTTGTTTCATTATGCCTGATTTTTGTTTTCAGGTATAATAAATTTAAATTTGTCACGAGGTTTTCGAGTCACTTTAAATCTCGCATCTCGCAATATTTTTAGATATAAATTATCAAATTATGGTTGTATATGAGCACCAATGGCATTATATTAAATTTATTAAAAGGTATTTTTTAAAGGTATCTTAATTTTTGTAATTACTGGCTTTACCAGAAAAGTTTTGAATAGTCAGGTTAGTCTCATATAACTCCCCCCATCTACTAACAACAATTCCTTTCCCGAAATACTTGTGAAGATGCAGAGGATTCCCTGGTCTTTAGTAGCAACAAGTATTGGACTAACATTCCTTCCCATCCCACCAGGACCCGCATTCGGACGTGGCCGGCGTCGGTATTGATCAGCATGCAGGGACCTGATAAGGTTGCACAATGAGGAATAGCGTGCTGTCCCAAGTATGCTCTTTTCAGCCATCATTTTGCAATTTTCATCGGTCCTGGTCAATAACGGAGTAGCAGCACACGGGCGGTATCCTATGCTTCTTATTAAAATGGGACCAGAAAAGCTTGCCGTTTGTCTGCACCGACTAATTGTTAGAATTTGGGATACGGAACAGCTACCGGAGGAGTGGAAAGATGGGGTTATCTGCCGGATCTATAAAAAGGGTGACAAGTTGGACTGTAAGAACTATCGAGCGATCACCGTTCTCAATGCCGCCTATAAAGTGCTGTCCCAAATCATTTTCCGCCGTCTATCACCAATTGCGAATAGATTTGTGGGAACTTATCAAACCGGCTTCGTCGAAGGTCGGTCTACAACGGATCAAATATTTACACTGCGGCAAATCCTCCAAAAGGGCCGTGAATACAAAGTTCCCACGCATCATTTATTCGTTGACTTCAAAGCCGCATATGATACCATCGACCGGAAAGAGCTATGGAAAATCATGGACGAGAACAGCTTCCCCAGGAAGCTCATCAAACTGATTAAATCTACGATGGATGGTACACAGTGCTGTGTTCGGATTTCGGGTGGATTGTCAAGTTCATTCGAATCACACAGAGGGCTTCGTCAAGGTGATGGTCTTTCATGCCTGCTGTTCAACATAGCGCTACAAGGTGTTATGAACCGAGCGGATATCAACACGCGGGGCACGATATTTGTGCAAAGCCTTAATTACTGCTACGAAGAATCGCCTATGTCTTGAATGTTTGGTCCACCGAATGCGACTGGCTGCTCAGCAGTCAGGTCTTTGAACGCAGTCGGAATCTAGACGACACCGACGATTGCCGATACGATGATGCACCGAACTCTTCAGACAGTTCGTTGCATCGGTCGCACAGTGTGTTGCTGCCGAGATGGTATATTGCGCGAGGCATCTTCTGATACTGGGATAAGCGATATTCTGTACCGGGGGCATTCAACCCCCACAATATTCAACAAATCTAGTCAATTCGTCTGCTTTGCCGATGACATGGATATTATCGGCAAAACATTTGTGGCGGTGGCTGAACAATACACCAGACTAAAGCGCGAAGCAGAAAAGGTTGGGTTAAAGGTAAATACGTCTAAAACAAAGTACATGCTGGCCAGCGGAACCATGAACTCGCACAGCTCTATGGCGAACCCAGTATCCAGAAAGTGGCTAAAGCTGGACGGATACGATGGCCAGAGCATGTTGCAAGAATGCCGGACAACTACCCTGCAAAGATGGTGTTCGCCTCAAATCCGGTAGGAACAAGACGACCAGAAGCACAGCGAGCAAGATGGTTAGACTAGGTGGAGCGAGATCTGGCGGAGAGTACTCGGTGTCCGAGGAATTGGAGAGCGGTAGCCCTCAACCGAGTTACATGGAGAAATTTTGTTCAACAGGCCTTGTCTTAGGACGGCAAGTCACCTAAGTAAGTAAGTACGTTCAAACCTCAATAGATCTCAAAGTTATTTCTATGTGCATTTGTGCAAACAATTAAACAAAATCAAGAGCACAAACTATCGCTTTTCTGTTACCTTACAGAAATTAAAGTCTGTTTTTATTACCAATCGTTCTCCCACGTTGAAGGGAAAGGGACTTTACCAATTCAATCCCATTTTATCAACAGCAAATCTTTTCACTACACTTCCCATGAAACGGCAAACATACGCATCCATACAGAATTATATTATAACGAAACACTACAACTGTAGCGCACTTTTCCAACCCACATATCCAACTCACCTAGGTATAATCGTCTTGTCGTAAGGGATTTGGGACAAGGGACTTTTGTCATTTATTCTGGCACACTTCCCTGACACAAATCTCAAATTGGATCACGTTCGTGAAAATTTTTGTTGGAACGAGGGGGCCTAGTCACTATATCTGGTGGACTTCTCAAGCAAAGACATCAAAATGGTCTAGGTTTTCATTTGCTCCACGTTCCGATTCAAATAAGCGGCTCATGGTTCACGGTTCGTCTGTCCACCACGTTGACAGTTTGGTAAATTGCGATTCACGAACCAAGCTCCGTGCCACTTTCGGCAACCTTCGGGCAGGTTTGATGAACCGTCGTTCTTTTGAACGCCCTTTCCTGTGAACCGGTTCATTTGAACAGTTCCTGAGCCAGCTCCAGACTGCCACATGACCATTGACTCCACTCGCACCAGTTTCCTTATGCCTCTGATTTCCTTCCGCCTGTAGTACTCGCTGTCCTCCTCCAGGATTACGTTGATGGGAATCATCCCGGCGATAACGCATACTGCCTCCACTTGCGACCCGCATTGCCACGAGTCTGAACGTATCGTTTAACTTCGCTCGATTCCGTTTAGTCTTTAATGCTGCAATCCAAGCTGGACCACCGTACCTAAGTATCGAAATGAATACACCGGCCAGCAAGCGTCTTCTAATACTCCTTGGTTCTGAGTTGTTCGGCATTATCCTAGCAAGCGCATTAGTGGCCTTCGCCGCCTTTTCGCAAGCGTAATCAACGTGGTTATTGAAGTTTAGTCGGTCGTCGCACATTACTCCCAGGTATTTCAGGCTCCTTTGCGAGACTATGACATGATCTCCGACGGTAATTTGTGCCTGCTGCACTGCTTCACGGTTACTAACCACTAGTACTTCCGTCTTGTGATGGGCCAGCTGGAGTTTTACTCCCTGCATCCAATGTGCAATGTGCTATCATGGTCTCAGTGGCCAGCATTTCCACCTCTTCCAACGATTCACCTGTGACCGTTAGTACTACGTCGTCTGCAAAGCCGACAATCTCGACACCTTTAGGTAGCTTTAATGTCAACACGTCGTTATACATTCCATTCCAAAGCGTTAGACCGAGGATGGAACCTTGAGAGACGCCCGCCGTGATCCTGAAGGACTTTCGATTCTGAAAGTAGCTCCTCGCAATTCTGCACAAGTAGTCGGGGGCCCTCATTCTGTGCAGCGCTACAGCGATTGCTTCCCAGCTGGCACTGTTGAAAGCGCTCTTAACGTCTATAGTTATCACGGCGCAGTATCGATCACCCCGCCGTTTCTGCATTAACGACTTCTCGGCCCTCTCGATTACTGTCCGGATAGCATCCACCGTGGACTTTCCTTTCCGGAAACCAAATTGCTTGTTGGATAATCCGTGCTCGCTCTCCGTGTATCTCGTCAATCTGTTGAGAATTACCCTTTCCAGGAGTTTTCCTAGAGTATCCAGCAGGCATATAAGCCTATACGAAGCAGGACCGTTCGGCGGTTTACCTGGTTTAGGTAGCAGCACCAGCTTCTGCGCCTTCCATCTGTCTGGGAAGTGGCTTTCGTCTAGGCATTTCTGCATGACCGACCTTAACATGTCCGGAAACGCCAAGATCGCCGTTTTCAAAGCAATGCTGGGGATTCCATCCATTCCGAGTGTTTTTCTCGTCTTCAATCCCTTTGCAACTATCACCAGTTCCTCATTGGTGATTATTCTTTCTGCGGCGCTGCTATCCTCTTGCTCACGATAGGGTGTCGGGGGCCATGTCGTTGGGGCATGCTGCGGAAAGAGTCCTTCGATGATCACTTTCAGCTTGTTTGGACATGTTTCAGCGGGCTCTTCCAACTTTCTCATGGTGATGCGGTATGTGTCACCCCATGGGTTGGCATCGGCGTCTTGGCACAGCTCCTTGAAACAGTTAGATTTGCACCGCTTGATCTCCTGTTTCAGCGTAGCCCTAGCCACTCTGTAGATTTCTCTACGTTCCTCGCTTTGCGTCTCAGATCTTGCTCGCTGTGCGCGTCTTCTGGCGCTGAGACATCTAGCTCAAAGTTCGCTTAGTGCCTCATTCCACAAGTACGCTGGTCGTCGTTTGTTCCTGGGTTCCAACTTTCTAGGCATGGTTGTGTCACATGCTCTCACTAGCCTTTCCGTCAGCTCATCTACGTCCCGAACTGAAGGGCCACTCTGCTCGCAAAGCTTCGACAAAAAGATCGCTGTCGAATTGCTTCGTTTTCCACTTGCGCTCGTGGATTCTATGCCTCTGTGGTGGCACAGTGTTTCGCTGGCCAATGTAGTACCGGATTGTCTGATGGTCACTGTGAGTGTAACTCTCGCAAACTCTCCAGTTTGTGTTTGCCACCAGCGACGGGCTGCAAAAGGTGCCGTCGACGATGGATTCTCGCCCATCTTTGCGGTCGATCTCCTCCGCCTTCTGGATCATAGGTTCTTCGTGGATATCTTTAAGCTTTTTAAGCCCATTCGCTGCCACCTCTTCTGGTGACGTTCTACCCCGTTTCTTCGATAGCGGGTTGTGGCGACTCGCTTTCCGCTCGGTTCGCTTCCTTAGCGTTGGCCAACGCTTCTTCAGCCATTTCTACTCTCACTCGCAGGCTCTGCTGTTCCTTATCGACAGCGTAAATGGCGGATTTTAACCTTTTCGCAGCTGCTTGATCTCCTTATTCACGTAGTGTTTGTCCTTGACAAAACCGTAGAGTTGTTCATCTGCCTTCTTGGCCTCCTCCAGCTTCGATTTACCGTACGGCAGTCCCTGTTGCACGGGCTGCGGATTGCTTTTACCAGTGCCCAGTACTTGCTGGATCTATTTCCATGCTGTTGGGCCCCAACTCTAGGCCGCTATCTCCGCTCGTATTTGTGTAGTCGCCTTTACGATCCCATGGTTATCTATGAAAGCAGGGAGGTCATGGCTAGGGACACTCCCCCTATCCTTCATGGGGATAGGGATGTCAGCATCCGATCAGCGTTAGTCAGGAATGTGTCATCTGAGCCTACACCATCGCACTTTGACGTGAGTGGCGAGCTTTGAACGTACCTAGAGACCAGCCGCGGTTTTAGTGAGACGGATGGCATCTGTACCATTAGCTTACTAGCCCTTTCGGGAAGGTGTCACCCTTCCTTACCTAAGGTAGTAGAATTGCACAGCTGTCGGCCCTATAGCGTCTAATCCGATCGTTTTCCCGCCATTCCAGTATACCACAATTAGGATCTTCCTGGCACCGATCCTAATGTGCCCTCGGCACTCCTGATCCGGCTTTTAGGTTTAGAGTTCTGAGCTCTAACAGGACACTACGACGTCTGCAGCTGGTTTATGGGACTTGAGCTATCCTTGCGTCTTTACACCACTGCACTATGCCACCCACAAGGCACTACGTGCCCCCCTCTCCCTATTACACAACCTTGGGTGCAACCAAAGACTGGTATTTGGTCGACCCTAGGCCCGGTTGCTAGCCCGGCCGGCACCACGTGGTGGTAGGGATAAGAGTTCCTGCTCCCATTAAATGGCTATACAGGGTCGTACAAAGCCCAACTGACTTTGATCGGCACCATAACTGCTGGGTTAGGGCGTTCACCGGCCTGTGTGTGTGTGTGTGTGTGTGTGTGTGTGTGTGTGTGTGTGTGTGTGTGTGTGTGTGTGTGTGTGTGTGTGTGTGTGTGTGTGTGTGTGTGTGTGTGTGTGTGTGTGTGTGTGTGTGTGTGTGTGTGTGTGTGTGTGTGTGTGTGTGTGTGTGTGTGTGTGTGTGTGTGTGTGTGTGTGTGTGTGTGTGTGTGTGTGTGTGTGTGTGTGTGTGTGTGTGTGTGTGTGTGTGTGTGTGTGTGTGTGTGTGTGTGTGTGTGTGTGTGTGTGTGTGTGTGTGTGTGTGTGTGTGTGTGTGTGTGTGTGTGTGTGTGTGTGTGTGTGTGTGTGTGTGTGTGTGTGTGTGTGTGTGTGTGTGTGTGTGTGTGTGTGTGTGTGTGTGTGTGTGTGTGTGTGTGTGTGTGTTTGTGTGTGGCTTTTTGCGTTATGAATCGTTGTACTATACTTGTTAGAATAATAATACTTACTCGTTAGCATTATAAACACGTCCGGTTTGATTGCCGCTGCTGCCATCGAGTAATAGGGGATGCAATGGAATATTGTCATGCACCAACATATTTGCATCGCCAGATATGCACCTTGCCATTCGATTAATTCCATTATTAATGTTACAGTAAGAGCTTCTGTATCCTTCTGCCCCAGAAAATACTGCTTGCATGGCGGCTGTTGCAGCTGCTGATGTAGCCGAAGCTCTTGGTGCAATATTATTGTTCTTTTTTGGAAATTGGCCCGGACGACGTATTGATGACCACATGTTTCCGAATAGGGTATGGTTTCTCTGAAATACGTATTAGAAAATGGATTTACAAAACTAATTACATATTCGCAAATGAGAGAAATTATAGGTTAGCAATAACTCAATGTTTTTCTCAGAAAAGTATCGTTGTGAAAGCCGACCACAACGCATTTTATAATATGTTTCTACGCTACGCTACTGACACCTGCTACATTTTTTTCAAGATCAAAAATCCTCTGCGTTATAATGCGTTTTAGTGAAATAAAAGCACACTCAGACTTCAGTCGGTGATTCATTATCCTTTTGCAATCCAATTCAAAATTGAAAAATTGCCAGTTGAAAATAAATAAATTTGTATATATTTAGTATAGGGTATGTTGCTGCTTCGTCGTAATTGCCTATTCCCGTTCTATCCAACACAAATTATTAAAAATATCAGCGATTTTTATGACACACAATGCAAAATTAGTTATTCCCTAAAATTTTAGTTTGTTGTCTCTCATACGCGATCAATCAAAATGAGCTGAGATCTATTTAAATGCTTTTTTCATTAAAGAATTCCTAGCAGCCAAATTTCCAACGTTTTTTCGTGCGACGAAGAAGAAAATGTTGACTAATCGTTTCAATTTCCGTCATTTATAAAATGATAATAACTCACGCAAGGCATTTTTGTTATTCTGCAGCCGGGAAAACTTGCATAACCTACAGAAATTTGGCAAAATAACATTTGTCATACTGCCCTACACAAATACATGCGCGCTGGCTGCGTAAACATTATTGTGATTTTTAGTTCGGACGATGAAAAATTTTGATGGGCGGATTTTAAACCGGTACGACGAATTTAAGATACAAAGTCAATTGCATAATTTCAATCAAATGCTTTATTAATCGCTTTTCAGTGAATTCAAAGGGTACGGATCGGAAGGAAAGTGTGTTTGAGTCAAATCAGCAGCAGAGCTTTTGTATTATTCATTAAATCCACCTTAGATGATGAAAATTAGAGTGGCTTTCTTTACTACGACGGGAATTAGAAATAAACCCTACCAAACACCACTGCGACAATCTTGAAAATTGTAGTTGTGTGGTATGCAGCCACCTAATAAACAAGTGTATAACACGTATCGTGAAATATACGACAGACTGCGCATCAGCATATCCCTCAGCGCCAGCCCGAAGGCGTGCTGTTTGTTCTTCGGTTTCACTCAATTTGTGACTGTAATAAACTCTGAAGTATCCGAAAAAACTACAAGGTATACAGCCCTAAGGGTTGTACGAAAGGGTGACGTAGGACTGTGTCATATAATACTCATTACATTGACAACACGTTTTAATCGATGAAGTATAACTTTATGTCTGATCATTAGATTAAAGACTAATGCAAACTGCATTTATGGCATATGCATATTTGAGTATCTGTGAGTATCATTGTTTGAGTGTTTATTTGTAAAAGAGCGAAAAATTCTGATTTAATTCTTCATTCAATCAATGGTGGTTTTGAAAAAAAAACCGTTTGAAATTGTTTGGTGGCCCTGAAAAGAACTATGTTTGAGCTGATAGCACTCCTTAAAAATCAGTACTATAATTACTGTTGCCAATATATAGATGGATGTCGCTATTCGGTCCTTTAGACTCGAGGATGATAGTTGCCCGCTAATACAGGAGTGATAGGAAATACCAAATAACTGCAAAGTAGAAATGGATTAGTTTTATCAAAATACTGACCGTCCGTCAGTGCGATTGTGCAATGAATGAGCAGACGGCGAACCAAGAGTACCATTTTATAGTCACTGGCACTGCCGCTGCTGCTTGTAAGCGAGTGTAGGTGGTGGGGGAAACCAGATCAACCGCTGCTGCTGCTGCTGCTGCTGCTCGAATAATTATCCGACGCTGAATGAGCAAGCATTTTCCATGGTATAACGCAAAATGGAACGTTAACCATTTAGAAAGTGCAGAAAAATCTTTCCATTCTTCAATTACTCTAGTTCTAATAAGAACTGTTTAAGACCACAACGGCCTACTGCTGAATTTGCTGCCCGTCAGTCGATCCGTTTCCATTTGCCTTCAGTGTTGGTTTGAGAAAATTACCGCCAAAATGCCATTGGGTTTGCCTCGAATTGTCATCGAAGATGACATTAATTGCCGCAAAAGTCATTGGATTTGTCTCCAATTGTCGCCAAAATGCTATCGTTTTTACTTCCCAATTGCTATTGGTGTTGCCTCCGATCGCTGGTGTTGCCGCCAAATGCCGTTGCTTTCGCCACCAATAGCCGTCGATGGTAGATACTGACCGTCCGTCAGTGCGATGTGCGATGAATGAGCAGACGGCGAACCAAGAGTACCATTTTATAGTCACTGGCACTGCCGCTGCTGCTTGCAAGCTAGTGTAGGTGGTGGGGGAAACCAGATCAACTGCTGCTGCTCGAATGATTATCCGACGCTGAATGAGCAAGCATTTTCCATGGTATAACGCAAAATGGAACGTTAACCATTTAGAAAGTGTAGAAAAATCTTTCCATTCTTCAATACTATAGTTCTTATAAGAACTGTTTAAGACCACAACGGCCTACTGCTAAATTTGCTGCCCGTCAGTCGATCCGTTTCCATTTGCCTTCAGTGTTGGTTTGCGAAAATTACCGCCAAAATGCCATTGGGTTTGCCTTGAATTGTCATCAAAGATGACATTAATTGCCGCAAAAGTCCTTGGATTTGTCTCCAATTGCCGCCAAAATGCTATCGTTTTTACTTCCCAATTGCTATCGGTGTTGCCTCCGATCGCTGGTGTTGCCGCCAAATGCCGTTGCTTTGGCCACCAATAGCCGTCGATGGTAAATACTGACCGTCCGTCAGTGCGATTGTGCGATGAATGAGCAGACGGCGAACCAAGAGTACCATTTTATAGTCACTGGCACTGCCGCTGCTGCTTGTAAGCTAGTGTAGGTGGTGGAGGAAACCATATCGGCTGCTGCTGCTTAAATGATTGTCCGACACTGATTGAGCAAGCTATCGAACAATTTCGCATGTCTGCGATGGGGATAATGCAAAATGTAATGTTAAGTGCATCGTGTGGAATTCACGTTGGCCATTGCCCTCTGATTCCGCTTGTCTTCGGGGTTGGTGTTGCCGTCAATAGCCATCGATGTTGCCAATTGGATTGGAAAAGGGGTGTGGCTTACAAAGTGGTCTCAAGGTTATCATTTGGATCCAAATCCTTTGGTGTATCTAATTGTCGTCCGTGCCTGTGAAGCTAGGCGATAACAAGGGAAATGTATGGAAAAATTCGACCTTGAATCTTTACACACATTTTCACTATTTAGCGTGTAAAAAAAATTATTATTAATATGTTACTATAAAATTGCTGGACATTTTATCTATCCAACGACATATTAACTGTTATGTTTCGTTCAGTAGTATAGTAGCTATTTGCTTTTGAAATATTTCATTCAAACGTTACACTTTTATTTTTCGTTTTTACAAACTGCTACCCAGTCCCAGTATAGTAAACAAAGACGTAGTCCTACGTCAAAAATGAATGTGCAAATTGAACAGGGAATATGCACGAGAAAATGGCGGCCGCGTGTGGAAAAGTATTCGGTACGGCCTGCACCATTTTTTTTCTCTCTCTCCCAAGAAATACGATGATGGTAGTGAGAATCGATATTAGCTCGGGACGAGCAGTGGTAGTTTTGGTGCACGATGGCACAAAAGATTGTTGATACATGAAGACGCAGGGAGCTGTTCGTTAGCTCGGGACGAGCATTTGTAACGAGTTTTTTATAGCTCGGGACGAGCATTTGCAGTGACGTTATATAACTCGGGACGAGTATTTGTAATGTGTTTTTTGACGTAGGACTACGTCTTTGTTTACTATACTGGGACTGGGTAGCACTTTGTAAAAACGAAAAATAGAAGTGTAACGTTTGAATGAAATATTTCAAACGCTAATAGCTACTATACTACTGAACGAAACATAACAGTTAATATGTCGTTGGAAAGATAAAATGTCCAGCAATTTTATAGTAACATATTAATTATAATTTTTTATACGCTAAATAGTGAAAATGTGTGTAAAGTTTTAAGGTCGAATTTTCCCATACATTTCCCTTGTGATCGCCTAGCTTCACAGGCACGGACGACAACTAGATACACCAAAGGATTTGGATCCAAATGATAACCTTTGAGACCACTTTGTAAGCCACACCCCTTTTCCAATCCAATTGGCAACATCGATGGCTATTGACGGCAACACCGACCCCGAAGACAAGCGGAATCAGCGGGCAATGGCCAACGTGAATCCCACACGATGCACTTTACGTTACATTTTGCATTATCCCCATCGCAGACATGCGAAATTGTTCGATAGCTTGCTCAATCAGTGTCGGACAATCATTTAAGCAGCAGCAGCCGATATGGTTTCCTCCACCACCTACACTAGCTTACAAGTAGCAGCGGCAGTGCCAGTGACTATAAAATAGCACACTTGGTTCGCCGTCTGCTCATTTATCGCACGATTGCACTGACGGACGGCAGTATTTACCGTCGACGGCTATTGGTGGGACAACACCAGTAATTGGCGGCAACGCCGATGGCAAATGGAGGCAAAAACGATGGAATTTCGGCGGAAACACCGGCAATTGGAGGCAAACCAAGGGCTTGGGATGGCAATTGGTAACCAAGGACATTTCGCGGCAACACCGGTTGTTAGTGGTAACATTAATGGCAATTGGAGGCAAAGCCGATGGCATTTTGACGGCAACTTCGATCGCATTTATCGTAAACCAACACTCATGGCAAACGGAAACGGAACGACTGACTGGCAGTAAATTCAGCAGCAGGCCGTTGTGGTTTTAAACGGTTCTTATAAGAGCTATAGTAATTGAAGAATGGAAAGATTTTTCTACACTTTCTAAATGGTGCACGTTCTATTCGGATAATTAATTGAGCAGCAGCAGCAGCCGATCTGGTTTCTCCCACACCTATACTAGCTTACAAGTAGCAACGGCAGTGACAGTGACTATAAAATAGCACACTAGGTTCGTCGTCTGCTCATTTATCGCACGATCGCACTGACGGACGGTCAGTATTTTGATAAAACTAATCCACTTATACTTTACAGTGATTTGGTATTTCCTATCACTCCTGTATTAGCGGGCAACCATTATCCTAGAGTCTAAAGGACCGAATAGCGACATCCATCTATATATTGGCAACAGTAGTAATTAGTACTGATTTTTAAGAAGTGCTCTCAGCTCAAACATAGTTCTTTTCAGGGCCACCAAACAATTTCAAATGGTTTTTTTTTCAAAACCACCATTGATTCAATGAAGAATTAAATCAGAATATTTCGCTCTTCTTTTACAAATAAACATTCAAACAATGATACTCACAGATACTCAAATATGCATATGCCATAAATGCAGTTTGCATTAGTCTTTGATCTAATGATCAGACATAAAGTTATACTTCATCGATTAAAACATGTTATCAATGTAATGAGTATTATATGACACAGTCCTACGTCACCCTTTCGTAGAACCCTTAGGGCTGTATACCTTGTAGTTTTTTAGCTCGGGACGAGCAATTGCAGTAACCTTATGCTTGTAAAACTGACTTTTAGCTTGGGACGAGCTCAACGGCTGCATGAATGTAGTGAAAAATGAGCTTGCTGAAATTAATGCATTTATTGGCTCTATTTCTAATAAGCTTTCGGACAACGTGACACCTGATTTCATGCATGTCAACCGTAGAAATAAACACCCGAGAGTTATCTCGCCTAATGACACCTCTAAGCGATCAAGAATCCAAAGCAATCTGACTAGTGGAGTAAAGGATTTAGAAAATTTTCCAAAACTGGTGGATATGGTTCTCTAACCGGCGAAAAAATTCTGGCTCTATATATCGTGCATTGCTCCGCATGTGTCTGAGGATGATATATCGGCACTTGTAAAGGAATGCGTGCCTGGCGCACATAGGGTTGCCAAGTCTGAAAATTACAAAAACCGGCTGGTCGGTCCTGCCTTCAAAAAATGCGGGAGGGGGGGGGGGGGGGGGGCAGCATATTAGAGGATTTGTCTGTAATGTGTAACGGGCGTTAGACAGTTTCATGTGTAAATTATTGAAGATAGCTAGTTTTTGAGTGACAACTACTTGCTTCTGGCGCTAGTGGGCAATTTAATGTATATTACCGCCAAAAGCAAGGTATTATCACTGCAAAACTAGCTAACTTCAATAATCCACTGTTCAGGATTGGTAATAAATTTATCAGAAAATTTAACAAAACCAGGCAAAAAGTACAAATCCGCCTTCATACGTCGGAAAACCGGCCTTTTTGCTGGATTGACCGGCCACCGGCTTTGCAAGTGAAAAACCCTTCGGGCCGGCCAAAAACCGGCCACTTGGCAACCCTAGGCGCATAACCATTGCACTATGGGCCAGAAATTAAAATTTTGGGACAAAAATATTTGTGGTTAAACGGCATGTCTCAGCTCAATGTGGTCTTCGGCAACTTTTTGAATAAAAATTGATGCATATTTTGAAGAGGTCGTTCAATATTTAAGCGTTACTTAAACAACAATTTAAGTAATAACTTTTTGAGTAAACTTTGTTTCACCTTTTTGGTTTCAAAATATTAAAGATAAACCAATTTCAAGTAATTTTTTTGAAGATATCAAACTTCTACCTTTTACCCATTTTCAGCAATAGACTTTTTTTTATAAACGACTCCTCAAATCACATTTCTTCTTGTAACCTGTTTATTTCAACAGACAGCTCAAAGTGATGTTCCAGAAAATATTTTGCACATAAAAGAGGAATATTTTTGCTGAAGACTGTTTTGCTTTATATGCATTAATTAATTTTAATTAATAATTATTTAATAATTTAATAATTTAAAAAAAAATTAATAAGATATAACTGATTTTAGTTTAAAAACCGTCTGATGAAAAATCCGAATATCTTAGCCATCTGCAAGTATCTGCAATTAGTTTGCATACCAATTTGTAGGGAATTATTAAGGCTATCTGCCCAAATGTGTATTTCAGAGAATACCTGGGAATACCATGGCTGGGAATACCTTTGAATAGTGCGGATTTTTTTCATACATTTAATAACTTAAAATGCGTCCTAGCGTTAAACAGTCTTCACAGAAAATATGTATTTCAACATACTGAATAACTTTGTAGAACATTTGAAAGCAATAAAACAATCGTGTGCAAAGTTATTGAGTGTAATTGATTTTTATGTGCGCTTTTGTGTTAATCGTTATATTTCGCAACCGGTAAGAGATAGATAGTTACTCAATTCAGCAAAGTTGCATATTTTAGTATGTTCTGCAACTTTTGAAGAAAAAACTTTTTTTTAAATTATTTAAGAAAACAAAAGTTTGTATCACCCTAATAGGTGAATTCATGGTCATCTTAATAGTGCAGGAAGATGCGCTATATTCTCCGAAGACACCACCCTTAAAAAATACACATTTTTCATCAGAAGGTTTTTAACCTAAAATCAGTTATATCTTATTAATTAATGCAGAAAAAGCAAAACAGTATTCAGCAAAAATATTCCTCTTGTATGTGCAAAATGCTGTCTAGAAAAGATGAAAAAAATTACTCAAAAAGTTATTACTTAAATTGTTGTTAAAGTAACACCTTAATATTGGACGACCCCTTCAAAAGATGCATTATTTTTTCATTCAAAAAATTGCCGAAGACCACATTGAGCTGAGACATGCCGTTTAACCACAAATATATCTGTCACGAAATTTTAATTTCTGGCCCATAGTGCATTGGTTCGAAAGCTTGTTAAAAAAGAAGCCGATTTAATTTCGTTTGTTTTCATTTCTTTTAAATTTGGCTTTGACCTTAACTTTAAAGAAATTGCACTAGACGCTAACAACTGGCCGAAAAGGATCTATTTTCGTCTATTTGAAGACAGAACTAGCTCAAAGGATTTTTGGGGACCGAAAGCACCAACATTTCCACGAATGGTACAATCAGTCCCACCGCAGTCCTCAACGAGCCCTCGTTCGACACCTGTAAACTAATCGCCATTATGAATTTGCCTCACACCGTTACTGATTCAACAAATTCTGGATACATACTGACTGGATCTGACCCGGGACGCACTGATTTAAGCAAATTGGAAGGCCCTAATCCGCTCATCACAGTCGCGCCACTGCTGCCAGCGCTCATCAGCCGTCCCGGTCCTGTGTTTGAGTACGGAGAAGGGGTTTTCCAGCTTGCTATTGCTACTACGGGCAAGTATACTTCTTTCAAAAGTAATTCGGTGCCTGATCCCTCCGCATCTTGCAGACATTCATCAGTTAACCTCTACTAATCCGACAATGTTGTTCCTGGGCTTCGAATTTTCTACCAAAAAGGGCTTCGGACCAAAATCGATGACTTTTTCTTGCCCGCTACCGAATGTGACTATGATGCCATTGTATTAACCGAAACATGGCTAGACTGTTGCAATTAGGGTCATTAAATTAGTTTGTTCCTGTAGTTTCGATAAGTTTAGCAATTAAAGCATGTGCCACTAGAAATTATGGCTAGTTGGCTACTCATACGCCATACACCTTGCGAACAAGTTAGCCGAGTTTTCTCTTTCCTAGAGCCGCTCATTCGCTATTCGCAAAACTCAAATTTCGAAGCACGAAGCGTAGACTTCCTTGCCATGCTCTTCTTCAAATTAGCCTGAAGAAAGTTCAATAAACTCTGGGAAATGAAATGGTTAGATGCTTAAAACCAAAGGGAAAAAGAGAGATTTGTTCGCGTTTGAATTGGTCGCAGAAGTTCGTTACAAAATTCCGCTTTCAAATTTAAAAATCTCGTTACTATCTGAGGCCTAGAAAGGCAAAAATGCTTTCGCTGGTAACGTGTCAGTGCACATAATTCCGTGCATTAATTTATTACTTGATTATAACTCCGCTTAGGCGCGCACTATATTTTTAGATGATAATCACATACACAAAGTCTAAAAAGAGCCCATTGGCAAAAATTAGTCCAAAATTGAAACAAGTACGTTTAAGGTCCGGACATCTGGTAGAAACTGGAACCATAGACAAACAGACTTAGTAACGTAGACAAGCCTACATAACATCTTAGAGCATAATAAGAGCAAATAAGAAAGTGCCAATAATAACACGTGACAACAACTATGGACTGTATTTATCAACGCTAATTGAAATTGCATAAAAGCCGGAATATGGCTGAAGCTAAAATGTTTGGACAAATTTACTTGGATAGCCTATAGGCAGTAGATACATTACATGATCGCTACGTTTTTAAATAAACTTAGTAATAATAATTAGATTGATCAACAATATTTGCTTCTTGTATTCTTCTGACGCACATATTTGCAATTGTTGGATAGGTATTGAACGTGTTCAGCATAACTCGATAGCTTAGAGTTTTATTCTTGTTTGTAATCCTGAAATAACGCCGTTTCACAGTGGTCCAAAACTGAAAAACCCGAATTAATCCACCTAGCGGTGTGACCTAGCCTTTCTACTGCCGCAATAATTATTTTTTAATTTTTCAGGAACATCTATAATTAACTAAATTATATTTTTAAATATCCGTTCCTTATTTTTCAAAATCCTTATCCAAAAAAGTTAATATCTGAATTTGAAAAAATAACTGAGTAGAGCATTAGATATGAAAAACGAAAAAGAGACATTGGACTTTTTCTTAGTTGGCGCTCTTTCAGTTAATTATTTTTGCATGAAAATCAAAACTTGAGCTTCTTTTGAATAAACTTTAATGAAAAAATAGTCATTAGCTTAATCGTATCGTTTATACGATATTGTCTATTAGATGTTTTAGGAAACGATGAGATCAAAGAAACAAAAGCAGCGCCATAAACATGCTTGAGGATGGCCATATGATCGATATATTTTTCGGTGCTTGTTATTTTTGCTGGTATGAGTGGACCCATATTTATTTATTAGTTAAAACATGATACATAACATATGATATTATCTTTTAAAGTGTCACTAGCGAAAACAAATCGTACAGAATTATTAGTAATCTTTCTTCCTCTTTTTCATATAAAATTTCTAAGCTCTAGCATCTATTGATTGGAAAAGCATCTATTGATGCGCAAAATTTGTTTGAAATTGGTATGAATTTATTTGGGAAAATCAACTCATTAGTATTTTCAATACTATACACCACTATACCAATATGATTAAATTAAATACTTTTCTTCGCTTTTTGCTTTGCTCGTCCGATTGCGAGTAACAGCAAGTAAAGAAAATGACAATTGAAATGTTTCTCATTCTTCTTGTATTTCTATACAAATTTTAATATTGCAAATCGCGTATACATACATACACACATACACGCATACATACATACATTCATCGAGCGAAGAAGGGCGACGCTCTTATCCTGAAAACCGACGGGTCGAAATACTCGGAGGTTCTGAAAGCCATGAGAGGAGATGTCCTACTCAAGGACCTGGGCGCGGACGTGCGGAGCATCCGCCGCTCACGTACGGGCGAAATGATCCTTGAGTTGAAGAAGGACGCCACCAAGAAGAGTTCCGCATACAAGTCGATAGCGGAAGGAGTGCTCGGGGAGGGAGTGCAGGTACGTGCTCTCGCACCAGAAATGACTCTCCAGCTTAAAAACCTGGATGAGATCACCGATGTGTGTGAGGTCGTACAGGCCCTCAAAGAGCAAAGTGGAGTGGTGGTGGCAACCGAGGCGGTTCGCCTGCGTAAGGGTCCTGTCGGGACCCAGGTAGCCACCATACGACTTCCGCTGGCGGACGGAAATGACGCCCTGAAAGCTGCTAGGCTAAAAGTGGGGTGGTCGGTATGCCCACTAAGCGTGCTGAAGCAATCGGAGGCTTGCTTCCGATGTTTCGAGCACGGGCATAAGGCCTGGAACTGCAAAGGGCCAGATAGGAGCCAATTGTGCAGGAGATGTGGCAGTGCTGGCCATAAAGCAAGGGACTGCGCGGAACCTCCCCAGTGCTTGATCTGTACCGGTAAAAGGGACGCAAAGCACGTAACGGGAGGTCCAAGGTGCCCGGCTGGTGTGCCGGCGATCAAGCCACGATCATAGTGCAAGTGACACAACTCAACCTGAACCACTGCAGCACGGCTCAGTAGCTGTTACACCAAGCAGTTTCCGAGTCGGCAACGGACGTTGCCATCATCTCGGACCCATATCGCGTCCCTTCCGGAAACGGCAACTGGGTGTCGGATGGGTCCGGGACGGCGGCTATATGGACGACAAGCAGGTTTCCGGTTCAAGAGGTTGTGTCAACCGCAGACGAGGGATTTGCGGTTGCCAAAGTGGGTGGAGTGTTCTACTGCAGCTGTTATGCTCCGCCGAGATGGTCTATCGAGCAGTTTACGCGGATGGTAGACCGAGTATCAGTTGTGCTGACTGGTCTAAGGCCGGTGGTTGTGGCGGGAGACTTTAACGCTTGGGCGGTAGAGTGGGGAAGTCGTCGCACGAACCATAGGGGTCGGATTCTGCTTGAGGCTCTGGCAAAGCTCAACGTAGATTTGGCCAACGTCGGCACCACAAGTACCTTCAGTAGGAACGGTGCGGAGTCTATCATCGACGTGACATTTGGCAGTCCTGGTCTGATAGGAGACTGGAGGGTAGACAATGGCTACACTCACAGTGACCATCAGGCGGTCCGCTATGGTGTCGGTCAGATAACGAGGCGGCAGGTGGCGAGTAGAGCCAACACTCCAACCACCCGTGGATGGAAGACATCATACTTCGATCCCGAAGTATTTGTGGAAGCGATCCGGAGAGAGTGCGGTGATCGCGGTATGCCCGATCCGAACGCTGATCATTTGGTTGAGGTACTGTCGCGATCGTGTGACGCTACCATGCCTAGGAAAGGTCGACCTAGGTATGGCAGGTCACCGGCTTACTGGTGGACAGATGAAATTGCGGAACTCCGCGGAGCCTGCTTTCGTGCGAGGAGAATTATGCAAAGAGCTCGTTCGGACGAAGGCAGGGTTGAATGTCGAGTAGCACTTGTTGCTGCACGCGCAGCGCTTAAGAGTGGGATAAAAGCTAGTAAACGAGACTGCTTTGAAAGGTTATGTGCTAGTGTCAATGCGAACCCGTGGGGTGATGCCTACAGGGTCGTAATGGCAAAGAACAAGGGCGTGATGGCGCCCGCTGAGCAATAACCAGAGATGCTGGAGCGAATCATCGAGGGCCTCTTTCCGCGCCACGAGCCAAGGCCCTGGCCCCAGGCCGCTGAGTCGTCCCACGGCCGACGTTCCAGTATCTCAGACCATAGCGTAGGATGGTCGGCCTCCCAGCCGAACATCCAAATTAACGTGGGCGACGGCGGTTTGGAAGTCGGGGAGGAAGTGACGGTTACGAACGAGGAATCAAGCAAGCTAATCAAGCAAATCGAACCAAATTTGGCATGTGGAAGTTCCAGAAGGCAGGATTTCTTTCAACGGTGTACTGAGACCTCTTTCCCTACTAAGAAGGGGGGCTCCCATAGAAATGAAATACACATTTCCTCATAACTCTAGAACTAATCAAGCAAATGGAACCAAATTTAAAATGTGGGGGCTTTAGAAGGCAAGAATTTTGTTATGGTTAATTGAGACCATTTTTGGGAGATGGGGAGAGCTCCCATATAAATAATAAACAAATTTCTTCATAACTCGAGAATTAATTAAGCAAAAGGAACCAAAATTGGCATGTGGGAGTTTTTGAGGAAAGATGTTTTTCTATGGTGTACTGAGACTCCTTCCCCTTCTAAGAGGGAAGGCTCCCATACAAATAAAATACAAATTTCCCCATAATTCGAGAACTAATCAAGCAAATGGAACCAAAATTGGCATGTGGGGGTTTTTGAGAGAAAGATGTTTTTCTATGGTGTACTGAGACTGCTTCTTCTAAAGGGGGGGCTCCCATACAAATGAAACATAAATTTCCTCATAACTCGAGGACTAATTAAGCAAATGGAACTAAAATTTGGCATGTGGGTGTTTTTGGAGGCAGGATTTTTTCCTATTTCCTATTCCCCTCACCCCTGTGGTAGGAGGATAAGGACTCGCATACAAATAAAACAGAAATTTTTGCGTATGTGCCATAGTTTCTGTTATGTAACAAGCGGTAAACTGTGAAAGTAAACTACCCAGGTAACCAGTAAGCATTTCCTATGCAATTTAAATGCAAGCCAATAAGCATTTAAGTTGCCTCAAATCCTACTTAAATGCTATTTTGGCAAAATATGCGGTTACTTTACTGCTAGCCCTCTTATAATGCTGACAATGCTTATTTGCAGCTAGTTACCGACAAGAAGAATTTAAAGAGAATTGTGGATGCCAATTTACAACAGTTCTGCAGTCAAAAGGCATACAGCAACCTAAACCAAACTAAACAGCAACTTGCAGTATAAAACGCCAGGAATGCTAATAAACGATTGATTTACTGCTTATACTAATGCTTATTGGTCACCTGGGTAGTTAAATCTTCTGGGAGCAGGTATCAGGTATCAGCTTCTTTGGCTCGAGCAGCACGTTCCTCACAATCATGTGGAAGATTTGTGCCTTGCCCATCTTGCCCGTGTCATCATTTACCTGACGAGGACGGGAAGGAAAACAGGAGGAATAGGAAGGGGTGGATGAGGAATTTGGACAAACACAAACATATACCGAGAGATTTTTGTACCCCCGAGGGGATACTGCCATCCTAGGTAGTTAACTTATCAAAAGTACACCCCCTGGGGGGTATACTCATGATAAATAAGAGCTTATAGCTCAATACCGCTTTCGGTAAGGAACATCAAAATGTCTCGTAATTTTAGTTTCCTAAAATCCGATTCATTTAAGACGTAGGATCCAAAGATCCTATGACGCAATTGTGCTACTGCAGGACAGTTGCAAATTACGTGATATGGTGTACCGTAGTCGGATTCACATAAATTACAATGAAACGATTCAGCTCGCTGAATCGTAGCCATATGATAATTTAGTCTGCAGTGACCAGTCAGTGATCTGACAAGAATACTGCAATTTACCTTTGAGTGTTGCAAAAGAAATTTCGCAACCTTCTCACAAGGCTTAACAATGAAACTTTTCGTTTGACGACAAGTTTCAAGATTTTCCCAATAACGTACATGTTCAGATGAAAACCAAGATCGAATCTTTTGTTTTATCCAACATGCCGCAATTGGTAAAGCAGGTTCCGGTCCGAAAACCGACTTTTCTGCTCCAGATCTTGCTAGTTCATCAGCCCATTCATTTCCGGTTATACCAGAATGGCCAGGAACCCAAACCAGATGAACGGCATTTAGAATGCTTAGTTCTTCTAATTGGGTGTGGCAGGCGATGACTGTTTTAGATTTAGAATTAGCCGCACAAAGGGCTTTTATAGCGGCTTGACTGTCAGAACAGAAGTAGATAATCTTGCCTATCAGTTCTTTCTGAAGTGCAAACTGAGCTCCGCACATAATTGCAAAGATTTCAGCTTGAAAAACGGTGCAGTAACTACCCAACGAATAGGATTCCTCCAATTCCAGCTCACGGCAGTAAACACCAGCACCCGCGCGACCTTCGTACAAGGAACCATCGGTATAACAGACCACATAGTCGGAAATTTTCCTTTCCATGTAGCCTGACATCCAATCCTCTCTAGGAGGAAAGTCACTTGAGAAAGTCCTATACGGGAAAGTACGCATGAGCGTTACATCGCTAGGAGCAAGGGCAAACTTGTCCTCAGCAACAATTTGCGACCACAGTCGAGTATGACCAGTGGAACCGTCCACAGACTGCCAAAGGCCAATCGCGTGTAGTCGATAAGCACATATTAGTGCCTCTTGCTTCAGGTGGAAGTGTAGAGGTTTAATATTGAAAATAGCTTCTAGGGCGGCAGTAGGAGTTGTAGTAAATGCACCAGACATTGCCACTAAACACATCCTTTGAAGATGGTTTAGCTTTGTCTGGACAGTCACAACTTCTCCTCTCTGCCACCATACAAGACAACCATACGCCAGTATTGGTCTGACAACGACCGTGTATAACCAGTGTATGTATTTGGGTTTAAGCCCCCAAGAGTTGCCAATTGCTCGTCTACATTGCCCAAAGGCCGTGCACGCTTTTTTAATTCGGAAATCAATATTTGTGGACCAGTCAAGCTTGGAGTTGAGAATCAACCCCACGTACTTCACTTCGTTCACAACATCAACATTCGAATCGTAAAAGCGCAGAGCGCGAGCTCCATTGGTATTTCTACGTCTTGAAAATAAGACGATAGATGTTTTGCTCGGATTTACCAAAAGTGCAGTTTCTCGGCACCACGTTTCTACGACACGTAGTGCCTGCTGCATTAAGTCAAATAATGTGCTTATGCACTTTCCAACTACTAGGATGAGATAGTCATCCGCAAAGCCATATGACGGATAGCCTAGACCATTGAGTTTCCTCAATAGGCCGTCCGCCACAAGGTTCCATAAAAGAGGCGAGAGAACGCCACCTTGTGGACATCCACAAACACTTTGCTTTCAAATGCTTGCTTGCCGTAAGGACGAAAAAAGCAATTGGTTATTAAGCATTTGTTCTATCCACTTTATGATTATTGAAGGCACATTATGATAACGAGCAGCCTCCAAAATGGAAGCGAAAGATACGTTATCAAACGCGCTTTCAATATCCAAAAAAGTTCCTAAGCAAGATTCCTTTTGTGAAAAAGCAACCTCAATTTTATCCACCACATCATGTAATAAAGTGGTTGTAGACTTGCCACTTTGATAAGCATGCTGTGCTGAATGAAGAGGAACTTCTACTAAGCTTGTTTCGCGGATGTGGTGATCAACAATCCGCTCAAGTGATTTAAGCAAGAAAGACGTTAGACTGATTGGTCTAAAACTTTTGGCTTGCTCGTATGTCGCGCGTCCACCTTTAGGAATAAACTTAATGGTTATTTCACGCCATTGAGTTGGGATGTACCCAATAGCAATACTACACACAAACATCCTTCTCAGAATGTGTTTGAAGTACTTGAATCCTTTTTGCAGTAGAATAGGGTATATTCCATCTGTTCCAGGAGATTTGTATGGAGAGAAGCTGTTCACGGCCCACTCAATCGCTTCAGTTGTGACAAGTCTCCGAGCAAAAGCCCATGAGTCTAAGCCACCTAAAACGATTTCTGGATCGTTTCGAACTTCAGGTTCCACACAGCCCGGAAAGTGACTATAAAAGAGACATTCCAGGATTTCATTGTCATTCGAACAGTATTCACCGTTCGAACTTCGAATGTTATTAACCTGATAATCTTTCGATTTTGACAGTATTTTATTAAGTCGACTTGCCTCGCCGAAACTGGAAACGTTGCTACAGAACCTGTACCAGCTCGTGCGTGCTGAAGATCGTAAAGCCTTTGCATAGGCTTTCCGGGCCTGCTTGAAAGGCTCCACGCCATCCCTGCGACGTCTATTCCAGGCTCTCCTGCATCGTTTCTTTAGTTCCGCGAGATGAGAGTTCCACCATGGTGTTCCTCTAGTCGTTTTAATAGTTTTTAGCGGGCAAGCTACTTCAAAAGCTTCCGCAATAAAAGATGTTGTGACATCTACAGCCACATCCAAGTCGATCGATGACTCAATCGTCGGTTCGAATCCTTGAAATTTCGTCGCCAGTTCCTCCTCAAAGAGTTCCCAGTCAGAAAATCTCGGATTGCGAAATGTTGCAGCGTTCAAGGAGACACCCAAATGATCAAAATATATAAAGCAATGATCAGATATTGGTGTCTCATTTGAAACATGCCATTGTGCCAACTCATGACTGATCCTGTTAGAGCAGAGTGTTATATCTAACACTTCCTCTCTACCAGCTCGTATGAAAGTTGGACAATTGCCAATGTTGAGTATTCCAAGGTTGGTACCACTCAAATATTCCATCAAATTAGAGCCTCTCAGATTGATATCCGAGCTGCCCCAAATGATGTGATGGGCATTGGCATCACTGCCTACAATGAGCGGAAGCCCACTAGATTGGCAGTATCTCACCACATTTCTGAAATCGTCGCTGGGAGACGGTTCATCGTGTGGTAAGTATGCAGAACAGTAGACATAGCGCCTATGGACATCATCCACGACGAGTTCTACTGTGACTGCACAAATATCCCGAGTAGTCAACTCAGAGATAAGGCATGCACTAATTGACCTATGCAACAATATGCATGCCCTGGGCATCAAACGAGGATTTGTCATACCAGTTTTGCAGAAAACAGCAAAGTTCTGGTTTCCAATATCCGTCGAATGAAAGTACCCCTTGCGAAAATATGGCTCCTGAACCAATGCGATGGTGACAGAGCCATTAAAAAGTTTTTCGCATAAATACAAATTTGCTGCCCGTTTGTGTTGAAGATTTATTTGTGCGACTCTAACTATTTGACTAGCGGAGTATATGCACAAACAATCTCCAACACAGATCAGACAGCAAATTGTAAGCGAAGCCAATTAAGTTGGCCAGAACGCACTTGGCGTAAAACCCATAAGGGAAATTGGGCAGGACTACTATGCTGTTCCCACGAAACGCAAGGGACAACAAAGATCGACCGTACCAGAGCCCCGCATGGCACAATAGGGGCAAGATGCCCAAAGCACTCCGTTCGCGACTGGCATGTTTTCACCCCTCCAGCCATTCAGTCATCGGCACGGAGATAGACCTTGACTTAGGGGCACCTGATTTGCCGACTCCCGGCAGGATCAGGTCCCGTGGCTCAATTTTTTGCCCAAACGTACAATTCGGCACCAACCGCCAAAGGGCGTAAGTGCAGATTGTGTAAAACAGACCGATTAATAGTCTCTCTCTCTCTGTGCTAAGCCAGCTGAGAAAATAACTCTCTCCCGGTGTGCTCACACCCCGCAGCCGCGCCCTCCGAAAATCCTGCGCCGAACTGCATGATTAGGTAGCCGGAAACCACACGGCGAGTGTTCCACCTTCTCTGTCTGCATACGACAACCAAAGTTGCGTACCACCAGGTGCGCAACTTTGGCTACCGTACCCCAGCCGGCACCTCGTGGAGGTAGAGATAGGAGTTAGAAAACAGAGGTGATATATTTGCACATGTTCACTCATTTGCCAGCCCTAAACTAAACAGCAACTTGCAGTATAAAACGCCAGGAATGCTAATAAACGATTGATTTACTGCTTATACTAATGCTTATTGGTCACCTGGGTAGTTAAATCTTCTCGGAGCAAAAGACAGTGAATCGACGCCGCTAACTTACGTGCCTGTTGCCATTCATGTCAAAAGCGAAGAACATTCGAGTGGCACGTCATATTTGCGATGAACGTGCTTTGGCTTTAATGTTATTTGTAACCAATGGCTCTTTTAAAGGTCACATGCGAGTTAAAGTAAGATTACATCAAGTTACGCATAATCATATTCAATACAATAATCTGTGGTGACCAGTGATCATTACCATTTCAACCTTTATGATGTAGACAAGTGATTTTTAAAAGAAATCTCTGTGTCTGAAAGGTTGCAGGTGTAGTACTTGTGTAACCCCGTCCGCGTATTTTCCAAGTCACCATTGCATTCAATGAAGAATTGAATCTGAATATTTCGCTATTCTCTTAACATTCACTTATACAATGGCGGTCACAGATTCTTATAAACATATGTATGCCAGAAATTCAGTTTACATTAGCCTTTGATCTGATGATCTGATATAGTCCTACGTCACCCTTTCGTGCAACCCTTAGGGCTGTATACCGTGTAGTTTTTGCTATAAATCACTATTGAGTGAGCGGTATGCTTATTAATTTTTTTATGCGTGCGTGTGTGTATTGGGGTTTACCCTTCCTTCAACACTTGATCTACTTTACTCACTTATTCTTCGCTGGCAGCACTATCCCATATTATAGCCGTCCCTGGCGAGGACTCCTTCGTTCCTCTGACCAGTACACTGAACTATGGGAGGGACTTTTGCACTGTCAAGAGGCTTCAGTGGGTAAATATATAGCAATTCAGCATGAGGAAAGGGTAAATGAGGGGCCTGAGAATAAACCCATGCTAAAGTCATTTGACATCGAATGGCTTAGATTCGAACCCACGACCACTCGCTTGTCAAAGCAGACTCGGTAACCTTGCGGCTACGGAGCCCCCTTGCTGATAGTAGGGAAAATAGTACAGAAGTGTCTCACTGCGTGGCGACAGCGTACATGTAATGTACTTGTGTGGGCTGTGTCTAGCGCTACTCATAGCTCATGATCTTAGTAATCTAAGAAATCGCTTTTTTCGGAAATGGAAACATCGTTAGACATCGATTTTCCTGGAATTCTAATTGTATGTAATCCCTGATTTGCCTGATTAAAAAAATCTCATTGTTTGTTTCTCGCTACCCCCCCCCATCTCCTTCAGTGGCCTGACATCTTAAAATCAAAATTTTCATAAAATATTTGTAATGACCTAATTTCAGAACGGCTGAACCTAAGAAATAAGTTTATATGACGTAATTTGTTCAATTATTCTCGGCTATTGTGGTAGCCTGCTTAGTGTACTCTAATTTGTTCAATTTGTTATGCGAAGAATTTGATCTTTTTGATTTTGATTTTTCGATTTTTGATTTGATTTCTTTTTAATTTTACAAAAATAAGTAAAATTTCGAAATTTTTGAAAAATTGTTAGAATAAAACAAAAAGTCCGATAGAGTGCCCATTAGTAGCTCTTCGCCAGATTTTAGAACATGCTTTAACTTATCAATAATAATCATGAGACGAATCTGAGGGGACATGTTTTGAGATAATTCACGTTCTATGCTTTTTATTTTGATTTTGCAGTTTTTTCTTTCAGCGTATTTTTTTCGAAAATACACTTAATTTCCTTCAACTTTTCCGTTGACGTCATTGTTAACAAATAAAGTAGTTTTCAAGATATATTTTGAAAAAAATGTTATTTATTAATACGCCTTTTTGAAAAGTTACTCCAGACGAAAATAATTATGTTTCATGGAAAATGAATCCTTGCGTAGCGTCTAACATATCAGCAAAATTTCATCCCGATAATAATATTCGAGACAAACCGTTTTGTTAGTTGAGCAGGCATTGCTCATATAGTGCACTTACACCCCTTTCCTTCCGAAAACCAACTTTTATTTTGCTGATTTTTTTCATGTTTCTAAAAACGTCATCAAACGATAAAATTTTGATGTGAATTTTCTAGCATGCATAAAACCATGCTCAAAGTATCGTTTGCTATCATTAACTCGATTTTTTCAATTTTGTCACTTACCCCCTTTCCTTCTCACTCCCTCATATGAGGTTGCACACATCGTAGATGGCTATATAATCGCATAATATACCTGGCTACGTCCGAACAATGGCAGGGCAAGTGGGTAGGAATGTTAGTGATAGCATCTACTTTTGAAAGTGCAGGGAACTCATACTACTTTCATAGATGTTACAGAAAAACAGAGGATATCGTGTTAGTAGGGCAAGATAAACAATAAGGATCATGAGGATTCAATAATAAAGCAAGTATATAATGAGTATAAATGGGCAAAAACAGAAAGTGCCAAAATAGAAAAATTGATTTTAACGATTCATAACGATTAAAACTGTCGCAGTAGTTTTTTAACGCAATGCCCTTCTGGCATACAAAAAACGAATCATATACCAAAAATAGGACTTTTGTATTTTCGCTGAAGAAATAGAAGGCTACTGTCTTCAGCAAAATTGCTTGTAATAATATGCTCTAAAACTTTGCATAACACATCAAAGTGTTATATTGCAACTGAAGAAAAATAAGTTTTTTATTTCACTTGTAAGGGGATTAATCAAAAGTTGAACTTTACCAAACGATAAATCTTTTAATTACAAGAAACCGTTATAAAGGTTTCACAAAGTTGAAATCAAGATTTCCTACTCAAAACTCTAGTTCGCCCGTTTTGGTTCACTGGTTTTGGATCACTGTGCAATTGGTGCTTTTCATTCCGTAAGGTACTGGCCGGAATCCTGAACATTTTCGCAGATTTCCGTACTGAACAACCTTATTTAGTGGTGAATGACCCTTTGGGTTAAAACCACTCAAAAAAAACTTTATTTGACTTATTGTTGGAGTTTGTCACCGTGAAATTCTATATGTTATTCTAGTTGACTTTATCGGTGAGAAATAAGAACTAAAATGTTTTCAGCGGACGTTTCGACTTACTATGCTTCAGTCATTTACTACGTCATTTAATGTTTAGCGTCATTTTTGTGTTCCGCTATTCGTGTATCTAGCCTTCTGGCTGTCTGCCCTATGTATTCCCTGTTATCTCCTGCTCCACACGGTATAGAGTATATACCATTTATTTGTTGTGTAGCTGGAATCGGGTCTTTTAGCTTACTGAAGATTTTGTTTTTTATTTTGTCCCTAGGTTTTGTAGCAACTATCAAATTATTCTTTCTTAAAGTTTTTGATATTTTTTCACTTGGGCCTGGTACATAGGAAGTGGACATATATTTTAATTCTACATCATTTTTAACTTCATTCTCCATTGTGTTATAGTGTTTGTGTACGCGCTGTTTTAACAATTTTCGAGTGAACCAATCCGGATAATTGTTGCTCTCTAAATTTTTTGTTGCTGTCTGTATCGCTACAGGACGATCATTTATGTTTGTTAATTTCATTTCCCTATCATATAATGCAAATGCTGTGTTAAATTAATGTTGAATCGGACTTTCTGACGTATAATCCAGAAATCCTCCATTGGTTTGTCTGGGCAGCCAATTTGTTCGAACCTTTCCATTTTCCCGAGTTAGCATCATATCCAGAAACTTGATCCTACCTTGCTGTTCTCTTTCTACGGTAAACTCAAGCCGTTCATGAAACGCATTAAACGTATCCGAAATTGCTTGGATATGCTCTTCCTTCGCAACGCACAGTCATCCACATATCGGCGATAGTATAGAAGCGCAACCTGCTTTCCTTATAGTGAGTGCGTACTCTCCTGTTCTAACCTTTCCATTACTACGTTAGCAACCACAGGCGAGAGGGGTCTCCCCATTGCTACTACCAGCAGCACTATGGGGTACCAATGGGGAGTCCCCTCTCGCCTGTGATTGCTAACGCAGTCCCGCACTGTCATGTATTCTAACAGCTGGTTGCGAAGTCTGTCGTATAAAAACAGAAGGTAAAATTTCGATAACGGACTTAGCACCCAGGCTTTGCTTTGTGTGCAGCAGGAGATAACAGAGAATACATAGGGCAGACAGGCAGAAGGCTAGATACATGAATAGCGGAACACAAAAATGACGCTAAAAATCAGAAGCTAGAACAGATTTAGCACTACATACAATTCAAGAAGGACATATTTTGACTTCGAAAAAACGCGCATTCTAGAGAAAATTGAAAATAAAGACACTAGACTTACAGCAGATATATTCCATGTAAAATGAGAGGACAAGAACGGACGGTTCATTTACAACGAGAATGCGGAAATTTCAACGACACATACAACGGACTAATGACTGAACTACGACAACTAGAAGAAAAAAGAAACGATAGCTTAGTTAGTAATAGTTATAAAGGACGAGGCAGCGAGAATAGATGTTCAACGTAAGTTTGTCTTGACAATAGTAAATTGTGTAAATATTTAAATAAATGCAATCTTGTTTTAGGCGTAGTAAATGACTGAAGCACAGTAAGTCGAAACGTCCGCTGAAAACATTTTAGTTCTTATTTCTCACCGAAAAAGTCAACAAGAATAACTTATATACTTATTTGACTTACTTCAACGTGTCTACAAAGTTTTCTAAAGAGTAATACTAGCCGTTTTTTACCCGATATGATCATTAATTTACCTGCTCTCAATTCCGCTCACTACAAATTTTTGGGCAAAACAAATAGAATAATGTGTTTTCATAACTATTCCAATAAACCAGCTAAATGTACAACTATTTACCTGTGTAGCGCGATTTCATCATAAAAAAGACTTTTTGGAGTGAAAAAAACCTTCCGATAATTTAGACCTCTGCTTAGAACAATTGTTAAGAAAACATTCGGAAATCACGTTTTGGTTAGCGTGCAATAAAATAACCTTGGGTTTGGCCAGACTAACGAAACAAAAGTTATCAGTTTTTCACAATAATATTAAGGGGGCATAGTACTTTTTGCACCATATTTTTTGCCTTATTTCAAATATTTTTTTCTCGATAACGCGAAAAGCGAATCGATTCGGGTTTATTGCTTGCTAAACATTGCACTTTATACTAATATTTGCAGTTTTGTTTGCATATGTGAACCTCTTCCCCTCTCCCCTACGGCTCCTTGAACATGATCATTCGAAAAAAACATGATTTGCGGTACCATGGATTGGCGCTGGGGGGCTTATCCGAATTGAAAAATTCCAAAACGACATGAAAGAATATTAAATTATCTCGTGTTTGACCCATCCTTTTTTTAAAATTCGAACGCATAACAAAATGGCAGACATTCAAACATAAAAGTAAGGTTTTCAGTCGAAAAAATTGACTTTAAACATTTCTAAAAAATACAAAAATTGTAATATCGAAAAAAGGATGGGTCAAACACTAGATAATTTTGTTGGCTTTGAAACAAAAAAAGAATCATGAGAATTGCTTCAGCCGTTCTTGAGATATTTATGGTACCGACTTTCAAAACCTGGTTTCGAGAAAAACGACGTTGAAGTTTTTATTCGCTGTGTAATCGCTCCAGACATGCGCGGTACAAATAGCTGTAACTTTGTCAATTTTTGGAATTCATCGAAATGACTTGAAACACATATGGTCAAAATAATAATCTTTCGAAATAATCAACAAAAAAAATTTCGATTTTTTTAAATTGCAAAAGTACTATGCCCCCTTAAAGGAACGTGGTATACCATGTTATTATACTTATTAATGATGTTTTAGTGACTGTTGAAAAATAGATTTGTAGAATGAATGGGCGGAATAATGTGCTGCCCGGAATTACCCACAGGCACGGTAATTGCAAATAATAATTTTATCAAGTTTAGAATATTTCAAAGAGTTTAGGCATTTCATGGTGAAGAGAATTCTTCATACGCAAAGCTGCTGTTGAGCAAGTCGGACGCGCGCTGACAGAGAGCGGTATTTTGCTTGGCTTAGTCGACATTGGCGGTGATTAATCGTACTAAACGCATTTTCAAAGTTCAAAGTGGCGAGTCAAAAGTGGGAGCTGATTAGTGGAGAGTTGCTGATACTAATCGGTGGGAAGCAGTGCAAAGCAAGAGTGAAGTGAAGTTAAAGCCGAATCCGGCAAGTGACGCCATTTGCTTGTGGTGGAAACGGGGGGTTAAGGAGTAAGCTCCCTTCATGTAGTCAAAAATGCAACGGTAATCAATCGAGTGGAACGGAAAAAGTTGCAATCAAGAAAGCGGAAAGTGAAGTGAAAAGCGGTAAATCACGGGGGAAATCTAGTGCGAAAAGGGTAAAATATTTCGGGCGGGAGATGCCATTTGCTTTTTTGTAGCGGAACGCAGCGGAGTTACTTTACTTCGGTACAAGTGTGGTCAGTGCCACAACAGTCGAAGGTGTGAGTGAGCAGTCTAAATGAAGAGAAAACAAATACCTAGCTAAATCAGTGCACAGAAACATCAAGAAGAGAATATAAAAATAAAAATATAATTGAAGTGAGTATAATGTCTCTGTGCTTGCGGTTTGCGATTTGCGATATGCATCTGTTGTGTGCGAGAACGTGAGCAGCGAGTAGAGAGAAAGGAAATAGATAGTCGATAGTGTAGGGTAAACGATTTTGAATGGACCTAGTAGTGATGTCCGGTAATCGCTCGATTAATCGAGTAATCGATTACAGCATGGAATAATCGAATAATTTCTAATCGAATAACGCCTAACACATAATCGAACTAATCGATTACAGTCGCATCGATTACTGACACGAATACTGCTTTTTGAGGTTTATGCTTGCTGAACTCAAAATGACGTGAAGCCCACATGGTAATTTTAACGGAAAGCTTAAATTAAACTTGTCGCGACTTCGAAGCTATACACGTTCTCTTTTACCCTCATGGAACTGGCCATCAGCGATGTCAGATCTTCAGATTTTTGTGCATGCTTGTGAGTGTGAGAGAAGAATGCTTTAAGATCTTTCTGTTTCTCGCACTCTTTAAGAAATTCCTATCTTGCTTTTGCTTCATTCATAGACTAAACTTATCCAAGTGGCAGCACCTTACCTTCGTATGTTGTACAGAACTGTTATCATTTTCCTGCTTCGGAAAAGTCGGGTATTTCCGGTTTCCGCAAACAAGTGGTACCAATTACAAGTAATAAACCCACTAGCAATAAAATTAGGTTACAAAGGGAATCAAAACAAAACACACAAAAACGTCAAACCAGAGTTGAGGTTAGGCACCGTGCAAAGGTTTATTCATGATATCTTTTATGTGCGAGAAAAAAAGAGAAAGAAATATTTCTGTTTGTGTTTTCACCGTTTTCAAGCAACTTTTGACGATCTTGACAACTCGGCATAGAGATTCCGTGTAAAGGCCCAAACAGAATGCTGCATCAACGCACCCCTCAGTGTCAATTTGACAGTAAACCCATTGGAAAACTGTCAGAATAACGCAGGCGGATGCGCTGACGCAGCATTCTGTTTAACCCCCCCTTCTCTATAACGAGATGCAGTGAACGTCAGCGACAGCATGTCCTGGGCTCAAAATTTGACAGCGGGCCCAAATCAAACTGTTCGCAGTTGAGTGAAACGCAGTGCTGACATGCTATCTCATTTTCGTACACACGAGATGTTGGCAGCGAAAACATGGTTGCCTGCCGATGGGGTGGTTTGGCCCTTAAGTGAAGTGCGAACAAACTTAAAACTCTCTTTGGCAAGGCAAACAGAGACTAATCGAATTCGCATGCGTGGGATTTCGCATGAGAACGAAAAGGTTCAAATATCTCTTTTTACATTTGTCATCGTGAATCATTTTTAAAATATTAGTTCTGTTGGTTGGTCCCGCTGGTTTCCGGTTTCTGTGCTATTATTTGAAATAACTTATTTTTCATTCTCAGGGGTACGCGTACAATTGGATGTGTTTTGCTTTTTGGTTGGAGATAGCCCATAGTTGATTTTTCGACTAACGAACCGTCCAATTAACGAATCCTTAAGCAAGCGAATCATTGCTGTATTTGATTTGAGCCAAAGCTTTTTTGAAAATTCATTTCGACAACTACCGCATACTAAACTGCTTCTCAGTTTACAGATACAACTTGTTTTTACAGGACAGGTCAGTAATAACTAAAGCGAGGATACCATTTTCAAGCTTGAACGATAATTATAAGCTGTTGCTATCCAATGAAGCAATAGCGCACGTAATACAAGACATAAGTAGGTCAGTGAAATTCACCCACAACGGACTTTGTTGATTTAGAGTTCCAAATAATACACCCCCAAGTTGGTCGTACCAGCTTTGTTGGATGAGTTATCCAACATACAGATAAAAAGTTATTTTCATTGAAAATAATTTTACAAATAAAAACCAGGATTTCAATGAATTTTTATCTAAAAATACTGGAAACCATCTGCCGTCAGCAATCCCAAATCTATCAACAGCAAGAGAGTTACAATGTAACGGTGTTCGATTTTTACTACGCTTTATCCACCACCTATACTGCCGCTACTCACATAACAGTCCCATTTTCTATGGAGTTTCCTATATTAATGGGACTGCCATGCGAGTAGCGGCAGTATACACAACGAGTAATCGAAGTTTCGTCGATTACCCGATTAATCACAGACGATTAATCGTGTCGAATAACAATTGATAAAAAACTATTCGATTACTCGTTAATCGATTAACTGAGAAAATCGGACATCACTACATTCGCATTTAGCAGAAAAGCAGTTACACTTAAGTTTTCAATGGGATTTTACGAATTTGTTTTAGCACGAAATACTTTTGGTAATCTACATAAGTAGAGTAAAATTTTCCCAATTTGGTCGCCCTGTGTAAAAAAAATCCCAAATTATGCGAAACGAAACAGTTCTTGTATCGTTAAAAGTAGGCACAGAAGAATGAATGAAGTTATTTGAGAATACGATTCCGCAGATTTATCTATAGCTTTATTGTATTGGAATTTCGGAATAAGTTACGAAGCTAATATTCCAAACTCTATTTGAAGTGGTTATCCCTGCATAACTTTCTACAGGCTTAACGAGCAAAATCGTAAAAATTGTTGGAATCAAACAAATTTTTTCATGAACGAATAACGTCCTGTATTTTCCATATAAACACAGCAATAAATTAACTTAAGTTTTGACAAAACTCAGACAAGAAATAGTTTAAACACGTTAATCAAGCATGTACCAAAGCTTCGAAACACCAGTCAAAATGATTGTGAGGCTCTGAATAAAGTAAAATTATATTCCGTAAGCAGGTTGACTTCACATTACCCTTTAGTCGATTGACAGATAGATTAAAAATCTCCACCCAAATTGAGTGACCCTCAGATATATTCATTTTTGAAACTTCCTACTTTCTATCTGATATAGTTCTTTATCGACTATCATTTAGAATTAAACCCTAGCTTCCAACCTAACCTATAAACCTAGTAAAATTACCCAGTCTAATTTTATCAAGCACCATTTACAGTTTGATTTCGAATTTGACAATAAATGCGTGTCACCTATGTTGCCTAATTCGAAACCGTGGCAAAATCATCTAGACCATTTTTGAACTGAAAAAACTGCATATTGAAAAAAAATTACCACTAATCAACGAGTTTTCCGCGATTGCAACGGTTTTATGTCCAAAAAGTTTGACAGGAGCTGTCGTAAACCTTTTGAAACTTTACAGTAACACGCAGTCCTACGTCAGTAAAAATCTTAGCTTTCGAAATATTCAATGGACAAAAACTTAAAATCGCGCTGTACTTGATAAACTACGTAATAATACAAGTTATTACGTATTTTTTAACGAATGGTTTAAATTTTTGAAACTAATAGGCGAGATAAATTTTTTATGACCTGGAAATCGTTTCAACCGAATCTGAACAACAGGTAATAATAAATTAAACAGGTAATAATAAACAGGAAATAATAAAAGATTCATCAATTATACATTTTTAAAGTACTGATAATGTAGTAAAAAGGTGGTACTTTCCAACAAATAGTAACATCACCACATATTATTTATAAATGACGAGTAAATTAAGCAGGAGTGTGAGTGGTGGTGTTAAAAAGCGCTATATAGGTCCATTCAAGATCAATTACCCTAATATATGACAAAATTTAATATAGTCATCAGCAAGAGAAGGTAAGTGACCTGTTCCTTGACACACATACCTAAATCACGATCAAAATGAGAAGAGAGGATTGTATGGCATGTGCAAGTGTGCACAGCGAAGACATGAAGAAACTTGCTAAGCTATGTTTCGACTATTGTGGATAAAATCGAAAAAACGACAACAAATCGACGCTGTGTATGTTGATTTTGCCAAGGCGTTTGACAAGGTTCCACATACTCTGGCGGTTGAGAAGTTTAGGAGAATGGGACTACCTGAGTGGCTGACAAAATGGATTCTGTCGTATCTGACGGGGCGTAGCTCAACGGTGAGAGTTGGCGGGGCGTGCTCTACTCCGTTCCAGATTCAGTCCGGAGTTCCTCAAGGCAGTGTCTTGGGACCTTTGCTGTTCGTTCTTTTCATCAACGATCTTTGCGGAAAATTGAAATCCCCGAAACAGTTATACGCTGATGACCTCAAATTTTACCGTGTAATCACAACACTAACAGACTGCTGTGCGCTCCAAATGGATATTGACGCGCTCATTGAATGGTGTAGAGTGAATGGGATGAAAGCTAACGTCAACAAATGTTGCATAATTTCATTCACGAGGGTACGTGCGCCGATGGTTTTTGATTACATCATGGAGACAAGCCTAGAACGTAAAGGCGTTGTGAAGGATTTGGGGATTCTCATCGACAGCAAACTGAAATTTGTGGAACATATCTCTTCCGTTACAGCTAAGGCATATGCAATGTTAGGTTTTCTGAGGAGGAACACCAATTTCTTTGTTGATGTTTATAGCCTCAGAACACTTTACTGCTCGCTCGTACGCAGTGTTCTCGAATATGGAGTACAAGTTTGGGCACCATATTACGCTGTTCACGTCAACAGACTCGAACGAGTACAAAAGCAGTTCATCCGATACGCTTTGCGGAATCTTAATTGGAGAGACCGAACAAACCTGCCACCATATGTAAACCGGTGTATGCTGATCAACCTACCGACGCTGGAAAGTAGACGAATACTTCTCCAACGTATGATAATATTTGACGTGTTAGCAGATCGCATTGACTGTCCAGCTATCCTTGAAAAACTACGATTCAACGCACCGTCACGAGTGATGCGCCAATCGGAGTTCTTTCGACGATCGACTCACCGCACGGCCTACGGAAATAACAACCCGCTGGAAGTTTGTTGTAGTCGTTTTAACGAAGTTTATTATTTGTTTGATTTTGGCATGTCAAAAAATGTGTTTAAATTAACCGTTATGTGTTCGACAGGGTACCCGGGTACCTTTTCAGATTTCAAAGTAAGAAATTCTAAAGTTTTCTTCGACCCAGGATAGTGAAACTCTGTGACATCTCAGAACTAGCTAAATTACAACTTTTCATAAAATAAGTTTTCATGTAGAACTTAAGGGGGAGGAAAGGGGGGGCTTCGAAATTTTTTACCCTTTAAGTGCTCGACAAGGGTACCCGGGTACCCACAAATTGAAATGCTTGTAACTTTGGCAATATTTGACCGATTTGGACCAACTTACCACCTAAAGATTCAGGAACTTATCCACTTTCAGTGGGGTTACATCAGAACCGGAAGTGGTTCATCTGGTTTCCGGAAATCCGGTATTCCGAGGATGTGTTCCGGAATTAAAGCTAAAAAGTGCTGAAAAGGATTTTTCTATCTTCGCTAAAGAGATAGAAGGTTACTGTCTTCCAGAAAATTTCTTGTAATAACATGCTCTAAAACTTTGCAGAATCCGTAAATGTGTTATATTGAAACTAAAGAAAAATAAAAATTTTATTTCACTTTTAGGGGGATTAATCAAAATTTTAATTTCACCAAACGATAGAACTTTTAATTTCAAGAAACTCTTCCAAAGCCTTTATAAACCTAAAATCAAGTTTTCCCACTCAAAACTGTAATACGCTCGTTTATTGAACCACTGGTTTTGAACCACCAAGCCCCACGGGAATATGTTCCGGAATGGCCATGCCGGGGCAAAATCATTAGATAGAGTTAAAACAATGAAAAACGACCTTCCGGAGTAATTTCATGAATTTAGATACCCATATTGCCAGTGTTGCAATCCAAACAGTTCTGTGGCCACAGGAGGTCCCATGGGAACTTGTTCCAGAATGGCCATTCCGAGGATAAATCATTATACTGTTTTAAAACTATTAAAAATGACCTTTCGGCATCATTTGAGGAATTTTGGATACCCATATTACTATGATTACATCCAAAATCTTAAAAAGTGCTTTAATTCCGGAACACACCCTCGGAATACCGAATTTCCAGGAATCAGATGAACCACTTCCGGTTCTGTTGCAACTCCACTGAAAGTGGATAAGTTCCTGAATCTTTAGGTGGTAAGATGGTCCAAATCGGTCGAATATTGCCAAAGTTACAAGCGTTTCAATTTGTGGGTACCCGGGTACCCTTGTCGAGCACTTAAAGGTGTTTTTTTTTGTCGAACACATAACGGTTAAGGATTAGCGGTTATTAGTACTAAGTAACATGTCTGTGCGATGTTTTTATTATATCGAAGATGAATAAACAAATTAAATTAAAAAAATTAAATGATGGGAGCTTAGTACGCAGTGGTATTGAATACGCGAGCATAATTTGGCAACCATGCTATGAAGTGCATAAGAAACGAGTCGAACGAATTCAGAAAAAAATTATACGCTTTGCCCTTCGGAATTTAGGATGGTCTGGAGAGATGCCCGATTACAAGTCGTTATGCATGTTGATTGGAACGGAAAGCTTAGAGAGCAGACGACGTACCACAGATGCTCTTTTCCTAAAGGATCTACTCAGCGGCAGGTATAACTCGCCATATCTGTTGAGTCAGATAACCGTGTACGATGGACGTTCTTCGTTGAGGCGGGTTAGGCCTTTCCAATTGACAAATAGAGTCCAAAATTATGCTAGAAACGAACCAGTATATAGAATGATGTCCATATTTAATAATTATCGCGATATTGTTAATGTTCAAATGACAAAGCAGCAAATTAAGTATAGTTTTAGATTGTTTTATGTAAATTTTATGTGATAAATAATTAGTTTTAATGATGATAACGGGCGAAGCCTATCTCTCAGTTAATAAAAAAATAAAATAAAATAAATAGGGCCCATATACACGGCGACCCGATCGCGATAACACCTACGGGGTGAAGTGGCTGTCAAATTCATACATTTTCGATGTCCCACGCATAGGTACCAAAATGTTAATTTTGACAGGAACCAAAAAATTTGCTGGGAATTCCCCTTTACCGAGGACCATTTGAAAGTTGCTCTCTTCACTCATACATGAGAAAGAGATAGCAACACACCATGCTCTTGGATAATACATACATGCCGCAAAGAGAGACCTAATGGAAAAGACAAAGTGAACAAAAACAAACCATATTCTTTAGGGCAGGGGACACCGATATAACACTTGCTTTAACAAAGGGAAACACGCGACAAGATGATATACTGGAATGTCTAGTTACTTGCATAATACATAAGGCTGAGAAGGAAAATATGCGGAGTACCGATCACGATATTGGGATAATTAAAAGCTTCCATACAAAAAATGAGGCAACAAAATCATACCGGGAATATATTTACTACACAGAACAAGCCTTAAAAGTGCTATCATGGGTCAGTCAAACGGCAAATCAACTGAACAGGGAAATAGTTGTGTTCATAGAAGGGGTGGGGGAAATCGTTTACGGGGCGAGAGAAAGAGACAAAAAATCCTCCTTGATGGTGTACGCTGGCAGAAGTGAAAACCAGGTCCGGTTTCAGGCGGTAGAAGCTTACAATCAACAACGGTATAAGCAAAGGCAGGATAACGGGATAAAATTGGCAATTGAATACTATTCATACCAGACAGCGGAAAAATGCTATGAGGTAAATTTTAATGCAGAAAGAGCTATAAAAGTTAAGCAAATAGCAGGGGATGGGAATTGCATGCTCAGGGCGCTGTTGGACCAACTGAGTAGAAGGGTAACGAACCAATACAGGGCAGATTACAACGCCCAGAAATTACGAAATGTAATAGTGGATTACATCCGACAACACAGAAGTCAGTTTGAAGTGTTCCTTTTTGAATACATGGAAGACGGGTCAGATTTCCATAGTGTATCAAATAAGATAAGACAAGATGGGTTTTGGCTGGGACATGAAGCGCTTGTTGCCTTCTCAGAAATGTTTTGCTACCCAATTGAAATTTTGGACAAAGACGGTGTAGTATATATGATCGGGGAAAACTTTTCATTAAATGGAATTCTTAAAATTTTTTATACAGGAGTGACAATAAAAAACCACTATGACAGTATTATTAATGACACAAAAATAGATATAAATAACGGAATAAGAGAATCACAGAATAACGAAGGAAAACAAGACACAAGAGTGAAGAATATCAATATGGAACGGATAAGGAATGATAACAACTTTACAAACGCGATTGGTGAAAAGACAAATACTGCGATGCAAAATATTAGACAAATAATGGAGGAAAAAGAAGACGAGAGTATCATGACCAAAAATAACGAAGAGAACCTTGTACAACATAATAATGAAGATAGTAATACGAATCTGAGAAATAAGGAATTGGAACACAAAGGAACAGAAATTAAGAAAAATAGTAACACAAATGAGGGGAATCCTAACCCAAGCAAATCAGATGATAAAAGTAAGAGAGCAATAAAAATAGCCAGTTGGAATGTTAAAGGGTGCAGGAAAATTGAGAAGAGAGGAGAAATTGATGAAATACTGTCATTTAATGGAATAGAGATAGCAGTCTTGCAGGAAGCAAATACATTAGGAAATGAAGTATCCACAGAACATTATAAATGGGCGATAAAAGGCAATAACATTAACAAAACAAGGGGACAGAAAGGAGAAAGGAATTGTGGTACGAAATGTCAAGATAATTCAAAAAGGAATTATGTGGATAAAGTTAGAAATAGACAAAGAGAAAATTATAATTGTCAATGGACACGCACCCAATAACCGACAAAGGTCGTTTCTAGAGAAACTAGGACAGATTACTAGCAATAAAACGGATAGAAGAAAAATGTTAGTGTTAGGCGACTTTAATGCCCAATTAGGAACGAGAGACATGAGACAAGCAGATGGAAGATGGGTAGGAAAGTTATTAGGTCATGAAGATTCAAACGAAAATGGGGATCTGTTTAAGTTATTTCTTCATACAAATAAGATATGTAATTTGTCATCAAAAATCGGCAAAAATACGAAAATAACGTGGAGATGCGGTACCCGAAAAAGTCAAATAGACCACGTACTCCTACCAATGCCAACTAAAATGGCAGTAAGATATATAAAAGGACAATGGACACACCTACAAACAGACCACAAAATGATTGCCTTAGGTCTCGTAATTCAAAAGAAGGAACATATAAATACCGGACAAACAGGAAGTAAGAGGATAAAATTGGAGCTCCTTCAAAATGATGAAATCAGGAAAAAATATCAAAAGTACCTAAAAGATTTATCAAAATATTGCTAAAAACCTTAAAAGAGCGGCTGCAAGAACCCTGAAGGTGTCTTCGGAACCGAACACTCCAAAAAGAAGCAAGGCAAGAGAGCGTTTTAACAACGCGTTAGAAAAGTCAAAAAATAATCCTGACATGCAAAATTACAAGTATATTCTGAATAATAGGAGACAAGAAATGCACCAAGCAATTAAAGAACATAAAGAGCGAGAAATTATAGACTTCTTTAAGAAGCTTAATGATTTTGATGTGGGACTAAGGATTAGGAAAACGTATGGGTATCTGAAAAAGTTCATGAAACAAAAAAAAGCTTAAAAGCAGTAATTAGCCATAATACATGGGTTGGAATACTAAAAAGCTGCCTAGGACCAGATATTGAACTGTGTATAGACCACGACTACATCCCACTACCGAACCCACCAACGCATCAAGAAATTGAGAGGATAATTAAAACGTCATGCAACGGGAAATCATCAGGGCCAGATAGGGTTTACGCAGAATATATTAAGTATGCAGATGAAAACACATTAAAAAGTATAAGTAAACTAATAGAGGAAGTATACATAACAAATGAGATGCCAAGTGAGTGATATAGGTCAGTTCAAATCCCCATTCCTAAAAAACCAGGAGCTGTAGAAGCGGATCAGTTCAGGAGAATTTCTTTATGTAATGTTGCGTACAAAATTTATGCTAGATAGATTGCACAGAAGCTAAGGAAGTTTGCAGGGGACCCAGGGTTACATCAGGCAGCATTCACAGCTAATAGGTCAACAGATGATCATATATTTGTAGCTAGGAAAATTCTAGAAGAGAATTGGAATGCTGGAGAAACATTATATGTAATGGCGTTAGACATAAGAAAGGCTTTCGATAATATAAAAATCCAAGCATTAAAGGTAATTCTAGAAACCTTAGAGGTACCAACTAGGTTTATAGACAGAGTGCTGCAATGTGTCAGGGGAGAGGTTACACGCAACTTGTGGGAGAACCAACTTTCTAGTGAAGTTAAACGTGGGAAGGGAATAAAACAGGGATTGTCTCCTCTGTTGTTCAATCTTATTATGCAAGACGTACTTAAAAACGTCGCAGATGAAGTTCCAAAACTCAAATTAATGGACATAAATTGTTTTAAATTACCGATCGTATTAGCGTTTGCTGACGATCTGATGATTATATGCAGAGAAAAGAAGCAATTAGAGCTAATACTAGAAGCAGTAGAAGACAAACTAAGTACAGTAGGGTTAGAAATCAATACTCAGAAAAGTCTGGTACTAATTAGACTACCAAACGACAAGGCGAAATCACAACAGGAAATTACCTTAAACGGAAAATCTTATAAAGTCTGCGAGAGCATCATTTACTTAGGAGCATGTCTAACGGCTGCTCTCAATAGGAAACAAACAAATAGACAAAGATGTCGTAATGCGCTAAGAACCTCGCATTTTATAGTAAACTTCTGCAGAAAGTTCCGGCCATCTTGGGAAACAGGAAAAATAATCTACAAAACGGTAATTGCTCCCGCAATCTTATACGGTACAAAAGCAGCAGTTCTCACTAAAAGAAATAGGATTTCCATGGGAGAGTATGAAAAAACTATACTGAAAAACATATTCAACAGCTGCAAAAAGCCAAGGAACTTGAAATTTAATACGAATATTCTACTTGAAGGAAAAACTATAAACAGAAGAGCCAGGATAGGAAGAATCTGTTACTATGGACACATATCTAGAAGAGAGAGACAACACCCGTTACGCAAAGCGCTTAGATTAAACTACAGGAAAAGAAAAGAAGGCAGGCCCTGTCTAACATGGATCGACACACTTGAACAGGACTTTAACAAGTATGAAGATATGAACGTCGAAAGCTGGAAGCTGTTATCAAGACACAAGCAAGAACTGAAGCAAAAAGCGGAGGACATATATAACAATGAGATAAGAATATTTGTTTATTTGTTTATTTGAAATTAATTCATCTGACAATGATGGTGTCTTAATGAATAAAACTACTCCCAAATGTATTGAGAAATAAATGAATGGTCTCTAAGTTACCCCGTTCTTAATACTCAACAAACTAAACCGTGTAAAAAAAGTACTTGAGTGTACTCTAAACTAACAATGACTCAATTCTACTTTTGAAACCCTCAGTCGGTTCGTCAAATTCGAAATGCTCTTTTTTTTTTGTTTTTTAACGAGTAGGGAAATCTGCTATCAGACACCTGAGAAGACAACTCAGGGAGTGGGGTTTGGTATCCCGACCCCCCTACTGAGGCGTGAGGATCCAGACCTACTAAAACCCTACTCGAGTCTCCAGCCTCAATCCCCCCTGGAACCACCTTATTGGTATTACTTCAGGGAGGGGCTATTGTGCTTAACGCACACTCTTAGATAACTACTGGACTACGGTAGTTAGGCTGTTTATTCGCCGTTGATCGGCTTTCCAGCGGTTTTGTAGCTCAAGTACGATCTGAGTAGCAGCCGCATTGACCGCACCCCAGACGTCCGAGCTAGAACACATCCTTTGGACTAAGTTATCCGGAGTAGTGTCCTGTCCGCTAACTGCCATCATGTTGCTTCTCACGCCCGCGAAACGAGGGCACATGAAGAAAGCATGTTCTGCAATTTCCTCGACGTCCGCGCATTCCGGACACTCGGGGGACTCCGCATGCCCAAACTTGTGCAGATACTGTCTAAAACAACCATGCCCTGACAGAATCTGTGTCAGGTGGAAGTTGACTTCGCCATGGCGCCTGTTGACCCATCCGGATAGTTCCGGGATAAGTCTATGTGTCCACCGGCCTTTTGTGGAATCAGACCATGCCCGCTGCCATGTGATCATCGAGGCCGATCTTGTGGTACTTCGTATGCCTCTAGTTCCACGTTGGTTGAAGCACTCTACGTCCTCGCTGATGATGATACCAATAGGCATCATACCCGCTAAGACGCAGATTGCGTCATGTGAAACTGTGCGGTACGCACTCGCCACTCTTAAGCACATGAGACGATAGGTGCTTTCCAGCTTGGCTAGATAGCTTTTGGTACCTAACGCCGATGACCACACCGGCCCGCCATACCTGAGTATGGACTGGACCACGTTGGCTAAAAGCCTTCGCTTGCTGCCATATACCGCAGAGCTATTAGACATCATACGAGACAATGCCGAAATACCTGTGGAAGCCTTCTTGCAGGCATAGTCGACGTGGCTCCCGAACTTGAGCTTGTCGTCGACCATGACTCCAAGAAGTTTTAAGAACCGCGTTGACGAAATAGTGCAGTCCCCGACACTGATATTTGCTTGCTGCACCGACTTCCGGTTGTTCACCACGATAACCTCTGTTTTATGATGCGCTAGGTCCAGTTTCCTGGATCGCATCCAATCTTCAACAATGCTTATAGAGTGGGCAGCCGTCAACTCAACCTCTCTGATAGATTCACCGTAGACTTCCAAGGTGATATCGTCCGCAAAGCCGACAATCGCCACCCCTACCGGAAACTTTAGCTTCAACACCTCGTCATACATGACGTTCCACAACACCGGGCCCAGTATGGAACCTTGCGGAACCCCTGAGGTGATTGGAACGCATTTCTGACCCTCCTCCGTGTTGTAGCATAGCACACGATTCTGGAAATAATTTTCCAGAATTCTGTACAGCGACACCGGCACTTGGACGTTCCGAAGCGAGCTGGCTATGGAGTCCCAGCTAGCGCTATTAAACGCATTTCTCACGTCGAGCGTGACAACTGCGCAATAACGAATACCTGTCCTCTTGGGCTGGATTGCCACCTCGGCTGTCTTAGTGAGAGACAAGATGGCATCCACCTAGATTTGCCTTTTCGGAAGCCGAATTGGTTCCTTGACAGACCGTTTGTACCCTCCGTGTACTGTACGAGTCTGTTAAGGGTAACCCTCTCCAGCACCTTGCCGGCAGTATCGAGTAGACAGATCAGCCTATATGACGAGGGGACACCCGGAGGTTTTCCCGGCTTCGGCAATAGGACCAGGTTCTGTCGCTTCCATCTGTCCGGGAAGTTGCCAGCTTCCAGGCATCTATTCATTACTGCCCCGAATAATTCGGGTGTACAAAAAGTACTTGAGTGTACTCTAAACTAACAATGACTCAATTCTACTTTTGAAACCCTCAGTCGGTTCGTCAAATTCGAAATGCTCTTCAACGGTCGTAAATGCACGGATGCATGCCGAGACTGGTTCGTGGTATCCAAACACCGTTCGATGAAAAATTGGTTGTAATAACGTCGTATTCCGAAGAGATCTACCTGGTATGCGAAAATTAAACATTGAGAGAAGTTCGGGGGCATCAATTTCACTGTTAATCAATTTCGCAATAAAAAGTGACTGCTGAAGTTTCCGTCGTCGTTCTAGAGTATCTAAGCCCAATAGCCGGCATCTATCGGGATACGGTGGCAAATTATTAGGATCTCGCCAAGGCAAATTTTTTAGCGCTAAACGAATAAACCGTTTCTGAACACGTTCAATCCTTAGACACCATGTAACTTGGTAAGGATGCCATACGATACACGCATTTTCCAAAATTGGACGAACGAGAGCACAGTACAGCGACTTCCAACAATATGGGTCCGAAAAATCCTTCGCTATCCTGGCGACAAAACCTAACTGTCGTAATGCTTTCGATATGATTGTTGGACATTGTAAGTTGAGCGACATTTTTGAGTCAAGTACAATTCCTAAATCCGTCACTTTTGTAACTCTAGTAAGAGTAACGCCGTTGATATTATAGTCGAACAAAATTGGATGTACCTTGCGATGGAACGTGACCACTTGACATTTTTCCACACTGATAATTAATTTTTTTCGTTGACACCAATCAGCAAATGATATTAGCGAGTTTTGTAAGCGCCAGCAATCTTCCAGTGTGTGTACCACTACGTACAGCTTCAGATCATCTGCATAAACTAGTTTGAGACTTCCATTCAGAGTCAGAGCAGCATCGTTAAAAAATAAAATAAACAACAGTGGTCCCAGGTTGCTACCCTGCGGTACTCCAGAATTATTTGTAAAAGGTCGTGATATACAACCGTCAATCTTCACCCGCAGCTCACGCTCCGTAAAGTAAGATTCTAGCCAAGCAATCAATTGCGCAGATACACCAAGACGAGTCAGCTTATTTAGCAGTATTTTGTGGTCAATTTTGTCAAAAGCTGCTTTCAAATCGGTATAAATTACATCGACTTGCACTTTCTCTTCAATACTATGTATTGCTTTCGACGTTTAGCAAATTTGTGGTAACCGACCGTCTAGGCATGAAACCATGTTGATCCTTGGATATATAGTTTTTCGTAGCATTGAGAAGGTTTTTACACATTATGATTTCAAACAATTTAGAAACCGCAGAAAGGCTTGTAATTCCACGATAGTTGACAACGTTATGGCGGTCACCACGTTTGAAAACAGGTGTCATATACGACTGCTACCAGATGCGCGGGAATCTTGCTTGTTCAAATGAGCGATTAAAAATGTCACATAGAGGTCGTGCCAAAGTTGCTGCATAACGACATATTAAAACCGCAGGCAAACCATCAGGTCCTTGACAAACGAGTGCTTTAGCTGTTTCGCAGCTGATAATATCATATCGAAATTTACAGTGAATACTCCCACATCAATTAAATCACTAGGAACATCACGGATGGCTTCATCAATTTCCAATCTTGAAGCGGTATCCGGTGCGAAAACAGAGGAAAAGTGTTTGGCAAACAACTGGCTTGAATCTGCTGCAGATTCTGCGGTCACTTCATTCATGTAGATATTCTTTGGGATTGCAGCACTTTTCCGTTTAGAGTATACGAAATTCCAAAAGCCACACGGCTTTCTTCGCAAATTTATCTGCACACGTAACACATATGATTTGTACAGTGAGGTATTCAAAATTCGATATGCGTTACTGGCTTGTTTAAACTTTTGTTTATTGCTCGACGTTTGCTGACGACGCAGCTTTCGTTGACAAGCATTTCGCGCACATTTTAGAGATCGTAATTGTGCGTTGCCCCACGCGGGCGAAAACGGCGGTCGTATTCGTGGAACGTTCGAAAGTAGCCAATCATTCAATACGGTACAAAAATTCTGAGCCATCACATCTACATCATCGGTTGTGAAAACCAGTCAACAGTCGTCGAATAGTCAGAAAGAGCTGCAAAATCAATTTTGCGAAAATTCAGTGGTTGTTCAATTTGTCTTTCAACAGCTTCATTACGCGCCACTCGTGCGGGCAAGGAGATTTTAAGCGGGGGGGTGATGTAAATCAACGGGCACCAGCGGTACAGAGCAGTTAATCACGTTGGGCTCACAGTTAGGCGAACAAAAACACAGATCAAGAATGCGGTTGAGTGAATTGTGTACAAGATTCCTCTGGCTAAGGCACAAATAATCCATGCCAACTAAAAGAGTGCTGCTGGTTGGTGGCAATTGGGAGCTATCACATTGTATAACGTTGTGAATTGAATGCTAGCGCATGCGAGGCTGGTTAAAGTCGCCACAAATCAAAATATCGTCGCCGGGTCTGCATTTTTGGCAAAGCTCATTTACCGAAGATACATAGTCATTTACAATGCTAACGCTTTGACTCCGGTCAGGTAGAATATAGATTGCGTACAACAGCATCTTTCTGCCTTTGATCACCGACGATACACATATTTGTTCTAAAGATTGGCCGTTCACAGTGTGTACAACACAGCTGGTGTACCGCTCAGAAACTACGATCAGTACACCACCGAAGCGAGATTTGTTGCTGTTAGCGGGGCTCCGATCACAACGGAAAACATTAAAACCAGAGCCAAACAGCTGTTGCGAGTTCATGGTGTTGTCCAGTCCAGTCTCGGTCATGATGATTACGTCATAGTTGCAGTCATTTGTCGCTAGAAACAGGTCACTAATTTTCGTTCTCAGGCTGCGTACATTTTGATAATAGGTTCAAATGTCGTCTTTTATGCATACATGTCCCGCTGCAACGTACAGTCGGTGAGAGTAGGAGAAAATTCGAAATCGACAGAATAGTCGCCTTTGGCGGGAATTAGTTGGTTCCCACCGTCCACATAGCATCGCATTAAATTTAATTCATTATCGCTGGATTGTCCTAAGAGTTCAGTATCCGCTACTGCCGGGGCGTGATGTAAATCGGGCGCGCAGCATTTTTTGGTTGGTGAACGAACTCCCTGAACATCAAACCGTCTGGCCAATTTTCAGATCGCTTGCATTTTTAGGGCAGGATCCAACCCGATTTTGAATGAAACAAAAGTCATGTTTGAAACATCTTTGCCTTTTGGCACGAGACGAATGACATTCATCGGTGCATCAGTGTCCAGACAACGGGAAACAATTTTTTCAACGTCTTTCTCGGTGATCATAGGTTGAAATCCGGACAGAATACAGGTTTCGGAGCGGCAGGCATGATAAAAGGCACAGATAGATCATCGAAATTAATATCCTTTGTACCTTTGTTTACAGTCGGTCGTGCTGTTTGCTCGAAACGAGTGCGGCGGCGTTTTGCACCTAATCTCGGTCACACAGGCGTTCTGGTTTCATTTGACAAATTGGACAAAGGCGAGGCAACAGGGCAATTATATTGTGTCGCCACATAAGAAATGTTATCGACTTTTTGGCTCAACACTTCCACCATGCCAGTCAATTACTGCAGTTGTGTAACGACAGTGGTAGCATTTGTTGAATGAGAAGTATCCCGATCAGCTAAGTAAGCGCAAACGCTCCTTCCATTTAGAATGTCCCTACACGGAGGGCAGATGAAAATCAGCTTCCCTTGTGTAATCACTTCTCTGCATAAGCGTAAGTTAAAACCACAGCATTGTTGACTAATGTGAAAGTAAGCTTCATAAAAACCGCAACGCAAAGGCTCCAGATCGTTGACATCTAGTTCGCAAGCGCCACATTGTTTTTGCTCCATGTTTCCTGTTTACGCTCTTCCGTAGATGGTAACAAACCCACACAACTAGGCTAGACAGAACAATACTGCTGCTAGATGATGCTAGCGGTCACTATGAAGCGTGAAATTTGTTGCGGCGGCGAATTCAAACCACAAAATATCCGATATGTTTGCAATAACTTATTGTACTCCACTTTCCATGTGCGAAACAGCCAGTTAATAATCTATCGAACAATAATTCAAAACAATTAACGGTATTTAAAATAGCTTAAAACGTATAAACTAGCGATCGCGAATCAAAGAGAGTGACTCTAGACACAGACAATTAGACAATAAGCGAAATATCAGACGGGGAATCCTCTATAGACGGGAGCAGCGGAAAACCAAAAAAATAATGGAACTATAAGGACAAAGTGAGCTAAATACTGGAACAATGATGGTATTCCAATAGAAAAGGAAAATTCAGAGAGCACAGGCATAAGGCCATTGCATGTGTGTTAAGCGGTTCTTTCCAATTCGGGCAGCCGAAAAATGGGGGGGGGGAGGATAAAAAGAAAAGCTAAATTCCTTTTCGGTTTCGTGCTAGAAGCTTACATTAATTTTCGAGTTCCTTAGGGTACTTAGTCCATAACAAATCAATTAAATACAGCATTCTCTTTTTTTTATCTGACATATGAAATTCTCTTGCCACACGATCTGTAAAAACAACTTCAAAGGGGGCATAAAGAAAAAGAAGAGATACACGCTAGTCGCGAGCGGCGATATAACATGACTATGGTAAAGCTGGAGATCGCTGGGGAAAATATAGGAAATGGTAAAGCGAGAACGCAAACGAATCGCAAGAAGAGAATTGGAACGTAAATATGTCAATTGTCAATTAAAATTAGTAACCGATGCAGAGCGTCTACGTCGTCAAAACCTACACAGTGTTAATCAAGATATAAGCAACCGCCGACGATCGAATAAGCCAAAGAAAAATAGTACCCACTCTACGGAAGCAGTGTTATGTGCGGGACGGTTGCTGAACGGACTTTGCGGACTATAAAGGAATGGAATTAATTTATATTTTAATTACAGATTTAAATACGGACGAATCGACGCAGAGATATCACATTTAGCTACAATGGTGCACGACGCAAAAGGACAGGAATGGAAGTAAATATACATGTATATATGTAAACGACGGTGGGTGTTACTACAAGGTACTGTATTGCGTTGTTCATTTTGACTAAACATAATTACTACTACATAAGATGTACCAGTTCCCTTATAATTTACATACTACTTTTTTATAACTTAAAAAAAAATGTAAAATTTTTGCCCCAGTTTAACATTGAAGATGGGTCATGTCCAAGAAAACTATCTCCAACCATTAATAAACAACAAAACTGCGTCTGCGTGCAAATACAAATATGTAATATAGTATAATATTATTGTTATTTTTTGGTTAAAAGAAGGAAATGATAACTAGGAGTAATAGATAAAATGAGTTCCTAAAAGATAAGGAAAAATCGAAAAGCATAACGAAACCACTCCAAAGACAAAAAATCATGAAAATAAAGAACAGCTTAAGTTAATACATAATTATGATCCAATGATACACAATTATAACACAAAATTAAAACAGAGCGTCCTGCGGACGAGAATACTCATATTGGAAATAGACATATTAAATTTATCCAAAATCTAAGAGACTATGCAACTATAATGTATAAACCAAAGACAATAAATAAGAGCAACGACAGAAGTAATTAAAGAAGAGCAAAACTGAATATTTAAAATACACAAAACAATAAAATTAATGAATGGGCGGGTCCATCAGGGCGCTTGTTTGAAGCATTGTGCTTAGGGAGAGTGAAGTGGTCAACTTCCTATGGTTAACCTTGGCCCGGTTAACAACACGATGTGGATAAGGAGTGGGCCCTTCTCCCCACCTATTTGGGCCATACTGCATTGGGAGGGCTTACTCAACGATTGACTCATGTGATCTATTTTGTGGAAGGAGATTCTTAAATACCCTTGGTACGTGCAAGTGATGTTGCTTGCCGACCGATTCCCTTTTGGCTCTTCATACAGGAGCTGGTAAACGTGACCAATCGTTATGTTTGTACGATTCCCCTTGTCAAGATATGCCCATTACTATGAACAGTTGTTCTGCTAAGATAGGTGGTAGTTCCCATACATACATACATACATACATTCATGGTGAAGAGAATTCCTAATTACCGGTGTTCTTCTAAATTGAGTGTCAATGTCTTGAATCCTAGCTCAAAATTTCATTTAGTTGCATTGAGTGTTGTGCAGATTTCCTTCGTTATATTCAAACCAGGTTGGAAAATCAAGGTGAGTTTGTTTTAAAAATAGTGGTTTTCTAACGCTGTATTCAATTTGCTTCAAATTGGTTGCGCAACACACGTAAGATAAAGCTAACGTATGCATTAAAAAAAATGAACTTTTTTCGGATAGTGATAAAAAATCTTAGACAGCTAATTGAATTTTATAAATTTCCCATGGAAGGTATTTATGTTAGCTTACATGCAAAAAAATCTACAGCTCTATCAGTCGAACTCTAACCGTGATGGTGAACCGACCCTCATCCCCTGTGAACATGCATTTTATCTGGCTGAACCCGGAGAAATCAACCCCGGTCAGCACAGAACACATCAAAATTTAACATTCAATTTGATCACCCGTGCCGGTCAGAGACTCGATCGAGCGACGGCGTCAATAAGGCGAAAAACACCTTAAAAACTTATATTACACCGTTGTGTTCGCACCACATTCTAGGCAAACGAACGCGCATAATTCTTAACCTGCGCCAACGAACGATTTCTAAAACAAATGCGCTATCGCATTTTGCCGAATAAGGTAAATAATGAAGTGCGCGACTGTTCGAGGTGCCAAAGCCACGTGACTTAGCAGTGGCGAATTGACATGAAAGGGTTGACCGCTCAGCGAGGCTGATATTCTCGGAGTGTGCCAGACTCTCTCATAAAAATATGTCGTTTGTTGACAAACACAGTCCCCACATGAGGGCCAAAAATGTTTGCGCGAGAGGGCGGCTCGACGGACGACGTGAGGTCTGTCGTTAGGCAGAATAGGACGGAACTACCTCGAGAAGGAGGAGTTTCCTTAGGGAGAGAAATGAAATTGTAACTTAAGTTTTAATAAATGGATTGATTCGGATTTGACTCACCGATCCGTCGGTATTTTATTTTATTTCGGTAATTTCGGTAGAAAGAACCAGGTACCCCCGGGGGGGGGGGGGGGCTAGGGTCCTACGATGGCAAAAACAGCGAAGCTAGTCCCACAGACTAAAAGACATAACACTGTAGCTTCATTCCATCGTCAATAAAAACGATCATTTCAAATTTTCTCTTAAGCCAAGACTCAAACAAAACTCGCTGCGCGAGAACGGCGCTCGCCTGCACTGGCGCTGTTGTCAGATAATACAAGTAAATTTATAGCAGCGTGGTGCGAAGACTGCACCAGGTGATGCTAGTGTTTTTTTTTCAAGCTTTAGGGATGTCATTGAAACGATATTTTGTTAGAAAATTTGTTCGAAGTGTTACGTCTGTTAGTCTTTGCTACTCCGTTCAGAAGTATGCGCATTCAAAGAACGGTACCCCGCTGCGTAGAAAGCGAATACGCCCGTTCCGGCATCTACAACTTCTTGGCAGTATTGGACAGAAATCAGAGCATCGAAAGAAGGCCCGGTTCCGAACGGCCGACGACCCTGAGCGACAAGAAGCTCCAAAGGATGCTGAAGAGGAAGACCGAGGTAAAAGTGGCTACATCGCTGCGTGCGCTTGGCCGGGAGGTCGGTGCAACCGACCAAACAGTGAAAAAGTAACTGGGGTTCATGGACATACATATCAGGAAGCGGCAGTTCCCTCCACTACTCTCGGAGCTGCAGTCAATGACACAGCGGCATGACAGCGGCTGAATAAGATGGTCAAGATGATTTTCCTGGCGAATCGTGACGTGGCGGTGGTGATGGTCGTCGAGACCTATCTCACCCTGGATGGCAACGACTGGCAGGTCACTTCGTATTTTACTTCCCCACGAAGGAAGTGAGCTCCAAGGTAAAGTTCAATTTCACACACCAAATTCCCCAAGGAGTTACAAGTGTGGCTGACAATCACCGAAAAGGGGATGTCAAAGTCTCTCTTCTTTCGTTCCGGACTGGCCGTGAACGGGGAAATTTATAGTACAAAGTGCCTGCCGGAGGTTGCGTCGTTCATCAAGAAATACCATAAGGGCGAAGACGCGGTGTTCTGGCCGGGTCTGGCGTCGGCCCACAACTCAAAGCGATCGTTGGAGAAAATGGACGGTTGAATATCGAAGTCGGCGAACCCGCCCCCAGCCGTGTCCCATCGAAAATTTCTGGGCAAACCTGAAGCGTAAGATCTACTCCAACAATTTTGTCGAGAAAACTGATGAGGAATCGATAAACAAAACGAAGAAAGAACTCAAAAACATGTCTACACGCATGTTTTTACCCGCCATGGTTCCGGTTAACTGCTGGAAGGCCGCTCGCAAGGGCGCAGAATTTTTTTGCAAGTAAGTTAATATAATTACCTTCTAATATAATTACCTATGAGAAATTTGTCAAACTCAAATAGCTGTCTTAGTTTTTTTTTATCACAATCCGAAAAAGGTCCATTTTTTAATGCATACGTTAGTCTATTAGATTTTCATACAGTAGAAAGGCAAAGTACTTACTCTATGCATTGGTTCTGGATTGTCGTCTCCTATGTCCTCTAGGTTCCCAGATATTGCCCGCTTTAGGTCTGGACCTGCTTCATGTAATGTTCTTAAGCCGGCTTGCAATGTAGTAGTACGTTTATTATCATAATTCTCATGCCTGCTGTCATTTTCTTTCCGTTTTTTAAATCTCCTGAAGTAGTCTTGTATAAGGAAAGTGGCATAGAACTTTCCCACTGTTACTTCGTCATCGACACCAGGCGGGGGAACTACTTGATCTAAAAGCTTCGGAGTTGTTCGTTTCCAAATTTGCTTTATGGTCGCTCTCAGCTCTGCGTTGGCATCATCGATGTTACCTTCTGTTTTGATTTTTAGTGATGTTCGAACTACAGCAAATAACGTGGCATTGAATAAAACTGTACCATCACTGTTAAGTGGCATATTCATCGAAACCAGTCTCTTACATGCAACGCGATGTGGACATAATTTACCAAACCCTAGCGGCGGAGAGATTTTTCTAAGTAAAGTTACTACATCTAAATGCTTTATTCTTCCTTTTGCATCTGGGTCATACTCGCTCCATAATCTAACAAATTCGTCAAGGTGATGTGGACCCAAAATTGACCAATCGCGTGTTAGATAATCAAAGTTATCCATAATAACAGCAACGAACAGGTTTATGATTAAAAACGAACATAAAACGTAAAAAGAAATGAAATAAGGAAAGGCTATACTAGAGCCACATCCTTCTGGAGAACCCGCATCGTCAGATAAAGGATCACAATTCACTTTTCCTGGTCTAGCAGAACAATCTAACATTATTTCCTGCCACGCTTCTCCGGTGGCCGATCGAAATAATACAAGGACTGCTTGAGGAAAAGTTTGAAAATTATTGTTACGATGAATTGCAGTTTCGTCATCCATAGCAATTTTACCAAACACCTAGAACAAAATAGAAAATAAAATCACGAATTAGCTTGACAGTTTGGAAAAATCTTCATAATGGAAGTGGAAACAAGAAGATTATATTAAATAACAAATATATGGTTGTGTACAAGACAGAGAGAAATAAGAGTATGTTTTTGTTAGCACTCTCTCTTCTCTTTTTTCCAATATTTTTTTTATGCTTGTCCAGTTTTGCTTAAAATGGCATCGAAGCAAGAAGTATTTCGGAAGCGCGTTGTACACTTCTACGAACTGTACAGAAATCTCGGCAAAAAGTATACGGTACAACATTTAAAAAGCGAACATGGTGCGGCTTCGAATGATTACCATATCCTAAGATGCCCAACAACTATTCACAAGCAAAGTAGTGGAAGACCAGCCAAAATTATGGACGCAGAAGGACATCGTTCTCTTTCTCGTGTCTTCAACAACAAGGATTCCGTGAGCCAACGGGATA